>NW_026638903.1:2867500-3600912 GCF_028554395.1 Pezoporus wallicus
TGACTACAGTTTTTTGTTATGATGTTTCTTGATCTCAAAATCCTGATAAAACCCTTTAAAGGTGTGTTTTTCAAGACAGCTTGAGACAGACCGGAGTTTAAGACCTAAATTCTGTTCATGATGAGTACCCTTCATCTGGCGCCTGGAGTGGTTGTATTGCTTCAGCACTGCTTCCCAGAACCTTCTGATCCAGCTTTCTAGGGGCTGTGGTCTCTTTGATGGACAACACTCTAGAGTCTGGGAGACCCTCAGCATTAGTGACCCAGAAATGCTGCTGCAGAGCCACAGAAGGAAAAACAATACCACCTATTCAATGTGGAGCACATCAGATTTGCTCTCCTCAGCTATGTGGCTTTTTGTGGATTCTTACAAGTCTGTAACAGAACGGTTTGAGTCTAAGACTCTAAACTTAAAGATTATCTCACCAACTAAATAATTACTTTCTGTGGCCTGACCACAGTTATTTTTTTTCAGCCTCTGTATCTTACTGATAATTTATGCTTTTTTTAAACTTAGAAGCCTTTAGTGTGTGAGTTTGTTTCTTGGTTTCTTTATGCACATCTGTGTCTTTCTGCTCTTTTTTTTCCAGTCAGGTGTCTCCTGTCCTGTTTCTTTCTAACTCCAGATTTTCTTACACCGGACCTATGGCCATCTCCTCATACCATGTATTTGTCAGTCTCCAAGCAGCAGTTTTGCTATGTTGTTTTTTTTTGCGGAGAGTGTGCGAATATCTGTGTTAAATGTTGCCTGGTTTTGAGAAAGCTCTTGCATTATCATGATACATCTACATGCTTTCTCCATGCAGCTATTACCTTCTCCCCCCAACATTTTATGTCTATTAATGTATTTTATGATAGGTGGTGTTAATGGCACCTGAAACAGCAAAGGGGAAGGTAGCTAAGCTTAGCTTAGCACTCAGATACTGACAGTTTGTGAAGCAAAGGGCTTGGAATTTGATTGATCTCTCCAGCTTTTTCACAGGTATTTAATTCTTAAGTATTAAACATGCCAAGTGCAAGGTCCTACACCTGGGTCAGAGCAATCCCAGGCACAGCTACAGGCTGGGCAGAGAAGAGATTCAGAGCAGCCCTGCGGAGAAGGACTTAGGGGTGCTGGTTGATGAGAAAATGAACATAAGCTGGCAGTGTGCGCTTGCAGCCCAGAAAGCCAACCATATCCTGGGCTGCATCAAAAGGAGCATGACCAGCAGGTCAAAGGAGGTTATCCTGCCCCTCTACTCTGCTCTTGTGAGACCTCACCTGGAGTATTGTGTGCAGTTCTGGTGTCCTCAACATAAAAAGGACATGGAACTGTTGGAACAAGTCCAGAGAAGGGCCACGAGGATGATCAGGGGACTGGAGCACCTCCCATATGAAGACAGGCTGAGGAAGTTGTGTCTGTTCAGCCTGGAGAAGAGAAGGCTGCGTGGAGACCTCATAGCAGCCTTCCAGTATCTGAAGGGGGCCTGTAGGGATGCTGGGGAGGGACTCTTCATTAGAGACTCTAGTGACAGGACAAGGGGTAACGGGTTAAAACTTAAACAGGGGAACTTTAGATTGGATATAAGGAGGAAATTCTTTCCTGTTAGGGTGGTGAGGCACTGGAATGGGTTGCCCAGGGAGGTTGTGAATGCTTCATCCCTGCCAGTGTTCAAGACCAGGTTGGACGAGGCCTTGGGTGATATGATTTAGCGTAAGGTGTCCCTTCCCATGGCAGGGGGGTTGGAACTTGATGATCTTAAGGTCCTTTCCAACTCTTAACGATTCTATGATTCTATGATTCTGCTTTAATTAATTTTATTTATTTATTCATTACTTAATGCCTTGGTTTTACAAGTGCTGTAACAGGCTTTCCAGCTGGGGAAGGGTTCACACTTTCCTCTGAGGATAGGTAGTTTCACCACAGTAGAAAACGGGCCTCATTACAGGTTTAGGAGATGAGCCTGTCTTCCTTTCGTGCTGCTTTTCCCTCCACACTGGCTGTTGCAGTTTCAGAGGCAGCTCTGGGGTTCACACCATCTATGTGCCCACGACAGCCCGGGCATGGCCGGACTCCTCCCTCTGCTTTACGGCGTGTCGCCGGGCCGGGACAGAGCAGTGGCTTTCTCGGACGGATCCCAACCACCTTCTGCGATGCCGGGACCCGGACAGATACCTGGCTTCACATCTCCGCTCGCAGCGCCGTGGCACCGGGGACTCCTGGGGCTCGCCGGCAGGGAACGACCCGCACCCCGTTCCTCGTTAGTATAGTGGTTAGTATCCCCGCCTGTCACGCGGGAGACCGGGGTTCGATTCCCCGACGGGGAGGTGGTGCTGCCTTTTACCCTCTCGGGGTGCATTTCCTCTTCCTCCCGCCCGTGGCGTGACCAGGAGGAAGGGAGGCGGTCGGGAGCGGTGGGGGGTGTGCCGGTTGCTCTCGCGGCCAGGAGCCGAGGAGGGAAACATGGCGGTGTTGTTCCCATGGGGTTTTTGATGTCCGTGTTTAGTGTGTCGCCCTGCCGAGCTGCACCGAGCCGGCCGCGGAGTGGAGGAGGAGGGCGCAGAAGAAAACGAGAGTTTTACAGGTCCCCATTTTAGCAGTTCTCGTCACGCCGGTTAATGTCCGAACAGCTCTGGCGGAGGTGCCTGGAACGACCTGTCAGGGTACTGTTTAAAAAGAGCGGGTGCAGTTACACTAGGGGAAGTCATTCCTGTCAGCGTTCCCGCGGGAGCGCGGGAGCTACGAGCACGCGGAAACTGCTGGTCAGACCGGCCGGTTAGCTCAGTTGGTTAGAGCGTGGTGCTAATAACGCCAAGGTCGCGGGTTCGATCCCCGTACGGGCCACTTCTTTTCCCCACCCTTTAGAGGCTTACTAAATCATAAATGTTATTTTCTTTCATTTCCATTTAATCGGAGGAAATGTAGCACAGAAGTGAGCACAGTAACCCCCCAAACGAAGTCTGACTTCTGTCATAAGAGGCCAACGAGTCACCTGGCCAAAGTGACATTGTACCACGTGAGAGCAGGAAGGTCACACATTCATACCCAACTCCTCGTTAGTATAGTGGTGAGTATCCCCGCCTGTCACGCGGGAGACCGGGGTTCGATTCCCCGACGGGGAGGTTGTGTTTGTTTTTTCCTCAGGCGGGGGAGAACGGGATGTCCCTTGCTTTGCCCCATGGACAACGAGGTTTGCGCTGCAAAGAAAGAACAAGCAGCCCAGGGCTTGGAGCAACTTGAAGTTTTATTTGAAAGACTTTGGGGTAATATCCAACAGCTTACTGGTCTGTTCCCAGTCTTCATGGCAAAAGTACTGGCCTAAGACAGTTGGTAATACCAAAATGAGCAGTGCTGAAAGATTTTCTCCTCAAAATAGGCAGCCAGCCTTCCACAGTCATACGGCAAGACTGGGACCCTAACCCAGACTCTCCCAGTTACTTATCAGTCAAGTCATGCTGCTGCAGCATGTCTTAAAACATCATCCCTCACCTCCAAGCATCAAAATATACATGAATAAGAATCCCTTTTGCACAACTTCCTGAAAGCACAGTTTAAGGTTTAAAATCATACCAAGTATTTCCTTGATTCTTAAAAAATTAAAATATTGCTAACACATCCCAGCATTTTCTAAGAGTAAACAGTGCTATTTAGGCACACTTAATGCTTTCGTTCCAGTGGAAAATTTACCATTTTGCAGTCAAACAACTCAGCTAATGAAGTTCTTAAGCAAGCACAGTAGTCCTGTGAGGGCACCACAGGTCCTTCAGAAGACAACATCAACATGGGGTGATAACATGAGATGATCAATCTTTACAAACAAGTTCACGTATTTGTAAATTACGGCAATTTTACATCATTATTAAGGCACTGGGTAAGAGTATAAATAGCTGTACTAAAACGCCAGTCAACAGCAGTTTGAACGTGCTGATGTGCAGGCATTCCTTTTCTTTCATACTGGCTCAGTGTAAGCATTGCATCTTGTTCATGATCCATGTCAGTGCACCCAATCTTTGGGATTGCGCAGAACTTCCAGGATTTCTGCTTCTTTCGAGCTCTCTGGCGGGGTGTGCATGTATTCCCACCTGCAGGAAGAGGGGAAACTCAGTCAGACTGCTCAGCTGGCTGGCACCTGTCTGGCACCAAGCTGTGCTGGGACTTGAGCTGCTTTTTCTGAGGATGCGAAGCTACATACACAGTTGATGCTCTTTGCATCAGGTGACAGATACGGCTACAAATCATTAAGTTCCGTAAAAACAAATAATACTGGAATAGAGAGGAGAAATGTTAGCTTCATCTTTTTCCCAGCTTTTGGAAAGGCTGGAACAACAAAGTGAAGAGCAGTGCCCCCTACCCCACAATTCATGAAGGTTTATTTGCAAAGGTATTTTAGCAGTCTCTTGTGACACACTAGTATGACAAGGAAGACAAGGAAAAAAGGAACCCAGACAGTTTCGACAGTGAGGACACGAGACCTAGTTTTTCCAGAAGCTACACTGGAAGCCCTACAAGTCCTTGTTAAATCTTGGTTTTAAAAACAAAGATGATAAGAGACAACTTTTTATTGAAAAGGCAATTATGAGAGGCCTGACAGAGAAGTGTCAGCAGTCACGAAGTGATGAATGGGTACAACCTTCCACCCCCCCCCCCCCCCCCCCCCCCCCCGGGGAAGGTCTCATTCATGCTGTGAAGCAGCTGTTTACATTGATGAAAACAAGCAAAACCAGATTATCCCAACAATGGAACCAAAAGATAGGACTGTGCTATACCACCAGGGAAGGGACACATTTAGTGTTGGCAGCAGGGTGAAGCTATATGGTGAGAACAGGACTGCCTTCATGGTCAAGGAATAGCAGGTCAGTGTTCCTGGCAGAGGGAAGTACTAACAAAGTTTATGGAATTCATGATAGAGGCTGTGCTAGATATGCTAGTAGCGTACCCAAAAGCAACCTAAAAAGGGGAGTGTACTGTAAATGACAGGATATGCGGATACTGCAAGATTAAGAAAGATAGGTTAAAAACTAAAAAGGCAGTTGAAAAGTGTTCATATCAAGCCAAGAAACTAAGCAATAAACTGCTAGGTGAAATTCACTGTTGATTAATCTGAAGTGATGCACACAGGAAAAAGTTACATACACATTGAAAGACTCAGTTGACTTTTATTACCCAGAAAAGATCTTGGCATCGTAACAGTCCATCATATGAAAAGGGCAGCTCAGTGTTTAGCAGCAATCAAAATAAGCAAACAGCATATTAGGGTTATGAAAGGAATAATGAACTAAAACATTATTATGCTACTGTATGAGTCAGCAGCACACCTGCATCTTAGATACATAGATCTGGCTTATGTTGTCTGTTCCTTATCCACAGTTCAGAAAGGGCATAGAAAACTTAAGCCTAGGCAAAGTGGCAAATGTGGTCAAAAGTATAGAACAGCTACTGTACAAAGACTAAAAAGAATGGGACTTGTCAGCCGAGAAAACAGACAATGAAAAAAAAACAAAACCCAGAAGCCTGTAAAATAACTGTTACGGAGAAAATGAACAGGAAGAAAATCTGGTTAGTTACTGAAAAGTGAAATGAAGTCATCAGCTGCAGGTAGAAAATGGACACTTTTTCATACAACACACAGTTAAACTATGGAACTACTTGTCACAGGCTTGTCAGGGCTGCCAAAAGCACACAGGGTTTCAAAGAGCTACTAACAAAAACCCTTGGAGTGAGGAGGGGACATCTATGGGGAGGTACTAAGCACAAAAAATACTTTTTTTTTTGTGTGTGAGGTAATATCTAGGTCACACATTACTTGCAACTGGGTGAGCATAGCAGACCAGAGAAGCATCTGCATGTATTTGGCCAGTTCTTGTATCAGGCATGAACTGTTAAGAGACTGGACACTATGACGTAACTTTGCTTTAATCCTATCAAGTATTTTAGTCAGAACAGTGCCTACCTACAACTCCACATAAGTATGCCCTTACCTTGCAGTCAGTGGCAGAGACATAAGAATGCTTTCAATTCTTGATCCTGGTGTCAGGAGGCCAAACTTTGTACCTCTGTCATAAACCAAGTTGAACTCTACATACCTGTGGGGAGTGAACAGAAAAACAAGTTTACTACCAGAAGGTGATTGTGCCTTCTTCAACTAGCAGACATCAGACAAAACAAGCCTGACCTTCTGTTGTTAGAGGCGTCAGAATGAGCCCTGGTTTGGTGCCAACTGTTCTCTATCATCCTGTGCATAGGAATGCAGGTGTGACTTTGCTGCTCCACATAGCACAGGAAGTAATGACCACAGCTAACAGACAAGAGCAGCCAAACTAGTCAACAGACAGCATTCTGCATGGTGCTATACTAGCTTACTTCACCCAGTCTTCAGTCCTGCTGGAAAGGCTGACACCAAGTTTAGCTTGGTTATGCTAGTACTCTTTTGTGTGGTGGTGTCAGACATTAAAAGGAGCCTTAAAGGAACTGGAAATGACTACAGGAAAAACTCTACTCTGCAGTCCTCTGCTGGAGGACACATAAGCAGCAAGGTCAGAACAAGATTTTCTTTTCTTGGGAGATCTGTAAAGCAGAAGTCAGCCAGCTTGAGAGTGCTGGATGGGACTGCTAGAAGCCAAAATAGTTTTCTGCTGTCAGCATATGAATGGAACAGTGACAATTCAGCAAGGGTTATCTTAATAACCAGTACTGAGGTCTTAGTACTTAACAGAGGCACAGGAAAGGAGGAGCTCTTATCTGTTCTTTCCTGCTGCAGAAATGGAGAGCTTTACCTAGCCCAATAATCTGCAAACAGATTCTTCTGCTTAAAGATGTTACTCCCCTCATAACCTTAGCAGGTTTGCTAAATCCCATCCACAAACTGGATCCTGAAAATCCACCACTCCCGTGAACAATTCCACCAAATTAAGCATACATGCTTACCTGAGTAACTACTGCAGACCAGTAATCTAAATTTGAGTGTCTACACCTTCCCTATACCACTCCCACAGACTTCTCTGCAGAAGAGGCAGAAACTAAAGACAGAGCATATGTACTCACACTTCCTCCATATGCTTAGACAATAACAGGACATAGAGAAAGGAGCACAACTATATCTACCAGTGTCCCTAAACTTTAGGAGCATTAACATTCACATTAATAAGGATCCTGAAATGTCTTTTAAGTACTTTTACAGTCACTTTGAAACATCCCAGAAAAAACAGATTCCTCTGCATCCTTATTCCTTTACCAAGCGTTCACTGCATTTCAATGCCAAGACCAAACAGAATAAATATGTATGAAACTAGCTGAAAGTACTCTTGGGAACAGTTATTTCATGACTTTCTGGGATTTAGCTTCATTACTTAATAGGACACATGACTCCTTCACCCTTAGAGTCCTTATGTCATGGAGCAGTCCCAATATCCCATATCATTGGGCAGCAGCAGAAGGCACCAAGTACACACACCCCCACCCCCTTTGCCTGTTACAAAGCAGCAGCTTCTCTTGGTTTTTGAAGGAGTTGGAGAGAAAGTATGGTATTTTTTATAGGTTGCTTGTACTGCAACATGGAAAAGCGGGAGATACAGACGATGGCGTGATAGTACCTTCTTTGCATCCTCTTTGGCAATCTAGCATTGGATTTCAAATGAGCTCTGTGCACAAAAATGTTCAACTTCTTACGTGAACTTCAGAGTACACATGCAATCTTAGCCCGTATCAGAACAGGATATAAACCCACAACCATGAAGGACTAGCTTATTTTTTAACCTGCTAGCATAATCCACCCTCTCTGTATTCTTCTGCTCCTTCAGTACTCACCGTCCTCTCCGAAGCTGCTGCCATAGTTTTTCCTCTGGTGTGAAGGAGTCATGGCAGTGCCTTTTCACAATGGGAATGTAACAAGGCACAACAGCTTTGGCGCAACTCTTCACAAACTGGAATACTTCCTCCTTGGAGGGAGAGTCTACGTCATCAAAGAATATACCTCCAATCCCTCTTCGTTCACCACGGTGCTTGATAAAGAAGTAGTCATCACACCTAGAAGAAGCAGCAGATAATATGGTCCACAATATTCAAAGAAATGTAGGGAAATACAAGCAGGCACATGGCACAGAATGGCACTAGTGGAATATTGACAAGAAGTCAGTTCCTGCTGTGCAGGGTGCCCCACTGTTTCACTGACTGCCAAGAGCCCAGATGGTACAGCACCACCTGCAAAGCACTCCTGCACTTACTTACAGTAAAAGTAGTAAAAGCTCTGATGTAAAGTTTCTGTAAAGCTTCATATCACCACAGAGTCTCTAAACACGCAACAATCAAACACTACAGCAGATGCTTCCTTGTGGACTGATCCAATAAGTATCCTCTACCGTCACGAAGGACGTACACCCGATTTCGAAATTTCACACTAAGAGCTCTTCTTAGATTTCATTCCCAGAACTATATGTAATCCTGAATTATTTCTATAGCTTTCAAATTAGCTTAAACTTGGAAGAAAATTTCTTTATTCTTTTTGCTATCCTAGTAAAATAATTGTTTTTCTGTATCAAAACTAAAAAAATGTAGAGACCTAAGGGCAGATAAGAAAGTCACTGTCACGTAAGGAAAATAATCAAAAGTGAGGCAGCCTTCCCTGGAAAAAGGCTTTTTAACAGTTAAACTTGGAAGATGGGGTCATTCTAGCAGTGGCTTTTCATGGCTTATGTTCAAGTTTATTGGTTTATGTTTGTGTGCAGCTTATCCTACAACAAGCAGATAATTAATCTCCTTTGTATTTACTAGGAGTATGTAGGTGTGCAATTACTATAAATTAGCTGATTCACTGGTATCCACACCCTGTCTTGCTTACAGTTGCTTGTTCGGACAGCCATGCCCCCGAGCATTCACACAGGGGAGAAATGGAAAGGAGGCAGGAAGGAGAAACCATCAACAGCAAGGAAATCTTGCCTTCCTTTAGGATTAGTTTTCCGTAAGTGTATCCATCCACAGTTTCTGTTCTCAAGTGATATAAATGGCACGGTCATAGCAGGAGAGACTTACAGATGCAACAGATAACCTAAGCTAGATAACCTAAGCTTTTTATTCACTGGCTGATCAGCATTTTTATTTTACGGCAGTGGAAAAATGAGGGGAAAAGGCCGAGTCAGAAACACAAAAGAGAAGGCGGCTAACAAAAGTCTTAAGGCTAGAATAGGAGGCAGCGTGGTAAACATAGCAAGAGTTTATTTCTGAGAAAGGTAGGAAAAGGAGCTAATTAGTAGAAGCTCAGAGAAGATCCACACTGCTCCAGCAGTGATAACTGTATACCTGTACGTAGCTGCTGCTTGCGGGAAACACTCATGCTGGGATTGAGAAAACTGCCTTTTTCCATGGAACACAACTAGTCCTTTCCTGAGCTGCCCCCAGATTAAGAATTGGCATCCTTCTCTCCGACACCTTGCAGCTGGCATCGATAGCCTGCTTACACTGCAAACAACCTGACCACTCTGAACTACCATGCAAAAATTCCTCAGAGAACAAGACTGTGGTCTTAAAGTTGTAAGAGATGCTTCTCTACTAAGTGGCTGCCATTTGAGCTACAACACCCACTTTATCTCAAGTCCTCAGACAGGACCTGGTAGCACACAAAAGGGTAACCCCTCCTTCTTGGATACCACAACTTGTAATAGATAGGATTATCAGACACAGAGCAGCAAGCTCCCAGTGAACAGTGAAGGATCCTATCATTTGTATCTCTCAAGAAGAACTTTCAGTATTTGCATCTTTAGAGAACATTCTGTTGAACTCTCAGTGAATACATCACTGGAAAAAAAAAGTACAGCTCCATCAAAATGAAGAAGCTTCTACATAAAGGACAGGCTCCTTTACCTACCTGGCAAAAAATAAAAGGCCATGGAAGTCAGACTAAAGGCAGTAAAACTGGAGTGGGGCGATTTTCAGAACTGCAGTGCTGGGCCAAGAGCTCACATTGAAGTCATGCACATTTTCCAAGAGTTCACTGTAAGCAGAGTTTGCCCAAGTCCATAGGACAAAAGTCTTGTCCTAGTTCAACACCAGAGGCTAAAAGGAATTTGTAAGTTGCCTAGGGAAGACTGGCTTACAAAGTCTTGCAGAGTCAGTTTAGTTCTTTTGCAGGCTGTAGACTTATAATCCTAGCTGTCAGCCCTCTGATCCGAACAACTCTGGCCTCTCTAAGTGTGAGATTGTTTCAGAGTACACTTTGTCCTGGATAACATCTGCTGGTTTTCATTAGGGTTTGCTGATACTTTTCAAAAGGCAGCAGAACCTACTATTCCGAAGACTACCCTTAACTGGCAATATCCAGGGCCACCTTCTGTTCCCACAAAAGAAACCCAAGCACATCTCTCCCCACATACCATTTCTTGTACTTGGGATACAGCTTCATATCATGCTTGTCACAGGCTTCTTTCAGTGTCTTGTGAAAATGAACAGCATCCTCTTCATTCAAGTAAGTTGGAGTGAGATCAGTCCCACCACCAAACCACCACTGTTTAGTTCCTATAGGAGAAAGGCAAGCAGCAACATTTTTCTTTTAAAGTTCTGAACAGCAGTATGCTGCTAGTGGTTCACCAAGAACTAACACCTACTTTTACAATTAAAAAAACCCAAAAATCATTATTCAGTAGTGTCTCTTATCCTCGTCATGAAACACTGGAGTTTGAGGTCATGTGATGACCAGTGCTTTCAGGAAAACAGAAAACAAATTTCAAAGCAGCAGAACATATTTATTCGGTATTTTGGACCACTGACCCTGACTACAGGCTATCAATTTCACAAGAAGGGCGGACAACTCCTATTCGAGAATCCAGAAACATTTTGCTGCATGCTAAAGAAAGGCAACATTGCTATTAAATCCAGGGAAGTCACTGACTAGAAATGATCCATAATGCTCTGACAAAATAATTGGAAAAAACCTCTCTTTGAGCTTCTGACAGTACATTATGTTCACAAGGTACAGATGGCATTTCAGCATCTGACCACCTAGCATATGGTTTAGTTTTAGGTAGTTCTGCGAGGAGTAGGGAGTTGGACTTTGTGATCCTTATGGATCCCTTCCAACTTGAGATATTCTGTGATTCTAACCTGGAGCCCCACTTCTGACAGTGGAAAGTTACAGAAACTCAGGGGAAAAAGTCACAATGCGGATTCTGACAGTATGTCCACCCAGCTTCAGAGGCAGAGATGCATCCTGAACAGTATGCTTACCAGTTCTTTACAGACCTTATGCTACTAAATTCTAGAATTGCATCTTTGAATATGTTTTACATATAACCTCCTACATTTTATCTTAAGTGTGAAACCTCTGGTGTACTCTGCAAAAAATGAACTCCAAACCCCTCTACCAGAAGCACACTTCACACTGACCTTACAAATTCACAAAGGCCCAGAGATTAAGAGATCCAGTGCTACACAACAGATTCTTGCAGAGCTGGGAACAAACCTGGGCTGGTTCTTAACCTTTTAGCTGAGCCATGCAGTCTCGCTTCCTTCGTGTGGAGTCATACATTTCATAGCACTTCATCGGATTACAATTCTTACCATCTGCTTCTTCAATTTCAAAGTATCTGTAGTTGAAGTGCATGGTTGGAACATGAGGGTTCTTAGGATGGATAACAGAGCTCACACCCATGGCGCAGAAAGGCAGTTTCCCTAGATAATAAAAAAACCCATAGAAAAAATCCTTCCGTTTTCTCAAATAACTTAATTTATTATCATTTAAGGAACACTGCTCTTTTTCCTTAGGTTCCAAGATATTGCTCCACTATAAGAAAATTTCTTACGTTGGATCACCATAATTATTAATGTGCAATTTACTTCTCATCCGCACATCTCTGTGTGCTTAACTAAATTTATTCTTTTTATTTATCCTAAAATGCAACAGTATGGTAGAGCACCCATTAGATGAAGAACACTTGAAATGTAAGGCACTGTTAAGGGTTTCCACCACCCCCAGCCCTCACGATTGCCCGCTGCTATGCAAACATGGGTTGAATCCTCTTTAGCCTTTAGTTCTTTGTGGACCCACTTTAGCCTTCAGGTTTTGTGGTAATCCCCCTCCACCTCTTCGGTTCATGACTCCTGTGCAGTTTCACTGTTAAGCTACAGCATCATTGTTGAGAAGCAACCTAAGCCTACAGTACATTGTTTAAAGCAGTGAGATGGAGGGAGAAGCACCCCAACACCTAGCTTTTTAAGGCTGTGAAAGTGAGCTCAGGATCACTGGTTAGGCAGCACCACGATGCAACTGAAACCACTGAGTGCTGATTAGCCTTCCTCATTTCTGCTCAAAGGTCCGACTGCATTGAGAGTAGCTGCACGGGAATATCAGGGTGAATGCGCCCCGGTCTCTTACCCCACCTTCCCGCCAGTCACTTTACCGTCTTTGGCCTTCAGAGACTTCCCCCTGCTCCGCATCTGCCGCGCTGCGTCCTCCGACAGGTGCCCGAACACGACGGACACGTTCACACCGGCCTTCTCGAAGACCTCGCCGTCCTGCAGCACGCAGCTTATGCCGCCGCCGCCTGCCAACACCGACGTCAGGCTGCGCCGGGGCCGCCGCCCTCCGGGTTGCCAGCTCCCGGGCTGATCCCCTGCAGCTCCTTCTTACCTTCCTTCCTCTCCCAGGTGTCGACGGCGAAGGCGGCGCCGGGGTCCAGTGCGGCCAGAGCTCGACACACCTCCGCTTGCGTCTCCATGATGAGCAGCTCCATTCGGCTCCGCAGCTCCCTCCGCCGCCGTCGCAGCTCCCGCAGCCCGCTCACCGGCGGCGCCATAAAGCGCTGCCGCAACACCTTCTCCTCCTCGTCCTCCTCTGATGCCGCCATCACGGCCTGACGCCGCCATAACCACAGCACCACCCCTCCCAGCGCCCCCGCGGCCGCCAGCGTGGCTCGCCGGCTCTCCCGACCCCCTCGGCCTGCCGCCGCCCCCAGCGACAGGGAACCCAGCGCTCGGCGCCGTGCCGCGGCGGTGAAAGCCGCAGCGGCCCCGCGGAACACCCGTACGCCTGCCGCCATGACGAGCACCAAAGCCGCGGGGGCCGGGTCGGGTGGAGCGGGGGGCGGAGTGGGGAGGTACCGGGCCGTGCCGTGCCGCGCCGTATATAAGCACGTTTTCTATGTGTCTATGTACATGCAAGAGTAAGGATGTATGCTTTTGAGGAATCGATCACCTGTGCATAGCATTACTGGTATTATACTTGTAGTAACGTGTTTTTAGAACCTGATTAGTTTATGGGACTACCATAAATGGGGTTATGCAATGGGGCTACTTCCCATGCGTTTGAGAGGGAACATGCTTATACCGCCATTGTTCTTTCTGAAGTTGAAGCACATTTTCTTTCCTAATAAAATAAGAGTTCAAAGTAATAAGGAGAAGGGTTATGTAGAGCCAGATGTTGAAAGGTACTGCATAGCACCAGCTTACAGTCCAGAATTTGGTTGGTTGATTTTTGATTCTTTTTCTTTTTTTTTTTTTTTTGTGTGTGTGTGGTGCTGATGTTGGCACCAGATCCATTAAAATGATTTTATGTTTTTCATCTGCTTCAACATCTGCTGTATCAACAGTGGAGCAGTACAACAGACCAACTAGCCCCATAACAGAAGACTTTAGCAAGCAACTAAAACAGAAACTCTCCTCAAACAAACATTTAGGTAACAGTGCAGCCATTGATGATAGTACTGTGCTGAACATAGTTTTCTTTCAAATCGAACAGCTGGTTTACTGATTGTTTGGTTTGTTGTTGGATTTTTGTAATAAGCATACTATTGTTTTCTAATAAGTAATGACAGTTATTAAAGCTGTAATTGATTGAGGACCCATGAGGGAAGAAATGGGCTATACCTGATCCCATGTGAATCCAGCATAAGACCCTTTATTGTGTGACAAGAGCATATTTATATCATTCTACTTCCTTTACACACAATCACGCATTCTTTGATTCGTTGCCTCGCATCCCTTTTATAGTCTACTAAGTGCTAAGCAGTAACTTTCCACTCTTTTACTCCCACTCTTTTACGTCCCAGTTTAGCAACACTACTAAGGGTTACAAATATTCACACTGTTTGGTCTGTCTTTGAGATGCACATCCTGCTTTATCTTGCAGACAGCCTGCTGTTTTGCTAACCGATCTTTACCCTTCATAGTTCTCTTTACAGTTCCCAAGGCTTAGGCCCGAGCAGGGCATTAACACCTGGTGTTCTCTTCACCGTTCCCAAGGCTTGAGCCCATCCAGGGCAACAGCACCTGGTATTTTCTTTACCATTCCCAAGGCTTAAGCCGGGCCAGAGCGATAACGCCTGGATCTATTTCATTAACTGTTTCTATCTGTCACCCACAGACCCATATAATGGTTAGGCTGAGAAAAAAATAACAGCTGCCCCAAAAGCCCAGCCTTATGAGGTTTATATTCTGGTATGGTACTGTTCCTTGGAAACAATGAGCTTATGGTATTTCGGGACTGTTTTGCACCTGTATTACCCAAAAGAACATCAGTTTCAAGGGTGGCTCTGTGGAAGGTGAAGAGATTTGTCCCTAATATGGACCAGAGCTTTATTGTAGGGTAAGGTGGGGGAGGGATGACTGTGTAAACGTTCACTTGAAGCCTTAGTCCCTCCTTTCTGATGTGATTCTGCTTTTTGGCAGCAGAGGATGCTGTGCAGCTGCTGAGCTTTTGCAAGTAGGGCGGGAAGGAGACCTCTGGGTTGGGTTCTCTTCTGCCATCAGCTGGAGAACAGGATTAATGATGAGGCAGGAGACCAGACCCACTGGATGCAGGAGTGAGGGAAGGAGGGTGTTGTTATTTGCAGGAGATATCTGTGATTGGTGGAGAAGAGCACTATTATCTTAGAGACTGTGGTAAGTCTGCTTAATTTGGCTGTACTAAGCAGCTGTTTTAACAGTTCTTTATCCAGGCCTGGCTGTGGTAGCTCAATTTCTTTTTTAGTTGCATCACTGGATTTACCTAAACATTTTCATGATAACCAGTGTGCATTGTGCACTTCCAGTAGTAAAGCTGTCATCTTTGAGTGGGTTTCTTACACACTACTATAATGGAAAAAAATAAATGCTGAAAAGGCCAAAGGGCATGTAAAATGAATTCATGCTGATGAGCATTTAATAGTATTTTTCCTAAATTAGGTTGAGTGCAAACTTTGCTAGCAGCTGGCAGTTCAGCTGCACAGGACCTCTGGAGGTCTCTAGTCCAACCTGAGGGGTTTGCTGTTCCCAGGCTGGATGAGCTTGCACAGGGCCGTCCTTGTGCAGCTGCGCTTGGAAAACCTCCACCCCTGTTGTGCCTGGGCTTCTGCCCACTGTATAGATTTTTTTTTCTTGTATGTCATGAGAATTTATTTTGCTGCAACCTTGTTGTCAGGTCAGTGCCTTGCTCTTGCTGCTGAATCTTAGGAGCAGGACTACTTTACAGACCAGGCTTTATCCGTCTGGACACTAAAGTGTGGTTAGGCTGCACTTTCTGGTGGAGAGGAGGAGTGTCAAACACCCCTACTGTTTCCATGCTGAATCCTCTCATGTTAACTCCTTGCAAGGACGCCCTCTTTAACAGCAGTTTAAGGTTGAAACTTCAGCCAAATGCCATATACATTCTCTTTGCAGCAGTATGAGGGTGCAATTAGCAGGCAGGGCATCAAAAATGACACCTTGCACAGGAGAGATTTTTTTGTAGCCCTCTTTAGATGTGTACAACCTAAGTGTGTTGGCTGGTAAAAAAAGCACTGCAGCAAGTAGCTCAATTGGCCTTTTCAGTATTTGAACTGAATGTGGTGCTTCACCACATTATTTCAGTTTACCTCTCTTTACAGTACCGAGAATAGGAGCACATATTGATGTGCAATGCTCAGCAACTCAACAGTGATAAGAGGTAATAAAATGTAAACACATTTTGATCTGCATTTTCAGTGCATAGTGTTGTATGGAGTGTGGGGGCTTTCACTTGTGCACGCGCTGTTAAATTTCTGTGCTCTTCCATTTCTTTGGAAACACAAAAGGAAGGAAGAAGAAAGGGACACTCAGAGCTTAGATCAAAGCCAAAGGAAAACCTGGAATTGGTTCTCGCATTTGCTTGAACAAGAGTTGAGCATGAGGAAATGTACCTTACCCTTTTTAGTTGGCTAGGTGAAATTGCAAGGTCTTGACTTTGTTGAAATCTCCATGTCAATTTGTAAAGTATGACTGAAAAATTACATGTCGAAATGACTTTGATTATTATATCACTGAGTGGGTCATCCATTTTCGTACCTGTATGTGTTGTGGTAGTGGGGGTCTTGTAGTGGGTCTTGTGGTGTGTTTTCTTTTCAAGTGAGTGAAGCCAGTTAGATTTGCTGTGTAGCCAAAACCTCTACTGATGCAAATGAACATGATTCTAGAGAAGGTTGTAAGACTACACTGATTTCCAGAAGATTTGAAGAACTGGACTCTTAGCTGCAGTTTACATAAGGTGACATACAATGAAGAAAACTTGTTTTACTTGTACTTTGGAAAGAGCTCAGAAGCTTCTCAGGTGCTTTTAGGAAAGCCTTTCTTCCTCTAATGCTTGATGACCTTTAAAAAGTTAATAAAATCAGAAAGAGAGTGAAATGTAGAATTACCCAAAGCGAATGAGTGCCCTAGAGAGGTTCACACTAAGAATTAGGCCACAAGATGTGCTGCATGCAACCTCTGGAAATATACTAGTATTCTGGGACAGATGTTACAATCTTCCCTGTGATGAGAGGTCTGTCTGTTGTTTTCCCACTTCCTCTGTGCCCTTCCTTCATCTCTGCATTCAGATTTACTATTACATAACACTATCTTCATAAAACATCATTTTTTTTCCCCCAAACCATAGCTATTGCTTCATCAAGGCTAAAAAGCCAAAGCATGACATCTCTCCCAGGCTTCCAAGGAAAGAACAAGCAGAAGTGATCTGTTGAAGTGCATTCCCTATTTCTTTTACTGTATGAGGGTCCCGGTGAAACACAACTCCCCTGCCCTAGTGTCATAATTTTTTTTTTTTTTTCTTGCAGCCACTGTAGCTGTTTATACAGACTAAATGTAATGTTTGCTGTTGTGAAAGTTCACCCAGAAGCCAAAATACACACCCTTCTCTCTCCTCTGGAATATTCGGTATGTTGTTTATGGTGAAGCTAAAGGACCAGCTGAGTTAGCTCAGAAGTCTTGAAAGACTTGTGTTTGCAGCCATTTCAGAGTAACAGACATACAACGTGGTTGAAACTACTATCTGGGCAGTGCTACAGGGTTCCAGAGATTTATAGTCCTCAAAAAGCTCTTGTATAACTACAGAACTGTAGGCTTAATGCACCATCTCACTCTTACCCTTACGCTGTACCGCAGGGATAACGTGAGGCAGGAGTTCTATGAGAAGCAAGATGATGAACTGCTTTTCTTGCATTGCCTCCAGAAAACTAATGATGAGCACTGCTTATTACATTAATTATTGTCAAGAGGTATTCTTTCCTCATGCTGTTAGTTCTTAGAAGTCATAACTACAGGTTTTGCGATGGCCGTTTTTCAATGAGTAGATCTAATTATCAGACCTTATTTTCTCCATTGGTTTAAATCTAATACAGTCAGTCTTCTCCTGTAGGGTGGGTATGAAGTGCAGAACAGAGTAGGGTAGAATGAGGTCTGTTACCTCAGCATAGAAACCTGAGAAGGTGCTTTCTTGGAAGCAGCTGGTCTAAGCTCAGGAAAGCTCTGCCTTCCTCACAGGCCAGTAGGTAAGGAAGCAAATGTGCTCCATGGGGACAGTGGGGTGGCTGCAGTGGCTTCATGGAGACTAACATTGATGGGTCTGCTCAGGCTGTGGTCTACCCCCTGCTCAGGCCATGATGAATGTTAGCCATGGGTCTCTTCCAGGAGAAGGTGCCACTGCCATTGAGGAGCTTAGTCAGCGTGTGGAGAAGCAAGCCTCATCCAGGCTCTTCAACAGTCTAGAAATCCCTCAGCCTGTGATTCTCCATGCCTACCTTGTAGACCTTACTGGGTGGTCATGGGGCTGCCAAGAGAAAAAGCTGCAGATGTGCAGCTGCAAGAAGAGATGGTGAGAGAGCAGGTGTGAGATCCTCTCAGAGCAGAATGGTGAGAAACTCAGCAAGGGGATCTGTTTTTTGTACAAGTGCTTCTACTGCACAAGAAGCATAGTTAGGGGTGGGTTGGTGGGACTTCCCACATCTTCCGGGGCAGGAATGGTGCTGAGGGGAGGGATTCAACCCTTGTAATGTGCACAAGAACAGATTGGTAGTGTTGCACCAAGTGCAAACAGAGCTGGCTGACTAAAAGTAAGCCAAATCCAAAAGCAGACACAGGTGTGATACTTCTGCTGGATTCTCTCCCAGATTGTGCTTTCATTTTAGGGATTTCCTGACTTGGTGTGGTCTAGTTAGTGACTATCAGTAGATCTCTCTTGTAAATGCTCATTCACTCTCCCTTGAGAATTTTCTGCCTCTTAGAAAATCCTCTTGCAAGTAGCATTGTGGTCTGTAGGGCTTGTCTAGAAACCAGCTTCTCATAGCTTCATTGATGGCTACTAGTTCTTGCATATCTGAGGAGACAGTAAAGAGTTGTTCCTATCCATGCCGTCAGGACTCAGGAAGATGTCTCTTTACCAGGGTGGAAAATCCTAGCTCACTAATTCCTTATGTGGTGACCACTGTCACCACGTGCCATATGTGTGTCAGGAACACATTGCTTGCCCATGAAATGCACGTGTTTCTCAAATGAAACACTGGAGATGCTCATCAACAGGTTAGTGAATTTCTAAAGTAACCCACTGTCTTGAGCAATTTTTTCTTCTCTCAAGACTCTGAGAAATAAAGCAAAGAAACAAATGTTTTTTACTGCCTGTTCTCAAGTCTCATTTGAAAAAATGGCACCTTAAACGACCAGTCAATAAATGTCTTGGCAACACTCTGATTTTAGTCTTGCCTAAGAAAAATCATCATCTATTGAATCACAACTTTCACTTCCTTTGCTGTGTGAGTTTCTTAATCTTTTATCTCAGGTGGGTCTAGCTCTGTGGACGGGGCAATGCCACCAAAGCAGAAATACACTGAAGATGAGGCTGGGCTCTTTAATGGCAAGACCATGAGCAGGGACTCTAGGGACTGTGCTGGAGTGGAGAGGTGGAGCCACCACCATACAGATGGGGTCCTTTGGGCAAGAGCAGACAGCAAGGTGTCGTGATTTAAGCAGAAGCTTCTGAGGGCATTTTGTGACAGTTAGTTTGGAAAACACTAATGTTTTTTAAAGTTAGTTTTCGCAGGTGGGCTGAACTACTCTGGGGGGAGCCCTGTTGGGTGTGGTGTGGCTTGCAAGGACTGAAATGGATTGGAGGAGTAGGCAAGCATTATTGAAAGCCTGTTAGAGAGCTTTCAATTGAAAACCCGTTAGGAGCAGGTGAGCGTTATTGAATCAATTTCTTACTGATACTAGTGTCTGCCAAGAACTTTATGACTCCTTACCAAAGATCTCAGAAATGCTGATATGGTGTAGGAGGTTGTAGGGCAGCCACACCACGGCAGCATCAGACGTTTTTTGTCTATTTTCTATAACTCTGCCTTCTTGCCAGAGCATGCCTCGTCATGAGTTCTGTGGGATTTCATTGTCTTTTCAGCTTCTAAATGAAACAGAGTGTCCCAGACAATATTTGATCTCAGCACTGCATTATCTTCCCCTTCTAAGTACTTCAATTTCATTCTTTTTCAGTGTAATAAACCTGAGAACCCTGTCTCAGTGCCATCCTTCCCCCATTCTTCAAAACTGCCTTGAAAGTCCCTCGCTAGACTATCACATGCTCATCACTGATTTTCCCCAAGGGCTTTGTTTCTTGTAGAAACACAAGTCTTTAGGGTGGTTATCCTGAGTTTACTTTTCACAAGGGAGCTATTTTCTACTCTTAGTTGTAGAAAACTCCTGCAACTTTTCCTCTCCCACAAGTTTCAGGCTTTTCCTTTCTTCTAGACTGCCTCATTCTCCATTAAGGTGAGATACTGACCAGTCACAACAGCGCTGTGCCTGCTTCCTGGAGAAACAGAATTTTGCTCTCTAAATTTCTTAGGCAGTCTTGAAGAAGTTCTCTTATTTTCACCTATCAAAGGCAAAAGTAAGAGGATGGCTTTTATTTTTAAAAGTGGTCATGTGAAAACCATGGGACATTGAGCCCTACTGCCTTTGTTGATTCTTGAGTTAGGCTGTCTCGTAGTTTATAGAGTTGAGCTGCACAGTATCAAAATGCATTTAAAAATGGGGCTTTAATCCAAGTTTTTGCAGTCTCTGTCTTAAACAAATAAGGCACTACATCTATTAACTGGGGTAGGTGGAGGATACAGACATCATGCACTAGATGAATAGTTGTTTTGTTGCGTCTCCCTGGTATCAGTGTGACTGTTCTCTATTGCTGTGATCCATTTCTTTCTCATTTTGTATTTAGCTATAAGAAGTAAAGGAAAGGATATTGGACCTACAATATTAACCTATCCTAGAACTGTGCATCAAGTCCTGTAACCTTGTGGAGCATTTTTTGAACCATCCAGTATAACAGAAAACTGAGTTATTTTTAATACAGCTGTAGCATTTCTCTAGATAATTCACAAACATGTATATTTATTAATACTCTCTTAGTCTGTGGAATTGTGGAAGATACTGCTCTAAAAACATATTGACTCATTCCTGTTACATTTTCAGGGCAGTTTTGTCACAGGATTACAGCAATATTATATCCTGGATGATTCTGGGGCTTCTGGAAAGCATGAGCATATGCCTTTTCTGGAATAATAATCTTACAATATAGGAAATAGGCAAGGTTCTTAAATTCTTATGATTTTAAACCTGGTATCTTGCTAATTTAAAGTCAATGTTTTGTGTGTGCTATCTGTAGCTGAGTTATTTCAGTTGCACTTTTGTAAAAGACAAATTACTTAAACTGTTCATTTTGCTGTACATTTTCTTGTATAGTTTTTTTTTTTTTGACAAGTTCTCCATGAACTCAGTAAGGTACAGCTTGCATTCAAGCAGTTTTATACATTTATTTGACTTTTGCAGTGTTGAGGTCTTTGGATCTTGAAAAATGTCTGAGCTAGCATGTTTTCCAGCCCTTCTTGGAAGTCCTGGGAGGTGAATTCTAACAGCTGTCATTCATTATCTTGAGCAGTTTCTTTGTTTAAAGAACAAACCCCTGTGCTTATTCTGCAAGGGAGACCTACTGGATTTTTGAAGGCTTTGGTTATTATTTGGTAAGTTCAGAAGCTGTTGAGATTCAATGTATTTTTCCCCTCCCCCTAAAAGTTTTCCCTATAATTTGTGGGTATAGTGAAGCAAAAGATAAAACCTATGTTCTTTGTTTTGTCTCAGTTTCCTTCTGTACTCCTAAATCCAGCCTCTGCCTCATCAGAGGGTCATGGAACACATAGGGATGATAATGGTCCCACTGCCTATGACCTGGTATTCAACATGTGGTCCATGGGTGGTTAGGGAGGGGATTATTCTATCACAGGACAAGAAGTCAGGATGCCTATCAAAATTACCAGGCAGCAGGCTTAAATCAAGCAAAGGCAATTTGTTTTGTTTTGTTTTTTAACACAGCATGGTATAGACTGATGGACACAGGCTATTATGGGGAACAGGAGTATGAATGGGCTCAAAAGGAACTGAAGAAAATCACAGGCTTTTAAATGCACAGATGCAAAACCAGCCTCTGGCTCTGGCTGTTCCTGAACAGCAAATCACCAGATCTCACTAGTGTGTATTAGAGGAAGAGTCACTCTTGCCCTGTTTTTTTGTACTCCTTTCCAAAGTACCCAATATTGGCAACTGCCAGAGGAGGGAGTCTGTCTCCTTATAGATTTGGTCTGATTCACTGTTGCTGTCCTTATGTTACCAACCTCCTACATGTGTAAAACAGGAGCAGGATTCATGGCTGAGCACACATTTCTAGTGTGAAGAAAAAATGTAGAAGTCATGTCCTCAGCCACACCACAACCTGTTCTCACTTTGTTAATATGCAAGGTTAATGAGCATCTAATGGACCTAAACACTTTCCCTAGACTAAGAGCAGGATTGTGTTAGATCCTGGGGTGGTTTGAGAAGAAATTCTTAATTCTGCTGTGGTCTTATTTGGTTAGCTCACAAATATTCAGGAACAGCAAGAAAAATGCAGGCTTCCAGTGTAGACCAATGCCAAGAATGTAATCCACAGTTTGTCCTTAATCATATGAGTATCATCTCAAATGTTTCCAGTGCTTTTGGCAGGAATATTAAATTACAAAATCTAGGATGCTTGCCAGAAACAGAAAGCAGAAGGTTCAGAGTGAAAGCAGTACCACTGCTCTATGCTTCTGCAGGAGCAACATGGCATGTCAATATGGACAATTACTTTGAAAAAAGAGATTAAAAGGGCAACTTCTCATAAGTGTCTTACAGTAATTCCTTCCAACTAGTTACCAGTACTAAAATATGTACTGTTTGGTGCCTGGTGACAATTCAGGATGTAAATGAAGGTGACTATCTTGTCAGTTTATTGAGCTTTTCTTTCATGGAGCAGGAAGTACTGATCTGTCTTATTTCCAGCTCGGGGTAGACCCTGACTTTGGGTTTGTCTGTGTGTTTGAAGGAACTTGCAGAACACTGTGGGGTTGCTTCAGATTCACTCTGATAGATAACCAAGGGCAGAGGTTGAAGATTGGCACTCTTGTTGACTTTACCATCAGAAGGTACTTACACTTTTGTAGAATGCATCATTGACTACACAAAGAGTCCCATGATAGAGAGCTGGAGAACTGTAAGGTCTTGTATGTATGTTAAGCCTTCTTTGAAAATTACATGCAACTCACTACTTGCTTTATTTGTCAAGGTGTAAGCCCTGTTTTCTTTAGAGAGTGAACCTTTAGCCATTTCTGATGAAATTGTTAGAATAGGGTACTATAATGGATATAAGCTGTCCTACAGAGAAAAGGACAAATTATAAACTATTAAATTGATACTGGAAAAGTTTCATCTTGCATCAGACATGTTGACTTTGACACATTTTTTCTTGTTTCTCCCTTTTCCTGCTCTCTGTCCCACATGACTGCTTTTCCAGGGTCTGCAGAGCAATGTCTGACATTCTCATCCCTTCCAGGCAATACTCCAGTTGCTTCTGCAAAAGATAGAAACAGAGATGACTTACTCAGTAATACATACAAATTTTGTCATTCTATTTGTATTATCTTTCTCATGCTTTATTGAAGAACTGTCCTTAAGATCAGCTAGAAATTCCAGCTGTACCTTAACCCAAAATACACATCTTTCTGAAAAACAAGGATGCAGAGATGTTCCTTTATTGGCTATTCTTTTAAAATAAGAGGAGTCTGAGCATCAGCCGCTGGATTTTAAGTACCTACCCCATTTGGGTCCATTGATGCTATGTAGTTACATAGAGCTGGTAACAGTATTTTATTGCCATGCAATAAAAAAATAGTGGTTTAGCACCAATGCCAAAAAGCCTTTCTGGATGGTGCTATACTTTGCTGGTGCCTCCCACTCCTCAAGTGTCCAACCTCAGGCGCAAACATCACAGAATCGGTCTCTGATTTTTGTTGAGAATTGGGTGGCTGAAAAACACTTTTAACCTTCATGTCAGACAGTTGTGCTTTTCTGTGGTGGCAGGAAAAGGGTGGAGAGGAGGAAGTGTTGACCTCAGAGCTGCTTTCAAGCTTATCT
This sequence comes from Pezoporus wallicus, assembly GCF_028554395.1. NCBI lineage: Eukaryota > Metazoa > Chordata > Aves > Psittaciformes > Psittacidae > Pezoporus > Pezoporus wallicus. The sequence continues at coordinate 2,891,198 of NW_026638903.1, forward strand.
TTCTTGCATTTCCTTGGTCTGTGGGGTTTTTATGTCTGCCAGCTGGGACTCGTCTGTGTCTTACTTTGAAAGCTGATTGACTCTTTAGGATGCTTAAAAGACCCACATATGCTGTTGCATTTGCACCAGATATGTTAGAAGTCATATTCTGTATCACATAGGCAATTGAAGCCACAAACAGAAATTGGGATGCATTTTCCAGTTGTTAGTCAACTAGGGATAAATCTAAACATGAGAAAACATCTAGCTTGTTATTTTGATTCCTTCTGCATCTCTGCTCATCTGAAAGAGCTTGAAAGAGCACTGAAATTAGAGGAAAGGCAACAGACCAAATACATGGAGGAGCAATGCACACTGCCTCTCTCCTGTGAAAACGAAGATACAGGTTCTAGAAAGCTTTAGAGGCACAAAGCTTGTTAAATCCATGGCACAATTTTCAGAGGAAGCCAGATGTATTTAGGGAAATGTTGCTGGCAACATTAATGTTGCTTAAAAAAAACCCACAATTGCTTTCTAAACATAGAATCATAGAATCATAGAATAATTAGGGTTGGAAAGGACCTTAAGATCATCTAGTTCCAACCCCCCTGCCGTGGGCAGGGACACCTTATGCTAAATCATATCACCCAAGGCCTCGTCCAACCTGGTCTTGAACATTGCCAGGGATGGATCACAAGCTCCGTGGGCAACCTATTCCAGTGCCTCACCACCCTAACAGGAAAGAATTTCCTTCTTATATCCAATCTAAACTTCCCCTGTTTAAGTTTTAATACAGCAGTAGTTACTTTTATCAAAGGAAATTGTAAGATGTATTTCCTTGTTAACTGTATGCCTAGAGACTTTTTTTTTCTGTTGAAGAGTCAGCTTGACTTTTTGTTTAAACAATACCACAGGGTAACTAATTAGAGTGCTAAGGAGAACTGACAAAGTAGTAGCCCTGGCAGAGAGAAGAAAATCAAAGCTTCCTCCTTGTTAGTGTCAAAATGTATGTGACTGAGTGACAACCTATTTAGCTAATTCCATGCAGGAGTTATTTTGCTTTGTGACCTCTGTTTTTAAAACCGTGGATGCATAACTTAGAGTATATGGAAGCAAGTTAGGTACACTTGCTGAAAAAGCGTATCTTCCCAAGACTCTTTGGCAAGGCATTTAGACCCTCATGTAAGCTCCAGTTCTTCAATTGCCATGTTTGCTGAGCACCTGTGAAGACGTATCAGTTGCAGAAGACAGCCAATTCACATGCCTGTACTGCAAACAGTGTTATGCTGGCACTGTAATGTGAGCAATTGAAATGCATAAGTAGGTGAGTACATGGGATATCTGAGGCTAAAATAGACCCACTAAACATACTGAATAATTAGCTTTACTGAAACCGGAAGCAAAATACCCAGCATTTAAACAAGAAATGCTGGCCTCTTTTCTGTGTACATGAAAACTGAAACAAAATTCAGTCTTGGACCACAATCTCAGATAGGCTTGGAGTCCTAAATGAAAGAAAGGACACAAATTCAATAACAGAATTCAAAGCCTCCAGTAGGTTCCAGACTCAGCATGGGATGATACAGTAGAGTGGAGCATCTCTTTGCAAATCCTTATAAAAGTCTTATTGAAGGAACAGAGGGATTACATAGCTGGTTTTCATGTGTTAAACTTGTCTTTCAACTGAAAAGAAGGCCTAGTTGACTTCAGTGACAAAATAGGACTGTATTAGGCACTGAGTAGGATTTCACGACTTCAGGTTTATTGCACTTTATATTCCCTTGGGAAATAGTGGTAATTGCCTGTCTTCCCCTTAGAGAAGTGGCTTTGTACTGATCTGTACCAGATACTCTCTGCTTGATACATTATGTTCTGCAGAGCTGGTAAAAACCCTTCACCCCAACTTTTAGCATATTATTGTACCGCTTAGTGCTGGCATGAAATTAAATAGCAGCAGTTTGGGACTCATGCTGCTTTGTGCCCTTATTTTTTAATATTTTTTGTATTCATGGGTCCTGTCATTTTATTATAACATCCTGCATAATAGATGGGGTACTTTAGTTGAGAATAAACTGGTCATTCAGATTTTTTTATTAGTCCTCTTGAGGCATGTCGGTCAAGTCATACCAGCTGTAAAACACTGAGCAATGATTAATGAACCCTTTAGAGAATGCAGGTGAGTTCTGCTTCACATTACAGTTAACAGTTTTCTCAGAACATTTGTTAATGCTGTAAGCTTCCATATCTGGGAGATTTGCTATGTGCTGGGCCCTATTAAAACAGCTTAGTTTCCTGCTGGCAGACCATAATGCTTTAGAAAAATATTGCCAATCAGAAATGCTGGCCACAGGGTCTTACATGGAGTTTGTTTGCTTCTTGAGCCTCTTCTTTGAAGAATGCTGGGGAGCTGCAGTCCTGGTTCTTACTGCTGAGAGCTACTTCCTCTTGGGACTTCTGAAAACTAGCATAATGTGATTCAACTTGAGTATCTAAAACTGACTGCATGAATCATTAGGTAGTAAGCACTCTGGGGCCTCAGCCAGTCTTCCTGTTCTGCATTTAGGTAGCGTGTAAAATTATAGGGGTTTGGATCTGAGTGTCTTATGACCTATGCAATACTCTAGATATTAATAGTAGTCATAACTAAGGGATATAGTTTGTCTGCTTCTGATCTCATCAGAGCCATGTTTCAAATCTTGCAGAGCTGATTGTAGGAATTTAATCTTTACACCTCAATCTTCATTATTTGAGCAGCGGACCAGTCATTGTAGTAGCTACTCTGTTCCACACACAGCAGTTCCTCACAAAATAAAATAAAAACAGTGAGATGGAGAAAAGATACTTGATGTAAATCCCATTTGAGTAAATGAAACATCTCTACAACTACCTGAAAGGAGGTTGTAATGAGGTAGGGGTTAGTCTCTTCTCCCAGGTATCAAGTGGTAGGACAAGAAGTAATGGCCTCAAACTGTACAGGGGAGGGGGGGTTAGACTGGGTATTAGGAAAAATTTCTTCACAAAGAGGGTGCTCAGGCATTGGAACAGGCTGCCCAGGGCAGTGGTGGAATCACCGTTCCTGGAAGTGTTCAAAAAACATGTAGATGAGGCCCTCAATTACATGGTTTAATGGTGGACTTGGCAGTGCTAGGGCAATGGTTGCACGTAAAAGGTCTTTTCCAACCTAGTTGATTCTATGATCAGGCATTGTAACTCTGCAGTGTGCAATTGGAAATCAGGACTTCTGCGATGTCCATGCAAACATGCCAGAAGGTACAATATTTTCCATACAATTATCTTAAAATTATATTGCCTATTCAGTAAAATTTTTGATTGGACACTGATTATCAGCAAAGCACAAGGAAAGATTAGGGGATGCATTGTTGCCCAAGCCAGCTGTTCAAAGATGACTCAAAGTCACAAGTTTCATTTAAAATATATAATAACTTGGGGTTCATCTCTATTTGCTGTCTTGCTCAGGGACTCAGATTTTTTTTGGCTTTGGATCTGTAACCAGGCTGATGAAAGACTATTTTTATCAAGGGAGTTGAAGGTCATCTGTAGTCATGGGATTGCGTGAGTTAGCCTTCAGGAAGAAACACCAGATACTACATTATTTAGTGACATGGAGTAACATTATTGTCCTTTTAAATTGCTTTTCAGCACCAGGGAAAGATGACATTTCTAGTGATTCTTACTAAGAATGTGGATAGACCCTCTTGTTTCTGTGTTTTCAAGGAATGATAGTGAATCTTCTTTATAGCCATAGGGAGATCACATTTTGTGGCATGTGGGGGCAAACCATTTCTTAGATCAGCATGCTTGTGTGCGAATGCATGATTCCTTAATGGAATGCCCATGTTTCTCTGAGGGGGCTACAGGTGTGTCAAAGCAGGGCTTGCAAAGAGCAACCATGATTCAGGCACTCTCATGACACTGGAAGAATAAAAGTGAATGTTGCTGAGAACCATAAAGAATTACAGAATGTAACCATCCTCCTTTTAATTTAATCTTGATGGCTAATCCTCTGTGAGCAGCAACATTTATGACATTCAAAATGGAGTTTGAGTGAACTGATTCCAGAAGCTCATTGATGGCCTCAGTGTAGCCTAAAAGCCATGTGTTCTTAAATGTAAAATGCAAAACACAAAACCTCTGTCAGACTCTCCTCTCCACTGCAGCTTGCAGAGGGAACTGGCAGTTAGCTTGTGTGCACTTTACAGTAGGTCTACAATCTATCATGCCAGTGGCCACATACTCAAAAGTGCTGAAGTTCTGAGCTCAAGGTTGGGACCTGGAGGCATGTGAGCCTTATTTATATAGAAAAGGAGTACCATGACTATATCTACACTTTCTTCCCATTCCCCAGTGTGCAGGTTAAACCAAATCAGACTATAGAAGATTAATTAGACTAATATACCTTAACCTATTTCTCCTTACTGAACTGAAATTTGTGTGCCTACATCATCCTATTATTGTTGGCCAAAAGATATAAGATACGCTTATACACCAGAATGTTGCATGTGATGAAATTATGTTGGCACTCATCTAAAATAACAGTGAGGACAGAGCAATTCCACATAGAACTTGGGGTAAGCTTCTTTTGTTTAACTATGGTCTTGTCTGTAAACTTTACTGCAACTGGCCCAAGTTACACTGGCATAATGACTGTCTTAATCTGAGTTAAGATCCTCCTTGGGTTTGGGTATGGGGTTTGGGGTTTGCTTTAGTTCCTTCTGGACAAAAAGAAATTAAAATAGTAGTAATTATAGTATAAGAACAGTAATTAGCAAAGCAGTTAACATGATAGAGAAGGCTGCAGTTTTATGGATGGGGAGACTTGAAATCAGGTAGAATCAGAGCCCCCAGCAAAGCAGAGACTAGAATGCAAGGTCTCCTGGTCACTTTTTCACACTTTATTTGCACCTATGTGTTTGTATAAATCAGGGAAAAGACCTATGTAAGGGAGAGAGGAGGTTGTCTTATTCTTGAGCCTGTGTGACTTTCATAACCAGTTTGTGGCTGTGTGCAACTTTTCAGATACTCAGACTCAGTAGGTAGGGCTTAGTTCTCCCTTTTGGTAAGCAGAATTCATGTCCAAGCCTGAGGATATCTACACTCCTAGGCATAGCCTAATCTGGGAGCATTTATTGATACATAATGCTAGATCTCACAAGCAATCTGAAGTGACATAGGGACCTTACTGACTGCTGAGCCTATTTGGCATAATCTGTCCTCTGCAATGGGAAGAATAAGCAGCAGGTAACCATATTATTTCTAATGCCAGAAGAAAGTGGCCTGTATCCCAGGTAAATTTTTAACAGAAGGTGGAAAACTAATCTGTCATAAAGAATTCATTCTTTCCCATTCAGGCTATGAGGAAAGTTACACTGATCAAGATGCAAAGATTGCCAGAAGAAACAATAAAAGATTGGAACAATTGTGAATTGTGCAAAGACATAGGTTTCTCAGTCATAGGTTTTGGGAATGGTTTGCTGCCTAAAGGTAAATTTTCCAGGTTTTTTGCAGAAGCAATGCTGTGTTTGGTACTTTTTGTAAGACTTCAAATATTACAATTAGAGGAGGTGTGTTTGGTCCACTCCTTCAGGAGCTGGGAATCTTCCTGACTTAATGCCTACTGTCGAATGTCCAGTGTTACAATGAAATATTTCATAATGGCAAAGTATCTCTGGGAATATTATGTGGATGAAATAACTTATTGATACTTACGTTTCACTGACTAGAAACGTTCTGAGTGGTATTACAGGATACTGCAGGAATAGCACCTGTAGCTGGAAGGGACTTTGTGTAAAATTCTCATGACTGCAAACCCTAATGAAACTTTGTAAGCAACAATGAGAAATATAACAGCAAAATAATAATTTAAAAATAAACAAGGCAAACCCAAACACACACAAGCCCAACTAAGAAAGAAACTCTAAGAAAGAGTATCCTTTTGTGTGATACTTAACCATATTTCTCAAACTTGCATGTGACAATTATGTTTGAACACTAGAAGCCTTATTTTCATGCTATCCTCTATTTGCATGTTAACTAAGAAAAGGGCATTTGTCCTCACAGTTTCAAAAGCCTACAAAGCAGAGGAAGGAGATGCTTATGAAATCAGCAGGAAATTTTATCTGGTAAGAAAAACAAGAGTGTGCTATGGTCACATGCTTCTTTTCCAGCAAGAAGTGCTTAGAGGGGCACAGCAACCCATATTTTCTACTCACTGACTCACAGAAGTGAGTCTGTACAAGCCTTGCTGGCTGCCAATTTTCAAATACTGTTTCAGTGAAAATCACTTTTGAAATAAAAGGGAATTAAATTAATTGCCAGTTCTTGAAGCATTTATTAATAAAAGACTGGAAGAACTCCAGACAATGGAGGCGATGAGGCCTTGTTGTCCTCACTAAGAGGAAGTTATGGAGGCAGTACTTGCATACTTGTGCATATATGGATCTATCTTACCTCAAGGTGACTATGGCTATGTCTGTATTAGTGAGTAGCACTGTGCAATAGGAATTGATTTGTGGAGCTAAACAGTGCTAAAGGCCCAGTGTCTACACTATATGCTTTCTCAAGGTGGTTAATTTGGACTGGCTCTAGCCAGGTCCCATGGACTGACTGCCCTTTAGCAGCTGGAGCACCAAAGCTGAACTTATCGGCATATTTTTTTCTGGTTTCTGTCCAATTTTATATTATTCTTTTCGTAAGGAGGGTTAAAAAAAAACGGTGGGAGGATACTGAAAGATAAGATGCCTGAGGAGAAAAACTGAAGTATGAGAATGGGTGTGCTTCAGAGCAGAAAGGAGGAAGCATGGTGAGAGGAAGAGAACAGGGCTACTGAAAGGCCATCCACAGGGAAAGTGGCCACCCAAGATTAGAGGTAGTTTGCGGCTCACATACGATTAAATAACAGACAACAGAAATTGGAACAAATTGGTGCTATAGTGAGTATAGCTCTTCATTTGTGGAAATGCTGAACTAGAATAGCTTTAATAGACTTCTCTGTTAGCTTTACCTTCAACTGCTGAGAAATTTGTGGCATACCAACTTTACCTTAATCGTGAGTCTGATTTAAAACCCCAAATGGCCATAACAAAAGGAGGAGAAGAAATAGTGGGTGTATGCATGTGGTTCCTTATGTGTGTGTAGTTGATTGTGTCCTGTGGCTTTGCAGAGAGCTAAAGCATGATCCAGTGGATAAAACAGATCAGTAAAAGCTTAAGGCTTTTCCAGGCAGCTGTAACTGTTTTTTAAATGTGGCCACTCACAGTGTAGAAACCTTCAGAGCTTCCACTCCACAGACAGAGGGAGAATGTTAATACCCAGGACTATTAACTTGAGTTTCAGATTTAACATCAGTTAGTTCCTTTAACCTTCGGCCAGTGTGGACCGGTCATCTGCTGTAGATGGTGCTGGGAGATCCAAGTTTGAACAGAAATACCTGGGCTGTGAAGCTGTGCTGGCCAGGCAATGTACCAAGGCTGTGTTAGAGAAACAAACTCTTCTGGTTGGCTTTTTTTTTTCAGTTCATTGTAGTTCCTCCTTTCCTGAGGAGGGGTGGCTGGGGACACCTGATAAGAAGCACACTGAAAGCTTCTAGTGCTATGGAGATGGTGTTCAAAACTTTATGGACTTCTCACTACTGGTATTAGAAGCCAGCTGGGTCAAGTGGCACAGACCAGACCACTCTTGTTTCCTGAAGGCATTTTCATTTGAAGAAATCATCAGTGCAACTTTACACTCATTGAGTAATTCAAGCAATGAAAAGTTTATTATTTGTGTAGCTGTCTGCATTAACAATGTATTCCAGTTATTTCCTTCTTGAGAGTGAAAGGGACTTTGACGGGCTGTGACAAACACTTACTAGGTCACCCCAGGAACATGTTTCTGCAGTTGTCTGGAATCCTTGAAAATCTGAGTCATGTCATTTCCCAATTCAAAGTTTCACTGGGGAGCTCCTTCTTGTCATCTCCCCACACCCATGCCTGCTTGCACACCACAAAATGTTTCACATGTTATCACAAGTGACTTACCAGGGGCAACTGTTACATTACTGTAGACAGTCAAGGTCCATTTTTGAGCACAACTGTAACTACATATTGAGCTTGCCTCCCTTGGTTTTGGGGGGTTTTGTTTGTTTCTTGGTGATTACATTCATATAAGACATCTAAAACCAATTTTGAACAAAGATGCTGCAAATCCACCTGCAAAACAGCAGTAATTACAAATGAGCAAACTTACAGTATCAAGATTTCCTTGAAGACAGCTGAAGAACAGGACAAACAGATAAACTAATCAAACATACTTCATTAGTCTACAAATGCGCTATTGTTTCTAATAATTAAGTTTGGGTGTTCTGCTTTTTACAAGATAAATTACTGGCAGATTTGATATTGACAATTGGCCATATTGTGTTCAGGGATAAAACATGTAGCAAGACAAACCATTAGATGCAGCTGAGCCTCCAGGCATAGCAAAAAAAAATCTGTCCTAAGTATGAATGGGTGGGGGGTGGGGGGGGTGGTTTTGTTTAACACTAGAATAGCATGAATATTTTCTTCCCATAGTTGAAAAAGCTTTTCTTCCCATAGTTGAAAACACCGATCAACCCAAGTATTAGTAAATGTGAATCTGACCATCCTGCATAGGTGAAACCTGCAAGGAAACATGGTAAACATGTAGTAAGCACAAACAATTTTTCCAAAAGAAGTAGCTTGCTTAGTTGAAAGTAAGAAATAGTAACAATCACAATTGCTTTACCAACTAAGGGGAGAAGAAAGGTCCATGGACTGGATCCCAACCATGGATTATTTCTCTTTTTTACACTGGCAATTACATTTTCTATTCCCTTTCAGCAGGCATGACTATAAAATGTACTAATCAGATAAGTGCTTACTCTGAAGTGGAGCATCTTTCATCCTTAACTTTTTTGCTTTGATGAAAAAACACAAAGAAAAGGATGTTTGAAGTCCACAGTATAGAATTTAACCACATGCATGGGAATAGAATTGTTTTAGACCACAAATATCAGAATGGTCAGATCTGCATTCTGTTTTTTTTGCCCATCATTTAAATCATCTTGGCTGTCCCTTTGTTGCCTTTGACTTCATCTTAAAGATGCTGGTAGATAAAATAATCTAATTGAGGCTCTCTGAATTCTGGTTTCTGGTATGTGAGTGTAAGAAATTATTTCATAGTCAAAAGCATGGGTTGGATTTTTTGTTTGTTTGCTCTCTCCTCTTCCTGTTCCTTAAGAAAAGCTGGGTTTGCTCAGTTTAGTCAGCTCAACAGCCAAATATTGCATCTTCAAAATTTCAAACTGATGCCTAAAAAAGTGCTAAAGTGGTGAGGCGAAGTGTGCTGTAACAGTGATCATACTAGACATACTTTTGCAAATCTCCACATCCTTTTTTTTTTTTTCCCCCACTATAGTTTTAATATTGTTTTTATCCTTAAATCTCTTCTATTCTCATGGCAAAAGTTAAGGACATTTTTGGAAATGCATATGTTTTAATCTGTCAGAGGCTTTTCCTCTTCAAACTAGCCACTGTAATATCTTCAGACAATTATTAATTACTTGTGTTTCAGGCTCGTATTTGCCAGTTGTCCTTCCAAAGACATAATTCTGACACTTCCCAAACCAGGGGCAGAAAGAGATTTACAAATCAGCAAATTCTGCAATTCTGTTTTCATTCCAAACTAGAGTGAAAGATAATTATGAAGCTCCCCACAGAACAGCAATCTGAAAAATGTTGGCTTGCCAATTTCAACAAATTAGAACTGAGGCAGAATAAGAGAGTGCAGGCTTCCAATTCCAAAAGCCCCTGGGTTTGCCACAGAAGCTGGGACTTCCTTGTTCCCTTTCATGTAGTGGGATGGCAGGAGATAGAGGGGAGCATCTGTGATTCTCTGATTTCTAGGCTATTGGGGCAAGGAATTTGAAAATCCTTCCTGAGAGGGCTGCCAGGATCTGTAAGGCTCCTGATATTTCTGACTTTAGAAGAAACAAATCTGCTTTGTAGGCTGTCTGTGGGCCAAGACAACAGAAGCACTCCCCAGAGTCTGTCTACTGAACTGAGGAGCTCAGTGAGTAAAGCACCAAGAGTTCAAGCAGGATCCCAAGGGAAATGTCTTTGATTTAAAATGTATTCATTAAAAGTTCCCTAACAACTGTAATTGTAGATGAGGAAAAGCAAGTGGTCTGCATAACAATGACTGAACATCCCAGGGAAAGTTGCCAGCAGTGACTGGCTGCAAAGTCAGATGCAGCTAACATAAATCTCACAGAATTTCTGCCTCATGGTGTCTCACAGTGACATCACATCTACACTGACTTAAAACAGTACTGGCACCTTTCCTCAGTTTTATAGCCACAGCTTGCCTGATCTTATTCCTAAACTCTGAAATGCTTTCAGAGTCATCTGACAGTTGTCCGCAGGACCCGTAGATCCCAGCAACTGAAGACTGATCTGGACCCATGATGTGTCTGAACTGCAGTGTTAGCTCAAACTCTCTTTTTTTATGACACTTTGGACATATGTAGAAATTATTGTCAAAACCAGTTAATATTTGATTAAAAAAAAACAACAAAACTAACTAAACCTGTGCAATGTCAAGATAAAACCCAATGCTTTCCAACAGTTTTGTTTTGTTTGTCTAATATTTTTAAGCCACCCTTTTTGTTTCCCTTCATGTAGTCCAGTCTTCTTTCTCTGTTTGCCTACTGGTCTGAAAGACCTGAAAAATCAAGATATATGTCATCGCTTATGTGGCAGCAGTTTGGTGTCTTGGTTCAAGACACAGCCAGGCATATGTTTTGAAGATGGCAAACAGGCCACCTTTTTTGTGCTTAGAGAGCAAATTTTTTTCCACTCAGAGTGCCACATTACAGTATTACTGCGTTCATTTTGTGGAAGATTCTTAACACTGGAAGATGCTTTCACAAATTTCAAGAGAACACTCTAAAAATATCCAGTAAGCTATAGTGACAAGTGATATTTAGGTTAATATGAAGGTTTTAGTAATCACTCATCTTGCAGGCATTTTAGACAAAAGGAAGCCTGTTCAGAAAGCAGGCTGTGTTACCTACCACACATGCTGAAACACTGTCCCTTCACAAGCGGAGACATAAGCGGATGAATCCTTTCTGAAAGAACAGCCTTTGGGTAGAAGGAAAAACTGGAAACACTGGAAAGAGTAAAGGCAAAGAACCTCCATCTGGAAAAGGTGAAAACCTTATGAGTCCTCTTCTTTCTGAAAATACTACTTTAGTCCTTGATGTGACTTCTGCAAAGACCACCTTTGCATCTACTAAAATATGCAGGGCATGTAACTACTGCAACTGTTAGTGCTAGTATGCTATTTGACTCTTCTGGAAATGCCACAGGATCCTTCTTTCCAATAAAGTGTACCTTTTCACTTGCAGAATCCATGTTTCAGTTTCTGCTTTCAGATTTCTCTATTGTTCTCTATTGTAAATCACTGTTCATGATTGCTTGTCAACAGCAGTGGCACAGTAGCTCTGGAGTAATTACTGTATTTGATCTTCATGTTCATGATTCTATAATGTCGGAGGAGTTACAAGAACATATCCACATGCAGGACGCGGCCTCTACTGTTGACTTTAGATCAATTTTTCTGTCACCTAAAGGGAGCTGTTCACTTTATAAGGGGTCCTCTGGTTTCTCAATTCAGCTGTAAATGTTTAGACAAAATTTACAGGCAGCAGTCCATCAAGATTGTCTTTGTTTGCTGTGGGGATACAAGGGTACTTCCTATCAGCTCCTACTGAGCACTGTACTGGCAAATCCTTAACAGAGGTATTTACTTAAGTAGAATTATTTTGAAAAAACTATTATGTGTGTACATTAGAGTTAATTTGCATAGAGACTTCTGACCCTCCCAGATACTGTGTTACCCAAATTGCTGTAGCTCATGGGATAGGTAACCTGGCAAAGCGAGGTTGGTTGTCCCAGGTACTTTAATTCTGTAAGTAACTTCTCCCTCTTACTGTATGCTGCATGGCAAGAATCATCTCTGGTTCAGTTATATTTACAAGAAAGTGAAAAGGCCTTTTGCAAAACTGAGCTTCCTAATTACTAAAATTAAAAAAGGAAAAAAAAAGAGAGAGAATCTGCAGTAGAGAATAAAAAATGTTTGTGAAAATAGGCAGTGAGATGGATTCTGCTCTTAGCTGTATAGATTTAAATAAAAGTTGGTTTACTGACATGAAATTTACATTTATATAGGCATAACTGAAAGGCAACATTTGGTTCACTGCTTGTGTTGCAGTGGCAGCTGGGCCTCCTTTGTGCTTGCTGGATAGTAGACACTTCTACATGGTCATACCAAGTTCAATGACCAACTCAAAAGCATGGGAAATGATGCAAGCATCACCTATGCCAGGAGAGAGAAACATAACTGAAAGTTACTTAATTCTGGTCGTACTTCTGTAAGAGAAGTTGCAAGTTTGCAGCCCTTTCTCAGCTAGATAACTGCAAACAATGGCCAGTTACAAAAAACTACTATTTTTTTTTGTGTTTGTGGATATTCTGACTTAGCCCTTCCATGCTTTTAAGGGAAGAAGGAGTCATAGGGCTTTAAATGATGCTGATTATGTAGGAAGAATCTCACTCTGAATTTTCACCCACTTATCTGTACACTTACATAGTATGTTGCGGCAGATACATTTATCTGTTTTCTAAATCTCCCTTGCAGCTAAATAAAACCAAGTAGAACATCATGGTTTCTGTAACAAGACTATGAAGCCTCATTGGCATCATTGTGCCGGAGTCATACTAAGTGAATGCTGGTGAGGCTGCTTCCAAGGTAGCTCCTAAGACAGGCTCTGAAGAGTAACCTGACCCTGTGCTCCCTGCAGAGGCAACTGCAGGGGAGGAGAGCTGCTCCCTGAACTTTTCTGTTAGTTGAAGGAGATGACTGTTAATGATAAAAGAATAATCTTACTTCCGATCCCATTGTTCTGTTTTCCAAACTGGTATCTCCATGGAGATTAGAACCCAGTTCTGAGTGTTCTGGATTCACCTCTGCTGCCAGAAGAGTCCACATTTAGTTAAGGATCAAGGTTAAAATATGCCTGCAGTAGAGTATAGTTGGTAGAGTGTAGCCCAAATGTGTACCAAGGTCAGGGCAGGGGGAAGGGACTATCTGAGCTGCCTAAAAGCTCCTGTCAGTGCTGTTAGCCTTTACCCAGTAAGAGCTGACTGAGCAGGCAAGACTCCTCTGCTGAGCTAAAGGCTCATTTAAATTATTTGTACAGCACAGTTTTGCTAAGCACCACTGAGAGTCTGGATTGGGGATATCACCTTTTTATTGCATCCTGAATTGCTGGATGTTTTTTGTTTTCATTGACTTCAAGTGGATCACCATCATTTTCCTGCTTATAATGCTGATCCAGAGCATGAACAAAAATACCATGGAGGAAAAGACAGGATGAGAGGCGTACTGAGACCCATCTGCCAAGAGTGCAGGTATCTGCTTCAGATTTATTTATGCCAATCAACAGGAAATTAGCAGGGCTTCTTGCCCTGCCTTGTGCGGCAATGGGCATCTCCTGCACTTCACTTATGATTATTCTTATGATTTTCTGCAACTTCCAGTATCACTGTTAAGAAGCGCTCACCAGGACCAAAAAGACCACTAGCATCATCTGATTCAGTCCTCCTTCTACCATAAGTAACTACATGTAATAAGCACGTGGGCATTTTTAAGTATCCAGAAGGGTAGTTGTCTTGTTCTTTGTAGGTGTGAGAAAGGAAAGAGCCCCAGACTCTGATTCTTGGCTGGCATACTTAAGTAGGCTTTATTCCATAAGGTGGGAAAAGGCTAGAGGAATATCCATGCCTTTTAGGACAGGGAGTTTCCCAGAAAAGGTGGGTACAAGTGGGTTTCCCAAAAAGGGGATGTTTTCTCTAGCTAGAGCAAAGGCAATGGCTGCCAGACCTGAGGGTGATGTTAATGGGATGGAGTTCTTTATGGGAGCAGATGTGAAGAGAGGAGGAGAGATTTCACACCAAAAGAGCTGTAGTGCTCAGGGACTTGGAACGTTTGTGGCATAGCCATGCAACTTTGCATGGCAAGTTTCTTGTTCAAAATGTCCATAAAACATCTCTTTCCTACTCCACCAATTTATATTGTGCCAATGCTTTACAACAAACATAAGGTTTCTAGGACAAGGCCAGAGAGCTAAAGGATAATGTGCTGCGGACCAAGGGCACCAAGTCTCCAGGCTTCTGCTATGGCAAGGAATTCATTAAATTTGCAGCCAGTCTGTACCCCTTTGTTCTCCTGACAGCATTGTTTAGCTGCTCTCACAAGCTGACAGGCTGGCCATTCTCAGTGTAACCCTTCTCTGCATCTTTTCCAGAACTGTTTTCTTCCGAAGTGTGAGAACCCAAATTGTATGCTGTGTTCTGGGGGAAAGCCTAGAATTTGGTACACCTGCATCAGTGCTTCCCTACCTCTAGCAGAGAAATATTGTCTCACCTAAGGCTTGTTCTCCTTTTCTGTGAATGGCCAAAGATTTATTCGTTGTTTACTTTAATCATCTTTTGTATGTCCTTGCTCATTGGACTTCTGACAAGTCCAGCCTCAATCCTATACATCTGTCTATACACTGTATCTTTACTGACCAGGACTGTTTACTATTTGTTACTCCTAAGAAACTCTCTATGGTGTGTTTTTTTTTCCACCCACCTATTCAGGCCTAAAGTGCTTCCCAAGAAGATTTTTCTTTTGCTTGGATATATACATGGAATAGTTTTTATACCTTTGATCTAGCTATATTCTAATCTTCCTCCACATTCAAGTTTCTCTGCTCTTCAATCCAGGTAAATTCACAATGATATTCCTTAATTTTACAATTTTCCCTTCTGAAGTTGAAAATTTAGTTACCAATCTGCTTCTGTTTGTCATTCTGTTCAATATAAATGGAAACAGTTGCTGAGAACTCAGCCCAGTGCTGTTTTCTGTGACTAGCTTTTTTGAGTATCTTCATTACTTACTAACTTGGGGTTGTCTCTTTATGTCGACTACTGAGAAGAAATGTGGCAGCAATTGTACACATGGCTAGCTGGGACCAAGTTTACTATTAGAAGTATTTGTTTCCCAAATAGTATCTGGGAAGTTGAAGTTGACCTTGGCACAATTCCCAGTAGTGTTTCTATAATAACATTTCAGTGACAGACCTCTTCTTGCACCATTATATTTTAGCTGCAAACCAGAAAAGCCAGATTTCAATGAGGGTCTGAATCGGAAACAAGTACCCCCCAAAAAACAAAGGCTCTGAGCAGGTGGTCTGGGCTGCTGGAAGTGGAGCTTCCTGTTCAAGTATAATGGTGAATTTTATGATGAGTTAGATGATGATGAGTGACAGATGGCTTATTTTTTAATCACTTACAAAGATCACTTGATGTTTTCCACGTGTCTGGATGAAATGGCTAAACACTGAAGTAATGTGGTAAGATTGCAAATATCTTGGATATTGGCCTATTGGTCATATTCGCACAGGTCAGATATGGCTTTCATTTGGAACAGGAGTAGAGCAGTAAATTAGAAAAGACCACTCCATGAGCTATCATTTTCCTGGGTTATGGAGACCAAGACAGCCTTTTCCACTGCAGGGCTGCTTTGTTAACCTGGAGTGCTGTGAAGTAAGGCTTCCCTCTCCCACACCACTAGCTCTATTTCATGGGGGTACCAACTGGATTCTTCCAGCCTATGGCAAGTGACTGTTTGGCCTGTAGCAATGATCATTATCTAGCAGAAGTTGTAAGTGGGTAAGTCAGTCCTGCGAAGGAAATGCATTTAAAATATTCCCAGCTGTTGTACCTACATCCAAGACTGAGTGCAGCTTGAACTCTTGAATCTAAGAAACATGCAAAGCACTTTTCTCCTTCTCAGCCTGTCTCTTATTGAAATTAGCCTGCTGTTCATGTATGACAGGGTTTCTAAGCAGCTTCTGTTATACCACTCCTGACTTATAATGGCTCACCTGGCCTTCTCACCCTCCTTGGAGTCTAATCACAGCTATCTGATCACTTTTATAACCCTGTTCTGTGTCTTCTCTTGCTTCATCATATTTCAAGCACAGACACAATCTGAAGAAGACCTGGTGGAAAAGCTGCTGCTCCAAACCAGTAAAGGAATCTAAGCCAGTTAACACTGGCCAAAGAAGAGTTTGAAGTTGAAAGGTTGTCTATCTCAGACCTGCAGTAGCTGCCTTAGTGCTTGTAATAACGACTATAGCTGTAGAGGTGAAGCCAGCAGGACACAGAAAGTTGGGAATCTGGAGGCTGGAATGATAGGCTGTGCAATGGGGAGTCTATGCGAATAACAGAGAGATCTTTTAAAAAAATGCACAGAAAGAAACTGGGCATAAAGCTGTGCTTAAAATTGCAAAGGTATTTCACATGCTGGCCTGTCCTTGGAAAGGAGACAAGGAGCAATGAGTCCTGGCGTAGTACTGTAGGAATCATAAAAGGAACAGGTATTTCATCTTCCGAAAGAGGCTTATGTCAGTCATCTGAGTACACAAGGCTAAGTGGGTAGGGACCCGGAGCCCCAGGTTCAAGGACTTCTTGTTCTCTGAGCTCAAGAGCCCATCTGCATTTAGCACCTGGGCTGTGACCTAGAAGCAGACTGCCCCCTCCCTCTGTTTCCCCCAGCTGGTTACTCCCTCCTGTGCACCACCTCACCTCGCCTCCAATTCTTCCCTCATGCCGGATGCCACAGCCAGCATCCTCTGTGAACAGCAGTCCACTGTGTGCCTGTGAGCTACAGGGAGGGTACTGCCATGTCCCTGTCAGATGGGTGGATGACCTGGGTCTTGAGAGGTTTGTTTCCTAACAGGGGAGGAAGCACCAACTCTTGTCCCCTTTCCGTGTGGGAAGGGCTGCTTTCAGTGCTGTGAAGATTCACTTTGGGTTACCTTTGGATGCATGTAGAAGTGCAGTTATACCAGTATACTGTCATCCATTTTAAGGATGGGGGGGACAAGTGGGAAACTTGACAGCTGGAAACAAGGTAACAAGTGGAGGGGAGGAATCTTCAGTTTAATATTGCTTTTGATCTGATGAAAACCACTAGCTGAGGACTAATTTTCCATAATTTTGGAAACTGTTTCCCCTTCTCCTTCCTGCTGTTTTGCTTGCAATGCTCTTCAGGTGGGTGTGTTTTGACCTATTTCTTCGTCTGCACATGCCTAGTGAAGCATAGGGATTTTTAGTGCTTATTGGATAACATATTTCTTTATGAGTTTGCAGATGCTCTTATGTATAGCTACTTGCCCTGGGGTCTTCACTCTGGTTGGCAAATAGCACTTCCTAATGTGCTTACCACTTCAGATTGCATTGGATTGGCTGGCAAGGAGGTTGTCTCAGCCTACCCAGGTTACCTCTGTGACATTTCTTGTGTCCTATGCTTTGTTTGCTTGTGTCCTCTCAGAGGCAGAATACAGCAGCACTGCACAGCCTGGGGCAGGAGAAAGCAGTGCACTTCCCAGAAAAAAAAAAGTCCCTAGGGACCATGAGAGCAGTCACAGCCTACTGTAGTTCTTCTACCAGGTCTTGAGAGAGTGACCTTGAACTAGGTGTGGGTTGCATGCTATGAAAGTGCTGTGGGTTCCTATGAGACGCCCTACAGCAACTAACCAGACTTCTTAAAGCTCCTGAGACATGCTTTAGCAAGTTGTCTCCTGGCAAAGAGTCTCTGGAAGAGGTATCATGCAATAACAAATGGGTGACTAAACAAGCTACGTGAGGCATGGTGCTTACTTCAGCTTGAGCGGTCAGTGCAGTGGAGAGCAGTCCCCTAATATACAGGGCACAGGGCCTGAGAGAAACTTTGTGAAACAGAGTTGTGCTGAGACAGGTTTTGGATCTCAGTAGCAGAGATCTGTGCATGTACGGGACTTGGCAGCGTTCTCATGGAGTGACATAAAGAAGATTAGGATCAGACTGCGATGCTAGGTAGTAAAAAGAAAAATGACGTTGTGACAGTCTGTATTTCTATAAATGCATTAATCTCCTAAAGTAATTAATAAAGGGGGACAGTTCAGTTGCATTTTAATTCTAGGACCAGAGGTGTAATCTATGATAGACTGAATAGTGCATTGTGTACACAGAGCCTGATTAGTCATCTTGCTTATTGGTTTGCTGGAGAGGAAATCACTTTTATGATGCAGCAACTTTCCATTCTGTTTATTCCATATTCTCTTCAGTTTTGCTTTTCCCATGTTCAACAGTTTTTCCTTCCATTTCCTGTATTTTTTCTCTTTGTTTTCTCCAGTTTTTCATGCAAGGTACAGCGTGACTGTAGCATTTTTCTTTGTTTTTTAGTTTAGCTCAGGAGGTACATAGTTTCTTCAGGAGGTAAAAATAGATTTATTTATTTTGCATTTAAAGGTTTCTGTGGCTTTTAGGTTTGGTTTGGGAGAGGTTTGTGTCTTGGGAGAGTTGATTTTGTACTGAAATAGCAAAAACAATCTGTTGACTTTTTGGTTGCATTGTTTTTGCTTGCAGGAGCATTCATTTGCCTTCCTGCTAGTCATCCTCTTCCAAAGCATTTTGAAAGCTACTCACTGTTGTCAAATCATTGCTGATACCATTTGTGTGCAATAGACTATGTCCCAGAGAAGTGATTCCTTATACTTTTCATCAAGTAAATTCATCAGTGTTGCAGATGAGTTACTAACTTCCTGCTTGTGCAGATCATTCGGAAAATACCAAGGAGCTAAACTTTTTTTTTGCACTATATTAATTGTTCAAATTGCCATTGAATCCTTGGATTTAGTTCAACATATTTAGATGACAACAAACACCAGCTTTCATCCTGTTGATGATCTTGGACAGTTACAGTTGCCAGAGATACCGAAGTGAAATTACATTATTACAAATTAGACTATTATATTGCTTGACCAATGTAGCTGGAATTTGGGATTTTGCAGTTTATTGCAAATAGCGATGTATTCCAATGTCTTCGATACAATCCCTTGAATTTCTTACACATGCAGCCTTTAAGCAAGGGAATAAAACTGTGAGCAACAGGTCCTCTGTTCACAGCACTACATCACCTATGGAATTTGGCTGCAAATGTGAATGCTTAGATCTTCATAGACCTAAACACCTTGTGCAAGACTTGCAGCCAGCTGTAAAATCAAATGACTTCTAAGTCATCACATAGTATCCCCATAGGAACACTGAATATGTCTAACTAGCTTCAGAGATGTATCGGTGACTTGGGTTGGTCTCTCTGCGCCAGTGGCTCAGCCCTGCTAACAGCACGTTCCATATTCTTCTCCCCTATGTTTTTCAGCCTGTCCAAAGATTCATGTTAGACTGTTATTAATACCCAGGTTAGCTAGTGTGAAATGAGCTCATGCCCATGAACTCATGCACAAAAGATGCAGCTGCAGCACATGCATCCTGTCTGGAACAGAGGCAGGAATAGCATCCATTTCCTCAAGGTTTCCTACACTTCTCTGTGGTGAATAGTCTCAGCATCTTGTTCTGCAAAAATCTGGCACATCCTGAGAGTAAGTTCATCCTGTATCCTAAACAAAGGCGAGGCCATGCAAAATAAAGCAAGGCCAGCACAAAATAATACTGGACTACATAATTTAAGACTGAGTATAAGCAAGGGGGTGGATGTGAGGTCACATAACCCATCTTCTGGTATTTCCTAACTCTGACTCCTTCATTGTGCAACCTTAATGATTTTCTTTTTAGTTGATTTTGTGCCTGTAATACTTAGGTGAGTTGAAGGGTAAGGACAGAAGAGATGAGGGCTAATAGGAAAAACATGTAGCAGAGTTAAACTTATTTTAGAAGGCAGGTAGTTTAGCTATATACTTTGAAGTAGCTAGGTTTTGTAAAGACCAGGGTGTGAAGGGTGAAGACCTGAGGTATCTCTTGGGAGAAGGGGGCAAATGTATGAAGGTATTTTCGGCTCAAAGGAAAAATTACAGAGAACCAAACTTTGGCTCCCAGCCCACAACACACTGAAAGCCATCTCAGCAGGGTACAGAGTGGGATAGTCCCTTAAGAATAGCTAAAATTTCCCTGCGTTTAATCTGTTATTTTTGTTACATGTAGGCTGTATAAAACTGCTGCTGAGAAGAGCCTCCACCTCTGGTCATTCCCAGTGACAATCACCAAAATCCCAAGAGCTGCTCTTCCAATAACGGAAGCATCTTGTTCTGATACAATGCTAAAGCCATACCACAAAAATATAGAAAATTGTTAAAAGTGGTCAGGATTACGTTTGAAACAGGAGAGAACAATTAGATTATTAATAACCCCTCAGACGTCTTCTAGCAAAGTACCCCATTGACACAGCACAGGATTCTGGATAAAATGATACTTTTTTCCCAGCCCCTTTATCGCTGACACAATTACTTATAACCTTCATTTTCAAACAGTAATACTCAGGCCCGCGTGGCTGGCTGTCGTAGTGTGAAGAGTTTTCCAGGAGCCCCATGACTCTCTCCTGTGCTGGTCATACAGGGTGGTGGTCCGTTTTTCGAGCTCTTCAGGGGAGTAGTTGATCCCCTAATGGCATTCGCTGGGGCTTGGCTAGAAGGGGGCGAGGTACTCGGGGAAGGAGAATCCTCCATCTGAAATAACCGCTGTGGGTTTCAGCTTCCTTGGTTTCCCCCTCCCCTTTTCTCCCCTAGGTGACAATGAGTTTGTTAATTCCTGGAGGCTAGGGAGGGGCTGGCGGGGTGGGAAAGGCTCTAGAGCGGGTTGAGGGAGGCTCTGCCCCTCGCTTTGTGGGTCTCCCGCCTCCCCCGGGCTGGCGGGGCGGGCGCGGAGAGGACGGCTCCTGCCCAGGGGAGGAGGAAAGAGAAACAGTGGCTGCAGCTGAAGTCAGACAGAAGATACGGTCATTATTGAGGGGAGACGGAGCAACGCTTTAGTTTTCTTCACGTGAGTCTCTCCTCTCCCTTGAAGGTTTTGGTTTTATAATTCGAGGAGGAATTTCAGCAGACTCGAGCTGAGTATTACGTCTTTCTAAACACACAACGTGCTTCCTTTTACGTTTTCTTTTGCAGACGGGTCTCAGCTGGAACCAGTTCTGTTTTTTTATCCTTACGGTAAACACCGCCGGGCGGGAGTAAGGCCGATAGCAGCCTGAGCGGCCCTGATAAGCGGCAAGCTCTGTCCCCTTTGCTCAGATGACTTAAAACATCTGGTGTGTTGACAACTGGTAAGTGAACACCTCTCCTCTATTTCATAAAGTGTAGCGAGCTCTGTAAAGAGCATTGGCTGGGAGGATTTCTTGGATGGTGCCCGAACCCGTAGGACCGGGCACGACGAAAGCCCTTATTCTCGGGTTTGCCGGCATTCTTGCCGTGAGCCATCTTCCTTCCCACCACGCTCTTGCATTATTTCAAGCTGGGAAGGCTTCCAGCTAACCTCGTGTAAAGCCTACGTGTGCTTCCAATTTTAAAACCTCCTTCAGGTAAGTACTGATGGCAGCAGCTGCCAACAACATTGTTATTTAATGTAAATGACTACATATTCAAAGGTAGAGCTGGCTATTCGAATACATCAGTGTGTTCCTGGGTGAAAGCATTCAAGGAATTAATTGAATTTCCAAAGAGATGAAGCCTGCCTCTAAAAGCTTCCTTTGAAGGGAATACAGTTTTAATCGGCTTGAGAGCTGGTGAGATGAGATGTCTCAAACCTTTCCCAGAGGTTCCTGGGAACTTCCTGGTAAAAATTAACATCGCGGCGTCGCAGGGACCCGGTTACCGCTGGGGATGACCCTGACTGAAGCTGAAGCTCTGCCGCCGCCCGGCTCGCCGGAGGAACTTGAATGCGCTTGATTCCCCATACACGCCCCCGGTGCTGGGACCGGCTGGGCTGAGGGGCCGCATGCGGGGCCGGCTCTCGCCCCCGGCCGGAGAAGGGCCCCCCTGGGGGGCGCGCTCCCCAGCGGGCGGCGGGGACAGCCGCGGGCACCGGGGCCTCGCTCCAGCAGCCGCTGGGCAGCACAGGAGGAAGCGCCAGCGCCGAGGGGGTGTCCGGTGGGCTGCCGGCCATCACCTAGCCAGGTAGGCGGCTCGGGGCTGCGGGATATGAGGGAAAGGGCAGTCCCCGTTCCCCCGGCGGCTCCTCCGGGAAGCAGCTTGGCTGGGGCGGGGGGGAAGCCGTTCGCCTTTCTCCGGCCTCCTGGAGCAGCCCCGCTGGTGGGTGGTCGGCGGAGCCGGTCCCAACCCTGCCGCCAGCCGCCGGGCCGCATGCTGCCGGCCCCGAGAGCCGCCCCGCGGCGGCCTCGGGGTCCCCCGCGAGCGATGAGTCGGGTGGCGGGGCGGTGGCGGGCCCGGCGGGTGGTTACGGGGCGGGAGCCAGTGGTGGGGCGCCGGGTGGGGGCTCTAGAGCTGGGCAGGGCAAGGGGAAAGCGGACACATGCGGGACGCGCAGCCCCGCGCAGGGGGAGCCTCCAGGCAGAACTAGCGGCGGTAGCCGGCAGCGGTCCGTAAGTGGAATTTGAGGGGAGACTCGTGGCTTCTGCTGAGATGCTTGGGTCTGGTAATCCCAGCGTGTTGCCATGGCTGCTGGTCATGCAGGTTCGGATAAAGGATTGCTTTTACTGGGGGCGCTGAAAGGGAGAGACTGACTGCCCCTTGGAAATGCCCAAGGCCTAGGGGAAGGAACAATGGCTGTGTGGGTAGACTCAGCCTGAAGCTACGCGAATCCATTACTTATAGTTTAGGGAAGAAACAAACCCTGGAAGTTTTATGTTCTCTGCTTTTTTTTTTTAAAAAAAAAAAAAAGTCTTCGGATTATTTTCTGTCAGTGGGGGTGGTGCTTCTATTTTAGGTATGGCAAACTGTGAGGTCAGGCTTGCTGTCCTCTCGCAAATTAAAATTTCCAGCGAGATGAACAGCTCAGCTGTTGTGCTCCTGCTACCCAATTGAAATTTTCTGTCCAGGTTTCTTTAGGTTTTGTCCCTCTCATTACCCACTTTATGCCAATCTGTTCTTCCATACTATGTGGTTGCAAAACGATTTAGAAAGGACAGACTTTGTGATGGGGTGAAACTGCTTGTTTTAATCTGGCAATTCCATTGTAGCTGGACTGTCTAAAAAGATTGTTCATTAAAAAGTATATATACTTTGTGGTGAATGCCACGGTACTAGACTTTAAAAGCTACATTCAGAGTCGGCTTAAAGGAAAAGGAAATGTGTATGGAGTGAGGCTTCCTACCCATCCATTTTTTGAATAGAATATATTCTTATCTGATTAGTTCATAGAACTGAAACTAAAATAACTTTCCATCCACATGTAAGACAGCACCACTGTATCCTTGTTTTTATTCTTCTCACGTGAAATAAATCTATGAATCTTTCTTTTCATCTTTCTTTTCATCTTTCTTGATGCAGTACCTGCTTCTTTAGCATATCTGTCTCTCTGCGAGTCAATTTAAGTTATTTCTTAAACTTAAGGCTATAGTATTAAAGGTGGGTAAATCCATGATCTCCCTAAAGGTCATTTTGGCTGTAGGAGACCTCTCTTGCTTGTTGGATGTATGACTCGTCTGTTGAGACTTGTGAGACTCCCCGTGTTCAAGTACGTCCCTGTTCAAAACTAGCAGGAAAGTTTCTCTGTGAGATCAGTTCCTTGTTGAAGTGCCTTTGGGAGCAGCTGCAGAGCATGTAGGCAGGACAGCCAAACCTGAAAGCCGGCAGGAAGATCACAAGTGCCTGAGTCCTGAGTTGTGAACGAGTGGAGAAATAGGTGAGTTACGGTGTTCTGGCTATAAAAGGTGATTGATGAGGTAGTATGTGCTATAGTATAACTATGTAGTTATGAGATATGTACTGTGTGTGCTGCTGAATAATAGTTTTTGCAATTACGCAGGGGAGTTGCCTCCCTGAGGAGGAAAATACAGTAGCTGATGGGGTGGTGGGTCTCATTTGCAGGGGCAAGTGCTTGAGATGCTTCTCTTCCACTGTCTCCTCCTCCACTGCTTACATGGAGAGACAGTTTTAGAGCATTTCATATGATTGCTTTCTTCCTTGTGTGATTGTTTTTGGATAGAAGGCAGGGACTGTCAAGAGTTTTTTTTTTTTTTTTTTTTTTATGATAGCTTCTTTGTCATTAACACTTATCCTGGCTTGTTTTCATTGTTAGTTTCTGGGTACACCACGATTAGTGCCTTTCAGTAAAGGCTTGATCTGTTCTCCCAAGACAGGCTTGGTAAAGTTCTCATACACTGCTTTGGGTGATTTGGTTTGATTTTGTTTTTTTTTTCTCTTATGTGTTGCTTCATATGCTGCTGGAGATTAGTTCAAGTATTTTGGCTTGGAAGAGGATGCAGTGAGATTGGCCATTTGAAGATAGAACATGTACATGAGGTGGTCCACATCATTGACTCCAAGGGCTTGTGGGGAAGGGCTCTTGCTTATTTTTTTTTCTCCACGGTATAGCTTGAGCTGTAGCACAGCATCTTGGTTTATTTGTCTTTCTACCTTAACATTAAGGTTATTTTACAAAGAGGCATGAAAGGTTATTTTTACTGTGTGTATGATGAGAGATACTCTGCTGTGTCTCCCTAGTTAAATGCATTTTAGGAACAGGCTCAGGATTACTTGAAAAACATTTTACAGACCTCTTTCCTTACAGATGGTTGCACTGTTTTAGTTAAATCAGTTGAAATGTGCACTGTGTGTTTTAAGTGGAGTTAAATTTATCAAGCTTCTGACAACTCGTCATTTTTTGAGTAATTTGTTCATTGATTTCTTTGGCCTTATAGGGAAGCTAGTAAATAATATTGGGAAATTAATTTATGGGGTAACTGAATATACAGGGTTTTTTGTTTTTCAGTCTCTAATTTTTACCACCTGTTTACTCAAAAGAACAAGAGCTTCGTAGCAGAATGCCCTCCCCTCCCCCTAGACTTCCCCATTAATCCAGTTTCTCCTACTTCCATTTTTGCTATGTTATATGTGGCTACTTCTGTACCTTTGCATAGTCTTCAAGGGAGATTAAAACTTATCAGACTGTTTGGTGTATGAACTACTCGAAGCATTAAATCTTTCTTTCATCCTGCTACAGAAGAATAAAAAAAAACCCTCAGCTTTTCTTGATGTGTACTGAGGTTGGAAGGAAAACATGATGTGCAGGCTGTTGTTTCCTTTACAAGTCACCTTTCTGCGGTGTGTGAAAATTTGTGGCTCAGTGCAGTAATTGCTGATATCTGTAGCTACTGTTTGTGCAGAAAGGTTGAAAAGCTGAAAAGTGATGGGCAGTATTAGCTCAGGTGTACTATGAAACAAAAATAGTGAACGTGTGGCTTGTGTGTAGTATTGCTGCCTTTTGAAAAGTGCATTGAGCAAATGGAGGTGCAGAATGTCGCAAAATACTTTCTGGTACTGCTTCTTGCTGTGTTCTGTACCTGTCATCTTCAAATATCGCCACCTCCTTTCATTTTGTTTGAGTGGGGTGTCTCTTCAGCTTTCAAGGTTGGTCATTCTCTGGTCTTGAAGGCAAAAGTCTTGATATCTCCAGAGAAAGCGCTGCAACAGAATGAGCAAATGTTAAGCTTCCCCTGGAGAATACCCAGACTTTGCATGTAATTGTTCTGCACTCCCTCTGCTTCCAGCCTTGGCAGTAGCAGCAAAGCTGGAGTACATTGTGCTAGAGCTATTCTTTACATTCCAGCACCCGTGGGGAGCCAGGAGGAGCAAGGCAAAAACTTGAATAGCTCTTACTTGCTCTGGCTGGGAAGGGAAGGCTGGAAAGTCTGAGGAGCCGCAAAGCTGATCCTCCCTCCTGTTAGGAGGGCAGGAATGGAGTAATGAAGGAACTGGTTTTAAGAGCTGACAGAAATGAAATGAAGTTCAGACTTAATTATTGAACCTCTTCTTAACATCTCTTGATTTAGAGTGCAATTTTGCATTCCATAGGGGAATATTGCTTTCTTTTGGGCTGCTAGCCAGTAGGAAACTTTGTGAGATGTGTGGCTAGCAGTCTTGGATTTCCACTGAGTCTTCAGCTCACTTTGAGAAAAGTTTCTAGTCCTTTTGAGTACAGGTTCAGGAAACACTGAAATAAGGATCAGCTGCTGCAGAGCTCAGAAGAGTTCTTTGTTAGACTGGATCTGCAGACTGGCACTTGCACAGTGGTAGCTGGCCACTGCTTTCTTTCATTGCCGCTTTTCAGAGTGCTATGGCCAGCGGTACAATGAGAATGGTGTGAGGGGCATGTCACTGGATTACCTGGAGCCTTGGAAGAGGAAATAATATGCCTATGTAATGGTTATTTAATAGTCAATACAAAATGTGTGTATAAAATACAAATTATACCCCATGTGGGATGGAGGGCTGGGGGGAGAGTTTCTGGGTTTGCCATTATCTTTTTTCTAGTATATATATATATTGGTTATAGCTGGGCTCTCTTCTGGGCAGCTAATTTTTTGCAGGGGTGTTGGGCTGAGATTTTTTTGGCTACACAATGACCCGTGGTGGGTCACTGATCTGTTTACGTAAAGGAGAATACAAGTACCCTAGCGTAACACAAGGGACAGTGCGGGGAAGGAACTTTTGGGTTTTCCTCACTGCAGTGAAGAGAGAGGGAGGTGCTTGCTGCTGAAGAGGTGTTCCTGCTAAATGAAGGCACAACCTCATTCATCTTTTGACAGTCAAAATAGATAAATCCTGTTTCTTTGAGGTTCTTGAACTTGCCTGTCTCTGTCCTCCACCAATGTCATGTCTGAGCACCCTGGAAACATTATCACCTGCATCTTCACAGTGCTTTAGGGTAGTCTGAAGTCAAATGTGTGGGACTGAGACCAGGACAGGAGGGTTAGTGGTATAGATGGGAGGTACCCTGTAGGGTTTGTTTGAACATAACATTTGCACAAGATTAATAATAAATCCACTTGAAGTGTGAGAACAAGTTAGGATTTGTCTGTATTGGTGAGTGCATACAAGGCTTGCTAGCATGTGGTAGCGAGTCTTGATCATGCCCCTAGTGTAGACAAGTTACTGCCTTCTCATTTGGTTAGCTGGGAGACTGTTAAGGGAAAACTACAGCTTGCCCAAATGTTTTGCAATATTTAATGGGACAGGGTGATTAGCTTGCCTTAGTTGAGAATTGACTTAATTGCCTCAGATGAGACTCTGGAAGGCTGTATAAGCTTATTTCCCCTCCCCCCCTAATTTTATAGCCACTCACGGCAGTTTTAATTCCCCACCCTCATAAAATTGAGGGCCTCAGGATTGTGTCTGTAGTGAAGTGCCCTGTGATTCAACAGCTCTGATGTAGCAGTACCACTTCAGTCTCCTTTGGTGGGTTTCCTATCCTTTTATTTGCCCTGGCTCCCAAGTATAGACACTGGTGGGTCCATAAGAGGATGCTAAAAAGAGTAGGCAGTGATGTTATCTTCCAAATCCTGTACGAAGCAATTGCAGATGCTGCAAGGGGAACAAACCAGAAAGTCCACAATGTGCTGTCCCTAAAGAGCATCTCCCTCTGTCACTGCTAGGGACAGACTAGTGGGCGAGATGAACATTGGTCTGACATGGCAGAGTGTTTCTTGTGCCTGTGTTGCTCACTTTGTGCAGTGGAGCACAGGCCATGCATGTAAGCTGGATTTTGAATATCCAGGTGGTTAAAATTACTGGTCAGTGTAAATAGCAGTTGTACAGTTTCTCAAGATTGACTGCCTTTTCTTGCAAAACATGTTAAACACTTACTTCATTTTCATTGAAGCCATTTGAACAGAATAGCTGTTTTCATTCCTTCCTTCTTTTGTGCTAATGGCATGCCATAATTTGCTTTCAGTGTGGGACATAGGCTCTTTGATGGTTTAAGCCTTAAACCTTAGTTTAAGGATTTTTAATGTACATTTTAATCTACAGTGAGAATGCTGTTCAGAGTTTTTCAGAAAGAATGGTGAAATACAATATTCATATCATTCTTCAGATTTCTCAGCAAATATTTCCTATGATAAATACTAGCTGGTGTCAGTGACTTTTTGAAGTTGTGTGATTGAAGTCAGCTAACACCACTAAGTGACTGAAAGGGGTATTTAAAATGTTTAACTTCAGGCCATTGTTTTGTGAAATTTGGACACTTACATATTTGTGCAAGGCTTTTCCAAATTTTAGCACTTCTTTAATGGCCAGAGGCTTTTACATCTGCCACAATTGTGTGATAAGCAGATATAATGAAACCAGGCTTCTGATGTCTTTCTATATGTAGACTTTGTGATCTTTAATGAAAGATGAGCTTATAGAGCTTGTTTGAGCTACTAAGCTGTCTATTTTTTGCAAAGTTTGTGTAGGTCTTAAACACACCAAGTTCCTAATCTGTCAAGTTTGACTGAAATTAGCCAGAGGGGTTCAAAAGTTCTATACGGAAGGAAGGAAAGGACATGTATGCATGCATACAGGATATGATTGCATAAATTTCATTTCATGCTAAGAGCATGTGCTCTAACAGAACAAAAAGCCTTTTACTGTACTGCGTTTCATGCTCTAATGGAGTTCTGTGCTGTCTGTGGCATGACTTACAATTTGAGAGGACATGGTGGTGCTGGAGGCTGAGGTGGATTTGATGTGGTCAGGGTAGCAAGAAAGAGATGTCAATAGGCAAGAAAGCAGGTCATGCTTACTGTGTATCTTGTTCTAGAGGACTTCCAGTTTTATGCTGAAGCAAATATCAGACTTTATCCTTATGTTTTATCCCTGCTGCAGCGTGGGTCAGTTTGGCAGGAAGAGCAGATCTGTTCTACGACAGAAATCCATCACCCTGCTGGTGAGTCATGGGGAGGCAAACTCAGTCTTGTCTAAGGGCTTACCCGTTTACTGTTGTGTCTTAAGAAGAGGTATTCACGCATACAGCTCAGGTCAAATCTGGTGCTCAGCAAAGTTCAGGTAAGGGAGGATGGCTGATCTGTTTGAGAGTAGTGTAGTCCTGAAGAAACTGCTGTTTGCTTTGTGTAGCACTTCAAGACTGTTGAAACTGAGAATCAAACAGCAGAAAGAGACACTGTGTTTCACCTGCAGCAGCCAGACTTGGCTCAGAAGGGAACAAATCAAACTGAAGGGCGCTGATGATATGTAGCAGAAGGTCCTGTGTGAAGCCATCACTGCAGCAGGGACTGTACTGTGTGTTTGCAATCTATCTCTCGCAGGAAGGCTGCCCAGCTGCCTGCATGCTTTTGGCTCTCAGCTGGACCCGAGGCATTTTAGCCACTGCAGGGCAACCCCAGCTGGAGGGCTGTGAGACTCTGAAAGAGGATGTGTGGGTGTGGTGAAATGCACCTTTGACTCTCCTCAGTTTTAGGGGTGACTGTCCTCTTAAAAAACCCTCAACTGACACCTAAAAACCCAGCACCCCTCCATTCCTCACCCCCCTTCTCCGAGCAGTGATACACTGATTTTCAGTTTTTGGGAGGAAATGGGTTGTGGTTAACCTTCAGAGAGGATTGAGGTCTGAAAGCCATAAGTGGGTGCCTCTGTGTAGCATATAAGCTTTCCCAGCATTCTGTACTGGACTAATTTAGGCAGCTTTCCTCCCAGACAGATGGGAGTTGAAGATTACAGTCAGAGATAATTAGCTTTCCTAATGTATAGGTAAGGAAACGAAGGTGCATGAATCAGGGCTATGAGCTCCACTATAGTTTGGATAACCGCTAAAAGTCAGCACTGCAGTATGGCTTGTTGTAGGGTTATTTTATAGCTCTCTATATGCAGAAATACATAAATTAACTTATGTAAACTTTTCTATAAGGACCTGAGTTCCCTTAAACAACTAACAGTCTGTGAAGAGTTACAGTTCTGGTTTTCGTCTTTTAGACTGATCTTTGTTCTGGGCTTTTACTGTGAATTTGATTTTAACATTGTCTAAAGAAAAGCACAATGATACTCTGAATGCTTAAGCTGGATACAGCTATATGTCTGTTTCCCTTGGAAAGCTCATTACCTTACAAATCTAATGATTTTTTTTTTTAACATATGTACACTTACTGACAACCTTTCCCATTCAGAAAAGATTTCTCATGCTGCATTAAATGTTCTTCAGGATTACATTTTTCAACTATGCTATGTATCTCATAGCTCTCAAAATCCTCAGGAGAAGTACTGTTTGAATATTGTATGTGGTAGTTTCTCCTCTGTTCACATCTAAGAAATGAAGCAAAGCACTAAACGCCTTTAGGGGATCAGATACAGGCTCTGCTGCAACCTGTACAACAGTTCTTTGTTAGATCAAAACCACTTCATGTCCACAAACCATTCTCATAGTTACAAAGTTGCTAATTTTTTTTTTCTTCCTATGGATGTTTTTGTTGTTATTGTAAATAATTTTTTTTTTTGAGCTTTAGTGCTAAGAAAACAAAGCTGCATATAAAGAAGGGCTTTTGAAAATAGCCTTCATATTTACAATATTCAAGTTTTTACAGTTTGGCACCGTCAGTTTGGCTATAGCTTTCTTATAGTAGTTAGCAGCTAGGGTGTGTATTCTGATTAAATGTCAAAATCGAAAGGCAATGTGAATGTATTCATTGCAATGCTGAATTAAGGCATTAACGTTATCAGAGAAGCTGCTCAAGCTGTTGGTGAACTCCAGCTTTCTCCTGATGTATTGCATTTGCATGGCAAATATTTGGTAGGGGGCCACATGGGTGGTTTCTCTGAGGAGCTGCTGGCAGCTTCCTCTATGTCTGATAGAGCCAAAGCCAGCTGGCTACAAAATGGACCCACTGCTGGTCAAGACCATCAATGATGGTGGTACCACCACTGGGGTAACGCGTTTAACAAGGGGGGAAAATCTGCTGTGCAACTTCAGCTGGAGAGAGAAGTGAGAATGTGGGAGCTGTGCAACCACTAAGGTCACTTAAGAAGGAAGAGAGGAGGTGCTCCAAGTGCCAGAGCAGCCTGTGGTACAGGCTGCATATAGGTGGCACAGGCTGTCCCCCAGCAGCCCATGGAGTTCCAAGGATGGAGCAGATATTCACCTGCAGCCCCTGAAGGACCCCATGCGAGAGCAGGGGGATGCTCAAAGGAGGTTGTGACCCTGTGGGAAACCTGTGCTGGAGCAGGTTTGCTGCAGGACTGGTGACCCCACAGGGAGCCATGCTGGAGCAGCCTTTTCCTGAAGGGCTGCACCCCTTGGAAGGACCCACACTGGAACAGTTCATGAGGAACTGCAGTCCATGGGAAGGACTCATGTTGGAGAAGTTCATTCAGAACTGTCTCCTGTGGGAGGGACCCTGCGCTGGAGCAGGGGAAGAGTGTGAGTAGTCCTCCTCTGAGGACAAAGGAGCAGCAGAGACAATGTGTGATGTACTGACAGCAGCCCCCGTGCCCTGTGCTGCCGGGGGGAGGAGGTAGAGATTTTGGGAGTAAGGTTAAGCCCAGGAAGAAGGAATGGGTGGAGGGAAGGTGTTCTCAATATTTGGTGTTATTTCTCATTATTTGATTTGATTGGTAATATAACAAATATCTAATACTAATAACTAATAATTAAACTCATTTCCCTAAGTCAAGTCTATTTTGCCCATGATGGTGATTGGTGACTGATCTCTCCTTGTCCTTATCTGGACCCATGACGCTTTTGTTGTATTTTTCTCTCCTCCATCCAGTTTAGGTGTGTGATAGAGCAGCATTGGTGGGCATCTGGTGTCCAGGCAGAGCCAGCCCACTACCCCTGGGCTGTCAGGATTATTGCCCAAGGAAACTTGTGGGACTTAGTAGTGTGGGGTGAATGCTACCACTTATCTTCATTTTCTTGCCTCCCTGAATTAATTTAGTTTTACACTTTTCACTGACTCGTTTTGCTGCACTCCTGAGAGTCCCAGAGCTCTCTGTTGGCACATATGTATTGCAGCAGATTGACTTGCAGAATCTGCTGTTGGGGTAAATTCCATCTCAGACAGCTGGGAATCTTGATTTTATTTTTTTTTAATGTGTATTTTTTTATGTGTATTGGTTTTTATTTTGGTTTTGGTTTTTAGCAGTTGAGGCAAGATTGGGGGCAACACAGCAAAAATCAGCGAACATTAGGTTTGGAGCTCTGACCACAGACATGCTTTGTGTGTTATCTAAGTGAAAATTAAACTGTTCAGTTTTGTGTGCTGGGCCTCTTAATCCACACAAACCAGCATAATGTAACTTGTTGCTTTTTATAAAAAGAGCTGTGTCATCAGATGATGGTGGTCCATGTATTTTTGTACTTTATCATAACTAGGGCTTGTAAATGCTACTGTGAAGACTGGTCATACAGCAAGCACTTGTGTTTCTTTAGGGGCAGATTCTGAGATGGGTAGTCATCAGGATTTATACTGTTATGACTAACTGAGAAATTAGGCTGATTTACTTAGTATCTACTGTTGATGTAGATAGGGAGCATTTCATTCTCTAGGTGCTGGTAGGGAAGTAAGTAAATTGGCCCTCTCACTTACAGTTGTTAAAAACAAACACCCACACCCCCAACTTTATTCCCTCTGCCCTTGAGAGTCCTAATTTGCCTGTGAGTGGGGTGGGTTGGTTTGTTTGTTTTTTTTTGGTGTGATTTATTTATTTTAGCCTATGGTTGAGATTATTCTTTATTTTTCCTAAGATGACTGGTAGATACAGTTTTGTAATTACTAGCCAGTCTTGTGAGAGCTGAGGTTAAATCACTAGCTCCCAATCAGCCAGAGCTGAATGCTTTAGTTATGCATTATAAGGAGACAAAGCGTGCCTTGTTTTAAGGTGAACGTAATGCTGTAGTGAATGTGCATGCTATGATATAGATAAAGTTCTCTTGTTGGACATTTATTTATTTAGATTGGTATGGTTTCAGGGCAGGGAAGGGAGTGAACCGGTGAGCTGATACGGTTTATAACTGACCTGTTTGAAACCTGACTAATTTGGCTATTTCTGTCCTTTGTTCCTTCCACTTTTTTCCATCTTTTCCCTGTGGGAAACCTAAGAAGGATTGTTCGTTTGACCTCAAGCCTCTGGCTCTGCAGGCACTCATGGACAAAGAAGAGTGAGTGTGAATGAGTTACTGGTGTTGTAGGGGGATCTAAATGGTTTTGTGTTTTCTCAGCTGTTACATGTAGCATGTCTTTTGTCTTTCTGGTTTAAAAGGAGGTTGAAGCAGCAGAGCAATTCAAAATCGTGATGCTCTGTTCCTTCAGGAAGAGCAGCTCAAATTGACAGAAACCTTGTCAGTTAGGCAAGTCAAGATATGAGGAGAAAAAGACTTGACCTCTGACCCCCAGAATGCATTGGATGGCTTGTTTATATTCCAGTCTTTCTGGAAGAAGAGCTGAAGGGAGGGGGAAGATATAGGCTGAGAAGGAACAGTGCTGTGACCACAGTATGCAGGAGGAGCTGTGTGGATTTATGGCATCCATTCTCTGTGTATTTTATTCTGTCATGTGTTATACCAACACCTGTGATGTGTAATATATAAATAGCAGCCTAGGTTAGGCTGGCTAAAGCTTTAAAGGTTGATCTGGGACAGCACAAGAGGGCTGGAAGAAATCTTTCAGTCAAGGCTGTGTTACTGCATTTGTGATTGTTTTTTTTGTGTGTTTGTTTTTTTTTTTTTAAAGGTGTAGTTAGAGTTGATGTTTGCCTTGATTAAAGCTTTGGGAGGTGAAGCAGAGCTATCTGTGCTTAGCTGATACCAGCTTTGTTCTTTTCATGCACAAGTTATCTGTTTGATGCACAAGTATCTTTTGACTGAATCCAAAGTAGTTGGTTTTGTATGGCACTGTATCCTTGTGGCTGGTGGGCATGGCAGGAACTACTGGTCTGTGTTAAGTGCACTGGAGGAAGAAAAAGGGCTGGGGGTGGGAGGAAGAGAGGGGTGAAGTGTGTTGGGGGAGGAGGCTTGTGGAGAGAGAGGACAGGGAAAGTATATGGAAACATCTGTTCCCAACTTGTGCACCTTTGCATAAATTGGATGCTTCCTACTGGTCCTTGTCTCAAGGCACAAAAGCAGGCAAGAAGCTGAGTCTGTGGACTTAATCTTACTCTTGGTCACAGTTATAGGCAAGGTTTCTGGAACTCTGATACTTGGCAAGCACCGGTTAGATGAGAATCCAGTAGTTACTGTTGTTCCACTTCCCCTCAAAGCCACAAGTTGGACTGGGATCTACCCAGGGCTTTTAAACTCAAGTTAGCAGTATTTAACTGTGTTACAAAAAGTGTGTCTGTTGTTGGAAGGAGCCCCAAGCCATTTTGGAACGTTAGGGAATATCATTTTCTGTCTTGGGGGGTGTGTGTGTGGAATAATTGAAAACAACATTCACCAACTAAGATATATCAAACCAGCTCTTTTACTCTTGCGGATTTAATTGTATGTCTACACCATGCAGTGGAGCATTCTGTCACCTTGACCTGATGCCAGCGATCCACATTGCACTGTGATCTGAGCCAAAATAGTAGCTTGGATCTCAAGGGTGACATAGCAACTCTGTGATAGCCCCAAACTGGAGGTAACATGTTCTGCCTCTCAGCATGGCTAATTAACTCAGCATCAGGCAGTTGCACCAAATACTGTTTCTATTGAGGACCATTTCAGTGAGACCCAATACCTGTGATCCTTTGTGTTTTGCTCATCGGGCTTTTCTGGCAGGATGCACTGGCTGATGCTGTATACTCCTGCTTTTCATCTGTGGATCTAGTATTTGGTGTCAGTTTAAGTGACATTATATTTTGCATTGGTAGATCCAAAAATGATATATCTCTGTGAAACAAGGCACATCATTGATTGTGGTACCTCTGAGAACTGCTGTTATCACAGCAGGTTTTTTTTTGCAGCTGAAAGGGAGGCTGTTTCAGTAAGCTTTAAAAAAACTTGTAGTAACTTGACCTAGACTTACACGTGTCTTCTTGCTATCCAAGAAATGGACTTGAGTGCAAGCAGCCTCCTTTTTTTTTTTTTTTTTTTTCTTCTGACCTTTTTATTTCTTCTGTTCCTGCTCCCACTGTGGGACACATGTAAAAGCTCCTGGGTGGTCAGGCAGAGGGAGGGAAGAGGAGTGAAAAAGGGGTTATGCCACTGAACAGATGATCATACTGCACTAGAAAAAAAAAGGATGTAAGAACAAGAGGGTCTGAGCCTGCTAATGACTGCAAGAGTGAGTCAGGACCTACAGGCTTTTTGCAGCTTTTGCCATACTCTCCCTATTGATGGCATGTTTTCCTTGGAAAGCTATGAACTCGTGTCTTTCAGATCTTGCCTGAAATGCTGAAAGGCTTAGGTTTGGCTAGAACAAACTGCCATACCTGATTTCTTGCATGAAAAAATAATGGGAATTGAGGTGAGAGTGTGAGACTTGAGATGAAGGCTTGGAGGGGAGTAGATGCTGTGTTGCCTGTTATGCCCAAAACACGGAGATAAACTGTGCTTGTTCCCAGACCTGCCTGCAGCCTTCTCTAGGGGAGCTAACCTCCCTTTTCCACCAGCCATCCTGTCCAGGTATGCTTCTGAGCTTTAAGTAAAACTGGAGTCACACACATGGGAAATGCAGAGATCTCCTTGAATATTTTAGACAGAAGCAAATGGAAATGAAGTTTGTCACTGAAAAATACAGATTAAATTGTTTTTCCTTTTTGCTTGACCCAGCTGTTGGGAATGTTCTGGTGAGAAGCAAAACACTGGTGTCTGTACTTGAAGGGCAAAAATGGAATAAAATGGTGATGACTTGTCCACAAAATAAATGTATTGCTGTCTCTTGTGGTGCATAGTAGGTTTCATCGTTAGCAGGATGATGAAAGGGAGGCAGGCAAGCACTTAGTTCCTAAACCAAATCTGTTAACTCTCACAGCCTGTCCTGAATTTGTGTGCAGTACTTGGCATGCAAACATGCAAAAAGTCAGAGGTGGGCATAGCTTTAGTTTACATCTCTTCCCACTAGATAGATTAGTGTCAGCAGAGGCTACATTTCTGGCTGTAATAGCTGGTAAAGAACAACAGTTGACTTAAATCTACTAAACGTCACTACTACTGTGACATAAACTGGACATCATTGCTTGCAGTTGAGTACATGGAGAAAAAAATATTTTGCTGTTTATTTTCAGGCCTTTTGCAGTGTTAGGGAGAATGTTAGGGAAACATTGGAAACCTTCCTTAACAAAAAGGAGCACTGGAGGAAGATCATCTTTTTTTCAGTTACCAGGATCCTGTTGAAGTAAATAGCTAGTTTGGTAAGCTGTTGCAGGGGAAGAAAGCTCTGGTTTTCATACCAAGTCACCAGACTTCTTTCTCAGCTGCTTATCCCCTCATCATTGAAAGAGTATCATACATAGTATCTTCCAGTGTAGGAAGAGTATTCCAGTGCTGGTACAGATATTGTGAGATGGTGGAAGTCCCCAGTGACATTTTAACATAATAAAACCTTAGTTTTTTGGTGTCATGGATTGCACAGGCCTTCAGGAACAGGAATATCTGCTTTGGTTTTGTGTGGGGTGGGGCAGGTTAGCAAGAATCTTTTCCAATTAAGATGCTGTTAAACTTGCAACTTCAAAACTAAGCCTTGCTACTTCAAAGCTAAGCTACTGTTGTTAGAGAGTTAGTAATATAATTTTAATTCATGGCCACTTTTCTAGGGTAACCCAATATATCCTCTCTGAAACTAAATATTCCTAAGGCCTTCTGTTTCATAATAAACTGAAATCAAAAGGAGGATTGGAAATGATGAAAAAATATAAGGAGTGTGTGAGGAAGGCATTAAACTGACTCAGCTACTTCAGTGCCTTTAAGATTCTGCTGGAGTGCTGTTGTATTGTCCACTACAGCATTTCCTTCCTGAAGAGGGGAAGAATTAATGAGCTGTGCAAGAGCAAGAACTGGAAGAGTTAATGATGAATACTATATATATTTGGCAGAAGATATAGATAAGCTGCCATAATGTGAGTACATTAAGGCACATAACTTGAGACTGTCATCTTGCTGTGTAGTTGTTCTACCAGGCATGCACTACATCCTGACCAAAAGGAAGCAGTGCTGCAGTACTGGTGATCACAAGCAAACCCACAAGAGATTGGCTACATCTTAAAAATCCTGATTTTTTTTTTCAAACTTTTTAGTCTTTTTTTTTTTTGTGCTTTTTCTGCTGTCCCTTCAAATTTCAAGGTCCACTCAAATCATATTTTCAAGCTCACTTCCCTTCCTCCCCCACAACTACAAGAGCTAGGAATTTGAGTTCTGAGTGAGCTGAAATTTTCATGGTGTCAGTTAATTCCAGCAGCAAGGAGTTAAACTGTTACAGGACTACGTATGGAGCCAACATTGTTTTAAGATTAGTAGTTTTTAATTTAGCAGTAACCACTTTTTAGTTAAATATTTAGTAATAGTCAGAGGTGCTTTATAAAATGAGTGGCACATACTGAAAAGTCTCCTGCATTGTATTATTGACAACCTAATTTCAAGGAAGAAAACAAAAGTAAGGCTTACAAGGGTAATGAAAAAAGGTGCTTGTAATGTGGTCATGTGATTGCCCAGTCCAACAGCTGTAGTTTTCTGTGTGATTATTCTGTGGCATGGCTGCATCAACTGCATATGTAAGTTGAAAGATAAACTGGAGCTCTGAGGTGGTGACTCATATCGGATACCACACTTGATGAAGTTGCAAAATGGGGACTAATTGTATGTACAGATGCAGCTCTGACAAGGACATTGGTTTTCCACTTCCATCAAGGAAAGAAAATATTAGCCTCTGGGATTATATAATAAATTTGCAATGTACTCAGTGTGTTGGTGGGAGCTGGGGTGGACCCATCTGTCCATAGGAGATGCAGGCTGATCTTGAGATCACTTAATACCATAACAGGGTCTGGTAATTCTGTAACTGTAGCTCTGCCTTGGGCGGCGTAGAAAGTTGAACAGCGGAAGTTGGTCTTAGATTCTTAATAAAAAATACCCATCAATCTCTTTATAATGCTTATGCATTCTGTTGCTTGCTTACTTTCAGAAAATTGACCAGCTAACATTATGAACATTGTGCACTGGCATGCTGGGCTCCTCGCCCCTTCCTTTGTGTGGATCGCCATAGGCTTTTCAGAAAGAGGAGGGAATTGAATAGTTGAGTTCCAGTTTTGTCCACCTTGTTTTGCTTAACCCTGACTGACCTTGGCCTAAGGGCACCATGACCTCTGTCAGTCAGGTTGATGAGCTTAAATCAAGATGCAGGATTTTGTGTTGTGATAAATAAGCTGGAATGGGCCTGTCATTTTACATCTGAGCTGTGTCTTCTCTTTTCTTGCATCTCTGACTCTGGGAATTTTCTAGTGCAATATTTACATTGTAGGAGTTTTGTTTTCCTTTGATTAGCTTTCTGTAACACTTGCCTATTTTAAAATAGGCAGAGCTGGAAAATGCTGTCACCATTAAAAATGCAGCCAGAATAATTTATTCCATAAACAAGGCAATGGTTTTGTTTACTAAACCAGGTTAAGAAAGTCTTCACTAAAAAGACTGTCTTTCTTGACTACATAATTTTCTTCTTAAAGAACTGGATGAAGCCAGGCACTGGGGGTTGGGATGGTGAGAAGACACATGTGTAACTATGGCCGTTTTATGTTCCCAAGAGCTGAGTTAGGTACACCCTACATTCTCATGTGAGTGCCATGCTGATTGTCCTACATGTGATACTGAAAGCTGCTACAGATTCCTTATGATCCTGTTTGAAGAATGCTGACCTACATTTTCTTGTTTAAATTAGTGTTTTGCAGGCTGTATGAATATCTTTGTAAACACTTTACAAGCATTTTTTTTTCCTCTGACTAGTACTGTTATTCATAATGTTTTGTTTTTTAAATACCCTTTGCTTTGTCTTTGCTCTGTTTCGTACCCTGGTCTGACCCTTCAGCAAGGTCTCTTCCATTAAAGTCAGCAAAATCAGCAATTTAATCAGTTGCTAATTTAGCAACTTTATTTGAAGAGCTGGTTCATTATGTTCTGTTGTTTAATTGATGTTTGCATTGATTGAATTAGGGAATAAAAATAAACAGTTAATTTCCATTTCAGTGGGATATTTCAGCAAACTTCGGCAAACCAGGAGGGGGTAAAATACTGACAATGGAAAAAACCCAAACAAAACAACCCAAGGAGAGCAGTATCTTTTTCAAATATAGAATCATTTAGATTGGAAAAAAACTTTTAAGATCATAGAGTCCAACTGTAAACCCAGCACTGCCAAGTACAGCACTAACCTTGTCCCCAAGTGCCACATCTATACATCTTTTAAACACTTCTGGGGTGGTGACTCAAACACTCCTTGGGCTGCCTGGTCCAATGCTTGACAACCTTTTTGGTGAAACAATTTTCCTAATACTCAGTCTAAACCTTCCCTTGTGCAGCTTGAAGCTGTTTTCTCTTGGGAGAAGAGACTTAACACCCACCTTGCTATAAACCTCCTTTCAGGGAGTTGTAGAGTGATAGGGTCTCCTCTGAGCTTCCTTTTCTCCAGGCTGAACAACCCCAGTTCCCTCAGCTGCTCCTCATAAGACTTGGGGTCTAGAGCCTTCACCAGCTTCGTTGCTCTTTGGACCCACTGCAGCACCTCAATGTATCTCTTGCAGTGAGAGGCCTAGAACTGAACACAGGCTTTGAGGTACAGCCTCGCCAGTGCTGGATACAGGAGCATCATCACTGCACTTACCCTGCTGGCAACACTGTTTCTGATACAGGCTAGAATGCTATTGGCCGCCTTGGCCACCTGGATATGCTGCTACCTGATACTCAGCCAGCTGTTGACCAACGCCCCCAGGGCCCCCTTTTCTGGCAAGCAGCTTTCCATCTCCTGTTCCTCAGGTGTGTAGTATTGGATGGGGTTGTTGTGACCCAAATGCAGGACCTCAGAATATTGATGCAGCCTGCCCAGATCCCCTGTAGAGCCTTTCAATCCTTAAACAGATCAACACACCCATGCAGCCTCATGTCATCTGCAGACTTACTGAGAGTGTACTTGATCTCCTCATCCAGATCCTTGATGATGATACTGAACAGAACTGGCCTCAATACAGAGCCCTGGGGAATGCCACTTGTGGCCAACTGACAACTGGATTTAACTCCATTCACCAACACTCTTTGGACTTGGTCATCCAGCCAGTTTGTTACCCAGCAAAGAGCACACTTGTCCATACCATGAGCAGCCAGTTTCTTCAGGAGAATGCTGTGGGAAATGGTGTCAAAGGCTTTACTAAAGTTAGGTAGACAACATCTACAGCCTTTCCCTCATCCTCTAAGTGGGTCACCTTTGTCACGGGAGATCAGGTTAGTCGAGCAGCCTTTCATAAGGACATGCTGAATGGGCCTGATCACCTGTTTGTCCTGTACATGTGTGCATGATGGTACTCAAAATGATGAGCTAATTGCTGTTAATGACATTTGACTAAACCCAGTAGGTAAGGGTTTTTTGGTAGTGTCCTTGCAGTTTTAGGGAAAGACTTACAAAATTATTGCAAAAAAACTCAGAGTTTGCTCTAGAATTTGAGAGTGACTGTCAAAAAATTCTGTAGTAACTCTTCCAGAAGAGTTAAGGGAATTGGAGCTGTAAGGGAGGCAATGTTACTTCCCAGGGCGGGATGAAAGGTTGAAATCGCAACAGCTGCAGCCTGTAGTTCATCTAGAACAGAGCAGGACAGCCTGGAGGGTATACTTAAGGTTGACCGATGATAGCTTGTTAATTGTGTGGCTTTGTTACAGTTAGATACTGATATAAAACTCTGACCCTACAGTTAAGCTTGTGTGAAGGATGGGGCAAGGGGTGTATATGTAAATAAGGAAGTAGTGTCTTGTTGCACTCAAGTAATTGTAACAGATAGTTCACTGTTAGCTTCACCTCAAAGAAATGTTCATGTGAGTGGCAGTAGTGTATGTCTTAGTCAGTAGTTTGTGTCTCTATTTCTGATAACAAAATGCAGTGCGCTCTAGTAGTTTATTGGTCTTTAATGCAAGGTATGATGTTAAGATGTTACTAGCATAAAGCATATTGCTGTAAATCATCTGGACTATAACTGTTTTGAGTTTTACTGCCTTAGGGCTGTTTAACACAGGTTTAAAATAAGAGCAACTCTAAATATTCAAAAAATCAACACAGAATTTTAAAAAAGAAAATAAAAAAAAATAGAAGGAGGAAAAAACCAAACCATAAATGCAAAGGTTCTGCTCAGCAGAAAAATGCAGCAGTATGTTTGGATATGGCTTGTGTTTGCTAAACAGCTGTTTCATACCTTCACTATAAAAATATAGATATGCAAGTAGGTATTCATGCATTGCTTATATTGAACCTTCTTACCATGGTAGGGGAAGAAGTGAAAATAATAGAAGGGTATAGCTCTTGAGTAAATTTCCACAGTAGCTTGTGGCCAGAATGGGTCTTTTGGACTTCTACTAGATTAAGCGGTAACAGTTTATTCATAACTACTTGAGAGGGCAGCTCAGTGTGTTCGATGTGAGCAGTGCAGAAGTTTCTTTTCCCTCAGTGTTTCTTGCCAGATTCCTGAGCTTCTGATATGTCTATAGTTTTCTTTTAGTAGACTGTGCAATGAAGTGTTTTAAAAAATGAACACTATTTCTCCATGATTAGTAAGTTCCATAGATTGGATCCTAACTTGTCTTCCTTGCTTAGTGATGTGTGAAAATAGCATTTTTCTGTGACTTGAGCAGTGAAGTCCTGGAGACATTCAAGGCCAGGCTGGATGTAGTTCTGAGTGACCTGCGCAATTTGAAGATGTCCCTGCTCGTTGCAGGGGGGTTGGACTATATGACCTTTGAACGTCCCTTCCAACCAAACTGTTCTATGATTCTATGAAGTCTGTCCTTAAGGGCATAAGCAGATGGCTTCAGTACAGCTTTAGATGACCAAAACCAGACTTTAAGAATATTCAGTGGTCCTAAAAAAGCTGGTAGCAATTTTAGGTAGCTCATACCCTGTTCGGTTTCATTGGCATCAGCCTATTTACCTCCTTCAAAGTGCTAATGCTTATTTAATTGCGTAATTATGGAAACTGGTAGCGTGTGGCGCAAGAAAGAGGAGAAGCACAGGAATGTACCTGTAAGGCCAACTTCTGAACCAAGAGGCTGGTTTCTTTGGGCTGCAAATGGGCAGAAAGGAGCTCTTACTCTGATAGGCTTCTGGAAGAGCCCATCTTCTTCCTGTGCCTTCAGAGAGAACCTAGAGTGAGACCCTCTCAGTGCTTCTGTGCAGAGTATGCACATGTCTTAGGTGCAGAGCAACGTTCAGTTCCTGTCACTGTGACTTTGTGTGTCAAATTTGTGGTGGTGATGAATGCTTGTAATAACGATGATTTCCTTTCACAGGTTTCAAGATGCTTTATAAAAGCTCATGTTAATAGCACGGCTTGGATTTAAATGTCTTGTTTTTCTTACATTTCAGATCTATCAGTCATGAAACGAATTCTTCTGTTTTTCATCCTGGCTGCTGCTGTTATGTATGGCATACTGCATGGAAATCTGTGGAGAAATAACCTCTACTGGTATGGTGATGCTTTGTTCAATTACATTGCAAACACCCTCATGGCTGTAAGAGATGTGGCTGGGAGTTGCTATGTTGCTGGAAAGCTGTTTAATAGTGATCAGCGGAAGTGAATACTACTCTCTGTTCTGTTTTGTGGTTGTTTTGTTTTGTACTGTGATTTATTCTGTCCTGTCAACCTTCCGTCATGTCACTTTTAAACCCAGCGGTTGATTTGAGCCTGATTGTGTGGGGATGTCAGGACCTCAGAGACAGGGATAGCCACTCTGAGTTTCAAGAAAATAGGTGTTTAGGTGAGAAGGGATATCCTATTTGTGTGTCGTGTCCATAACTCCTCCCACCCCACATGTGCTTAGTGTTAGCTTGTTTCTTTAGGTGTCTGATAAATGTCATGGGAGAGGCTTGCCCCAGTGACATCCTTGTGGGAAGTGAACCTTCATTGTCTCCAGACTCCTTGGGACAGGTGTCTTGGCACCTAAAATTCAGCATAGTTATTGAAGAAGTTGAGTTTCCATTGCCTTTTGCATAGCTGTGACCAGGACTGAGCAGTGTGTTTGTGTTATGAAGATAATAGTGATAGCTTTTAAAAGTAGTGATTTATGTGATTCTATTTGTCTTGCTTATAGCATACAATTGATAGAGTGGCTTTCTGTTGTGGTTTCTGTTTATAGCAAACCACAGTGTTGTGACATTTCCCTTTTTGCAGGATTAGCTTTTATGGACAGACTTCCTCTGTGAGGGCTTCTCCTTCCTATGAGACTAGTGGAGTTACCCAGTAAGTTCAGCAGTTGAGTATTTTTGTGGTGGGATTTTTTGTTTTTTTGGTTGCTCGGTTGTTTTTTGGGTAGGTGGGAGGCATTAAGACTAAAATCAGTAGCCTTTGTCTGTAGGCTCACCATTCAGCTGGTTATTGTACTGGTTATTGTCTGTTGGCTGTTTCTGTTACGAACACAATTGTAACATGTCTGACAAAGGGAGCTTGTCCATGTCATGTTTCCAGTGTTCGGTTAATATTTATGGCCATTTACAGTGACTGTCTATAACAAGCAGTGAATTGATGGAAGGACATTTGTTTACAACTTCCAAATTTCTGCAATTCTGAGTTACCTGAATAAAATGAGCAGAGCTACAAGGGCAGCTATTGTACTTAAAGTTTAATAAATCAGAGGTGTGGTTAACTTGTGATGTGCAAGTGGATGGATGTATAAGCATATCTTGTGCTAGTAAATTCCTGCAATTAGGTTTCTGGGACTAATAAGTGTCTATGCTAAAATTTAAAAGCAGGCCTCTTCTCTCTGAAGCCATCCTGCAAAATGCCATCTGTGAGGCTTATGCTGGAAAGCAACGAGCTGGCCAGCTGATACCTTTCACAGGGTGCTTTTTTTAGTGTATGTATTCACATGACAACTTGGGGTTACTAAAAGCAATTAACCTTAATGGTCTGTTTGGCTTGTGGTTCTAGTGTGGTGGTTTCATCCTTCTGTTTTTAATGAAGCCCAGATGCTCACACTGAACTTTGTCCTGCCTTCTGGGCTTTGTATTTGTTATTAATTGGGCTAAATCACCAAGGTGGGAATGTTCTTAGAAATGTCTTTGCCTTATGAGAGGAATGACTTAAGCCTAAAGAACCTCACTTTCCTTAGAGTACCCTATGTGGTACTCTCTCTATTCCCCACTCTAAATGAGACTCTTTCTCTGAGGAGTGCTGGTGATGCTATCTGATTTGGCTGCAGGATTGATTCAGCCCAGGTGTCCTGCTTCTCTACAGGTAGGTCTGAAATCTCACCTGGTTATGGATTCTTTGATAGTTACTGAGAAGAGGGAGGTTACAGACCCTTTGGAACAGTGCTATGAGATAAAAGCCTTTGCTAGTAATTGTATGCTGCAGTGATAAAAATCCATCTTTATGATGCAAAGGCAATCATGAAAATTTAGTGTGGTGTTAACTCAGTAATTAGCTTTTACTAATTTGGCTTGTCCAAGTTTCCCTACCTTGTTGCTGCTACTGATTCCTATTACTGCTATTTCTTTGAAATTCTTCTTTTGCAGGCTGCCACCTACGGCTGTGGAGAGAAGGAATGTGCTGGACACTTGCCTCCTGAAACCAGCATTTGAATCTTTACTGGGGTGAGTATTCTGTGGGAAGTAGAGGGAAAAGGAAAGTCTGTGCTGATTGAGGTAGAAATGAGCTATTTACATATTCTGACCTATTTCACATTTCGATTTACCTCTAAAAGTACAGCTTTTTCATTGTTATTCTTCCTGGTTGT
Organism: Pezoporus wallicus; assembly: GCF_028554395.1. Lineage (NCBI taxonomy): Eukaryota > Metazoa > Chordata > Aves > Psittaciformes > Psittacidae > Pezoporus > Pezoporus wallicus. The sequence goes on from NW_026638903.1 coordinate 2,935,927, forward strand.
TGCAACATAAATTGTTTAGCTTGCCACTGATCAGCATCTGTGCAATACCACACAACTAGCTCAAAATGCTGGTGTCTGTACTGAATAAATACGTACTTCCTGTTCACATATTCTAGCTAGTAACAGTGAAGCTATTTTAATGATTGAAATACAAGCCTTAGGTTCCCTCTGCTCCATGTTTTTGATGTAAAAAAGTCTTCATATCAAAGACCGAAACTCAGTCACTCTGTTATTAAAAACCTGCACTTTAAAAGAGTTTTTGATAGTTAAGTATTTCTGTAGCAGCCAGGAATCAAGAGAGATTTTGAAAATTTCTTCTATTTATTTGGAAAGTGAAGAATGAAATGTGCAAAAATTCATCTAATCTTTAATGATAGAAGATTCTTCCCCTTCAGTGGAGTTTTAATGAAATTTGAGTTTATTCATGCTTTTGTTCCTTTAATAGTATTGTTGAATTGTGCGTAGATGTTTTCCATTTTAGTATACTCATAGAAAGCTTCCTTTGTAAAGAAGCGATCATATGAAAAAAGAAAGAGCTTCAACCCAAAATGAAGGAGGTGTTTGGTCACAAAAGTGCATCCAAGAGTTTTGTGAGGAAATAATAGGAGGTTTTGTTATTAGAAGCACAAGTCTTAAATGAGAGGTCAAGAAAGTACCACGGGACCAGAAGCAGACAAGCTGTATTGTTGGCTTTGTGTTTTGCCTTAGCAGACATTGATTATGGTCCTGGGAAGGCTTGGGAAGATCTTTAGATCCCTGGCTGAGGGAGTCTTAAAGCTCTAAGTAAAGGCACCATTGCTTTTTTTGCTGTACAAGAAAACATGGCTTTGATTCAGTGCTATTATTATTTTAAAGAACATGGAACAATCTTAAGTTTGTTCTACTCAAAACAGTCCTGTGGTCTTTGAGTTTTAGTTAGCTGCGTGGCCCAGTAAAGTAGTCCTAGTTCCCTCCTTACTTCCCCCAGTGTGCCCAGGCTGTCTCTATGTCAGGCTCAGCAGGATAGCTCTGGTGCTGAGCAAGGGGGGCAGGGATGGACTCGGATGCACAGCAAGAAAAAAGGTTCAGAGCTAGAACAGAATCTCTTGCATATTTCCACAGCTCCTTTACAGAGATAGTTTGTGTGAGCTGAAGAGCTGGTCTGTGCACTTTGGTAATAGCCTGGGGAGGTTGCAAGGATTTTTAACCTGGCAGAATTATTTATTGGAAAGGAACCAGAGCTAGAATTAAGAATCTCTTTGCAGTAGATGCATTATTTATTTATTATGTCTAAGCTTAGCAGCTGCTTCTGAACAGCAAGGCAAGTTACTACGTTTAATACAGGTGGTGTTCAGTGCATGTTGTCTTAAAGTTAGCTGGTCTTGCTTAGTTAACCTATGGCCCAGTTCTTGGTGTGTGGGCTGTGGTATTCTGTTGGGTTTTTGGTTTGTTTTTTTTCCTTTTTACTGTTGGTATCTTCTGAATACATAGAGCTTAGAGTGAGGTACTTGCTTTGTAAAGCTGAAATGGAGGGGTTTATTTTAACAGCTATTAATGTTCTTCACAGAGAAACAAGTCATGTGCTGGCTGTGGGTATTTATGATCAACACTAGGCTCTCTTGCTGTGACTGTATACTCCTGTGTTAACACTTTAATATAAGGCCTGGTATTCAGGATCACTCCAGTAAGCCATTTCAGTGAGTGTGTGACTATTTAACTCCAAGGTAAAGCCAATGGCATGATGGCATGTGACAGGATTGGGTCTACTGTGCATTTATTTGACTTGACTTGGCAGGTATGGTAACATGAGTGCCTCCCTGAGAGAACCCTTGTCTGTGGTTGCCGTCTTTTGAAGAATTGACCCATTCTTTCTGTCTTGATGCTTATAGGGTATGATGCCATCCTACTCTAGTTTGTAGGAGGAATGTGCTTTTGAGGCAGTCCTCCTTGTGATCCCCATGTGCCACTCTTCTCATCACAGGGTGACCCTGGCGTATGTGGTCTGGGCTCCTTTTGGACATCTGGCTAAGCCAGAAAATGCACTGAAGGAGCACACTTGCTGTGCTGCAGCTGCTAGTGTTCAGTCTGCAGCATCCTACTGGAGTTAGCCTAGCACAAAAAACAAACCGAGATGTGTAGAATGTGGATGTGAGAACTCCATTCTTTTTCCTGTATGGGTATACCTCTGTTGCTGCAGAGTACTTACTAATGTGAATACAGCCACGTGTTTGGAATGGGAATGTATCTCAAATAAGCTGAAGTCTTCAGGAGATGGTATTTTCAAATTAAAACGCCTTGTTTCAAATCCAATTCTGTAAATTGCAGTATATAATAAGAACTTAATATTCCTTGCCTCTGTTGCATACTTTTCAAACCTGAAATTACTCATTGTCTTTCTGGGTTACATGTTCTCTTAAACATGTTCTTATGTTTTAAGCTTTCATCATGTGATTTTAATGACTTTATAACTTATAGTAGCAGAGAAAGTGAGAGTGTCCTTTTATTTCACACTTTACCCACCAAATACAAATACAAAATCTTTCCCTTTTGTCACTTGCTTTCTTTCCCTGTGTTCATGAGTTTTCTTCTCTTAAAAATTGATAATACTTGCAGTAGGATGAAGAAAGCTTTTTTTTTTTTTTAAAGAAATTGCATGAATTACTGGCTAATTGAAATACATAATCTGGATTTTTGAAACTTTTTCCCTTTCATTAGTGTTGACAAAATATACCCGTTCCTGTGTGCTAATGATTTTATCAGAGTGGCGGAGTTCCACGGGAGTGATAAGTTTGAACTACCTTATGGAATAAAGAGAGCAGGTTTGTGTTCTCCATGTACCTTGTTTTTAAATAGAAATACCTAAATGGCATGTAAAGCCACTGAATCTCAGGCTCTGGTCTTTCCTGTTCACCAACGCAAATCCTTTTGGGGGTATCTAGCAGTGACTCAGTGGGTTCATTTACTCCCTCTGATCTAGCACCCTCCTTTTTTTAACAAATAAAGCACCATGTTGGGGTTGCCCCTCTTAGCAGAGAAGCTCCAAAAAGGTGGAGGTGAGGAAGAGTGGAGCTTATTCAGCTTCTTTTCATTTGTGTGTGGACTGAAGTGCTAAAGATATTTAGCTAGCACCTTACTAGGTGAAGTATTAGCTGGGTCAATATGGTGGGGTTTGATCAACACACTTAAGCTGATCAGAATGAAGAGTCCTACTGAGGCAGAAGTCTGCAGGTTGGGGCAGTTATATCATCAAATTTTCCCTTTTACTGAACTAGCTTCTACCACTAGGGGAGGTGTCACTGTGGCTGCAGGGGGTATTCTTGCCATTGCACAGCTGCTGTGCCTGTGTGTGCTTGTTCATGTCTGCTACCTGTGTTGATCAGGGCATAGTCAACAGAGGCAGAGACCCTAAGGGGCTTAGTCATCCTTTTGGAAAGGGTTGTAAGTCTCAAATCCCAGAGTTTTTAATACTGAACTGTACTTCCTAGTACTGTGCAGATCTGGGCTTTAGACTCTATTTGCCCTACATCAGTATAAAGAGGATGATGCATTTTTCTGCATCTCTGAGGCTGCAGTGAGAAAAAGTATGTTTGGGAACGAGCTGAGTCCCCTTCTCAGTTTGAGGCACATTGAGTGTCCAGCAGGTGCCTGCCCACCACGAGACAGCTGGGAAAGTGCTTCTACCCAGCTTTGCTAGTGGGCACAGGCTGGATTGATGTCTTCTCACAAGATACCTAATGCTGTTACTGTCTCTGGCTGTGCATCCCCTCTTGAGTCAAGGCTGCTTCTGTTTCAGCTGAAGTTGGGTAGACCGAAAACCCCAGTCAACTGGAATGCAGTTGACTCCCAATGATTATTTACTGTTGCAGTTGTTTTGTTTTTTTTTTGAATACAAATCCCCTGCTGTTTTCCAACAGGGGAATGCTGGGGCAGGAAAAGCTTCCTAGAGAGGAGCTCCTACAACCCTGATTTTCTTTGGCATCATTGACTGACTCGTGGCCCTAAATGACAAGTGTTCTTATTTTGAGTTTTTTATGCACAGTGTGTAAAAACTGCTGTATCTGCTGTAGTCAGGGTGGCAAGCTTATTTTTGTCTCAAAAAGCATTGAACATTTTCATTAACCTTCTTCATATTTGCTTTCTAGAGCAATTCTTTCGTTTAGCCCTTTCAAGACTGCAGAACTGCGGGCTTTTTAATGAAGATGACAGGTGAGATGGTTTATTTGATACTGTTTCTGTTAATTGCATTTTAAATATTAAATGTCTGAAAAGGAAATAGTAGTGTTATCTTGAAATTGCTCTTATTAGCCAAGATGCAGATCTGATTGACAGTGTCCAAGCATTATCTGATATCTGTAACTGATCCCAAGATTTAAGTAAGTTTGGTTTTATACATACATAGCACTAGCATTTAAGAATAATTCTTCTGTGAGAGAACTTGAACTTACAGATTTCTTTTCCTAAGTGTATTAGGAGTTTGCTAACGAATGCAGTCCCATCTTCCTGTAGTATCTTTCCATACTTCAGGAAAGTGAAACCACCCCTGAAAAGTTCAATGTGGTGTCCTTTTTCAGAATCATTATTAGTGTAAGCTAGATAATTTTTGAGATAAGCATATGCAGACCAGTGACTGTTTCTAAGCAAAAGAAATCTTATGCATATCCCTGTGACGCTGCATTTGCTGGCCTGCTGCATGCCCTTGTTTGTATGTGTGCTCAGCTTACTTTTCCTGTGAATAAGGGAGACCTAAGCAGCCAGGAAAGGCTCTTCTGGCCTTTTGGGAGTAACCAGGGTGTGGCACAGATTGAAGCATGCCTTAGATAACTCCCTTCCTATGTATTAGATTGTACTGTTTAAATCTCTTGATTAGAAGCTACTTCTGCCCATAGTTTTTGTTTAGTTTTGCGTGTGTGTGATTGTTGGGGTTTATTTTGGTTAGGGGTTTTGTTTTGTTTTATTTTGTTGGAGGTAGTAAAGTTGGAAAGTATACTGAAATCCTGTGTTTAACAAGTGATGCAAATGACTTTTTAGGTTTGCAGTCTAGCAAACAGGCTGACAACCTGCCCTATGTCACATTAATGTGAGAATTCTTAATAGAGTTGAATGCATATAATGCTGTGCTTGGCTGTATTTGGGGATTTTTTTAATCAAGGAGATCAAATAGAAGATTATTGCTTCAAGACAAATGGTAGGATCACATTTTAATTAACTTGGGTGGAATATGAGCAAAATAATTGTTTTTAATACCCAGTTTTCCTTTTAGGTGCTTTTCTTTACCTACTATAGTCCTTCCTTCCAGTGTGTTTAGTGTCTACTTCTAGGATGTTCAGGTTTACTCTTGGGGGTGGCAGAAGGGGAAAAAACCCAACATAAGAAGGATGTAGACCTGTTAGAACACATCCAGAGGAGGACCCTGAAGATCATCAGTGGGCTGGAGCACCTCTCCTATGAAGACAAAGAGACTTGGGCTTCTTCAGCTTGGAGAAGAGAAGGCTCAGGGGAGACCTTAGAGCAGCTTCCAGTAACTTATGAGGGCCTGCAAGAAATCTGGAGAGGGATTTCTTATGAGGGCATGTAGGGATTGGACATGGGGTAATGGCTTTAAACTGAACAAAGTGAGATTTAGTTAGATATTAGGAAGAACTCCTTTACTATGAGGGTGGTGAGACACTGGAACAGGTTGCCCAGAGAAGCAGAGAGGCTGTGGCTGCCCCATCCATGGAAATGTTCAAGGCCAGGTTGGACACAGGGGCTTGTAGCAACCTGGTCTAGTGAAAGGTGTCCCTGCCCATGGCAGGGGGGTTTGAGCTAGATGATCTTTAAGGACCCTTCCAACCCAAACTGTTCTATCAGGAGTACAATAATTGGGGAAATTCATACAGAATTGGCTGAGAAAGGCTATTATTTTTTCTGGAGATTGAAAGAGAATGCCAAATGCCGTATTATAAATTTCCTGATATCACAAGTTCAGCTATAATCATTTTGGCTGTTGTGATGCCTGCGGTACGACATAGTACCTTTTAAATGGAAATGTCTGTCCTCAAAAGTAAGGTAATTGGTATAATGAATGTAGGTTCTCTGAGATAGGTATGTTTCATGGTTCATGAAGTATGCTTCATTTTAATAAAAGTAATATAGTTCAATAGTACTGAAGCAAAATGAGAACTATTAATATTTAATAGGCAGTAGTATAAACAAAAATGACTTCAGTGTGATTTGTTCTTTCTAGATCTATCGGGTTTTGTGCATAGCACTGTTAGGGCATGAACTGCGGTAGTAAAGAAGAGCTTTTACACATACACATTTATCTGAGATACAGTGGCTTTTAAATGTGAAACACTTTGGGAATTAATCCTAACAACCTTCTCTGGTAATACAGAATTATTGGGCAACTTTGCAATGCTGCTGCCTAATTCAGCCTTCCTGGCAGAATGCGAAATGAATTTCCCTATAAGCATTTCCTGGGGGAACCTGCTATGAAGTATTTTAACAAATATTAGGTTATATGAGCACCAAATCTGTGGTTTGCTGTATACGTAGCTGTATTTGTGTGCAGCTTAGGTAAAACTGTACATAGTGTGAGCTATAAAGGATTTCTTTCCAAACAGTGCCATTTTCCAAACTTAGGTGTTCTCACTGTGTAAAGACCCAGTTCTCTAAAACTCTTTGGAAGTGAACAGTGTCACTGACTTCAGTGGAATAGCCTGTAGGAAAAGGGTTTCGAGGCTAAGGGTATATCCACAAAGTAACCTCTGAACACTGACTCCTCTACCCTTTTCCTCAGGGTTACTTGCTGGGCACTCTTAGGACTTCGACAGCAGTGAATTCTTACAAATGCATTTACACAATTCTGAGTCAAGAAAATGTGACCTCTGCATCTTCCTTTTACCAAATACCTCAGAGGAAATAATTTGCATTCCCCAACTGACTATGGGGGGTGTGTACTAAAGAAGCTGACGTTGAGATCATCTTTTTGCTTTTTTGAGTGAAACAGTATTTCAGTGGAATGTGCAAGATGCAAACCTGCTGACCTTTAAAAGCTACGTTTCCATTTAACAAATTTTTTTTTTTTTCATAGACTAGGAAAATGTTTATTTTAGTATTTCACCACATAAACAATGTATGTAAAGCAATGCCCGGCTTTGAGATTAAGATGCTCTTGTACACCATGTGAATAGGGCAATAGTTCAATAGTTTGAGTTACTAATGGGATTGCATTCAGATGTTGGAGATGAATTACCATGTGATTGCATCAGGGTCCATTTATACTCTTAAGTAGATCTTGAACATCTAAATGCAATCCCTTAGCAATTGTTATAACTGAGGTTTTACTGTTTTTCACTTTCATCAGTATTGTGCTCGTGGTTGTAAGCTAGACCTCCAGGCATTTCAGTCTGTTACATTTCACTTGTAGCACACCTGATGTTGTTTAAAGACATCTGAATTTATATCTCTTCTTGCCAATTTATTGATTTGGAGAAAGAGTGTTTTTCACCCTTTAGGGTGAGTGGAGTTTTTTTAATTAAAAAAAAAAAAGGAAACTTTGGAAGTATGGTTGGTAAAATATCTGGGAGTAACAGTCTGACAGTAAGTACAGGTCAGTTTATTTAACTTAAGTATCTTTGAATACAGTCCAGCCTGGCTACATATTCTTTATCTCAATTTAATATGTCAGTTTTCTGTGATATTATATTCAATCTTTTTATGCTAGCATAAACCATTCCCCTCCCTGCTTATTGTTGTCAGTGAAATCTGTGTTACTGTGGACACAGACTTACAATTGTAACTGAGTACGCTTGAATACAGAGAAGGGGGGCAAAGGAGAAAATACAGCTCAGCAAGAGGGCATTTGTGCCAGACTTCCTGTTTCAGTTGGCCCACTTGGACTTCCTGAGCTTGACAGACATTAAAAGCTGGTCTTTCTAATTTGCTTGAGTGTATTTATGACTGTGTTCATGTACAATTCATCAGGAATACTTGATCTGCTCGTTAACTTTATACACTTGAAAAGTCCGTGTACTAACGTTAGATGCTTTCTGGGTTATCTGAAGGCAGCCAATAATTCTGTTTTTGAGTGTGTGTGTTATTAAGGGCACTGGACTTTGAAAGCATAATCAGACTTCAAATTCTGAATCAAATTCAATTTCCCATCCAAGTAGTATTAGTCAGCTGAGGTGGGTTGACCTTGGCTGGATGGTAAGTGCTCACCAAAGCCACTCTATCACAAGATAAGGACAGTGGGAGATCACTCACCAGTCACCATCATTGGCAAAACAGACTCAATGTTTATTACCAATCAAGTCTGAGTAAGATAATGACAAAAACAAATATTGAAACGCCTTACACACATCCCTTCTTCCTGGGGTTAACTCACGAATTCTCTACATCCCCAACCCCAGCAGCAACAAGGGGACAGGGAATGGGGGCTGCTGTCAGTACATCACACGTTGTCTCTGCTGCTCCTTCCTCCTTATGGGAGGACTCCTCACACTCTTCCCCTGCTCCAGTGTGGGGTCCCTCCCACAGGAGACAGTTCTGAATGAACTTCTCCAACATGAGTCCTTCCCATGGGCTGTAGTTCTTCATGAACTGCTTCAGCGTGGGGTCAGTCCTTCAGGAACAGACTGCTCCAGCATGGGTCCCTTTAGGGTCACCAGTCCTGCCAGCAAACCTGCTCTGGCATGGGCTCCTCTCTCCACAGGTCCAGCGCCTTACCCCCCTCACAGTAAGGAACTTCCTTACATCTAACCTGAGCTTCCCCTGTTCGAAGTTTAAACCCATTACCTCTTGTCCTATTGCCATAGTCCCTGATGAAGAGTCCCTTTCTGGCATCTGAACATTGATGGAACAGGTTTTCACCACTCTGATTTCCGAGGTACTGAGTCACGTAGACTTGTGGTATTAGCTGGAAATGTTTTTATGAATGCTTGGCTTCTGCTAAGCTGCACAGGAAACACTAGAGAAAGGTATGCCAGGTTTTTACATGTCACACCACCCTAAAAGCTGTGTTTAGCAGCACTATTTAAATATATATTTACATGTATGTATAAATTTTTTAGAGGCAACTCCCTCTGCTGATGTGGCTCTGGAGCAGCAGGTGAGAAGGTGCCATCCCAGCATTTCTTTTGAAATGCAGTGCCTTCTATCTCTGGCATTTATTCACATTTCACCTTTCCTGTAAGCTTCAGGTTTTCAGCATTACTGTGAGGCTCAGTTTTCCCATAGCCCACATGCAATACAGCGTAACTGCATTAACTCTGTAGGAGACACAGGGAACTGCTTTGTACCTTGAGGTGTTGGCTGGTCTTGGCTGGAACAAGCTATTTTCACTGATGTTGAACAATACTCTCAGCTGAAAAAACAAGTTGGACTGCCTGAGGAGGAACATATTAATTAGTCTTCATAAAGTGACACACTGGGCATTTAATACAGATTATAGTATTTGGGGGATAGTCGTGAGGTGCCTTATGGTAAGAAAAGAGCCTTTTGCTTGCTTGAAGAACTGTGGGAGTGGGATGCTGGGAGATGACTCATTCCCAGTAAGCTGTGAGCCTGTTTGTGTCTGAAGAAAATACCAAATTTTTTATTTTGCCATTGTTCCTGCTGCAGCCGAAATGCTCTAAATGAAGAAGCAGTTTTACAATGAAAAATGATGTCCTTGTCCTGTAAGAAGGAGTTTGCAGTCTAATACATTTGGTGTAAACCTTCCCAAAAGAGGCCTATTCTCTTGAGTAAAAAACCAGCAAGCCTGTCTGTGCACTTTTTCTTTATTTTAAGTAAAGCACACATTTTACTAGCATTAAAATAAGACAGTAGGGAGTGAAAGATGCACTTGGAAAACGAGGGAGAACTTAAGAAATCTTACTTTTAGAATCTATTTTTTGTAAGTTTACGCTTTTCATGATGCCTTTTTGGGGTGCTTTTGAACACTCTAAATTTGAGAGGAATAGCTATTCTGGTTGCATGTAGTATAAGATTTAACTTGACGCTCACAGTGTTTTATATACTTCTTGTGTCTAATTTGTATCTAGTCATATGAGAATGCAACTTTTAATTAAGTATATCCTTCTTAAGTCGTGACAGCATGCACTTAGTACATGCTTAGGCAGCACTTTCAAGTAGAAGGAGAAAAATCAGTATTTGAATGGCCATCGTGCGTGTCATTGGGCTAAAGTTTTGCACACGTACAATTCAGAGGCATGTAAGGTAAATTGTGAACATAAATCTTACTGCTTTAGCTTATGTTAGAGATCTTTAGATTTGTGAAGTTGTCACAAGTATGGCAGAAGCACATTAATTTGAGCTATTTTTTTCAGACGTACTCTGTCCTGGTTAGTATACCTCCAGACTGGGACAAGTTTGAAGCACTGTGGAAGATAATTTATCTAACGGCCATTACCCATATCACCAACTGGGTTAGATATCTTAAACAGCAAACCACTGGAAGAAGAACATGTATAAAACTGGTTTTACTTCAGAGAAGCCAGTTTCCAAGTTTGGCAGTTCCTGAAATAATGCAACTGCATTTACTTTTTTGAAAGCAGCCTTAGTGTATGATAAAGGATTGAGAGTACCCTGTAAAGGCCAAGGAGTGTAAAAGATACAGGATTTCCACTAGTAAAAAAGCCAGCTAAATGCAAATATCTCATGAAAAGCAACATGAAGCAAAGGAAGTCATGCATATTAAAAGCTCTGTTTGTTCCACAGCATCGCCTGTCACCGCTGTGTCGTGGTCGGTAATGGAGGAGTACTTCGAAATAAGACATTAGGGGAGAAAATTGACTCATATGATGTGATAATCAGGTAAATGGTATCTCCTTTTCATTTTGTGTACATGCAAAGAATTAACAAACTTTTGCTTTAGAGTTCAGTTATTATACAAGTGCAAATGTATAAAACTGATTGGTTTATTTGTCCTGTCACAGCCTTCATTTAAAAAAATTAGGAAAAAATGGATCAGTGTTTTATTACACAGATTGACTGATACAGGGGAGGAGAGATCACTGGGTGGTAAGTCTGACTCATGTACAGAGATACACATGTGCAAGATGCTGCCATCAGGGATAGGTCCAAGCACGTGGCCCTTGCTGTGAGCATCATCCTGGGCAGCTCTGCCTCTGACCTTCCATACCACACCTCTTACCCCTGTGCTGGTTTGTGCATTGCTTGGAGTGAATTAAATGTTTATGCATGGAGGATGATGTTGATGTCTGCCCATTTTTCTCAAGCATGTTAGTTCACATTGGAAGTTTACAAGATGCTTTGACAGACCAGAGAATGCTGTGCCCTGAAGAAGACTGGGTTGGGCTGGGGAAACTGGGGAACTGCTTAGAGAGGAACAGGCAAGGAGAGGGGAGGAAAAAAGCTCAAATGCCAAGCAAACTGAAAATGCAGTATTTGGCTAATTATAACAATTTTCTGCGCATTAAGAAAAAGATAAATCAGTTTCTCCTTTGCAAGAACAGCCCTTCTGCCTTTAGTCGGTCAGGTAGTGTACCGAAGCCCTCTTTTGCTAAAATCTGAGCTGCCGTTTCAGTTTGTCTGCTTCATGCTTCAACATTGTGTTCTTGTTTTTGTTACTTTCCCATCAGTCCTAATGCTCTTTTTCATAGTCGTGTTTCACTCATCAGGCATTACCATAAAAAAATCTGTATACAAAGCCTGGGGTTTGACATGCATTTGAAAACACAGATAAGGTGGAAATGAATACATGGAATTCTTCAGTTGTAGCTCCTCTTATAAAGTTCAGACTCCAGATAATGTCCTTGTTCTTAGGAAGCTTCTCTTGCCTGCCAGCTTTGTGCTTTACAAATAAAACCTGCCTTGCATTTATTTTCTCTGTAGTATGATGATGCATGGAAGCTCCAGAGATTATTTTAAACCTATTTCAAGTATCTGGGCTCCTCAGTGATCTGTCTACTCTTCTTAAAAAGGAAATCTTTGTGTAGACTACTGTTACACATTTAAAAACATTTCTAAATTCAAAACTGCCTCAGAAATACAGTACGCATTTACTTACTGTGAAGGAACAAAGAGGTCATGTTTGCATTCTGTATTTCATGATGACTTTTGATAAAACTTTGAAATACTCCCTTGTCTGCATACTTTGTTTTACAAACATTTGTTTCTAAGCAGCATGCCTCTAATGCTGAGAAGTCAGTCACATTGGCAAAGATGGAGCATACAGGGACTGCTTGAATTCTCCAAAGAATACACAACACACCTACCAAGCAGAAACTGCAAGGCGGAGGCTTAAATGTAGCCCCTCTGACCCACCTGCTCACTGCTTATTTATCTGCTGTATCCCAAAGCAGTGGCAGCTGTGCAAGTAATATTTAAAAACGAAAAAAAACAACAGAGACTTAACACCCCAAACCCCTCAAGCAGACAAAAAAGGCAGACATAAAGATGTATCAGCATCAGGTATGCAGTCATAATCCCTGTTCTTTTATGCTGTAGATAGTGAAGAATATTAGAACATTCTTCAGTTGCCTCCTGTATGACTCAGATCATCTAGTAGTGTGAATGGAGCAATTGGTAATTCTCCAAGCCAGATACTCTCTTTGGTCTTCTCTAGTTTCTGTGTTTGAGCCAAATCAGAAGGCTGTCTGCTCAAGTGACACGTGATAAGCAATTGTGTGATTGTGTTCTAAACCATCTTGGCCAAGTTCCCATGCGTGCTTGATCCCTCAGAGTTAGAGGGTGAGTGTACCTGATAATTGCTCATCCACCATGTAATGTAATAACTAAATGCTGGCCAACAAGCCCTCCTGTACCTGGACATGCTGTCTTTCCAACAGACTAACGTGTGTGCCAGCCAGTGCACAGTAAGGTTGTGGGTAGGGTGGTCATTGCTATCTCTGTGTCTGTCCTTTGCAGAATGAATAATGGCCCTGTTATAGGGTATGAAGATGATGTTGGGAGGAGGACGACTTTCCGCCTTTCTTACCCGGAATCCATCTTCTCAGATCCGATCCACTACGACCCTAATACAACTGTTGTTCTCATTGTCTTCAAACCACGTGACTTGAAGTGGCTTTGGGAGATACTGGGTGGTCAGAAAGTAGTGAGTTTAATTATTCATGCACTTTGCTTCAGCTTGCCACACACCTCTCATTCAAAACACCTGTTTTGCTTTGAACTTTAGTCCTCCTAGCTGGAAGGAGCACTGGATCTCCTAGTCAGTCTACTCAGTATCCCTTTCCCATAAATGTTTCTGGCCTCTTTCTCACAACAAGTATTTCAATCATAGATTGGTTTGGTTTGGGTTGGAAGGGACCTTAAGGATCATCCAGTTCCGAACCCCCTGTCACGGGCAGGGACACCTTCCACTAGACCAGGTTGCTCCAAGCCCTGTCCAGCCTGACCTTGAACAATATATTTGATCAGTATACTTGATCAGAACAGTATAGTTGAACAAATATTTAATCAGTTCCTCATCCCTTTTCCTCTTCAAGATAACTTTTTATCCTCTTCCTAGCACTGTTTCATATTATGGCATGCATGTTCCAGCCATTTCCCAGAATATTTTATCCTGCACACTTGGTGGAATTGCAGAATAATGTTGGAAGGGACCTCTCTTTGGAGGTCTTTAGTCCAAAACCTTGTTGAAAGAAAGGAAGGCCAGGTTCAAAGCCATGCCAGGCTCTCAGGGCATGGTCCAGGTAAATTTTGAGTATTTCCAGGGATATTTCTGTAACGTCTGTTTCAGTACTGCAGTGCCTTCACAGGAAAGAATTTCTCATCTTTTCACTGTGTGCATCTGAAAAGAGTCTGATGCTATCTCTTTTTGTAAACCCTGACCAAATAGTTAAGATGGGCTGAATAAACACAGTTTTCTCAGACCCTCTTGTTTGCCCTGCTCTCTGGCCCCTTGGCCATTTTAGTGGCTGCCTGCTGAGCTTGCCAAAGTTTGACACTTGCACAAAAGGGGAGAACCCAAAACAGCATTTGTGAGATCTCAGAAAAGCACAGTGCAAAGTGCTTTGAAAATGATAACATCTGTCTAAGTGTTCCTTATGCTCTTACTAATGTGGCCAAGCACACAATTCGCGTTTATTGCCTTTGGGGCATACAGCTGGTCCATCAGGGACCTTTCTGCAAAGCTGTTTTCCAGGCAGCTGGCCCCAGTCTCTGCTGCTGCAGTGGGTTATCTATTGCAGGAGTACAATTTGCACATGTCTTTGCTGAACTTCGGGAGGTTCAGCACTCCTTCTTCAACCTCCTGCCCTTGGATTTTATTCTCATTAGAGCTGCTAAAAAACAAAAATCAGCCATTTATAGCTGCTGAAAATGGGTATTTGCTTACCTGTTACAGAGTGCTAAAGGCTTTTGGAAGAAACCGGCTCTGAACATGATATACAAATCTAGTCAAATCAGGATTCTTGATCCCAGCATCACCAGAAAAACAGCTTATGAATGGCTTCGTTTCCCAACAAGGTTTCCCAAGAAGGAGGTAGGGTTTTTAATTGTGCCTTTCAGTTTCATGCAACCAAATGTATACTCAGAGGTAATTTTCTCTTTATTATAGTGGACTATGTTAGAACATCTTTTAGGTTCACATTGCAGTAGTTTGCATTTAGAATGATGCTTAGAAAAGATGGAAAAATGGAATCCAGAAAGAGTGGGTAGCCTTGTACACCTATTCTGTAATTAGTATTAAATGAGACTGCTTTTGCACACAGACGTAATGTCTTTTACAAAATTGGGAAAACCAGAGAGGTATTGGAGCATGGCAGATCCAGAGAGCCTCTGGAAATATTAAGGAGTCTTGAAATATTAAATGCAAGGTGTTATATATTTTTTTTCCTTAAAAACAAAACCAAAACCACAAATATTGACAAAACCCCAAACTGCACAAAACAACAAACAAACAAAAAATCCCCCCAAAATCCCAGCAGAAACAAAACACCATAAAAACCCCCACACAAAAATACACATACCCCCGCACACAGCTCGCAGTAATTCTAAGACTGCTGCAGTTTCCCACTGCTGGGGGTGGGTAAGGACTGAGGCGCATACAGGATATTCCAGCCCTGCACTAATGACATATGTCTGGCAGCATTTGTGTGCTTACTGATTTGATGCCAAGCATTGTAATGAGTTAACTGGCAATTTGGACACAAAAATAGTTTTAACTGTCAGTTTATGACTGAGGAATGTTTCTGATGAAAGGTAAGGCTTCAAGCTGCAGACCTCTCTTACACAGTCAGGACTGACCACGTGCTGTGTAGCACAGATGCAGTTCCCTAGGGTCACATCATTGCGCAGAGCTGCCTCATCAGGATCAGCCAACTGACATGTGCAGAAACATTTGACAGGCTGTCACTGTACAGTGTCTGCCACAACTTTTTCTGGTTTAAACTTTGTAATATTTGAGGGAGTTGAGGGTTTTTTGCTTTGGGGAGGTTTTGTGCCTTTTTTTTTTTTTTAAAAAATCTTTGTAAAATTCTGTCTTTTCGAGCCTACCAGTGGCTTTTTCCCTCCCTTGTTAACTCTGAAAACTGGAATACCCAGTTTGACTGCATGCTTGCTGAGGATCCATGGCATTTCAGCTCTTCAGCCAAGGGTGGGAAGAAAGCAGCATAGTAGTTGGGTGCCTGACTGTCTCCTAAAGGGCCATAGAACATTCATGGCCTCCATGGCTCCAGAAATTCCTCCTCTCTCAGTGGGTGTAAAAGTGAGGCAATGCTGTTGCTGAGCTAGATATGTTTGTGGTGTGCTCGAGCTGGTATGGAGGCACAGGCCTCTCAGTTGCTTGTGTAGCATACATGCCCTTTGCTCTTCTCTAGCTCACTGGGCGTTCCTGCCCAGAGCTAGGTAGAGCACATCCATTCTTGGAGCCCCCTTCTGCTACCTCTACATTGCGCTTGCTTCATCCCAGGCATTTGGTAGCAGCAAATGTCCCCAGTGACAGCAAATGATCAAGATCAGGCATGCTTTTTTTTCCGTCTCAGAGGTTGGCTGTCACAGGAGCCTGCACATCTGTAGTTGCTCTCTTAAGCTGCAGGTTGTACCTCAGGGGTTCCTGTTGTCAGGGTGGACTTCTACAGGACCCATTTAGGAGCTTTCTGTCCAGTAGAATCATAGAATGATAGAATAGTTACGGTTGGAAAGGACCTTAAGATCATCTAGTTCCAACCCCCCTGCCATCGGCAGGGACACCTCAAACTAAACCATATCACCCAAGGCCTCGTCCAACCTGGTCTTGAACACTGCCAGGGATGGAGCATTCACAACCTCCCTGGGCAACCCATTCCAGTGCCTCACCACCCTAACAGGAAAGAATTTCCTCCTTATATCCAATCTAAACTTCCCCTGTTTAAGTTTTAACCCATTACCCCTTGTCCTATCGCTCCAGTCCCTAATGAAGAGTCCCTCCCCAGCATCCCTACAGGCCCCCTTCAGATACTGGAAGGCTGCTATGAGGTCTCCACGCAGCCTTCTCTTCTCCAGGCTGAACAGACACAACTTCCTCAGCCTGTCTTCATACGAGAGGTGCTCCAGTCCCCTGATCATCCTCGTGGCCCTTCTCTGGACTTGTTCCAACAGTTCCATGTCCTTTTTATGTTGAGGACACCAGAACTGCACACAATGCTCCAGGTGAGGTCTCACAAGAGCAGAGTAAAGGGTCAGGATCACCTCCTTTGACCTCCTTTTGATGCAGCCCAGGATACAGTTGGCTTTCTGGGCTGCAAGCGCACACTGCCAGCTCATGTTCATTTTCTCATCAACCAGCACCCCCAAGTCCTTCTCCGCAGGGCTGCTCTGAATCTCTTCTCTGCCCAACCTGTAGCTGTGCCTGGGATTGCTCCGACCCAGGTGTAGGACCTTGCACTTGTCATGGTTAAACTCCGTAAGGCTGGCATCAGCCCACCTCACAAGTGTGTCAAGGTCCCTCTGGATGGCATTCCTTCCCTCCAGCATATCAACCAAACCACACAGCTTGGTGTCATCGGCAGACTTGCTGAGGGTGCACTCAATCCCACTGTCCATGTCAGCGATGAAGATGTTAAACAAGACCGGTCCCAACACCGATCCCCGAGGGACACCACTCGTTACTGGTCTCCAGCTGGACATTGAGCCATTGACCACAACTCTTCATGTGCAGCCATCCAGCCAGTTCTTTATCCACCGAGTGATCCATCCATCAAATTGATGTCTCTCCAATTTAGAGACAAGGATGTCGTGTGGGACAGTGTCGAACGCTTTACACAAATCCAGGTAGATGATGTCAGCTGCTCTACCCCTGTCCATCAGTTCTGTAGCCCCATCATAGAAGGCCACCAAATTGGTCAGGCAGGATTTCCCCTTAGTGAAGCCATGCTGGCTGTCACCAAGCACCTTGTTGTTTTTCATGTGCCTTAGCATGCCTTCCAGGAGAATCTGCTCCAAGATTTTGCCAGGCGCAGAGGTGGGACTGACTGCTCTGTAGTTCCCTGGGTCATCCATTTTTCCCTTCTTGAAAATGGGGGTTATATTTCCCTTTTTCCAGTCATCGGGAACTTCACCTGACTGCCGTGATTTCTCAAATGTGGTAGCCAGTGGCTTAGCAACTTCATTTGCCAGCTCCTTCAGGACCCACGGATGGATTTCATCAGGACCCACAGACTTGTGCATGTTCAGGTTCTTAAGATGGTCTTGAACCAGATCCTCTCCTACAGTGGGCGCAAGGTCTTCATTCTCAAGTTAGCGTGTCCTTGGGGAGCCCTGGTCCTGCCTTTACTGTCCTGCACTTAAGCTCCCTCTGCCTGCAGGAGATGTGGAAGATCACTATTGCTGTCTGCCTTTTGCATTAAGCCAACCTCATGTTCCCTGAGTGGCACTTATGAGTAGTCCAACAAGCTTTTCTGTTTCTTTGTTAGGAGCTGTGGTGGTGTTAGCAGACCTGGGAGAACAACTGCAAAATCAGCTGTGCTGCTCCAGCAGCACTGAAGTCAGAAAGTGTTGCAGAGTCATTCCAGGGCTGTGCTTATCCCCATTAAATGTGAACAAGTTTAATTACAAGCCAAGGATATCTGGATATTGCTAGGGCACTGGCATGATAATACATTTTAATAGTGTTGCTTATATTATTTTTTTTGAGATGAACTTTATGATAGTTAAAGGTAAACAGAGCTAGTTGCAACCTGTGGAATTCCTGTTATTTCCAAATGGCACTAATCCTGACATGTCACATTCCTGCCATCATTTTTGTGTTCTGTTTAGTGTGGACATTGCAGAGTCACCACTAAATTGATGGTATTGGGACCTGAGGGCAAAAGGTTATTTTGCTAACTGGCAGGAGCCCTGGACAATAGCACGCATTTTAAGTTGATGTTATTTCTGGAGCACTCCAAGAGTTGTATAATGGTACCAAAAAATCTACATAAAAGTTGATAGTTCAGTTCTGTGACTTTAAATAGGCTTACAGAGTTGATGTTAGTAGCCTTTTCCTGGGGTTCTTTCATCTTATGATACAGAAAAATATTCTGTATATTATTCTTTACAGAAAAATATTCTGTATCATCAAGTGCATCTGCCTTCTCTCTGTACAAAGCTGTCTCATGCTGGTTTGTCTGCTTTGTTTTCAGAGGCAAATTAACTGAGCCTTGGGTAGGAGTTCAGAAAAGTGCATGATTTTGCACTCAGCTTGAGATTTGATTGCAGATACTGAGAGTGTGCAGCTCATTTGGTCTCTGAGAAAATTGTTATTTTAGCAAAGGACATCAGTGCTTGAAAGTTTCGTCCATTTCTGGGGATGCTTTCCCCCCCCCGCAGCTTTTGTTAGACCAGCATCCCCTTAGCATGTTGGTCTCATGAAAGAGTTCACTATCTGCAAGCCTTGCCTCGTTTACTACCCCAGATCACGTTACCCCCTGCTGCTGCTAAAACAGTCATGATGTACTTGATCACAAGACAGCACAGATGGTTGCAATGAGTTGCTCCATGTTCTTGTAAGAAATGTTTATTTTCAGTTAGATGCTCATAATTTTCCACTTAAATCCTGTTTCTGACCTGCTCTTGATATTTTACATTGCATTTACTTCTGAGCTATCTCACTGTAGGGAGAAATAAGCAATTTCATCTAAAGTTTCTTTTCTTCTTAATGCAGATAGTGGGGGGAGTTCTAAAGCTGTGGTCTTCTGGAATTTTCTTTCTTTGAAAAAGTTCAAATGCAGTGAAATTTATGTAGCAGTAGCATTCATGCTTTTTTAGATTGGTGCAATGTCATGTTGTTCTGTTCATCTGGATCTCCATCATCTAGAAACTTCTGAACACATATGTCAAATATGATGGGGTGAAATGGTCTCCAATACATTGAAGCTTGACCAGTTTCCTGAAAGTAGGTGCTGAGCAGAGCAATGGGGAGACTTCCCTGATGCCTGTGTGGAGGGAAGGGCTACAGTGTGGGCTCAGCCCTCGCTAGAAATGGAGAATGCCAGGAAAGGCCAGTATGGCAACACCTCAGTCATGAAACACCTGCAGGCAGTACCTTACCCCTTAGGAGACACAAGGGGATCAAACTACAAACCCAACCATCTGTAGAAGAGCGAGGCTGTCTGATTTCCACTGTCTTTATTCTTGCTGTTCCCATCAAGCTGCTGGTTATTTATGTACGTGTGCTTTTTGTGTTTCCTTTTAGAAACCCAAGCATCCAACAACAGGGCTAATTGCCATTACACTAGCATTTCACATATGCCATGAAGTTCACCTGGCAGGCTTCAAGTACGACTTCACTGACAGAAACAGTTCTTTGCACTACTACGGCAATGACACAATGTCTCAGATGATGCAGGTAACAAACGCTTGTTTATGTTAAGAGAAATATAGCTGGTAACTGGGGAAGTCAATTGAGTAGATAGAAGTGTGGACTCCAGGTCCACAGGCCTCCTGTTTGATGCTGAGTCAGCTGCTCATGTATTATCATTGCTTGAATCTCTTCATCTCTGCTTTTGTTTCTGAAAAATATGGATAATGGTATTTATGTCCCTTGTGCACCACTGTATTCTGCAATGTCTGCATGAGATACAACCATTTGTATGTTCTGTTTGCTTTGCTGGTGTTATCCTTAAGCCTACACAGCTCTTGTTCGTAGAAGTGTATTAGCTAGCGCTGTCGGAACATGAATAGTGTTGTTTCTATTTGTATTCTCTTTTTCCTTGGCACCTACTTGCGCAGTTTGTCACAGATGCCAAAATTCTTTAAAAAAGAAATAAAAGCAAAGGGAAACTGAAGAAGCTAAGACCTACACACTTGCAGTTAGGAAAAGAACTGAATTTCTGAAATGGAAAGCAGAAAAGGTAAGCGGCTCTTAGAGGAAGAGGAGCTGCTTCCAGGAGGGGGAAGCCACAGCTCACTAGGAGAGGAGCAGCAGGAGGCTGGCAGACATCTGTGGTGCCTTCTCCTCCCTCCTGCTTTGCTATGGTCATGCCTCTGTTTTCTTTTATGTCTCTGCTCTTGTCTTCAGTTCCACACTGTGAGCAACTCCATCTCAGCCCTTTACCTCAATGTCACCAGTTTTCTCTTCCATGTGGATATGGCCCAGTGTGTATGGGCACCGTTTTCTCTCCTCCTCCCTTTCCTGGAGAGGAAGGACAGGGACAATGCTCATAGGGGCCTCTTGTGTCTCTCTGGACTGCTGCTCTGACACTGAACTTGCTTCATTTTGAGGCACTTTTTTGCACTGTACACCAAGCTTGGCTAAGGTTGATCATTAGTTGAATAGGTATCTATAAGCTTCCTCAGATCTTGAAACTTTAAAAAATAACTAACTAAACCGGTCATCAATTCTTTAGTGGCATTGAGTTGCAAATATTGTATATGTACAGTCTTTTATGCAGTATTTGTATTCATTTTAATTTACTGGATTCAGTGTCTAAGATTGTCAGTAAACTGGCTTCCCTTGTGCTGTCCTCCCCCAGCCTCAGTGGTCTCTGTGTATCCAGGATCTGGATACAGCCCAGAAGATGGGCTAGTTTTGGCTTGTTGAAACTGATTGGCAGCATGCATCTGATTTCCAGATGCCTGATGAGTGCTTTTCAAGAACCTGCGTTGAGCTTTGAGAATTAATCATTTTTTCACCACTTGTGTTGTAAATGTGGTTATGCAGCTGTTCCGTCTCAGCACAGGGAGGAGTTGGGAGAGGTAGCAATGGAAGGTCTTCTCTGAGACCACATCTCACCCATTCTTGCCACTGAAGGATCTTCCAATTTGGTTTTTGTCCTAATGGAAAATCTAATCTAGTTTTGAGCAAAAGTCCCTCACCTGTTTTCTTGGAAGAATATGCTGCAACTTTGCTGAGAAGTCTTTTCCTCAGAGCTTTCCTACTCTTAGATCTTCCAAGTACCACAGGTAATTAAAAGGAAAGAACAACAGAGTGATGCTTCTGGTAATAGTTTGAATTTAACTTTTTATTATTTCCTTTTATCTCTTTAGAATGAATACCACAACATCAATGCTGAACAGAAATTTTTGAAGAAGCTTATAGACAAGAACTTTGTGGTCAATTTGACGTGAGAGCTGAGTGGAACATATGAAGAACAATCACTATTTTCAAGATTTAAAAAAAAAAAATATATTTTTTTTGTATGACATTTTTATTTTTTAAGTGCAGCATGACTGTTTACTGTTTAAAAGAAACACAGAAACCTCACTAAGGCAGAATCTTCTTCTAAGCCCAAGGGTAAAAGACTATTGCAAACAGTTAACTGAATTTCTGTGAAGCTGTCTAATAATGGGAAAACCATGAAACTTTCAGCTGAAAGTATCAGGGATATATAAAAATGTGATGCATATCACTTATTTATCAGCAAGAACTCTTTACAAACAGTCACTTCTTTGGAATACTTTTGTTTCTGATGTTGTCCCCCAAGAATTACCCTGTCAAAACTGAAAAAAACCAGTGTTTAATAAGTAGATGGATGTAAAGTCTTGAATGTCTCTCCTGTAGTATGAAAACAGCTGTAAAGCGATGCCTATAAATCCTTACTGTGTGGCTGGGAGAAGGGGGAACACACAGAGTGTGCAGGTTTTGGTCTGCCCTCCTCCTGAGGAGGGGACATCCCTCTTCAGCAAAGAAGCCACAACTTCTGCACTGGCCATCAGCTCTGAACAGCGGTCTGCCTTTGCCAAAGATGGAGACCCTTCGGCCCTATTTATGGACGTGTTGGGATTGACAGTGTTTGTGGTGTAACCAGTTTATGGAAAATCATACTCCCCATCCTGCGCATCCAGTAAATTTTGCAGTTTGTGACTTGGAAAAGAGGGCGTATGAAGACTGAAGAGTTGTCCTAACAGCTTCCCTGAGACTACAATGGAGATGTGAGCTGGGACACAGATGTTCATGCCCGAGTTTAAATTTGGAGCCAATGCTTGTTGGATTCCTAGATCTCTAGGACAGGATCTTTTGTATTTCCTGTTTGCTTCCCAAGAATCAAGGTGTATTTTTCCAGACCAGAACAGTCTCCTTTCTCAGATGCTGTAATGTGCTTCCACCTTTGAAATGTGTCAATTTGAACAATGAATGTTTCCATTTTTGGAATAGAGTGTGCTTGGGGAATACCAAGATGTGCCTCAGCTGAATTATCACTTGGCTTCTGTTTACTTGTCCTGTCTTGACATTTAGGTTTAAAGGTTGTGGCTGAACTAAATCATTTAGTGGTTTTTAATTGAAACATGTGATGAGATGTTTCTTTGCTGTACTGGTTTGTCTCAGGCAAGCCAGCTGAATGAGTTAAATCTGCCTGGAAATGCCCTTGACAGCTGTCAAAGCAGAACAAGCAATGTGTTGTTCCAATTCTCTCGGACGGTGTATTATTTTCTTCTAATTGTGTCAGATTTGCAGATCTTATGTTACCTTGATCAATCACATCTAAAGAAAGTACAATGAAGTCCACTTCAAAAAGAAAAAAGACATCTTTAAAGTTGGTAGAAAAACCTTTGCTGCTTTTAAATAAAATTATATAGAGAGGTTTTTAGTACATTTAGGAGCAGTCCAAACAATTAAGAGATGAATACAAACCTCTAGCAGGTTGAGAGCACAGTATTTTTTTTCCTAGAAGCTGAAGGTTACGAGAGTACCAAATGCAGTTTCTTTGCTGCAGCAACCTAGAGGAATAAGCTCTGAAGTGACCAAAGAGTCATCTTTCTTTTTTCCTGTTTCTCTTGAAGAGTGATATATAGGTGTTTAAATAGGTATTTAAAACCCCCATGTTCCTGTAGTTGTCATGTCCAGCTTCAGCTCCTTGGCTCTGCTGTTTGGGAATCAGTGAGGGCAGTGTGATTTGGGGGGTAGCTACAGCCAAAGAGGAGGAGGTTTGTGCTGTTACCTAATGACTCCTGAGCTTTGGTCCTTTTCATGCAAAAGGAACGTATCTGAAATAATTTTGAATGTCATAAGAATCTGTGTTAAGGATTGGGGAAGGACCCAGACGTGTCCCCAGCAAGGGTCAGGCTGTGCCATGGTGTCCTGCGATCTGGATGTGTGTCCTTTGGGCCTAGCTGCTGCAGGTGATGGTGCAGGGGGTGACCACTTGTCCAGCTGTGCCCAGGGCAAGGGCATGCAGGGGAATGGAACATGGGCGGTGTGGGGCTGTGGTGCTGGAAAGGGGGGAAACCAGAACTGGAAATGGAGGAAACCAGAATGTCTTCCCCATATGACAGAAGGGTTCTTAGTTTTTTGTTTGTTTGTTTGGATTTTTGGTGTTTTGTTTTTTTTTTGACATTCATTGTTCTGGGATTTGAGGAGATAGTTGCTTAAAAAAAAATCTGAATAGAAACAAGTAGGGTTTTGCATCTGCAAAAAGTGATGCTATGCCTTTGCTTCCACCAGCATTTATTTCTCATGGCAATTTCAGTTCATTAAAAAGGTTTTTTGTCACTGCAGTGATTTGAACTCCTGACATAGTAATTCCATGGGAAAGAAAATGTGTATGTAATGCTTTTCACAGAGGCCGTGTTGAGTGAGCTCTCTTTGTGTAGAAGTCCTTGGCAGATCTCAGACTGTTGAGAATAGAGCCAGACAGAAGTGGTCTGGTATGGGCTGTAGCCATGGATCCAGCCACATCCATGTCTTTCTGTACGCTGACCATGAGGATTTTGTCCAAGAGAGCTGTAGAATTTGCTCTCTCCCCAAAGTCCTGCATTCTTGTGATGGTGCTGCTGTTCCCCTCTGCTTCTGCAACCCCTGTCCCCAGTAGCAGGAGGTGGGTAGGGAGCTCTGCCTTTGAGGATGTGCGTATTTTCTATGCTAAATTGCCTCTTCAGAGGGTTTTGTTCTGTTAGAATTAGAATCCAAGGAAAGTAATTGGAAAAAAGGCTTCGTGGCAAACAAATGGTGTTCCCCAAACTTTTTACTTAGGCTCCTTTGCTATTTTTCTACCACATCAGCTTTTTTGGTCTCCCTAACAATTTTGTTGGGTTGGTTGGTTTGCTTGGGGCTTTTTAATAATGTTTTTGGATTCTCAACACATTTAACATGCTGTCCACAAGCATTTAGCCCTATCAGCTGCCCCTTTTTATTGTATTTCTTCTTAATAAGCCTCCCTGTTTGTGTGACTGACATTTTGGAAATTAAGCAATACTCCCAGGGATGTTTTCCCCCTACTGCTGTGCTCCTGCAGGGGCGTCAAGTCCACGTATGCCAGGTTACTGTTCTGGGTGGCTGGGGAGCATTTACAGCCAAACTGTTCACTTGGGACCGAGACAAGAGCTGGTACTGTTGCTAAACCACTGGGCACTAGGGCTTTGGAAAGCACAGCTTGCAGGCCAGTAACTTTTTCTTCAATACTAAGCAGCAACTCAAGTGATTGATTTTCCCTCCTGTAAGATGTTTCAGTAAGATTCTGTGTACTCCAACCCTGCTTCATCACCTGCTTCACATGGTCGTTTCTGCTACACTGCCTTGAGGATGGGAGTGGGTTTTCCATCAGCTTCACTTGGGCAGGAATACCTGAGTGAGTGTTTCACAGATGATGGTGCCTATTCTATCCAGGCATATGTTTCCACATGCACTTTGCAGAACCAAAGACTTGCCTTGGGACTTTGGGAAAAAGAAATAATACTAACTCCAAAAACTTAGATCTTTTTTTGAGAGTGAGCTGCTACTAAGATTCTGTTTTTCTAGTTTTGTCATTCCTGAAAGTGAAATCTCTGCACTGAAGCTTCCCTTTAACAGCTCCCCTTTGTTTTGAATCACATCGTCATCTGCCAAGCTGCCAATCTTGAATGCCAAGGTGCTGCCAGCTCTGTTTCCATGAGTGGTAACTGTAACTATAGGTACCCAGTACCTCCTGTCCATTTTCTTCCTGTATCAATTGCAAAGTCAAGTGCTCTCATCCCGTCTTCCTCTGTCCTGTTCTGCAGCAGCCTGCTGAGGTCTGAGACCGCAGCACCTTACAGCAGAGGTGCTCCTGCATTTTATCTGCCGCCCTGCTCAAAACACTGCACCGTAGTAAAGACCCAGCTCTAAGGTAGTGGAGTATGCCCAGAACAAGCAGGATGGCAGGTGTCAGCTGAAAGCTTGCTTGGGCTCAGACTTTTAGGGTTTTTTTTGTTTGCTTTCTATCAGGAAAGTGTTTTTTTCTTCTGCTGTAATAACTGAGAGAAGTACTGAGAGCTGACTTAAAAAGGAAGGTTGCAGACTATTGCACTAAATACGAACCTGAGAGTGCCTGAAAGGCATGATAAATGACATTTCCAGTGACTGTATTGGTGATAATAATACAGAACTTTGGTGTCTAATTATGAGTATATGGTACCTCGTTTCCTAGGCTATACTTTCCCTTTTTAACAGTTCCCTGGGAGGTGGTATAAATAACTTTTAGATGGAGTCTGATTTTTAAGAACATAGGAAACCCAACATTTCTTTCTGGTATCAGTAAATACTTACTTTATTTACCATTTGTCTTAAGTTTTATATGCTTTTAAAGTGCCAGCTGTATTTTGAAGACATCCTTGCAGTTGTGTTGCATGAAATTTTGAATGCTACAAATGGAAAGAGATTATTGTCCTGTGAATAAACTCTGTTAAAGACAGTGCCCTCAGGCTTATTTTTGCAAGGTCAGCACTCTCTGCATGTGCAGATGCGCAGGCATGGTCAGCCCCATTATTAATGGTGTGTAAAGTACACACAGTGTTGTCAGATATGGGGTTGAGTTTCAGAACAAGCTTTGGTGCTTAGTAAAGCAAACAGAGCTGAATAGGTCTGAGCTGTACTGCAGGTGGAGAGCTCACTCCACGCTGAGCAAAAGCGAGGCTGGGACATAGCTTTTTTGTGGGTATGATCCAGAGCAGCATACTCCTGATTTCAGTTTTTCATGGTTTTTTTTTAATCTTGCCTGTCTTATGGGGGACTTCCAGGGGATTGCTAAAATAAAAGATGTTTAACTAGGAAGATGGTGTGTGATGAAAAGACTTTAGATAGAAAGTGGGAGGCACTGATTGTGATACTTCACTCATGTTTTGTTTTCTCTTTCTCTCAGTATGGTAAAACTGAGATGCTGGGGAGCAGGGAGCTGCTTGGGGAGCAGGGAGCTGCTTAGCCAGCAGCTTCAGGGAGTCTTAAGGGAGGTTTAGAAAAGGATTACCTGACACAAGTAGGTATGAAATACCTTCATTTTGGTACTGACAGTTTAGGAGTTTGACAGCCTGGAGGGAATGCCTGTCTGGGGTGAGACTGGGGGAGCTACACCATCGGTTATAACTTACGCATTGAATAATAGAACTGTTTGGGTTGGAAGGGATCTTAAAGATCACGGAGTTCCAACCCCCTGCCATGGGCAGAGACACCTTCCTCTAGACCAGGTTGCTCAAAGCCCTGTCCAACGTGGCCTTGAACACTGCCAGGGATGGGGTAGCCACAGTTTGTCTGCCAGTGTCTCACACCACTCATAGCAAAGAACAACTTCTAGTTTCTCATTTAAGTCTACCTTCTGTCAGCAATGGAGCCACAGTTGATTAGTGATGTAGATCAGTGACAGCTGTGCTGCTGCTTTCACACTAGGTTTATGCTGCAGGTGAAAAATGGGAATGAGGTGTCATAGGAAAAGCTGTTTCCAAATCCCAGGGAGAGCCAGGGTCATGGTGTGAGTCTCCCAGCCTGGGCTGCCAGCCAGAGTTTTTGGGAGATCAGAAACCCTTAGTAGTGTACCTCTACACTGCCTGATTTCTTGGCTTCCCACGTGTTGAATGTTCCTTCTAATGTTTCTGCTGAATGAAAACAGGATTTTAATTTTTTTTTTAAGATATTTAATAAGATATTTTTTTTTCAAATCAGTACAAAAATTTTAAATACAAAATTATTTGCTTTTGACATCTCTCTCATATTCTGAGAACACACTGAAGTCACCAATGCCTGGTAAACTGTCCAGCCGTTCCTGCCACCGTTCCATAGAATTTCTGAGATAAAGCACCACATTATATCACTGGAGTCCTTAGTCAATGTTAGACTGCATTAAACTCTGCATTTAAATAACAGTAATGCCAGTTAAATCCAATCTTAGTTCTGCATGAAAAATCTAGTTCATTTTTGAATCAAAAGCGGTAGCATTAGCTAAAGACATTGAAGAAGTGATGAGTATTGAACTCGCTCAGCTAGCATAACAGTGTGTGATGTGCAGCACCGCACAGGGAACCACAGCAAAGCACCTTGCCCTTTGGAAGCAAATACTTCGGAGGTGAGATTAGCACCATTGATGAGCAGACAGCTCTCACAGGGAAGTTGCTCTCCTCATGTACAGAAAAGATGGAGGCCTGCAGGTTCTCCTTGGCAACAGGTAGCATATAAATAAGGATGGGAAATCAGCTTTTACATAAAACACAGTTCTTGGATAAAGTTGCATGATCAGTATTGCTGGTAAAATTACTGGTTCATCTCAAACAACAAACTAAAAGTTAATTAACAAGCAGAGCTACTTCTGCTTTGCCTAGTCATTGAAGAAGAAACTGATTTAACTTGTGTTGAGTGGCAGAACAGGTGTCTCTTTTGTCAAGCCAGACAGATGCAGGTTCTTATCATGAGTACAGAAATCTGAGCAAATTTATACCCACCCTTCTGCATTGCCGTGTGCTGGTCAAAATGTCTCCATCATGTGGCAAAAAGCAAATGGGGAACCCCTCAGTTTTGTCTCTGATCTACCCCAGCTACTTCAACTGTACAAATGCAGATGGAGGCTCTCTGAGTGCTGCAGCGCTGGGAGGTGAACCCAGCGCCTGCTAGCGTCAGTGGGCACATTCAGGGTCCAGTGGCTCCTGGAGGAGGGCCCCGAGGAATAGTCACACCATCAATACCCCTTTTCCATCATAAATAAATCATTCAGTAAAAACACATCTGCAGGAATACGTTATGTGGGGGGAAGGGAAATAAAGGTCCCCAGCTAAGAGACCTATGCTTGTCAGGCAGACCTGCTGTCAACCACCACCACCCCCCCCCCCGAAAAAAAAACACAAAACCAACAAACACCCAAACAAATAAAAAGCCACTCAATTTTTTTCCGTATTATTTGAGACTGACCTATTCTGGTGTAAGTCACAGGTTTTTATCTTGTAACTACAGTCAGTGAAACACACAACAGGAGTGAGTGATGCACACTGACCTGAACCTTAGCACTGAATTATTGTGGATGAAGTAAGCATGGCATCACAGAAATATATAGCGTACAGCTAATATGTCCCCCTCGGGTGCAAAATACTGCTTCTGAACCTGATAAACATCTGTAGATATGTTCACCACACCTTTTTTATTATTATTTTTATAACTAGCTGTGCATAACGTTAAACTTTGTATTTTATTTTTTTTTTTTGTACAAGATGGTGTGAAACAGTCATAAAATGCATCTTTCATAGTATAAAATTTGAAGTAGAGAAGAAAGGTTTTGACTCTGTGTGTGTGTGTCTGGTTTTTGTTTTACATGGGATACAATAAATATCCTGAAAAAGACGAATGAACGTACTGCCCGGCATAGAGTCCTGCCGCCTGCTCGGATGGCATCTGAACGTAAACCTTGTCTCCGTGCATCAGCGGGACAACGGCGCTGCCCGAAGCCTGGTCCAGGAAGCCCTTCTTGTACTCGTCGTAGGTGTACATCAGCGGCTCGTTGTTCTTGAACAGCGCCACCCAGACGTTGGCCCCTTTACAGTGCACGTGGTAAGCGAAGTAGTAGATGCCGGGGATCTCGCAGGTGAAGATCCCTGTCTGGGGGTTGTAGTTCTGCCGGCCGTTGTAGAGGAGCTTATCGAACTTCACGGGCACCCCGACCCGGGGGAAGGGGGTGAGGAGCTCTGCCGTGAATGCTGGCATCTCATAGACGGCACCGCCAGCCTTGCCTTTCTTGCCCTTGTAGCTGTAGGGGGGCTTGAGGCCCTCTATCCCCGGCCTCACCTCGGGCAGGTACTGTCCCACGGCCGGTGGAGTGGGTGGGATCACGACCGGGGGACCCGGGGGCCCGGGAGGGCCGGGTGGCCCCTGGAGTCCGGGCTGGCCAGGGGGACCGAGTGCTCCAGGCTTCCCTGGGGGTCCCTGCAGCCCCGCCGCACCAGGCTTGCCTACGCCAGGGAAGCCGGGGGGTCCGGGCATGCCGGGCTCCCCCTTAGCCCCTGGCAGCCCTGGGGGGCCAATGGGACCGCTGGGTCCTGCAATGCCCGGGATGCCCGAGGGGCCCTGAAGACCCTGGGCACCGGGGAGTCCTGGCTCGCCCTTCGGCCCCATAAGCCCTGGGACACCCGGCAGCCCCGGCAAGCCTTTGTGTCCAGCCTCCCCCTTGGGTCCTGTGGGGCCTGGCAGCCCCCGCAGCCCTGGGGCCCCCACTTCCCCAGGGAAGCCTGGCTTTCCCGGGAACCCCTGCAGGCCAGGTTCACCCTTGGGACCAACCGGTCCTGGTGGCCCAACAGCACCACCTTCTCCTTTGGGTCCCGGGAAGCCAGCGGCCCCTGGGGGGCCCATGATGCCTGGCAGCCCCGGCTGGCCTGGCTCCCCTGGGGGCCCCCCCATACCAGGTGGCCCTGCATGCCCCTTCTCCCCCTTTGGCCCCAGGGGCCCCGGCAGGCCACCCACTCCGCGCTCACCTTTGGGCCCAGGGAAGCCTGGCTTCCCAACCCCAGGGAGGCCAGGGGGCCCTGGCAGGCCTGGCAGGCCCTGCTCCCCTTTGCCACCCGGGAAGCCAGGCTGGCCGGGGATGCCATCCTGGCCTGGTTTGCCGACTCCAGGCAGGCCAGGAGGGCCTTGCATTCCGGGGGCGCCTGGGGGCCCCTGCAGCCCCAGCTCTCCTGGGGGTCCGGGTTTGCCCAGGGGTCCCTGTGGGCCAGGGAAGCCGACCATGCCTGGCTTGCCAACCCCTGGCAGCCCCACGGGGCCAGGGGGGCCTGGCAGTCCAGGCGGACCCTTCAGCCCCGGCAATCCTGGGATCCCCACGCCTTTCTCCCCTTTTGGCCCTGGGATCCCAGGAGCTCCTGGAGGGCCCTTCATCCCAGGCTCACCCTTCAGCCCTGGCTGTCCCTGCAGCCCTGGAGCACCCGCTTTCCCTATGCCAGGAAGCCCGTGGGGCCCTGGTGGTCCTTGTGGCCCGGGTATCCCCATAGGCCCAATCTCCCCCTTTGGCCCCATCTCCCCTCTCGGCCCAGGGGGCCCCATGACCCCCGGCTTCCCCGGCATTCCTGGCAAACCTGGCTTCCCAATTCCTGGATATCCTTGTGGGCCTGGTTTTCCTTTGGCTCCTGGCACACCGTGGCCTGGTAATCCTGGTGGCCCAGGTGGCCCTCTTGGTCCGGGCTCACCAGGGGGACCTTGCTCGCCCCTTAGACTGCGCATGGGCATTTCTGGGTTGGGAAGAAAAGGAAAAGAAGAAAAGGGGATTGGAGAATCAACAGGTGATTGCAGTTGCATCCTTCAAGAAACACAAAGGCAGTTTTGAATGAATGCACTTGCGGTGCCTCCTGGTTTTGTGGTGGGCAGGGAAGCAGAGCTGGACAGCGAGTTACAGGCTGGTGTTTGGATCAAAGAGGATGTCCCAAACTTGCATGTGTTTCTGTTTCTATAAGATAAATATATCATATTTGCTTACTTTTTGCTGTGCAAAAGCTATTTGCCCTTTACTAGCATTTTTCACCTATACAACCTTAAGCAGCCAGATCTGCTTTTTGTTCCGTAGGCTAATCTACTCAAAGAGTTTTCTCAGGACATGGAAGCAGCTTGGTGCCCTCGTGCTGTAAGAGGAGTTGTGGCATAAAAGTGCTTTTGCTGTAGGGACTTAGACTAGCAAGATCATTTAAAAAAGATGGTATCAATGAGAAGTTTGTACGTGTATATGACTGCATTTTCACCAAGGATTTGGTTCCCAGTACGATACTACTGGAAACCTACACCCTCACCTAGCATTCTTAAGCTCCCACAGGTTTTTGCGTAGCCACATCTTGATAGAACTCTTCTAAACACTGCATAAAACATTTTTATTATCCAAAACTACATTTTGTGTGTGTGACCACTTAGCACTGCAGGTCAGGGTGAGGGCATTGCTGAATGAGAGTGGTTGTGCTGTGGTTGGTTGCTTTTCAAACTGCAGGCTTTTTGTGTTAAGTGGAAAGTCTGCTTCTCTCTCACTCTAAAATGGATAAAGAAGTGAGGTGTTTGGGGGAAGGACAGCAATGAGGTTTAGGGGCAGGAGAATTAACTGTTCTTTGAGAGGCAGAACTCCTCTCTCTCTGCACGTTGTGTTTTTTGCACGTACAAAACCTCCCTTGCTCACAAGATGGGTTAATTTTACTACAGCTGGTTGTGCTTGTTCAGACACTCCAAAAATAGGCCCTGAAAACTCCCATTTCCCTGAAGCCAGCAGAGGCTGTGGTTAAGCTGAACCCTCAATAAGACAGAGAGTTAACCAGCTTGTCTGAAGTCTCACTGCTCCCACAAAAATTTTATGGCATGGGATAATACTGGGTGTTCCTTGTTGCCTTTTGTATTTTGGACGCTTTATGTAGTTTTCTTAGATATCTGAATATTGTCAGAACTTCCTTTACTGGATACTGAAAGTGCTTGTACGTGCAGACTTGCACAGTAATGCTTGTATCTTCAATGCCTTTGTTACGCCCATAAATAACCTACAGAAAGAGGACTGCAGAGTCAGAAGAGGAATTGCTTGTTTTCATATGCAAACCTTTAAATCCCCCCATCTTCAATTCCTCCACACACACCTCGGGCAAATGGTGCTGTGGGGCACCAGGCAGGGCCGTGCAGGAGTGGTGAGGGGCATGCTAAGCCTACCTTTCTCCTTCTTGGGAGCCATGTCCTTGCCAAGCAGAGGCATCTGTGGGACCTCCTTCATGTACTGTGGCAGGTGGGGGTACTCTTTCCCATACTGCATGTGGGGCATCTCCTTGCCCATGTGCTGCATTGGGATGCCTTCTTTGCCCAGTGGTATGTGGGGTACTTGTTGTCCAAGGGGTTGGTACTGGGGCACCTGGGGTGGCAGCTGCTTGATGCCATAGTAGGCGCCGCCTTGAACAGACCTCACCAGCTCTAAGTAAATGGTGACAGCCACTGCCAGCAGCTGTACAGGGAAGAGCAGCACAGCCATCACCTGCAAAAAAACACAACAAAACCACGGTTAGCAGAAAATGTGTTTTAGTGTTGTGTGTCTTCCCTTGGTGTCGACCTGCTCTCATTTTTGCAACAAACCAGACCTGAAGTTCTGCAGACTGGCTCTGGTTCCTGTGTTGCCCTGGAGGACATCCTGCAGCAGGCCTGTATCTAGTTTATTGGAAGGTCTTACTCAAATAGTACTATTATACTGCTCATATGCATGTAGTTTTACCTTGCCCAAACCGGGCAGTGCCATCTGCCATTTCTCCATAGGGGGACCTCTCCTTCCCATCCCCAAGCTGCAGTGTGCTACTTTCCCACTCTTGTCACTACTATGGCACAAGGTTTGTGGAGCTCTGCTGCAAGCTGTGGCACAGGCGGAGAGCTGACAGGGGGGACATGTGGTGCCTCTTAAATGTTTTCTGCCCGTGAAAGCACCCCTTCTGCTATATTTTCCATAGCAATGAAAGCACAGTTTCTGCAGCTTAGATCTGTGCCTCGGATTGTGCCTCATGGCTGTGGGGTCCAGGGGGTCTCCATTTCTACTGCAGCTCCTTGCCAGCTTTCCTCTGAAGTGTCTCTCAGATCTCACCTGGAAGACAAGGGCCATGTAGGGGCTGTTAGGGCCATCACTGCCTCCGGTAAGGATCTGCAAGCCAACTGTTTTCTAAAGGCAGCTCATCCTAGTGCCTCTCCAACAGAACAATGGTGGTTTTCTTTCTTTTTCTTCTTTATCAAACTATAAGCTTGGGACTTCTTGTCCCATCAGCTGTTGTCTTTCCTTTCTACAGTAAGAACATTACAAGCACTGCTCATTTTGTGTGAGCAGCAAATCAAGAACCAGGAACTCCTAAAATATTGCAAATTTGGTGCAGCCTGAGATAACAAGGAGCCTCTCCATGTGTTTGGGTATTTTGCTGTTTGTCCCACAACCAAGCCCTGCAGGCAAGTCCTGCACTTCTCAAACACACATGGCAATTGCCAGGTCTGAGGCTGTCCTGCTTGTCCCTGCTTTTCCATCATCCAAAGATGCTTTGCAGTCCACCTGGGCACCCGGAAAAGCCAGCACCACACATGTACACCGGCAGGGCTCTGCCAAACAGCTCCCTGGGACTCATTTCCAGCAGCTGCTGTGCCCTGCTGAGCCCAGGTGTGCTGAGGTGCCCCGAGGGCTTTGTGCCACCTGGTTATTTTCCTGTCCTTCCCCAACAGTCAGGCTGGACACAGAGGACAACAAAGCAGCTGGGTCTGTGGCAGAGGGGCTCAGCACCACGACCCTGTGCCTGGGGAGAAGTTTTCCCCTTTCCCTGCTGTGGCAGTCCCTCGCCTCAGGCCAGCTGCTTGAGGGGGTACACCCCTGGCTCCGCTGCACAGGGTGAATGTGCAGCATGCAGAAGAAACATCCCCCCACCCCCGCCGCTTGGGGGACGGCGTGGTGGGCTGGGATGTGTCCTCACAGGGACCCTGCAGAGACCAGGCTTCAGGCAGGTAAAACCACCACCAAGAGACAGGGGAAGTGTGAGAAGTGGGTGCGTTTGGAGGGAGGAAATGTGTTTATGGAGGTGGGAGGAGCCACCGGCTCTGCTTGCTTTGTCTCATGCTGCATAGTGTTCCGTAGGCTTTCAAAACGGGCCTCAAAATAGTTTGGGAGGGTGGGACATGTCCCTGGTGGGCAGAAGGTGTGAGTAAAACTCACTGAGCTCAGGGACCAGGTCAGTGGCACCACGGGAGTTGAGCCCTGGAGTCACGACTCACGTTTTCCTCACTCACTGCTGTACGGCTCAGCCTGAGCACCAGGCAGGGTGGCACGGACTGTCCTGAGAAACCTACGTGCTGTGGAGACCAGGTGGTAACCCTGGGTGTCATTTAGTTTTTGTTTTACTCCTGCTCCAAGTTCTCCGTTTGCTTTGTGTTAGCGAAGCACCTGGAGAAATGCTCGCTGCTCTTCTAAAACATTTCTCCTTCATTTTGCTCTGTGAGCTCTAATCTCTCAATGGAAATTAGTGTATCGTTACTTAGGGTATGGTGGCTAAATCAAAACTGTGTATTTAAAATAACCAGCAGAAAGTTAGTATTTTCAGTAATGATTGTAAATAGACAAATGGACTACATAAAAGATGAAGCTAAGTGTTAACAGCAAAACAAATCCTTGAAGAAAATGAAATACTGGTTAATAAACACTAGATGGAGCATCTGTTGCACAGCTGAGTTTCCGGAGTCACTTTCTTTTCCAGGAATTTTAAGGTCTTGGATGTAGCCAGCTGCCATGTGGCAAAGAAAACAAGAGCCAAGATGTAGAGGAGTTTGTAAGTGTAGCTAAAGCCCAAGCACAGTCACTCATCCTTGTTCTGCAAAGCATTTCAGCTCCATCTCCAGGGAGTTCAATGTGGCATTTAGCCCACAGCTGCCTGCTTTGCTGTCATCTGAAGGACCAGGGCCTTAGGACATGGTATTTCTGCTTAAAGCTCGATGACACTGGACTGCAAGGACAGCCTGTGCATGGTCAGCTACCACAGCTCGGCAGGGACGTGGGAACTCACTAACCTGATCCTGCTGCAGCTTCATCTGGACCACAAGCAACCTTTTTTTGAGGGGGGTGGCAGGGGGATGGGGACCCCCACTCTTGTCTCTGATGCCGTTTCTGCTCCCTTCTGCACTGTAAGGAGTAACTGGCTGCAGCTTTGCCTCTGTAGCTGAGCAGAGTAACGCCTGCCTCAGTTTGCTGGGAAAGTCCAGGCTACTGGAACAATTGCAGCATTCTGTGCATCTCTCCTAAATTAAAACATTGCTTGTATGAAGAATGCAGTGAAACCTTAAAAAAAATAAAAAAACTAAAGGATACTGTATGATTTAGGACTGTTGCAGAAACCTACAAGTATGAAAGGCAGGGTGGCTTTTGAAGGATGAGGTTATTACATTAGCTTCTTGGCTACTTTGTTGTTCTGGTGGCCAGTTTCTTGGAGTTTGTTTTTTTTTTTAAAAAGATAACTAGAGTGGAATAAGTGGAGGAGGAAATAGGTGAAATTCCTTTGGATGTGACTTTCCTGCTTGTTTTTATTACAAAACATGGCTTTGTGTGCAAGTGGGAGCTATTTGAAATAACTGAATAAAGTTTCTTACAGGGAGACACCATCCTGCCTGCAGCTCAGGGTGAGCTCAAGCTCACTCAGCCATGCCAAGTGTCACGCAACACACCTGCGGTCCAAGAGGCACGACCAGCAGCACAAGGGTTGTTTTTGTGTGTGCACATGGAAATGTTAGGGGAAATCAGGCCAGACTTCTAGAGATAGGAAGAATCCAGAAAATGAGGTGATCTCACTACATCTGTGTTCCCTTTAATGTTTTTTGACTCATCATAACCAAAACAGTGTGGCCTGGAAATGACATACTGCTTCTGATCTATTGGTTTTGGCTGGGGCCAGTGCCTCCGACTAGCTGAGGTGGGAGGCGGGGGTTTGTTTTCAGAACAACCTCAGGCTACATAGGACTTGGGCGTTTCCTGTGTGGGAAGGGGTCAGAGGCTCCCTGGTGCCCTCATGTGAGCTGTATAAGTCTTAGGCTCTGCCGCAGGTACGTGGGAAGCAGCCTGTGTTCAGTGCTGGCTGTACGGCTCGTCTTTCCCCTGGTCCCAAAGGAAGGAGGGATCAGACAAATTAGTCTTGATGAGAAGTGTAGTAGTCATGGGTGCGACTGCTACTGCTTGCTGCCTCCCAGCAGTGGGTTCAGCTGGATTATCACTATCAGACACTGGCACTATAAGGCAATCCTGCCCTGAAGCATGAGGCATACCTTCTGTGTTTCAGCTCATTGCCTGTCTCATCCTACTCAGCTTCTCGAGAAAGTTATTTATGTACTGAGAGAGAGAAGTTGAAGGTCTTTTTTTTCTGCCCTGCAGTTTGTTTCTGAATG
Organism: Pezoporus wallicus; assembly: GCF_028554395.1. NCBI lineage: Eukaryota > Metazoa > Chordata > Aves > Psittaciformes > Psittacidae > Pezoporus > Pezoporus wallicus. The sequence goes on from NW_026638903.1 coordinate 2,972,363, forward strand.
CCTGGGTGCACAGCTCTCATTGTTTAAAGACCTCACCAGGAAACCACAAGCACCTTTAAATGCCTGAAAGCTAATGAAAATCTTGCTCTTGTTTTTTAAAAGAAGCGTATAGATCCTACATGTTGGATAGGTCCTCCAGAGCTTATAAACAGCAAAAGGAGATTTTCCCAGTGGTGACAGTACTTAAGGAAAATACCAGAGTGAGGAGGAGAAAAATCTGTGCTGAAAATGCAGCCAAAGTGTAAGGCTTCCCAGACCCTTCACACAAATCCCATCCATTTAGGGATCATCTCCAAACACATTCATGTAATTCAATCTAACGTGTTGTTAGTGGAGCAATAGGTTGGTGTTGGAATGGGATTGTCTGTCAGAAAGCAACTGGAATGTGTCTTTGTATTTATGGAAGGTAAATTGGTGCGTGCATGCACCTGTAGAGAAGCCAAAGGCTTGGAGAAAGCAAACTGTTTGATTACCTGAAGGAAAATACAGGAAAAGCAACTGTGCCTTCATAGTGTGTGACATGTCATTTTGCACCAGTCATACAGATTAAGGCACAAGAAACATTTTGCTTTACCTAGGGTGGGGTGAGACATGCGAGGGTGAAGGAGCATTATCCTAAACCGCAGTGTTCAGCTGCTTTGTGTGAATGCGTGTGGCTGGCTCTGGGGGTGAGAGAGAGCCCCTGAAAAAAACACATTTTTACGGGCAAAGCTCAAGTGCGAACATTTCTCAATAACCTCTTTAGTAGAGCTGCTCTCCTGAGAAAACTAGAAAGGACCCTCCTCTGGCTATCTGCGTCTGTCAGTAGAAACTGAAGACAAAACAAAATGTACCAGCAGTTGTAATTCTTAAATTGGTGTGAAGAAATAATGGCTAGCTTAGCCTAATTGTGTAAAGAATGTATGGAAAGAGTGATGCCTCTCCACGTGGGACTTGAAATCATAGGTGGTCTTGCAAAGGGTGGAAGCTAGACCCTGATGTATTGTTTTTTACAGGAAAGTGTTTGCTCTGCAACCAGTTTAGGGGTTAACTGAAATTCACCCATGTCTCAGAACCTCTAAGATACTTCCCCAGTATCTTAATTTACCTTTGGGCTTAATTTACCACATGTTGCTTTAAAACCACTGTATTTCCCAAGGAGGTGTAAGGCCTGATTAGATCTCAGTGGCCTGAACATTTCTGCCCTGGAATCCCTTCCATGAGGGCTGCCTAAAGCTGCAGTGACCCATTCCCCACTGGACTTGCTAGCACTCGGGTTTCCACATGGAAAATGACTACTGCAAAATGCACAAAGCCTTCTCCTTTGAAGGAGATTCTGTGCCCATAAAGGGCTACTAAACATATTGATGCTAAGAATCTAAATTCTCTAGGATTTGTTTTTACTAGAGATCAAAAGTGGTTAGGAGCACGGTTACTTTTGGAGTAACCTTGATAACTGATCATATTAACAAGTATCTACAACAGTGTATCCACAGGGGGCTCTGTTCTTGGGGAGGGAGGGGCCCAATCCCACAGGAACATTATAAACCCCACTAAAGTCTGTCTTGGTCATATGCAGGGATACCATAACGCAATGGAAATGGCAAATAACATGTTACTGTGCTTAAGGAGTAACAGTGCTGTGTTGCAGAGAGCTGGTGGGTTAGATGCACAGTAGTCCTCCTTGGGGTGTTCCCTGACTTGTACCCCAGCTCACAGGCAGAGGTGTGTCTCAGATCATGAGGAGTCAAGAAGGGCTTGTAAGAGAAACCTACAAAGTCTTCATAAAGTGAAAACTGTTTTTTTCCGTTTTCAGTTTTAGCATTACTTTGGTACAAGTAACCTGTACTGTTCCTGGTTTGTACAATATGGTTCCATTGAACCACTGGGTTGTATGTGCAAGCATGTGCACTCACCCACTTCATATGTATTTTTGTTAGGGCCCCACGACCTGAAAAGCATTAGATGAATCACTGAGCATGTAATTTATTTTTTGGCATTTGTAAACTAATTCTGTTAGCCAGCTACCTTTCTTCTAAGAAATTTCAGCACAAGATGCGAACAGCAGCTGTCAAAGCCTTAGTTCCTGTAGTCAGTCAACACCAATGAATAGTTGGGGTGATGTTAAGTGGGGATGTCTTTAGATGTGAAATGCCAAGCAGATGTTGGTTGCTGTTCCCAGTGGCAGTGCTGTGATGCGTAGGTGACTTGAGCAGTAATCTTCCTGCACATTGTTCAGTTTTCAAAGACCCTATTTCAAAACTTAATCTCAGCTAAAATCAATCTCTGGATTGTTAAACTCTGTTAAGGACTAACTTGTCAGTCAGCGAGTACTTTCTGAAGGAATCTGAGAATACCCTGTACTGCATGGAGACTGAATTTTAGTTAGAACTTGTATTTTCAAGGGCAGGAAAACCCAATAACCTTCTGCTTGCCAAATAGTTTTGTATTTGCTCAGAGCTTAGGGTGCCACTTAATACATACATTACCACTTGTATGTAAAGCACTCTTCTGCTTTTCTGTGTCAAGGAAGATTCTATGTCATTTGGACAGATGTTTTTGAAATTGCAGTTAAACTCAGTTTGGGGGGTTTCTTTTTGAACGTTCAGTCATACTCCGTATAAAAACAGGGAGTGAAGGCAACCAAATGCAGCTTGGCACAACTTTCCTGAGAGCTAACTGGTTTCATAATGCATATTAAGACTAGCTATGCTGATTTAATCTTATTTTCAGCACTAAAGAGCAGGAGGATGGCAAGGGAGAACGCATCCTCTGTGTAGGGGCTCAGCTATGTCATTGGCAGGAGGTGGTTGCTCTGTGACTGACTTCAGCCCAACCAGATTTGGGGTCCCACACCATTTTACTTTTAATGGTGCCTATAGCTTCATTGAAGGCGACACCTGTTTCTGGAGTAGGTGAAGAGTTTACCTCACTAAATGGTCTGTAAGGGCCTGGGCACTCAGTAAGGAGGGAAGGAGGATTTATGGTAAATGTAGTCCTGCCTTCTTGCCTCTTGTGAAATTCTCCCAGAAAGATCAGGTTAATTATTCCCCAGTCTCCCCCTTCCCTTTTCTCACTGTCCTTTTCAAGGAAGCAAAGTGTTGAGTGCCTGAGTTCAGTCTAGATTACCAAGAAACAGCTATTGTTTAGGATGTTAAAAATAAATTGAATCTTTGCTCAAGGTCTCACAACTGTGTCTGATTATCATGTGGTATTTACTGAGTTGAAGAGTCATAACAAGGACTGTCATAACAACATTTTAAAACGCATGCATGTATAAACCCGCTACTAATGGGGAATATTCAACATGTGGTGGATGCATATTTCTTTTTTTTTTTTTTTTTTAATTCAAAGTGGTGCCCACAGTTGCTTTCTTAGAGAAGCGTGAAAACATCTAAATAAATGCCTTAATCTTAAAAACTGATAATAATCTGTAAACTGCCCTTGGCTTCAGTGATAATTGTATGTTATTTTCTTGAAATGCCTGGGGGGATCTCTGTTTATCCCTTTGTAAATTCGTTTCCAAGACAAAGCAACTGCCTGTGCTCTGGTCTCTTTGTGAATACATTTGTATGTGTGCTCAGTCTGGATGGTCACTCAGCCCTCTGTATGAAAATGACACCCTTGGACTTCCCCTGTTTCTTACTTCTGAACAGTGTATATTTGCATGTGTGTCTGTATCTACATATATATGAGAAGAGTTGTCTGTTTGCAGGTATTTATGTGTACATATATGTGAAACATGTATCCTGGAACTGGAAGAAGCTATGACGACAGGGAGAAATTAGGCCCTCAGACCTAATTATGTTGTCTTCTCCCCATGCCCAGTCTGCTGAGAGTCTACCTACATGGGCCTGCGTAGGCATCTCCATCTCTCTCTGCAAATCTGGGCATTATTAGATTGGCATTTCCGCAACCCCTAACTCCCAGGCACAGGGCTCTACCAACTTGACAGAAGCATGAAGCTCACAATTTACGATGGTATTCAGATGCCTGGCACTAATAATTGATGCCCAGGGGAGTTAGTCTCTTGCATGACTTTGAGGATCTGGCCCAGAAGCTGTTAGCTGGAAAATGCCTGAAAGCTACTTGCAGTCAGACTGCAGGGAGCCATGACAAGGATCAGCAAGCTGGGCATCGCTGGCCGGGTAACCATAGTCCCTGGGGATGCAACTGTCTTGCGTGGTGGCATGTACTTGTTAGCATGAGTCGGTATCTGACCTCAGGGTGAGGAGGAAGGACCAGCATGGAGGAATGTTTGCAGAAAAGCATGCGACTTTAATTACGGGATTAGAATTAATTATAGGTAGGATTTAGCAAATACCTGCCTTTGAATACATTTTCCTGTTCTCTGCAATACGGCATGTGTTTGAATCCTCTGCCTAATGCTTGCTTCTGGGCAGTTTGCCTACAGTCTTGGTCGCAGGCAGCTTTGATGGAGACACTTAGGTGACTGCCACTAGCTCCCTGTTCAGCAGCCGGCTGCATGAGGAACGTAAACCTGGGCCTGATAATGTGGAACACACAAAGTGATCAAAGCATAGAGCTGACTCCCCGCTTATGCTTATCGGGATGTAAGCACCTTTCTGGCGCAGAGCCTGGAACTGACAGTCAGTGTGTCCAAGCACAGACTATTTGCTCAACATGGGAACTGACCTGAGGGCTCCCTCTCTGAAGTGGTGGTGCTACCAGGCACTGCAGAAGGAGCAATCCAGGGGGCACAGGCACTGACACTGTCCAAGGAATTTACCTTATCAGATGTAATGGTTTTTCTGTGCACAAGTAACCCACTGGCAATGAAGCTGGTTTTTATGGAAGTGCTTTTATAGCCAACCGTTTCTCAGGGGCATTGTTAGTGTTGAGATTGTTTTGATGGAAATGCTTCATATCTACTGCCAGTCCTCTACCCCAGAATAAATGTGAAGACAAACAACCGGAGATGCGCTTCAGACTGAAGTGCTTGATCCTGTAGGCTTAACCTCAGGGTGTTGATAATGAACTGTGGTGACTGCTGGTTGCAAAACAGCGTGAACAGGGAATGACAGGCTTTCTTTGGAAACCTCTGTTCTCGGCTGTCATTCATTGCTCTTGGCCTCACTCTGCCCTGAGATAGGTTGTGCTGGCTGCGTGCAGTAGAAGCCTCCCAAATTTTCATGGTACAATTGTTTGCATGTTATTATGGTACAATGGTTTGCAAAGCGTAGCACAGCATTTTGCTATTTTAATCCAAAGCAGTGTCTCTAGCAGTGCTGCTGTGAATTATAATCACTGGTAGAAGTGTAAAAAGTTTCCATTTTGCTACCTCTTGTTTCAGCCAGCTACAGCTTTGTGAACAAGCCACACGCTAGCAACTGGCTCTAAATGACAAGTGAATAATCTGCACAGTTAAGTTTGTTAATTAGTGAAATGCTCCATCTTACCAGATGCATGGAGTAGACAAAAGTGAGGGTAGCAGACTGTCTCTTTCAATGGCAATTAATAAAATCAAATGCATTCAGAAAAAATAAATTGTATTCCTTGTGAATGTGTGCTGAGTCCTAAAGAGAGACAAAAGATCAACTCAGGCTATATATACTTTATTCTAATACAGCCTGCTGTAGGATTTTCTTTCATGTGTCTGGGAAGACTGCTTAGAGGGGAAGCATTGTGTGAATTAGTAGATCTCAATACCTTTAGGAAAGCATCTAAGCTGTTTTTGCAAAAATCCTATTCATTAACATCTAAAAGACACAAATAGGTGCTAGAGTGCATATTTTTCTCAAATGCTTCCCAAGAAGTGGCAATAGAAAGGAAAATCCTAATTATAAAAGTGCTCTTGGTAGTGACAATGACTGTTACAGATGCTACAGGGATGACCATAATCTGTCTTTTTATTAGATTAAACATTATGAAAAGCAGTACAGGGGTCTGCACATGTAATAATTGTACAGGCTTGACTTTTCAGCCTAGCTATGCTATGCTTGGTGCCAAACCTGAGGAAATGTGGGAAAAGTGGCCAGAAACTGATGTTGTTCTTCTCTTGATCCTGAGGCTGTAACAAGTGCTGTTTCAGTTGTTGATGCCACCTGAGGCCTGACTTGCCTTGCACAGCTTGTGGTCCACCCTGCTGTGGTACAGTGTCCTGCCATGCCACAGCTGTGTCTTCATTCTGGGAGTAAAAAAGCCGCACTGTGTTCTGGGTAGAGCCCAGCTGCAGCTTTGGGAAAGGCAGGTGTCTGTCTCTCTTACCACCAAGGTCCAGCCTGTGCTCTGCAGTGGGGGCATTCTGGGAGGTGAGGGTTCCTGGCACCTTTTGGGTGCCTGAGGCAGGCAGGAGGCTGGCTCTTTGGAAAAGGGTAGGCTTTAGCCTCTGTATCATCAGTGATGAAGCAGGGACTTCTCTGAGGTTTAGAACTGTATTTCCCTTCCTATTCGCTCCTCTTTTTGGCACAGCACACATATTGGTTAAATTTAAGTGCTTTAAAGTGATCTAGATGGGGGTCTAACACGACCCCTACCAAGGCATCAAGATCACTAAGCTTTATTAAGATAGAGAGTCCAGTTCTGGGTGCACAAGTTCTTTGGTTGAAGTCTTTTGCTTATAGAGAAGCTCTATTTCATGGGTCACTTTGCAGTGATCATACTCTAGCCTTTGCAACCTGGACAGTGTTTACTTTAACAGTCCTGGGAGTTCTTGAGCTATAAGGCAAGAAATCTGTGTGGGACTTTGAAGTACTTGGCCTGCCTGATCTTAATTTGAAACAATTTATTGTTCTCTGTCACTCCTGTTGCAATCCTGTGACCTTACGTATTGCTTTCTTGCCATAGAATTTGCTTGACTGCCTGCTCCTGAAACTGGCACAGCATAGCATTTCTGTTCCTTTTCTTACTTTGATGGTGTACAAAATGTGTTCTCTTGGCTCGCACCCTCATGCTGCTTCATGACTTTTTTTTTTTTTTTTTACAAAAGCAAAAGGCTGTGGAGGCTCTATTTCAGCGATGGATTGTTACCACTTACAATATTTCTGTTCACTGTGCTTTGATGAGCCTGTCGAGAGAAAGCAGTGTCTTTCTCCCTTACTTTTATTTGCTGTGTTCTAATATTGCAGGTCTTTGGAACCCAAAGTCCCAGTCCAAGGGAGATATGAAAGCAATAACAAAAGCCTGTAAAATATTTTTCTTGAAAAAAACCTCATGTGTCTCAGACAATTTTTATCAGAAGGTTATTTGTCATTAAAAAGTTTCCTGCCCTTTGCATACTTCTCCTACCTTTGCACAAAGAGTGGAAGAAATGATTTTGCCTTAGAAGGTTAAACATGCTAGACTACTCCACCTAGAGAGAAATCAGGAGGATGTTTTTAGGAACAATTACCTTCCTATTATAAAATATTGCAGATATCATTATATTTGTTAGGATCTTAGTCACGACCTGACACTATTCCATCAAAAAAAATCAAGCAGGTATTATCTCATGATCATATTTCCTCAATGGGTAAATTATATTTTTTATGCTGCTTTTCTTGATAAAGACTAAGATGACAGTAACCACAAGTGAGCACTCATTTGGCTGAAATGGTTTCAAAACTGGGCTTTTAATTTTTATAGAAGGCCCTTTGTTCTCTGGGTCACACCTGTGGGAAGACATGAAGTTGGAAGTTGCTAGATGCTTGACAGTGAATCTGCCAATGTACATCTCTTCATAATCTGTCCCTGGGGCGCAATCACCACCAGAACCTCTACTGTACTCCTCTACATTGCCATCCTGGTTGAACTGCACACATAGAATCCTGTGTAATGCCAGACAGATCTGCCCGTAACAGCCTTCTGCCTTTTCCTCTTGTGCAGCAGGTAAGAAATGCTTCTTACTGAGGTCTACTTCAACACATAACCAGGTGGCTACTGAATGAGCAGAGAGATGAAGATTGAAATCGCTGTTAACAAGTAACAATGTACAAAGTAACAAGTGTCATGTACAGGCCCACATAGTTAACCACTCTCTTCCCGCTCTGCAAGTGTAGAAACAGCATGATGCCACCAAGACAACTTTCAACCTGAGTTGTGAAATACTCCTTGTAAGTTTGATTTGGTGAAAACTTAGAGTAAATGTTTGCCATGACTCTCAAAAGTACAGTAAAGAATACTTCTGAAACACACACACAAGACTTCCCCCTCCCGCCCCCCTTATCCTGGATCTATGAAAGTCATTTTAACTCCAAAGTCATTTACGTACAAAGATGCCATGAGGCAGAATTAATTTCCTATGTGCAATCCAATGTGCTATGGTTTAAAGGACCTGAAATGGCCATATCTGTCACCATGGAATAACCCAATTGATGCCAAAGGAAAGCAAAGCCAAGTACTGAAAAGCAAATACTACCACTCACTCACTTAGGTATCTCAAGTCTACTTCAAAAGAAACAATACGAAATATTTGGTGCCACCATTTGGACTCATGATCACTGGTAACTGTAAGACTAGCAAATATACAAGCTATAAAGCTGGTCAGTGCTCAGCTCTCCTGTCTAACTGTTATGTCTGCAGTGGGAGCTGGTACTTGCGTTTCATCAGTACTGCAGCCAGAATGAAGGACTATGGCAGCAGTAGCAGACTGACAAAACATGTTGCTACCCAGCTACTAAACTGGATCAACTCTGAGCAGTGTGCTGCTGGGATAGTAAGCCCTGCCCATGTGAGCCATGCACATGTGAGCATATGTACACAACTGAAATAATCAGTAAGAATTAAAATAAAGAAACTAAAAACTGCCAAGTCAGCTTTGCTGGCATTACTGCATCTGAGTAGCTTGTGGTCATGCAAAGGTTTTACACCACTGGCTGATGGGACTCCAAAGCACAGCAGCTTCACAGCAGGTGAAGGAAGAAGTGCCTGGAGGAAAGCTAGGTTATGAATGGAAGGGAATACGTTAAGGAATTAAGTGAGATAGCAGAGATTGAGCAGCTCTCTGCTGGGAATTGAGGTGTAATAGTATCTTCACTGATTTCAGCTTTAATACTAAATCAGTAGTGACTGTATTGGACAAGAATCTAAGAGCTTTTATAATCCATGGGATTGTATGGCATCCATGTTTGTTCTCTCATTAGGTACTATTTTCATTACAAGTTTTTGAAAGTAACATTTCAGAGAAGGGAAGTAAGGCAAACTTACCAAGAGCTTTCATCTCTTTCAAGACATAGGGGACAAAATGTACAAACCAGTGCCACATGACAATGCCAGTGCTTTTAAATGCATATTTGGATGAATTAGTTTCAAATGGTATCTGCAGAAAGAAATTATCACCCTTCTCTTTTCTTCTTTTCAACCTAAAAGGTAGCAGCAGTATTCAAAATCACTAAGAAATGAAAAAAAAAAAAAAAAAAAAAAAAAAAACCCCACCAAAACCAACAAACAAACCAACACCCCAACTCAGTAGGTTTCATTTTTTGGCAGTTTGTTTCTTCTCCCTATTTAGGCTCTAGATTGGATTGTCTCCTAATGTGTGTACAAATCTCATAAATCACCTTTGAGAACTGCTGTTAAATTCTACCCACGCTTCTCCTCTTCCTGATCACCTTCTTATTTTATCTCTCTTCTCTTTATAAATTACAGCTATTCCTTTTTTTATCCTTTCTTATTCCCCAAATGATGCAGAGTTTCTTTACAGTGGGCAGTTGAAAATTAATTACTTTTTTGATATTGTAATTATGATTACATGCCATTATGGTTTTGGTTTGGAACAAAGTCCTCATCTTGATTAAATGTGACACCTGGAATGAACTTGTCTTCAGAGGACTAAGCCATGACAGATCATTCAGAGGAAGAGGAGAGATATGTTTTCCTCCACCTGCCAGTCATCAGTATATTGTGACCATACAACACCGGCATGACATTTCATAATGTAAAGCTAGCTGTTACAGAAGAGAAGACAAGCCTACGTATTTTTCATTTGGAAATGCAAAATTATTAACACAACATTGTTGAAGAGTTTTCCTGGATAGTTTCCTCTTGGCTGGCTCAGGCTAAAAATGACTGCAGAAGTGTAGTATTTTATGAATCTTCCTGACTGTGAAATCTTGTAATTCTCCTTGGGAGGATCTGTGACTCAGATAAAATGCAGAAATCTGAACAGACATGATGGAAAACCATGTGCACTAGTGACTGCAACTTTGAAAAACTTCTGTCCCATCAGTTCCTGTGCATCAATTACACTGGTGAATATTTCCGAGAGATCAGTAACTCAGGCCTCCATAATTATAAAGAAAAACCCTACATGATCTGGAACAGATTTTTTTCCCAAGTGACTCAATTAATTACTTCCATGTGACAATTAGCAACATTGGAAGCTTGTGAAATTCAACAGTCAGGGAACCGGTCATTTGTGCAGACAGGCAATGTGACATATATAGATAACCCTATTAACTTTTAATGAGAACTGTAATCTGTATAAAGTTTTCTAGTTGTTAAATATTTTTAAATGGATCTCAACCTATATATAGCCAGACAGTTACCCATGCAGTAGACTATGGCCTGTTTTTCTTAATCAAGTAAAACTACAATAAGAATTTTGCTCAATTAAGAACCAAAGAATTTGGCTGCATTTTATTTAATTCTTGGCAGTATAAAAACTGGTCTTTCCAACAGTAAGTGCCAGTGTAAAATATTCTGGCAAGGAACAAATGTCAATTTAGAACTATGAAATTCCCATTTTCAGACAGTAAAATTAGAATCACTCTGGTTTGTATTAGCTTAAAAAATACCCAACCCCTGGCTTACAGTTGTGTAGCTAAGTAAACAGGTATTCACTACTGGCCCAGATTCTGTTCTCAGTTATTGTAGCATTTTGACCATAGTGGAGGTAATTCCTATTTATAAGCAGAATAACCAATATCACTGAGTTCTAACTTTTCCACATCCTCAATTTATTGATTTTGATATTCTTCTGCTATGGAAATTATCACAGTGGTTAAATGTATCTGGTTTGAAGTGGACAGCAGTGATTGTTATTGAATCCACTTTACTGCATCGCATCTTGCTACTGATGATGTTTAATGGGATGTCACAGATGAACAGCTTTACCTGCCTAGCCCCTCTGAGCTAAAAGGAAAATTTCCAAAGATGGAAGAGTTGCAGGATAAGTGGGAGTGCTGCTTTCCTTTAACCCAAATTCTTCCTGGAAATTGGGCTGGAAATGTCATGAGAACAGACACTATTTCATATATCTGATTTTTTTTTTTTTTTGACTGGTGACAAAGTTCCCATTTAATTAAATGAAAGCAAACTTTGGATGTTTCTGTTGATGTACAGAGGCAGTAGGAGGATATGGGAGGAACCTGTAAAGTAAGCCTATCTATTAAATGAAAGATATATATGTTCAGACTTGACTATTGTTTCACAAGGAACTCCCAAGGAAACATACATGTGGATCCCATTTCCTGCAGGAGTTTGCTTTAAACAATCATGAAATCAACATATCATACTTCAAAGATTTTTTAGTTTAGCTGGAAGTAGGGCTGTAAATGTTCTGTTGATATCCTTCACCATGGCTTAGCTGATACTATCAGCCAACCCACTTCATACCTGCAGAAAAGACTACTTCTCTTTGGCCTGCTAGGGAGCTCTGTAAGCCAAGTGTCAGCACTGCAGTCAGGTCTATAAATCTTCTAGATTATTTGTGCTCTGGAGTTTCTCTTGCCATTGTGATTAAGAAATAACTGAGTTGTAGAACTCCACCAGTACATATGAAGCTCATTGAATTTTATTCTCTAACAAAAGCATTATTTTGTAAATGGAAAAAAAAAGGCATAAATGTAAGCAGATACGTATGTTTTTTATATTTGAGCCCATTTAATTATATCATTAGTTTTGCCAAATAACATGACATGGACAAGTTAGATGTTAGCCTTTTTTATAATTTAACCAAAGTGATCACATACATAGTGTGCTGGCTGCACACATTATTATGTTTGATCTTTGTCCAACCACAGAAAATTGGTGCAAAAAAAAAAAAAAGCATGTGAGGACCCAGGGCTTCCAAATATTTTAAACTCATACAAAGACACTAAGCTTACTCGTTGTTCAGTCGAGTTCACTGTAGGTGATGACGCCTCACTGACTAAAATAGTCCTAAATTGAATTGTTTTGCAGAGAAATGCAGTGGTCCCACCTTTTTTTTTCTTGTAATTATAGATGATTCTCAAGAAAAACACAGTTTGAAGGTTAACACATTTTAAAATGCACATCTCCGGCCTTGCTCAGCTGTGTGCTGCCAAAGCATGCATATTAGAAATGAGCTGAGGTGGCAGTGTCCAGATCCAGAAAAGCCAACAGTTTTTACTGTAAATATAACACAGACTCCCAGCAGTTGCTATCTCTAAATCTAGGGCTGAAGCTCTGAATCACAGTGGTGAAACAGGCGCCTATTGAATGTTTACTATTCTCATAACATATACTTTCTTTCCTATAGTGCTGGCAGGGAGGGCATTAGAAAATGGTAGTTCCGAAATACTGTTCCTGCCTCCTCCAAGGACATGCTGCCCCTAGAGAACTAAGGAATTTCTGACTTTTTCCCAATGAATTCCTAAGAATAGACATGCTAGCATCTCTGAAAAAGACCAAAGGCACATTATAAACTGTCTGGTATTGCTGAGTTAAATAACGGATTGGCCCTGGCTCTGAGAAAAACTCCTATGTTGGACTTGAATCCTGCCTGCTTACTCACATCTCAAGACTATTTTAGGGCATGGCAGAATTCTGGTTCAGAGTCCTGATCTGATATGTCTGGACACCAGTACTCAGGCAGCAGGCTCAGGTTTTAATAGAGCTAGAGAGTTTTAAGCATGTGTGTAATGTTCAAAACTACCTCTATGACCTTGAGCAAGTTACTTACAGCACCACTTATTTCCATTCCTATGGACAACAGGCCTGATCCACCAGCCCTGATCCCTGTTCGCATATGTATATATTACTTGCTATCACTCCCCAGCTCCTACTTTTTGGTTTGTTCTAACCCCTGCTCATAAGTTTCTTCCACCTTGAGCATTACAGTTGGTATTGGAGAAGGAAAGTAGCAATGAAGAGTAGCAAACCAATAGGAAGTAGAGTTTCATGTAGTATCTTGAGGTCCCTCAGCTCAAACATTTCGTTTAGCACGCCTCTCGAGTTCAGGACTTCAGATGGGGTCTACAGTGCAGGAACAGAAATAACTTGGCAGGCCAACCTGCCAAGGGGAGCATCAAGATGGTGCAGTCTCACTGGCTAGTGGTCCCCATGCTACCTGGTTTAAAGTTAAATCTTTGACACCTCTGCAACACATTGCAGATTCTTCTGAGATTGCTGTGTAGGTATTGTCAGTCTTTGCTGAGCTCCTCCAGTTCCTAATTTGCAAAATGGGTCTGAAGCTCCTTAGTTCTGAGTAATGCTGTAAGAAGTATGCTGAGTATTTTAATGAGGCTATACTAAGTCATCCGTCTTCTCTTATCTCTTATGCTCATGAATGTGTAACCCACTAATTTACAGTGAGTAGAAACTTTTGGTGGCAGTAAACTTCTATGTACTACATTGTTCCTCATAGTCTCCAGTCCCTGCAGTTGACTGTTTACAGGTCTCTCTAACCTCTAAATAAAGCCACAGAGCCCATGAGTCAGTCTTGATGAGCAGACACATTTATCCACATTCTCTTCAGGACTATGAGGCCCAAAAGAATAGTTTCCTGAAAATATGTTTGTCAAGAAGATGAGTGCTCAAGACAAACAATATAGTGGAAACACGAACCAAAAAGAAAACAGGATATCCACCCCACATTTTTTGCTTCAGCAAAACCAGATGGATTTGTCTTTGGAGACCCCAGGACTGGCACTGCTTTTGTGTGTGTGTGTGTGTACTAGGTGCCATATTTTGCCTACTCTTCTTTTTCTGGCTTTGCTTTTGTATATATCATAGTGTCTAAAGCAATTATTCACCTCAGTTATTCTACTTCATCCATGCAAATTAGAACTGTAGTTGCAGTAAATATGAAACTGTAGGTGCTATCCCGTTTTTCTTACATGCTCACTGCATTACTTAAATTCTACGTATTATTGCTTCTTCTAAATTGATTTCTTGGTCTGAGTAAATGCAATTCATTAACTCTATTCTAACCCTGACACAAGCATCCTCTCTATGCCATTAATTACAAAGTTTTCAAGAGCATTTGCGTTTGCAGTCTATGATGCCATAAGGAAATTGAATAGTACTTTACAATTAAAGGAACACATTTCTATGTCTTGACATTATTGTTCATCCTGGATTAGATCAGTATTTTGGGGAGCCACCTGAAATTAGCTCGCTTCTGTAAGGTACCTATTTCACTCCAGTTTTAAAACCACCAGAGCAACCTTTTTTAGAGTCTTTTCCAGAAATGCTTAATTCCTAAAAAAAAAAGAAAAAAAAAGGTGTGCTTCACTTAAAGCAAATCAAACCTGAAAACTATAACAAGGAATGTGTCTTATTGGAAGGAGAGAGAGGAATAAAGTTTTAGGTCCTGATACTCATGTTTGAGTAGTGTAATTTAGAAAAATCTTCCTTTGTATTGATGGCATTGCGCCTGTGCAAAATTGGGATAATACCTCTGAGCAGAAATAACTGATTCTTTATAGCTGGTCTGTCTCCTGAGAAACAGTGCAGGAACCTTCCTTACTGCCAGCTTTCCAATACTAGCATTAGTGAGACTGTAAAAGTCTTGGGGAGAAGAAGGTGAAGAGGGAAAAGAAGCACTGACCTAAAATTGCACTAGCCTGGTGCAGATTAGTCCATTAAAAAGAGAAAAGGGGATAATAAGGTCTGGAGTAATTGTTTATTTTATTTTCAGTTTTAATCACATAAATCCTTGTCATGCTGTAATCAGCCATGTTTGCTGAAGGAAGAAAAAAAATAAAGCAAAACAGGGCATGATCTGAGTGAACTGCGTGGGGAGACCATGTCTTTTGCATGCACTGGTCTTCTGCTGCAGGCTGATTCCAGTGCTCCAGCTGGGTTGGGAAGGGATGCTGCTGCCTTCACCCATTCAGTTGCAATTCTTCCACCTCCACCCTCTCCCAGGATGGCAGAACAAGCCAGCCAGGGGTCTGCTGTCCCAAGGGCTGCCCCAGTCCCTGTGGATTAGCCCTTTGCTGCTTGGGGGCTGGGGGAAGGATTCCCACCACCATCAGTAGCACCCGCCTTCTGGTTCAGCTTCTCAGGCTGTGCCCTACTTTAGGTATCACCTGTTACGGCTTAATGACTAGGTAGTGCTAATGAAAAAGGAGGTGAAGTTGGTGATTATAATAAGACTCTGAAGGGCTGGAAATTTCATGGTTGTATAAAGGAAATACTGTTAATCCTCAGGAACAGGTACTATTTCTATAGCAATAATTTAAGACATTTTCTCCTTAGCACAAAAGCCACACACTGGTATCCATGTAGGCTTAACACAAACACTGCACTGGCAGTTCAGGGGTAGTCAGCTCTTACAAGCAATCGTAGCTTTGTAAGCTTTGTTTGGAGTTTTATTAGGTTCCCTACTGCAGCCCTCAGTAGACAAAATGGGCTTGACATTTAAAATATATCTTGTGTAATTTTTCTATTTCCAGATACAGTCACCATAACTAATTTGTGGCAATAACCAAAAGAAAATTAAATGTTTATGCATCCTTATTTGTAACCAGGATAAAAACCAGATTGTTAGCAAGTATATTTATAAAATCAAGCTCACTGAATGTCAAATGGTATAGCAGTGCATCTGAAGGTCAAATATTTCTTACTGGTGTATATGTATTTAAATAGGTACTACAGCTAATTCAGATGTCCACTGGTGCCCTTTTTGATCAGTATGGAAAGTATACTGGGTTTTCACAGGAGATCCTTGAGAGCCGCCGTGTCTCGCTGATGAAGCTGCCCCGTAGGTGGCGTGAGCCATCCACTCAAGCACAGACACAGGCTTAACGCTCTGCTTGCATTTTTGTGTGAAACCCACGTTCACGTAATTGTCCCTTATATAGGTGCTATGGTCTGTGTTGGCTGGGACACAGTTGTGTTACACTGCCTTTGAGTCATAACTATCATGTCGTGATAAATTATAAAGATATTTCTTTCTGGTAAAGGTAAAATCTGATCTAAATACACGGTGTTCACCTATGCCTTTGAAGGAGAAGAGCCTTCTCCCAGTTACTTTAATCACCTACAGACAGCTCATTACAGTGTATTCCTCATATTGGCCAGTGCAAATAAGATACAAGCTAAGCGTTAGAAATACCTTCCCTTTTAGTCCTTTCTTGCTTCCTGTCTTTTTAGTCTCTCTCTAGATTTTCAGGCACTGTCTCTTGTTTGTCAAAAGGCAAGGGATTTTGCTCTCTAGCTACCCTAGAAGTGTATCAGGTTAGAACGTGCTTTGCTGTGAGCACATAAAAACCTGACAATTTTTCTGCTGGTAGGTAGAAAATGGTGAGCACCGGTCCATTGATCTTTCTATATTTAGGGAAGAAAGGGAATTAGTTTTGAGTGTGCCTTACAGTTCCTGTGCAGTTATACTTCTCACCTGGGGATTATATTCATTCCTAGCTAGGCTTAATCACATGTGAAATGGTGTTTGCATTCCACACTGACCATGGTAGGAGGAGGAAACCTGTATGATCAGGTGTCTATTCTGCTCCATTCAGCACCACTAAATCTCTGAGCAGTGATCCATATCTAGGTAAAAAGTGAGGAGGGAGAGGAATTTAAAACGAAAAGAAAGTCAGGATTGTCTGGTGAGACCTATCTCCAGCTCTTTACAACCACTGCACACTTGAGTGAGTAACTACTATACTTTTAAGCCAGGTAGAATGGAGATCAGGTTTCAAACAGTAAAGAAAATTTAATGAAGGGACCCAACAACGAAGTATGTTTTGTATCTCAAGGCACAAAAAAGATGTCTCAAGAAGGGTATAAAGGTATATGTTGCACATTAGCTGGAACACATATTCTGCCTGAAATTGAAGGATAGGTTGTGCAAAGTATCCAAGTATTTCCAAGATTGGAAATAGATTCTTCATGGTATTGTCAGGTATGCCAGTGGGAGTTACAGGGAAGAGCTCATCAGATGTCACTCATCCTTATAGGCACAACATGGGCTCAAGTGTTTAGCACTCATAGCATGCACAATAAATTCCCAATGCATGATCATTCTGAGATACACCAGGGGATGCATAGCTAAGGAATGCAAAGAAAAATCTCATTTGGAAGATTAAGAGAATACACTCTGCAAAAAAAATAGCCAATACCTGGCTCACCTACTGTCCTATTTTGACTATTTAATTCCATTCACTCTCTAAGATATCTGTGAATATTCTGAGTCCAGGAGAGATGCATCCAAAGACAAGATTAATATGGAACATTTTTTTTCCTCATTTGTTACTTCTGTGGTACAGGCTTGAATATTGGAAGTAGTGATTTCACAAAAAGCAGTAACTGTACTCACTTCTTAGGTACATAGGTAATAACACTCTTCCTTGGATTTCTGAGGCTACATAACCTCCATGAAAACCATTTGGTTTAACTTTAGTTGAGTCTAGGAAATAAAAATGTCATTCTCAATGTTTCACAGGCCAGAGCTAAACCTTTCCTAAAAGGATATGTTATAATGTCATCTAGAGAAGGGAATGAACTCACTGCAGACAAAAATTATAATAAAAATAGTAATAAAAATCAGACTGAAGAATCCTTTGGTTTAAGGAGATTTCTCATTAAAGCATTTGGTATTTTAATGTGACTGTATACTGGCTGAGAAAAGAAGAACACAACATGTTGAGAGTTAACATTTTAGGACTCTTCATCATGCTAAATTTGGAACTGTACTTTCAGCAACTCTGAAGCAGGCCACTTGGCTTAACTGAAGCTGGGCAAGCCTTTTAGCTTATTCAATGTCACACAAAATAATATCAGGGAAGTTGGGGCTGAGTAAGTGTTAGAGCTTTGTTAGGATGGCATGTCCTCAAAAAAATCACAGAATGCCAAACACAGCTTCCCGTGTTCCTTCAGGCTGAGCAGGGATGCCAAATATACAGAATTGGAAGCTGACTATCAGTGGGTGGTTTTCTTTTTTTATTTGCTTGCTACTGTGCAGACAGCAGAGACAAAATACCAAAAATGCTTCAAATCCTCATGACCTTTCATTGCAAACTGTGAACTTTGTCCACTAAACTCAAATCTCTGTTTACACTGTCAGCACAGGCTTCATGCTGTTGCCTTTTCTTTGCCTTTCCACTTTATCATCTATCGAGAGACAGCTTCACAAACACTGCATAAGAAGGGAAACCTGAGCACATTCCAGGTGTTCAAAATACTTTTTCAGGATCAAAATACTAAGTCTCCATGTTGTGGATTGCTTAAATATAGCTGTAATGCAAGCAAATTAGTATGAAATATATTGTTCGCACCCAAAGCAAGTATTCTATGGAAAGACTTGGCTTTGCCATCAGCTGGCATGGCTCCTATTCCCATGTTGTATGCTGATGCCATGCTGCTGCACAGCTAACCCAATTTATGCCATCTCCCATTTACATAAGGAATACACAGGTGACTTACAGAGTAAATGGTCCAAAAACGCATTCAGTAAACTACGGCATTAGCTTCTCAACTAAAATGCTGATTTCAGCATTGGGCTCCATTCACCCCTTGTAAATCATGAACTAGACTGTTGCAGTGAACAAGTACGGGGGAATTTTGCATGTATAAAGTAGAAATTGTGAGTGTAGAGTGAGTAGAAAAGTGAGGGTGACTGAGCAGTGATATGGGTTGCCCAGGGAGGTTGTGGAATCTCCATCCGTTTGGACTTGGTCCTGGCCAACCAGTACAGATGTCCCTGCTTGAACACGGGTATTGAATAAGATAACCTCCAGAGATGCCTTCCAACCTCAACTGTTCTGTGATTCTGTACAAGACTAGTATGAAATGTAATGTTCTGAATTTATTTCCATAACATTTGCAATTGAAAAATGATAACCTGTTACTTAAATAAACCCAACGATTACACTGAACTCCTTTGAAACTAAACAGAAGCTTGAATTATATAGCAAATATTTTAGCTGAACTATCATTATTATCTGGGAAATTCTTCTGACTGTATTTCAAATCTAATTTAATTCTGTGGTAGCATTCCCTGAATTTTACAAGACAGAGTTATTAGTGAGTTCTGTGTTTGAACTCTTTAGGGTCTAGAAAACTGACTTAAAAGGGGACATTTCCATAGAGACTCCTGCATAGAAAATATATTGGTGTTTCCTAAAGAAACTCAGTGAATTCACAAGGACTCTTTATATGACAAATTGTGTCAATAAGGCTTTTGAAAGAAGACTGTTCGCTTAATGCTACTTTTCCCTGAACGTGGAAAGTATGGAAAATGTGTGGAAAACATTTGCAAAGTGATGACTGCAGCTATATGCTCTATATGTTGCTGTTAATGAGCTAGCTGTTAATAAACCAGATGCTTCAGCACATAAACAGGAGGATTTGTGCTTAATGCAAGACCCATAAGAAGACCTACTGTCTGGTACAACTGCTTCCCAAATCAGACAGGTATACTGCTCTAGTCTTCCATGAACTTCCTGTTACCAGTATAAAAGGCTGTTGCCTACTGGCTTGAAGTCTCTTTTCACCATGAGCAACCCTGAGTTAGCTGTTTCTCCCCACTTTGCAAAGGGGCAGTCACTGTGTATCACCACAGTGCTATTGATGAACTTGATGGAAAGACCAGAAATAATTGTGTACATGTGTGCACATGTGAGGTTGTCTGGGGAACAGGGGACTAGAGAAGCAGAGAATTTAATGAGCATCAGGCCCTTCAGGTCTCTTCAGTAGCAGTCATGTTTTTCCACAAAGGAAAATGACTGCTACTTCTGAACCCAGGACAGCTTTGCACAGGCTGGGATCATAAACTCGTCATCATGGTTAATAGCAGCAAGTAGGAGGTATCTATGGAACATCCCCAATTCTAATGATTTGTGAAGGCAAGTTCTTGTTTTTTTTCTGTGTTCTTCTGTACTAGAGCTTTATGTGTCAGTTATCACTACTAAAGCCCTAAACAAGCCCCTCTTCTTCAAAACACAGACAAAAGCAACCACTGGGTTTATTCACAATATTGCTTGGATTAGTTAAAGAAACCACATTCACCAACAGGAAAAGAGAAGTAAATTTCTAAGTTATTGAATAACACTGCTATGTTTGGAAAGGATTTTTCTTTTGTAATTCCCCCTTAATTTCCTCCCATACAGAGCTGCTGAGAGGAATCTGAAGCTAGGTTTTCACGAGTGACTCAAGGAGTCCAGTAACTGACTCCTGTTTAAAATCAGCAGTCCTGGAAATGTAAGGTAACATTTCCATAAACACAAGAGTAATTTGGGGTTTAAGTTTCACTGGAAATCATCTAGTACTTTCAGCTCCCCAAATCAGACAGGGAAAAGGCAGACCAGTAAAATAATCCTTATTATCAGATAAGCAGGGATTGAATGGAGGAACATAAAGTAAGAGAAAATGAAGAGGAAACTGAGGACAGAGTAGATGACTGTGTTCAACAAGTTTATACACTGAGAGGCATAAAAGGCAGTTCAACAGGAAAAAGGACAGACAGAAGGAATATTGGACTTCATAAACCAACCACATTACTTTCAGGCTCTTAGGTTTTCTTTTGATTTTGTGATATGACCTCAGTAAACCCACATAAAGTTGTATAACTTTATCACCTGACTCAATGCCTCTGAATTCAGCACATTTTTTTGTCATTCTGCTCCCTGATCAGATTAGAAAGTGCCTGAAGTTAAACTGTGTGTTCTGGTAACCTTTCTGAATAGTTCTGCTTCCTTTTTCTTCGTTTCAGTTGTTGGTTGTTTTTTGTTTTTTTTTTTCATTTAAAAGAATTATTGAAATACCACATTTGGGTGGGTAGTTACTACCATGACACTGTGTAGAAAACCAAAGCAATCTGAACCAAGCTAGACATTCTGAGTACATTTTTAAAATACCTTATTGCTTAAATAAAATAAATCCCTAGAAATTACTTTCAGATGTTTGATTGTTTATTTTTAAAGAATTGTCATATCAGCTATTTAGAACTGACAAGTATTATTTAGTATCTTCATGAGTTTTATCTAACCTTATGTTGGGAGCTACATACTCATCTTCATTGTCTCTTGTATTTATCTTAGTTTTCCTGTGTTTTATTTTATTAGAGAAAAACCAGCAGAGCTGTTTGTGGCAAGATTTTGCTACAGGAAACCCAAAAGTTAAGCCCCAGGTTCAGATGATACAATTAGACTGTTGATTTTGGTAGCAGCTCAGGATTTCTATTGGACCCAAATGCCTTTCAAGTCTATCTCCCAGTTGATGCTCAAGTCTGAAACTTTTCTGTATTCTTGCTACAGATATGGAATGCTACACTCAGTAGCACTGTATTCTTGATACAGATACTGAATGCTATAGATACAGAATACAGATTTCTGTATTCTTGCTACAGATTTGTTTCCTTGTAATTTGAAGGATATTTCTATCCAGAGCTGAAAGTTTTGATGACATTCTTCTCTATTCATTGGAATAGATTTAAAAAAAAAGGAAATAACAACATTTTCCAGAACTTTTAACCATCTCTTCCCCTGTTAACTCCCTGTTCCTTGATATCCATGAATAGTTGAAGACACTCTTTGTTTTCCTCAAAGCAATTCTGTCACGCATGAAAAGTGGCTGATGCTAATTTGCAATGCTTAGCTTAACTGTTGCTTTTTTCTGTCTAATAAGTATATTTAATTGCCTATATTACTGTTTCACCTCCTGTAGGTAAAGGACTCTAAAATACTGAACATGTGATACTTTCTTTAACATGATCTGTATTATTACAGGACACCAGAAAGTCTTTATCAAAAGGTTCTTTTCATCAACTGCTACAGAAACATTGCAGCTGGGTTATCAAAGCCCACTGCCATTCACAGATGAGTGTTTAACTGCTGGACGGACTGGGTTCAAAAACTTTCTTATGGATGCTCTGGGAGAGTGTAAATACTAGCTGGGAAGTGTTTTCTTCTTTATTAATATTTTGTGGGCTAGAGCCTTGGGCTATACAATTTCTTTTTAAAATTTATTTAATTTTTTTCCTAGTTAGACTTTATAGCACCCAATGTAGGGTGGGTCACAGCAGCCAATTCTGGGTGAAACAGTTACCAGGGACAGCTCCAGTGTCCAGTGGACTCTGCCAGAGATCCCAATATCCTGGTCCTGCACCAGTCCACCTCGCTGCCAGGAGAAGTTCAGTGTGTTCACAGAGTGGGACCTCTGTCAGGGCTGACAGTCTAGAGCTATGTGTTTCTAGAGTCATGTTTCTGTGATTTTAATAGTTTAGTGTCAGACAAATTGCGTAGAATTTCTCCACAAGAGAGAAACAAAATAAAAAATGTTCAGAAAGTCTGAGGAATTTATCTGATTGATTCTTAACATGTGGATTCTTTTAATTATCTAGAAAGCAAAACAGAGTGCAGGACACTACTGCAGTGCAGCTTGTTAAGCAATAATGCATTTTTGTTTCCAAAAGTCACACTTGATAACAAACAATACTCATAAGCATAGATGACTGTGGATACTATGAGCTAATGTCTCGTTGTCAGAAACTTTTCCATTAAGGCTGAGAATGATGTTTAAATATTCTTCCCATTATTGGCTAAACTAAACATTGTATTAAACATGGATTTTCCAATTAATGTTACCGCTGTTTACTTTTACAAGTGCATACATACGGAAGCAGACACGTGTACAAACGCATTTCAGATGTCAAAAGCACACCAATAGCATGGTCCACTCTACTCCCAGGGTCTACTGCTTTTTGACATTTCTTTTTTTTTGTGAAACCAGTCCTCACTCTTTCCTGACCATAAAAATAAAGTTAGAATAAGATTCTTTAAACAAGCATGACACACCAAAATTACATGTTCTCTCCTATTAAACAATGTGTGAATGAATGACTGAAAATGTAGATTTCTTTAATTACCTAGGAAAAAAAAATGCTGCTGAGGATTATCACCAAAATTTATGTACCATATATTTTTCTACTCAAAATTCAAAAGCTTTGTTATATAAGGAACACTTGAATAGCATATCACATCCTGTGAATATGGCAGCTTTAAGACAACTTCAGTTTTTAAGCCATTGTGCTTTGTTTTTTGGCATTATGTAGAATTTACTTAGTATTTCAAAGCTGAATATACTTACATTTAGATTTCAGGAAAGGGCAGAAGGACAGGTTGTTTGCTTTTCACTTTAAGAGACCTAGATTTCCTGATTGTGTTAGGCCCGTTGTTACTTTGTTGATTTTATGTTGGTCCCTAGGGGGAAAAGAAAGCTTATAAGAAATGTATGAGTACCCTATCCTTTTTTTTTGTTTCTTCAGAAATATTAAGGAATATTGACCAAGAACATCAAACACTGGGGCCTAACATAGTCTTTTAACTCCATATTCAGGGTTTGTATTCAAGGTCTACTGTTCAGAAGCATGAAAACCTGGCAGCTCATTCACTTTGAGTAGTCTATTTACTCAATGCTTGTAAAAACTTACGTAGCAGTTTGAATATGGAATAAAAATCTGGATGTTTGGTGTTCTTCTTGGCAATCCTGTAATAATTATGCTGTAAATCAAAATATGGGTTTACATTTCAAGAAGAGTGCCTTGAGCCTTGTTCCCACCCTTCTGCAGAGACACTGCATAGCTTTTCCAGATTACTAGGTATAACATTTTCAGTTTGAAGGACAGCTGAAAACCCTTTACCTAATTTCATCTTTCTCCACGTGTTTTGCCCCCATGAAAATGTACGTAGAAACCCTTCATGCAATATGCAGCATAAACTCTAATGTTTCCAAGAAGCTTGTATTGAGAAAATGTGCTTGGAATCGCCATACAAAGACCCAAGTATGACTGCATTTGTAATGTGAGGGTGCTAACAAAAGAAGACACAGGCATTGTTAATGTCCTATATCTATTTTATAGGCTAATCACTCTCAGGGAGCTGCTACCAAGTCATACATACTTCACCTGACCCAAATCCCACTGACGGGACTGGGAAGAGTCTCTGTGATTTGGTGGGCTCAGCTGTCATTGAGATATTTAGGGTTGTGTGTAATAAAGTCCCGGAGGGTGACTTCTGGAGACCTGGGCTCCTTCTGGATTGTGGGCACACACTTGAATGCTTTGCTAGGTAAGAGCTAGGGAGAAGCTGTTGCATGGTGGCAACCAGGTGGGTGCCTTCCTCACAAAGCCCAGAGCCTTTGCAGAAATTAACTGCTTTCCAGGCCCTTTGGTTTAGATGACAGATTAGGTTAGGGATGACAAAGCTTTCTGGCTTCTGGTGTCAAACGTATTTTAAAAAATCTCTGTAATGATTGCCAACTCAGTTCTCTGCTAATACCAGACCTGGCCCTCAATATGCCCTTGTTTTGGTAGATAATCCATGGTAATTTTCCCTTGATTCCTAACATGTCTCACAAGAGGACCCTGTTCAGTTTGTGGTGCAGTTTAGAAGATGCACTGCCACCTGGGGAACCAATAGGAGACAATGCAGTCGATTTTTTGCAGTTGGTTTCATCCAGTGCACCTGAGCTGTACAAAAAAATGTGCATTTGGCATCTGTCTGAGAGGATTCTGAAGCCTGGAGAACAGAAACTGCCAGAGCATTATGCACAACCACACTGCCATTTGCTTCCTATTTTTATGAAGAGTAGCTATTTATTGTTCATCCTGCCAAACAGGACTTCTCCTTCAAACAATGAGTCAGTAGTACAGAACACATCTACACCCATTTGGCACTTCCAGAGACGGGTCTGAGCTATAGAGTTCAGCTTTGGATACAAACTTCTCTGCAGCTTGCAGGTGTTTAGGGGCTTTGGCTCAGCTGCTTGTGTGGATGAAGGAAAAGTTACAAAGTCAGAGAAGTAGCTTTGAATAGTTAGCAAAATGGAGAGCTGCCACACTGAAGGGGATAGTGAGCTACTTTGCCTGAGCCTGAGGAGAGAGGGATTAGGCATTTCAGCCAAACAACAGCTCATTCCTCCCTCCTGTTTGTACCATCCATGCTGCAGTTACTGACTTCATGGGATTAGAGAGAACATACACAAATAATTTTACATAGCTGCAGCTTCCCTGTAGTCACACACCAAAATAGAGGATAGAGGATATGAAAATTACTTGTGACAGATGAGTCACATTAATATTTTGTTCAAAGCCATGAGAAAAAATGAGACACAAGGGGTAGGAATGAGAACAGATCAAAACCCTTAGTGCTTTATGATCCAAACCCACAACTATCTATTGAGGTGCAAAATGTTTTTTCAAATACTGTGTGAGAAAAACAGAGAGTTTTGTACTTCAAATACTGGCAGCACACAATGTTGCAATTATTCTCAATGTTTTGAGATGCTTGAAACATAGCCAAAACTTTAAGCAACACTGAGGTAAGAGCATTTTTATATTCCTTCACAAAAGAATAAAACTAAACAAAAACAAAAACAAAAAACAAAACAAAAACCAAAAAAACCCCACAATATTGAGTTTGTCATGGTTGTCAAATGCCAAGATTATAAGGAGATATTACTGGTCCAGACAGAAATTTTGCCAGGCCTTCAGGACAGAATTATGTATCCCTGTGTGTTTCTCTCTGGTGTGTTTCTACACCATGAACTTGGACAGAATTTCAAGTTTATGATGAAATCCAAGCTGTGTTAAGTCTGCTGAATTTTTGTCTTGAAATTTTTCCTTATTCTACCTAATACATTCAAACATTTGCTAGTGCCAGCCAAAACTAGCTATTTCTGGGAGAGGTACCTGTAAAAGGAAACATTAGGTGTAAAGTGCATGGTGTAATTTTAGTCAGGTTATTTGTGCATGCCTCTTAAAAAACAAAAACAAAACCCAAAAGTAAACTTCCAGTTCCTTACCACTGCCAATCTCAACAAACCAATTCTTTATCCATCCTGCAATTTTTAGCAGCTTAGTCTCATATTATAATGAAAAATGAAGTGAAATGCACACATTTAATATAATCTAATAAAAAGTCAGAAAGCATAACTCACTAATATGTGGTGCAATGACCAATGTGCTCTATTTACTACAGGTATAGGTAGTGTTACTTCCCTGGATTGGCACCAGCCAATGTTTGCTGTTTTATTTGTTTGGCTAAACTCTGAACCACACCACATCCTTTAATGTAATCTGCCTTTAAAAATGGTAGCCATAAGGACTGTGCTAACTTCTGGATATCCTATTTGAAAGGATTGTTACAATATAAATCTAAATCTAAATATAATGAACTATCAGAGCAAAGAACATCTTTGACTGGCATCTACATAGGCATAGGCAGTTCTGCATAGGCAGAAACAAAGAAAAGTAAATTCTATCATCCATTGCTGATAGCAGACAACAGAATATTTGACACTCTACCTCTTTGATCTTTGGCAAATGGAAAAGCTTAAAGAAAAATAAATTGCCAAATAGTTTCTATGGTAGCATTACAGAATCTCACATCATAAAAACTTTTCAAGTCTCTAAAGCACTGAGTTGAAAAGTAATTAAACATGTATCTCACTTAATTTTGAGAGTATTATAAATTGAGTTGTGCACATGATTAGTTCCTTTGCTGAATCAGGGGCTTAAATTAACCTGGTGGAAATATAAATTGCAGGAAAATTTGTGTGTGTGGCTTTTTATCAATATTTTTCTCTTAAGTAAAATCAAAGCAATGAAACATGCTAAAACAGATGAGGGTTTTCTACTCAGGTTGGGATGAGGAAATGAAAAAGAACATGGTCTATTATTATTAATAAAAAAAGTAGAAATATTATATTTGTATATTTTATCTAAAGTAAAATGCTTCCAGGTTTATAGAGAAAATGACTGGGAATATGTTCAAAATGCCACCTTTGGAAGTAAAATGCCTCTGTGGACTGTAAAGTATGATCTCCCTTTCATCTCCTTAGGGATTCATGCTGTTTGTTGTCTATTCCTTTTAAGGCAAGATTTTAGGAATTTCCCATTACAGGCAAGCAGGAGAATTCCTCTCCATGGTAATACAGTACCCAATAAGCTTATGCCAGTGGCTTATTTAGTTATTACAGTAGTACCTAAATATTCACATATTTATCTTCCCAGTACCTTGTGGGGCAGAGAAGAGGCACTGCTCCCATTTTATGGCTGGAATGAGGATAAATCCCCCCCATCAAGGTTGGCCAAGAGGTGTATGAGATGTAGGACATAAGACGGAAGTATTCCTGACTCGGGGTAGTGCCTTAGTCGGTGAGTCAGCCTTCGTTTCTACAGGAGTAGGAAGCCTTATCCAGGGCCAGCAGTAGAAACACTGCCTGTGTGTTTGAAGAAATCATGACACTGTGTTTCTCTTAGGATCTGCCCTGTGAGCTCAGCTGGATCTCATGTTCCCCTGCCCTTTGCCTCCCTAACCTCAAAAAGCATAGCCTGCACTTTTCCAAGTATTGAATTATTTTTATCCCATGAAATCTTAGCTAATTCAAACTTACAGTACACACTGTGTTTCTACCATGATTGGAATTTCTATTCCAAAATTTCGTCACTTGATGTGGCTGTATAGGTGGTATTTACATATGTGACTGTCGTAGACCCTGAGCTGTACTGCTATGCAAATTAAAGGCTTTAAAAATACAGTTATAAGGTGAGCGTGTGACAAGTCAGAAATGATGCTCAGATGCCATGTATGAGTAATGAAATAAACATTTCAAATGCCATTGAATATCATCATCATGGCTTGACTTCGCGAACAAAGATTTGAGAAGGGCTTTACCCACGCTTACTACATGCATGCTGATGACTAAAAAGGCCAATGTGAGATAGGCAAATCTGGCTGCAAAAAGCACAGCGAAAGGTCTCCTTGGGTGGTATAGGCAGAGCGCCATTCTTTCTAGGTTGTCTTTTCTCCTTGAGACTAGTTCTGCGTGAGTTCTCAAAGGAGACAACAGTATGGTGTGTCTCCAAGTCTCTCAATTGGAAGCCAAGGTGGACCACTGATGGCAGTCAATATGGCCAAGGCTAAGGTATTGTTTCAGGGAGTCCTTATATCTCTTCTTTGGGGCACTTCTCTTGTGGCTACAGGTGGCAAGTTCACCATAAAACACGATCTTAGGGAGGGGGTGATCCTTCATCCTAGAGACGTGCCCTGCCCAGGGCAGCTGCAATTTCAGCAATATGGCCTCGATGCTGGTGACCCCTGCCTGTTCGAGGATAGTAACATTTGACACACAGTCAGTCCAATGGATGTTTAGAATTGTACGGAGGCAGCGCTGATGAAAGCGTTCAAGGAATTGCAGGTGATGACAGTAGATGACCCATGGTTCAGACCCATATAAAAGAGTAGACAGTACAACGGCTCTATAGACACTGATCTTCGGACTTTTCTTCAGGTGTTTATTGCACCAGACTCTTTTATGGAGTTTTCCGAAGACTCTATATGCCTTTGCTATTCTGTTGTCTATCTCTTTGTCAATCGTGGCGTCCGAGGATATAATGCTTCCGAGATAGCTGAACTGCTGAACTGACTTAAGCTCTGAATCACCAATGGTAATGTGGAGATGATGGTAATCTTCTTGTGGTGCAGGTTGGTAGAGAACTACTGTCTTCTTCAAGCTGACTTCCAGCCCAAAAAGCTCAGCCACCTCTGCAAAGCAAGATGTTAAACGCTGCAGAGCTGCTTCTGTGTGGGCAACAAAGGCGGCATCATCAGCAAAAAGCAGTTCACGGACAAGATGATTTAGGGTCTTAGTGTGGGCCTTCAGTCGCCTTGGATTGAATAGGCTACCATCAGTGCAATATTGAATATAGATGCCGTTTTGTTCATCGAGGTCTACCGTAGCCCTTTGGAGCATCATGCTGAAGAAGATTGTGAATAAAGTTGGTGCGAGAATGCAACCTTGTTTCACACTACTGGTTATTGGGAAGGGCTCAGAGAGTGCATTGCCATATCTGACTTGGCCTTGTTGATCCTCATGTAACAGAGTAATCATTTTGAGGAACTTGGGGGGACAACCTAATCGTTCCAAGATCAGCCACAGGCCTTTTCTGCTCACAGTGTCAAAAGCTTTGGTGAGGTCAACGACAGTTACATAGAGCCCCTTATTCTGTTCTCTGCACTTTTCTTGCAGTTGTCTGAGAACAAATACCATGTCTGTGGTACTTCCATTAGCTCTGAAACCACACTGACTTTCAGGTAGAAGTTCTTCTGCAATAGCGGAAGCACGCAAGGGGGAGCACGCAAACTCTTTCCCCACGACAAGGGGGTGTCCGCGAAAGAGCCATTGAATATATTTAATTAATAAAATGGTCTAGTAAAAATGAGAACATTAACTAATGACTTTAAAAGAAGAATTTAAAGATTTTCTCAAATTTGTGTAGTGAGAGACAGCACAAGGACTGCAAATTACAGTAACTTCTTCAACTTAGCTGAACTCCTAAAGACAACCTAGAAACAGAAAGAACATTTGGAAGGAAATATAACTAAGCAGAGCTTCTAGAAATAATTCAGCTATAAAAAGCCACAGGACTACAGGCTTTGATGAATTTCTAAGACCATTCTATAAAGAATAAAAAGATATATTAATGCTAATTATAAGGAAAGATACCTCTTTGGAGTTAGATAGAAAGATTTTGAGGATAAGAAGGTTGCTAATCATAATCCTAAAACTTCTGAAATTATGAAGGTGTGTAGAAAGTACAGATCCTGAATTAAGATGGACTGTATGATACTGACAACATTCTGGCCAGCAGACTGGAAATAATCTTCCCAAGTATAAATCAGATCCCAAGTATGTAATCAAATTTAGATTAACTAAGAACAAGTTCATAAGGATGTTAGCTCATGATTTAATTTTACATTTTCATAAATACAGAACTGAGTCTAATGTTTGCCTGTTCTGGATTTGGCAAGAGGGATTTTGATATAGTGGGATGGATTGGCTAAATCCAAACTGTTCTCCATAGTGTAGCTATCTGAATATGGTAATAGCACTTCTCTGTTCTGGGGTTTACACTGGAATTAGTACTAAAATCAAATTAGCTTGCATACAGGAGAAGAACTATAGGAGTTAATCCCTCTTTTTTATATTCCTGGTATTTTAATCTTAAGTAATTTGAAATTATATGATATGTCAGTTATAAAAGCATTTTCTAGGTAAGTTCCAGCTTTCTTTCAGATGACATCAGAGTGGCACCACAGTAAAAGTGGTCGATAAAGTTGTAACTTCCAAGATGGATCTACCATTGCATGTAGATAATTTACATGTTACATGTAGTAGAACATGATTTTAAGAATCCACGTATCAAATACGTGGTAGATCCTATTCTGAGACTGAAAAGAAAGATAGGGGTAAATTGGGCAGAGCATGTGAAGATACATAGTCAGCTTATCTTCAGCACCCTAAGAGCATATGAAAAAATGTCTCATTACATAGAGGATTCAGCTTCTATAGGAGTCATAGCAGCCAGCAGGCAAGTCTTTTAACAGCTCTGTGCTGATTTCTCTCCATCTGTAACTATATTATTATTTAACTACCTCCTAGTGGAAGCTGGAAGAGCTTAATTAACATGTATAGTTACTGAAAGCTCTTGGGTTGGAAGCTGCACTGGAGGTCCAAAATAGTTGTTTATATTATTATTTCTATCCCCAGATGATTTGCTCACATGTCTGCAACACGCCAGCATAGAAACCTACTGGATGCAATGCAGTATTGGACAGTTCATCAAATGAGAAGCTCAGAGGCATAAACAATACTTCTAATGGGCAGGGTGCTTTGGAAGATCCACCGATCTTAAGGTTTATTGCAACTCTTTGGCCACACAGAATACATATCAGCTTCAATTTATGATTCTATTAGCTCCAAAGCTGCTAAGGAACAGAGAGCTAGAGTCTGGAACAGAGCCGGGAATTCATTCCAGTAGCATGCAATGTCATTTGGGCAGATGTCACAGCCTCCACCTTGGACCGAAACCTGAGTGTGAGCCAGCAGAAAATACATATTTAATAGGCTGGATAATAAGTCAAATGCTGTTCTTTGAAACTAATAGCAAAGACAACTGCTGACAACTGGCATTAAAGGCAATGGCACCTGCTATAGACACATTACAGAGGGAGAGTCAAAATCTGATCTTTGCCAAGTTAAGGAAAGTTTTGCTATTGACTTCAAACATGCCAGAACTTATCTTCCATAGGTTAATGATTCATACATATATATACAAGGTTATGGGGAGTTTATGAAGCTTTTCTATACAGGCAGATGTCCATAGTGTCAAGGGAATGCTGAGATACCAAAGGAATGTAAATAGCATAATAAACACCTGGTAGAAAAAAACAGATAGGTCACACCTTGCACTAAAAATTGGTTGATTCCAGAGTTTGATCATCTCATGCAAAAGTCATAAAACAGACCATTCAGTGGTACTGGTGGTTGGTGAAAAGCACTTTTCAATGCTGAGATGGTTTGTAACTTCTAGTGGCAGGACATTGTCCAAAAATCGGGGGGGGGGGGGAGGTAGAAGGAATTCCTGTACATCCTATGAATCACTTTATGAAATAAATAAATTGTTTCTCTCCTTTTTAAATGTATGCAAATCCATGGGCTTTGATAGAGATCAAAAATAATTTGTACAAAGCAAGCTCTGAGGGAACCAGCTCTGTTTTTTGCTTGAGAATTTTGCCCAGTGTCTCTTTCTTACTCTGTATTTCAGTATTATTGGTCTTCTGTGTCTACAGTTTTTTCTTGAAATTATATTTAAAAAAAATGAAGCTTTTAATAACCTGCCAATAAAACTTCTGCAGCTGAGTCTGCTGAAACACCCATGTTTATTCTCTTAAAGGGAGCAAATTTGCATGCAGGTTTCTGAGTGTGCTGAGAGAATGTTTCTGTTGAAATCATTTTTTCCAGTAAAATCCCAGAGTGCTTGTTCAAGAGGCTGATCTGACAGATGAACTTTCACAAGCTGAAAAAATTTAGACTGGTTGTGTGCTTCCAGTGTATGTATTATTAGCTCAGCACACAGACACATGTGAGGCTTTTATGCAAAGCCTGGAGACAAGCCTAATACCTTGTTTCAGACCATGCACAGTCATCCATTTATCTGCAGCAAGAGGCAGCCAATCTGCTATAACATAGCATGGACCACAGACAAGAAAATCAATGAGAAAGCACTGCTGGGCTCTTCCTACTTACACTCCTTGCATAAGAGTGTCTGGTTGCTTCGGTGTGGTATAATTTATACCCTGGTAAAAAATAATTGTCTACCCTTGAGAATTACATCCTGAAAGGTTAAGGTGGAAGTCACACAACTCCCCTCCTGCAGAAGGGTCAGCAGCAAAGATTCCCCCTCCCAGTCCTTCAGAACTCAAAACTGTCAACACCTTCTGTGCCTGACTGTGGCATTTAGGTTCTCTTTTAGGCCGAAGATGGAGAAATGCTGGAGAAACTACATATCTGCTCTATATCTACTTAAATCCTGGTTTTGGAGTAATTCACCAGGCAATACCACAGTACTTACAAGGTACTTCCATTTTGGTGACCAAAGCAGAATTAAAACTTGTGTTCACCTGAAGAATAGAAACTGAATTGACCTTGAAAATTGTTTCCAGAATTACTGTTGCAAAGTGATCCCATCACTCAACGAAAGCCCTAGACTAGATAATCTGTGTTGCTGTGATTCCTCAGGAAATGCAGCAGCTGCTGTTCTGTCACAGTGAATGTATGGCAGATGAATTCACCAGTCCAGTTTCACAGAAAAGGTTGTGGGTTATCTACTGGTGTTTAGGAAAACATAGCATGGTGTTTTGCAGACCATAAAAAAGGATAGGAGAATCCCGTGACTTCTATTGTCTTCCCCTAACGTAATTGGTGGTGGTGGCCAGCCAGGTTTTAAAAGGTGACAGTGTTTTAAAAGAAAGTGTAACTATAATTGTCACTTTGCAGCATGCATTACATTGCATGTACAGGTAGTGGTTCCACCTGCTCTTTGCTGATGCAATCCCATCACATGTTGTAATGTCTTTTACATTTCAATAAATACACTGTTTAATTTTTTTCTGCTTTATAGTATTTTCTTCCTATGTCTGCCTCTAGATCTTAAGTTAATACTCTTAACATATCTGCAAATCTACTACAGTAGCTACTTTATTTAAATAACAAGACTCCCCCTTCACTGAGGAATTAAGCAACCTTTGTTGGAAGCAGTCTGGTATGGTGCTTAATTCTGAAAAGGTGCAAAACCCAGGCTAAACTATTGAAAGAATGTTTCAAAAAATCAGAACTGAAGGTCTGCTATGTTGCAGACCTAATAAACTTACATTAGCTATTCAAAGCAGACCTCATTCTTCAATGGCTCTGAAGCAGCTGTTGCTTTCTCAGCAGAAATGTGTGTGATTCAGTTTGAACTAGTCCTCTGACTTTTTTCATTGCATAAAGTAATATCAGCAGAAAACTCTGTTCTCCATGTGACTAAGAAAGCATTCTACAGTATTTTAAGTAAATCTCACTTTATAGCAGAAAACTATCAGTATTGCTTACACTATTTTTATGGTAGATATTGGGTCTTACACTGAACTGCAGCCTACTAAGTTGAAAATCTTTGGTAAACAGGGCTTTTAGAAGGGACAAAACAGCCATCTCAGCCATATCTTAGGAAAGTATTGATAATTCTGAGGACTAGAGCTCACGGCAGCTACTGCTAATCTTCTAAAATACTTTGAACTGATATGCTGTAGCATTTGATCTTGGTACCAGTGACAACGCAATTTTACAGAAACACATCTTCAAGGTACTTGGTCAGGAGACTCAAAGGATGCGCACAGTGTGTTTCGCAGCATGCAAGATTTCTGTCCTGTAGGGTAATTTGACCTGGTCTGTTCTCCCATCTATCTCCAGCATGTTATGTTGCAACAGCAAGGTGCCAGATCACCAGCAAAAAAGCAATATGGTTTCTGTAAAGGTAGCACAAGTAAGAACATACATACTGTGGCCTATGCAGTGGGGGTGAAGATAGATCCACAGGCAGTCAAGAATGGACAAGGACACTTACCAAGCCAAAAGATTTTCATAGAAGCTAAAGGACACATTTAGCTAAGAAGCAGTGTAGAGAAGAATGCTGAAAAAAACTATCTGCATCAGCCTAAAAGAAAAAGGTAGAGCTGTGGGGCAAGAAGATAAAAATTAGAATCTCTCAAGGAAAATATTGGAAGCCTCATGCCTCAAGGTAAAAAGACTAATTTCTGCTAAAAATATTAGGAAGTGACATGGGGAAATTATCCCTATTTGGCCTAAGTGATCTGCTTAGTGTTTTTCATTTCTGTATCCTACACATGGATGCTGTTGCTTCTCTCAGCCTGAGATTGATCTCGGTGCCACTCATGAAAGAACTTGGGGAGTGATCAGTATAATCCAGCATGAGCAAGAAGCACAAGATCAGTCTAGGTCTCATGAATTGTTATTGCTCAGGTCTATTTGGAGACAAGTGTCTTTGCTCAGAGATATCTCATCCCTACTCAGTCAGTGGAAAAGCCTGTGAATTGACAGTATAATAACAAATGTATGTAAAGATGGAAATAGCCCACTGAAAGGAGCATTAGCAGGTGAGACTGCTGTTTTCCAGTCAGGGTTTAGAAACAGCTGCAGGTTGGTATGAATTAATTTGGGAGCATGCTGCAGTGCCACATCTGGAGAAAATTAAATGATGTCTCTATTCTCAACAAAATGAAGTGCCTGTCAGACAATTTTGTGCTAACGCTTTTTAGAGCTGAAGAACCATTAGCTTACAGCCACAAGACTTTCTAGGGCAAGTATAAATAAATTTTGTCACTACTATTTCAGAGTTAGGAAAACAAAGGAAAATGGAAAGAATTGTTTGCCTGAAGGTTCCCAGCAAGTTACTGGCAGTGCCAGGCTTTAGGTCTCATGTCTTGTTGCTCATCGATGTGTAGAGGTAAGTATCCATGTGCAGAGGTGTTAGCAGTCCAAACTCATTCCCACTTACTTGGTGGAAAAAATCCAATTCATCTCAATTCGTATTTAATTTTGTAACTTAGCTTAGGTCACAACTAGACACTAAGTAATAAATTATGGTGAGTTGGTTTGTTGTGGGGTTTTTTTTTTTAATTGTTCAATTCTGTATGAAAAAGCTGACTCAAACTTTATTTTTGATAGAAAGTATGGGTAAACAACTGTATATATGTGTCAGATCAGTATACATGCAAAAATGTCTCAGCTTTTTAATTTTTCAAGAAATTGAGTAAATCCCTTATTTGTTGATATGCTTATCAGTCTCTCATTACCAATGTTTATACAAAGAGAATACAAATAGAATACCTGTATCATTAAGTAATGGTATGTATGCTGCTAAGATAATTTTGAAGGTGCAGTAATTTAGAATATTTATACCATGCCTAGTTTCCTATGAATTTAGTTTACATTAAAAGAAAGTCCTTAAACCTTAGTTGTCTTTCCCAATCCTTTCCAAAAA
This sequence comes from Pezoporus wallicus, assembly GCF_028554395.1. Classification (NCBI taxonomy): domain Eukaryota; kingdom Metazoa; phylum Chordata; class Aves; order Psittaciformes; family Psittacidae; genus Pezoporus; species Pezoporus wallicus. The sequence goes on from NW_026638903.1 coordinate 3,007,851, forward strand.
ATGAAAGCCTCCCTTTGAAGAGCTGGTGGTGTCTCATATTAGGAAGTTAAGCTGAGCGTCCTTCATTTAAAGTTGTTAATGCTTATCTCATCTGGTCTCTCCTATCATCTTCAATTTGTCAACAGCATGTAGTAATATGTTTGATTCATTGGAAGTGAGAAAAGGACAGTGAAAGCAAGTAAATATGTCAGTTAAGCCCCACAAGTATTAAGTCACCTCAATTTGTTTGTCTGGTAAAAACTGGCCTCTCATTGGGTGAATTGAGGCCAGCTTGATTCACCACCAAAATGTGAATCTGGAACTGACATTGATTTTGCAGATGTGCATAAGAGAAATCCTTTGAGTTTTGAAATAATGGACTTTAAGGAGAGGCAGGAAAATGTAAACAGCGTTGTTAAGCAGACTGAAATTAATCAGTTACTGTCATTACCACTGAAATCAGTCTCAGTTTGACATCATGTTGATTTTCTAATTATTTTGTTTCAATAACTTTTTTTTTTCTCAATTCATTTAGATCACACAATGCAGGATATTTCTGAACAATCTTCTTGCTTATAAACAACAAAAGGAAGTGATATCATACATGAGATTAACAGCTGAGGAGTGAAGCTTTCGTGGATGCAAAAATTTTAATTTTAGAGCTTTCAGGGGAGAATGAGGTATAAACACTGAAAGAAATACAGCATGAGTTGGAGTGCAGCGTGCTGAAATTATCGGGCATATATTGAAAATACCGAGCATGTAATTACATGGTGTGCTTGTAGAAAGGGCTCTCTAATTGTAAATTTAGGCTTTTGGAAGCAACCATAAAAACAATGCTGTAGTGAAAAAAAAGGACATCTTTCTTTTTTGCCTCTCTGTTTATGTAGGCTACCATCCAAAGCTGTCAAAGAATCAAGCTCTCCTAGCAGAGCTTTCCCAGGTGTTTTCTATCTAGTGGAAGTTTATATGGAAGGCTGATTCAGAAGTACAGTGACTACAATTAAATTATGCTTCCCACTCTCTGGTATTCCGTTGAGCCATGGAGCATCTTTTGGGTCAGTATCAGCCCTTCTAATGGGAGTGATGTACTTTACATTTCAACACAGACTAACTTATCTGGCTCATATTTTCTTTCTTGGAATGCAAGACTTAAAATAGATGGCATTGTAATACTTGGCTTTCATTTAAAGACCCATCTACTGATGCCTGATGGAAACATTTTTAAACACTCTATTTAGAGATAATTTTGCTCATATGTTATAGATTTCTTCTATTTCCCTTTCTCCATCTTCAATCGGCAGGAAAATAAAAGGATTTTATCTGATTAAGATTTCAGTCTTTATAATGCTGTCACAAACAGAAAATTGCAACCTGTTTTTTTTTAAAAGCAGTGAATATTTATGTCTCACCTTCCTTACTGTTTTGGGGGTTTTGTTTTTAACAGCAACTACAGTATAACACCTGATATATGTGATGATGACATGACAGTTTTGAAAAGCATCTAATCCTCAATTTGAGACACTTTAAGGCAATCTTGTTCTGGGTGGGCAGCACTTGGTGAAGGTTGGCCTTGCTGTGCTGTCTCCAGTTGGCAACTTGGAAAGCCAAATATTCAAAATCACTCTCTCCTCTGAATGTGTATTCCAGTCATCTGATATGTGTGGAATTCAAAGCAGCTAAATTTGTGCCTACAAACTGTGAATGACTGACTGAACAAAACTGGAAATCAGTTTTATACATTATCACTGATTGCTCAAATGAAAAATAAGTTACATTTTGAGGTCGGAAACTAAATAAAAGATTGTTAAGGAACTCTGTAAACATAATTCTGCGTTTAACAAATGCAATCAGTTTTATTATCACTGTTACCAAGACTATGGCAAGTGGTCAACAAAAAAATACTATCTTGAGTTAAAAAAAACTAGTGAAAACTATGATGGGTAAAGGGATATCTCTGCTTTTGCCAGAACAATGCCAACAAATTTTAAATGAAAGAACCATTTGCTGCAAAAGAGAAACAAGTCAAATCTCCAGTAAATAGGGTACAGTTAGTGTCTGAGCCTTTTGCTTTTTAAACAATTCTTCTAAAAATGTTTTTGATTGTCTAATATTTGTTCTAAAACCTCTTCCATTATTCAGAGTGCTGCCTATCATGTTGGGAAATGCATAATTTGAGCCCTGAGGTGTGTTATAAAGGACTGTGTATTTAATCCATGGAGTGGGAAAAACACAATTTGTGATGCTTAAAAAAATAACACAAAGATACAAGTAACATCAGCTATGGGTACCTTTGCACTTATCAGTCATCAGGTGGACTCCTCTCAGCAATCTCAAACTAATGTTGAATTGGTATCACATCCTCCTAATCAAAATGCTTCTTGTCTGTGTGCACCTCAGTGTTGGTCTTCTGCCCACACAATGACTGCTTGTTTGCCTCATATTTACAAATTCCTTAAAAACATGATACCTAGAGCTTAAACAAGGAGCTTTGGCCAATATTGTCCAAATGTCATTGCCTAAAGTCTGCAATCATTTCAGAGATGCTGAGCTTCAAAACTTTCTAGAGACTTGGAGAAAGAATTGTTGTTGCTCAGCATTTTTTGGCTAAGTAGGTACTCAGTATTTATGTGTTGGGGTTAGGGGCCAGATGAAACTCTGAGCTACAGAGTGCTATTACATGCATACAAGTAAGGTGAATGTTTAGGATATATTAATGATAAGTCTCACCTCTGTGCCTGGCAAAATCTTGGAGCAGATTCTCCTGGAAGGCATGCTAAGGCACATAAAAAACAAGGTGCTTGGTGACAGCCAGCATGGCTTCACTAAGGGGAAATCCTGCCTGACCAATTTGGTGGCCTTCTATGATGGGGCTACGGAACTGATGGACAGGGGTAGAGCAGTTGATGTCATCTACCTGGACTTGTGCAAAGCATTCAACACTGTCCCACATGACATCCTTGTCTCTAAATTGGAGAGACATCAATTTGATGGATGGATCACTCGGTGGATAAAGAACTGGCTGGATGGCTGCACACAAAGAGTTGTGGTCAATGGCTCAATGTCCAGCTGGAGACCAGTAATGAGTGGTGTCCCTCAGGGATTTGCTGTTGGGACCGGTCTTGCTTAACATCTTCATCACTGACATGGACAGTGGGATTGAGTGCGCCCCCAGCAAGTTTGCCAATGACACCAAGCTGTGTGGTTCGGTTGATACACTGGAGGGAAGGAATGCCATCCAGAGGGACATTGACATGCTTGTGAGGTGGGCTGATGCCAACCTCATGAAGTTTAACCATGCCAAGTGCAAGGTCCTATAGCTGGGTCGGAGCAATCCCAGGCACAGCTACAGGTTGGGAAGAGAAGAGATTCAGAGCAGCCCTGCAGAGAAGGACTTGGGGGTGTTGCTTGATGAGAAAATGAACATGAGCTGGCAGTGTGCGCTTGCAGCCCAGAAAGCCAACTGTATCCTGGGCTGCATCAAAAGGAGGTCAAAGGAGGTGATCCTGACCCTTTACTCTGCTCTTGTGAGACCTCACCTGGAGTATTGTGTGCAGTTCTGGTGTCCTCAACATAAAAAGGACATGGAACTGTTGGAACAAGTCCAGAGAAGGGCCACGAGGATGATCAGGGGACTGGAGCACCTCCCATATGAAGATTAGGGTGAGGAAGTTGGGGCTGTTCAGCCTGGAGAAGAGAAGGCTGTGTGGAGACCTCATAGCAGCCTTCCAGTTTCTGAAGGAGGCCTTTAGGGATGCTGGGGAGGGACTCTTCATTAGGGACTGGAGTGACAGGACAAGGAGTAACGGGTTAAAACTTAAACAGGGGAAGTTTAGGTTGGATATAAGAAGGAAATTCTTTCCTGTTAGGGTGGTGAGGCACTGTAATAGGTTGCCCAGGGAGGTTGTGAATGCTCCATCCCTGGCAGTGTTCAAGACCGAGGCCTTGGGTGATATGATTTAGCGTAAGGTGTCCCTTCCCATGGCGAGGGGGGGGTGGAACTAGATGATCTTAAGGTCCTTTCCAACCCTAACAATTCTATGATTCCATGATGATAACAGTAATACTCTATGGACATATTATCTGTGGATAAGGCTAGTTTGTCTTGCAGGTATTCTGCATTTTGACTGTCTTCAGAGGAAATAGTAGGTGCTAATTACCTTTCAGGAATGAGTTCATGCATAAGGACAGGAGTACTTTAGTAGCAGCATGATTTCATTTGTGGTGGCAGAAGGAGTGACTGCCAGTGCCCCGGCCTGAGGCCTGCTGTCTTGGAAGAGTTCTTGTATTACCTAAAAAGAACATCCTCTCTAAATCACAAAATAGGAGTAAGCACCTTGGAATGGTCTTTCTTCAGACATAGGTTCTTACTTTCATTCAACTTCACTAATCTGATAATTAATTTGTCTTTAATGTTCTACCAGTAAAGTGGCCCCATCACAGGAAAAAGATCTAGAAGACATGTATGAAATTTAGGACCTCCCATGCTTAGGTATGTCCTGAGTTCAGTGTAGCAGCTCAGGGGTGGTTTTCAGAATTGCTGTTTCAGGCAAAAGCATTCATGTTGCATCTAAACCTCATTTTATTCTCTAATAAGCAAATGAACAGCTTTTTGTAAGATAATCTGACACTTTTATTTACAATGCCCATTAAAATACACTTTTATCTATTCCTATTTTTCAAAAATAAAATCAAAGGTAATTATTCTTCTTTTTCTTTTCTTTTTTTTTTTTATTTTTTCTGAGAAAGTATCCTAGGTTTACTACTGTGTTTGAATTTGTAAGCATTTGAAAAACACTAAAAAATTGGTTTTGATACTGAATGTAATAACAAAAACAACCCACAAAACCCAAAGATACAGGCAGAAACTGCGTATTGTGGTGATAGAAAACACTTGATAACTCCTCAGTGCAAACCTAAGCCTTTGTAATGAGGTACACCTGGTCTCATTTAACCCTACCTACAGCTGATGTTCTGTGGAAGGTTGTTACCTTCAGTTAAAGTGATTTGGAAGCCTGATGTAGTAGGATTATTTGAGCCTGTGTGCTTTCATTTCTATGTAAATATGTTTTAATCTAAAATATCTGGGTTCTTTTTGTTTTTCTGTTTCGAAATGCAAAAAAATCACAGTCTGTTGAGAACCTCTAGCTCTTAATGAAAAATGCCATATCTGAATTTCTGAACCAGAAGGAATCCTAAGGCTTTTGAAGTGGGTTTGTATTTGTTAAGTGTAACTCTTCTGGGGGAAAGTAATAATGAGTGCACATATACATAAAAATGGTTCTAAAGATTCATGCTGTTAACGTTTTCTGCCATACCACAGCTTGGAAAAAAAAACACTAACTGAGGAAAGATTTTCTTTTAATTCTTGGAAATACATATTGTATCTCCGTGCCTATGAAATGAACTTTGGTTACTCGGGACTTAGATATGTATGAATAAAAGGGAATGAAAAAAACAAATTTATTTACTTGATTTTAAAAATGCTTTTAAATCTCTCAGGATTTATTTTCAGGTTTTCTAAAATGTTGATAGTTAACCCTCCTTCCCACCCCCATCCCTCGCTTTTTCTTTAGCCTACTAAAAAGTTCTGTGACTTTGTTGGTTCTTGGCTGTGGGTTTATTTTTCCTTGGGGGGGACAGGGAGAAGGGGGAGTGGGGTGGGTCAGCAAGAGCAGTTAACCATTTCTGAATTTACTTACCAACTCTACTGTTCTCTATTCCATGCACACATACATGTATAGACTCCCCCCTCCCGCCCCGTACCTGTTAATAAAATGAAGGCAGAGATGTTACAAAGGTATTGCTTAGATCCCCATTTTCTGGAATCAGGGGATTACATTGGAATTCTGCATCTTATTTAGTAAATATGCTTATGAACCTCACATTTCAGGAAGGCCTTAAATAACCCTGAAAATATGCAAAATATGCAAAATATGAACTGTAACCGAAATGTCTTTGAGTACCTTAGAACAACAGCTTTGAAAACGACCAAGAGCTTTATACATTTTGATGACATACAAACTTCACAGACATTACCAGTGCTAATTCAGCAGGTGAGGATAGAGCAGAGAGAGCTAAAACCTGTTGTGCTTACTTGCCGTGTCTGTCTTTTGCCAGGGCTGGGAAGAAGAGCAGCTGGTGCTCCTACGCTGATGGGTCTCTTACTAACCTTTGTGCGAAGTAATGTACCTGATGTTTTTCATGGTTTTCTAGGCTGCAGAGGTGGATTTACAAAACATGAAGAGTCATGTTGCACTAAAGACTTTTGAAACACCTTGATTTGCTGCCACCTGCCTCCTTCCTTTTCTCATTTGAGTTTAATAACAGCAAATACTGTGATGAAGAATAAAACATTCATAACTGTAATGTTTCTGTTTTTAAAGAGTTAGTTTAAAGTGCACAGCTCCCTCTTTTTGTTTTTCATCCTCTTAATATTGCTGTATGGACTGAGATTGCGTACCTGACAGTAACCTCGGGTGGGAAAGCACTTGCGGATATTGTGAAAGGTGTCTGTACCTCACTGTTCATCTTAAGCAAAACCCCCCTAAGTAAATAGGAGTGTTACCTGAAGGCTAAGTGTTAAACTGTGCCCTATGTGGATGGTTTTCGTATGTTAGTGAAAGCATAAGGACTTGATACAAATGTTTGAAAATTTTGAAACATGCCTGTGGTGGATCTGGTTTAGATCATAGGCCATAAAGATTGGACAGAAGGGACTCTGACATTATGTTAAAATAAAAGGTATGTATTGCTGGAAGAGGCAATACTGCTTATGACAGTCTGAAGACCACTTCATCTTTTTCCTGCAGTCTGATTGAATGCTCTGGCAATTATTTGTTTATCTCCAAATTTGTGGACTTTAAGATTTTAAAGGATGTTTTACTATTTTATAAGGCATTCTTTACTAACTCATTTTGCTTAATCCCCAAGATGTATGAGTAGAACGGAATAAAAAAAAAACCAACACAGAATCTGGTATTTTAATAGTAGTAAATATGGTTGATTGAATGATAAAACTTTCAGGTTCCTACTGCCTGTACAATGCTTTTTTGGCAAGTCTGTCTTTGGCAACAGAGCAATGATTCCGTCACCTGTTCTTTCAAGTAAAATAGTACACAGTCATCTTGTTGGACAATGGTTGATATTGGCAACTGTTACAGTGGCATATGTGTAGCCCAGACTGACGTTTGCTCTGATTTCTTGTCATCTGGTTCACTCCAAATCCAAAGTGCTTTAAATTGTCTGCAGATTAGAATGTGTTATTACATAGAAGGTTGTGCAGGAGGAACACCAAATGAGCAGTGGAAAGGACTGATTCTGCTTTTAAAAAGGCCAAATATCAGGTTGCTCTGCTTCCACAGATTCTATATTAACATCAGACATGTTTATATTAACATCGGACATGTACCCAGGCGATATGTCCCTGATTTGCTGTGGTGATGATGAGGACAATCTTCAAAGGACTTCGTGTATGGAAAACTAGCTGAATCTCATTGCTAATGATGAGTGAGCAGTGGAGGGCCCAGGCGCTAGTATGTGCACTGCAGAAGAAAAAATTAATTATGAGGACCTGAATAATTACTATTTCCCCATACCTCTTCAGGGGGGTTTGTATGCCATTGAGGCTGGATGCAGACAGTTCATAGGAAGTGAGGCTAGACAGGAACGTGGCTATTTCAGAACAATAGCAACAGTGTGGTATTTATGTTGGATATACCATTTTCAGTGGTATTCTTAACATGACAACCAGGTTTTTTTATTCAGCCACCCTGGTACATCTGCCTCTCTGAATAGGTTGGTTTGTTTTTTCTCCCTGCCATATCTGACTTAATATTTCACTATTCTGTTAACTAGTCTATGGAAAAACAAAAACAAAAACCCAAACATCCCAGAACTGTTCATCTGAATTCTTTGACTGTCTTTCGGCTTCTTTGCTTAAGTTCTAAAAAAAACGAATGTGTTTAGTGGATGTGTTCTTCATAGCAGCCAGTTCCAGCTAAAAGCAGTCTTTTAAACTTGTAAGCGCAACTTCTGGCCCTTCAAACGAGAGACTAAGCATTCCCTTACTGAGTCAAAAAGAAATTATCTTTGAAATAAATGTATGCCATAAAGACACCTCATATTTTGAAAACAAATTATCAGAAAGAACAAATGGTGAACATGCTGATAACTGAACACTACTTAAAATTTTGATTGCAAACTGATTGCAAACACTTTGTTAGCAGTAGGAGATAATCTAGTATGTGTGAAGGGGGAAAACCTTCCCCTTTTTCTAGCTAGATTTTTTTTATGGGATTCCTACTTTGTCAAAGTGTTTACACAGAATGTAATAGACCTAGAAAAAGTTTGGGAAATTCTGATCACTAAGGCAGCTTTGAACACTTCTCCGTTCCCCATAGGACACAAGTTGCTGTAGGTCATAAATTTCAAGTAAAAGAATACAGAGTCAAAACTAGGTGTAGTGGACTGAAGCTGGTGAATTCCTCTGTCATGCTCAAAACCAATGTAACATCCATGTGCCTAAAAGCTTAATCCAATTTGTGAGTCAATGATATTAGCAAAAGGTAGTTTCAAAATAAAATAAGAGCTCCTATTCCTGTCTGATTTTTTGTTTGGTTTGTTTTGTTTTGTGTGTTTTCAAACTAGGCTGTTCCTAGAGTTTTTTTTCCCTTAAGACAAGCCCATTCCTAACTCCATTTCCCACCTCCCCTTTGCTCAGTCTAGAGTCTAACTGGAGAAAGGTCTGCTTTGTTAATGAAAGTTACCTTTAGATGACACCCCAACAGCTGTAGTCCCAATTAGCCAATACAAGAATCCTGGCATGATTTTACATGATGTTAGGGTTAGGGCCATGAAAAGTGATGTAAATAATCTTTTTAATTTTTTTTCCTGTTCAGATCACCCCAGAGAGGAATGCTTGCTAAAAATGAATTATGTACTTACCGTTGCTATTCAGTATCACTAGTTTAAACTAGGCCCTTGAGGGATAGCCTTTTAAAGCAGGTATTCCCCGAGTAACATTCTATTATTCTGGAACTTGTAACTGCCCTGTGATGCTTCAAAAATCCAACAACAAAACACAAAAAAAACAACAAACTGATGTTTGGTAGATATGGTGTGGGAGAAGAACGTAAGAGCAAGCTCTTAAACTGTCTTGTCTCATTGTATTTCCACTGAGGCTCTCCTCCTACCTCAATTGCTAATGAGGGAACAGGGTTGGATCCCACATGGTTCCTTTACTGTAAAAACCAACTGGATTGTCCAAGTTGCTATGTTAGCAGCAAAACGTATGAGTTTTGATTTCTTCTGGATTTGCATTCTTTGCTTTCCTGAGGCCAAACTGAATGATTAACAGATGATTCTTGTCTGCCTTTCCCTCTGTGAGGATGCCAAGTTGTGTCTCTACCCACTGCTCGCACACTTATTTTCAAGAACTTGTGCAAGGGTATTAATCTTCTCTTAGAATCTAGATCTCTTTCAAGAAGAGTTTCAAATTGCCCAGCAAGGCCAAAAGTTAATTGGGGAGGGGAAGGAAGAGATGCATAAACATAGAAGCATAATACTGAGATAAACCATATGCTTTCCATAAAAAACAATAAAGGTAAGCCCTGCATGTGGTACTTCTCAAGAATAACATTGTTTGCAGCAGCATTAGGGACTTCTTGGATAAAAAGTCCTGCAATCCATGTAGAAGGCTGCAAACATTAGGAATGGTATCTGGCACCAGCGAACACATGGGCTCAGCCAAGGTAGCATATGAACTAAGCCTCCTTTAGCATTTTTGGTAGGATGGTGAGGAATTACAGATCCTGCTGTTGGAAATGTGTGTATACTGTTTTGAATCACACCTACATGTCGAAGCATTCCAGATCCTCAGAGGTGCCAAAATTTTTGCTATCTAGGCTGGAGGATGCATCATTTCACTTTTCTCTCTAAAGTAAGCTCTTGGTTTTGCTGGCATATACTATACAGTGATTTAGCACATTTTTAAAAGCTATTTTTCTTAAACATATTGATGTAATTACAAAAGCATATGTGTATCACATATTCCTTTAGACCTTTCCACTGAACTGAAAATCTTAGCGTTTCTGCAGCCAACCATATGATCACTTTAACACTGCATATATGAGGGTTACTGCAATAAATCAGATGACTTGTTGGATATCTTCCCCTTTGCTTCTGCCTCAAAATAAATTCCTAGTGACTTCAAAAGGATGACAGTATATGCTTACAAATGCAATGGATGCAGTAAACAGCTGTTCTATTAACATACTTTTAAAGGGTTGTTTCAGGTAAGGATCATTTTAGTCCTGTTTTATTCCACCTCTACAAAATAGGAAACCACTGCCTTGAGGTACAGGTGATGAGTAAAGGCAGTGTTTCTTAGGACTTCAACTTCTGTCACAACTCAAAATCTTCCAATTGTGGGAATGTATTTAGGGGAAAAGAGACATTCAGGACCTAACACTGCCAGTAAGTTACTTGCAGAACCTAACTTACTTACTTACCTCTGCTTTACAGAGGCACTGGACTGTGACTTCCTACACCATTCTTACCCTGGCCAAAAAGCAGGGATGAAGTAAAAAGTTAAAATCACAAGACAAAGATTTTGAACGCATCAAGGGTCTTAATTTTGACAACTAAATAGCATTTCATGACTTACTGTAACCTTTTCTCCTTTTGGTGTTTATGTATGAACGTCTCATGATAAAATCTGGGCAAATAAAAATGCTGTAGGTGTATAATGATACCAGCAGAATTGCTGGTGCTTATCCTTTCTGCTTCTGTTACTGTAAGTACATAAGCATGAATATGCTGTAGGGAATTAGACCCTTTCAATTCCAGCATCAATTCCCCAGCTTTCTGGGGAAGCTGGTGTAATGCTATCTATCTTTCAGGACTAAAACAGTGGTAGATGTTCATTATGTTTGCAAGTATCTCGGAGATAAAATGTTAAGGGCTATTGATCAGCCCATTTGATGGCAAATGTCTTTCTGGAGTCTCACTTCTGGTATCCTTACTCATCAGAATACAGGATGGCAACATGAATGAATTCTGTTGCTTTTTGCCTTGGGAATGGATGTAATGTTATAAAGAGAAGCAATTATCTCTTTCTGGTAGCTGAAGAACACTAGAAGTGATTGTGAGAACGACTACAGTTGGTGTTTGTTTCCTGATATCCTACTATTACTGCATTTTTAGCCATCTATCATTTTCTTTTCCAAGATGTGACTCACTGAAGTATGTTTCCTAGCTGTACTGCAGTCTTTGTGGGTACAAAACAGAAACAGAACATGTCTGGGTTTTACTTCAAACTGCATCTAATAAACATTGTGCAAAGACCCCACGTAAGCACCCTAATTGAGTTAGCATTTAAACTCACCATAGATTTATCCTTTAATAAATTTAAGATCTCACAGATGCCAATAAACCAGTCTGGTTTATGAGCAGATCAAACTGAAGTCTGGGTAGAAATAAAAAAATGCTAACATTTGCAAAGGCTCATATCTGTAAAAAACTGAACATTGCCCCAACAAATGATGTGAGAACCATTGTCTAATCTGCAGCTATCACGTTATGAAGATGACATTTGCCTTCTCTCAGAGAGCACTTCACAGAATCACGGAATGGTTTGGGTTGGAAGGGACCTTTAAAGATCATCTAGTTCAGCCACCCTGTATGGGCAGGAACATCTTTCACTAGGTCAGTCTGGTATAAGCCCCATCCAACCTGACCTTGAAAACATTCAGTGATGGGGCAACTACAACTTCTCTGGGCAAACTGTTCCTGTGTCTCACCATCCTTATCATAAAACTTTTCTTCTTTATGTCCAAACTAAACCTATTCTCTTAAAACTTTAAAACCATTAGTTCTTGGCCCTACCAGTATGTGCCTTGGTAAGAGGTCCCTCTCCAGCTTTCCTCTAGGCCCCCTTTAGCTACTGGAAGGCTGCTATAAGGTCCCCTCAAAGCCTTCTCTTCTCTAGGCTGAACAACCTCAGCTCTCTCAGTCCTCACAGGAGAGGTGTTCCAGCCCTCTAATTGTTTCTGTCAAAGTGGGAGCTGCACTGTTCTATTTTTTTGCTACTTATATTAGGAAATTACCTGAGTATCTGTTTTGTTTAAAATGCAAAACCACTGGTCCCTACTTTCAAGGTCGGTTGTAACATTGACAGGTTTGTGAATTACACTGGCATCTTATGGAGGGCTAAAGGATTTAGTCTAAATGTATAATAAGAAAGTAGCCTCTGAGCTAAAGGGCTCTATATTCTACCATGCCATAAAGAAGTATTGATCCATGACTGAAGAGTCAAGTATTACTGGTTTTGAAATATTTCCTAGAATTTAATGAATTTTCCTTCATGAAAGATAATGTTCATGTGCACAGAAATTACATATGCTCCTTTTGTTGCCTCTTATAAACATTTCCTGCTCTGTTCTGCATTCAGCAGTAGAGGCAGATAGACAAGCATGTTCCCTTTTGAAGATTCCCCACCCCTCCCCAAGGAAGCAACTCAAAGCAAAAATGTGTTGGCAAGCCCAGTGACCTGTGAAATTGGTCAGAAATCTGATAAAACAGCTAAGGAATTAGTTGCAGGAAATAAAATACAAAATAATAAAGCCTTCTCATTGCTGCTTTAGCTGTGTTTCTGCGTGGGAAACTTCCCATTGGATGCTCATAAGAAAAGCAGAATCTGATTTCCCCTATAAAACCAATAAAACAAATGTGGGCTATCACAAATGAATTTACACATAGTTTAAGAGAAATGCTTCATTTGAAGTGTTCACTAGACCTTACCATGGAAGTGGGAACCTACTTTAAGAAACCGTATGTCCTATCTCCACAATAGATGACCCCCATAAAACTTTGACATGAAATCATAGGATAAATCGAAGATAATTTTAAAAGGAAGGAAAGAAAGATGACAACTTAGTTGTGTGAGAACAAGTTCGGAGTTCACTTCTGTATGTTTTTATTTTGTTATGCATTTTAGAGAACTGACATCTCAAAATATTCTTACAGAAGAGAAAAGAAAGCAGTGTACCTGATAAATATGTCCTCCTGATGAACATTCAAGTGAGTGTTCATGTCAAACAGACAACACACAGAGGGAGTCTGAACATCATGTACTCAAACACACTGGTATCTCATGAAATAACTTTCTTCTGCAGAGACTGTGTCACTCAAGGCAAAATAACTGGACAATATTACTACCATTCTGCGTAAGCTTTGGTAAATTAGTGAAAGTAAATACAAAATTGAGGCCTTCCTTCTCTGTTAAAAAAACTATAGGGTTTTTTTTTTCCCTCTTTCTTTTGGAGAAACTCTGTCTTGATAGCATGAATGGGGGTTGGAGCAGAAGTGGAAACAGTACTCACTAGTTGCACTGCATATTTATTTTTGCAATTAGGTGGCTGGCAGAGCTTAAGGGTCAGCTCTGACAGAGGAGGGAGACCAGGTATTATTAGCAAATAATACTACATTTGCTTTGTGTGGGAGTTAAAAAGTCACTGGATTTTTTTTGTTAGAGGACTTGGCTAAGACCTCCACAATAAAAAATTGCCCTCAGCTCCTCACAGTTAGGTGCTGTCATAAATGATTTTACACCCAAGGAATGACAGTGGTTTGTGTTGCTGTACACAGAGTTGTTAGAGCTATGGTCTTAGTAGCATTACTAAAATATCTGAAAAAGCTCTTTGGGCTGAGCTGGTGCTGCAATGGACAGCACAAATAACAGTGAAATTTTCAGCAGCTTTCATAGCTTTTCCTGCTTGCCACAAAACTGCACTTCTACTAAGTTTGTTTCCATGATGTAGAGCAGCTAAAGGAGCTGGGATGAGGTAGCAGCTATGAAATAAATGTCATGGAGTATCAACTGAAGTTTAAATGGAAATGGTTTATGTCGAGTCAGCTTCTGTTAGCAGTCATACTAACAACTGCTGAGCCACAGAGGTTTTCAGTTGCTCTTTTCAGTGTCAAATCCCCAAGGCTTACTAAAGAAGGTGGATTGCACGTGTGTGAATACAGAATCGTGAAGCTCCTGAAGCTGCTCACAAGTGAGCACCTTGCAAATGTTCTGGCTGGTGAATAAAGATTCTTTTACTTGCTGGAAAGGGAGTGAACCAGCTCGTAATCTGCTTCTGCAATGTGTATTTCCAGGGACAACATAAAAAGTGCAGTTTGTTATATTTACTTGATTACATCCTCTTCACTGGACAGTTTCAAGGCAGTGCCAGCAATGAGTTTGGAAGCTGTTGCAAAGTGTTAAGATGCCTGATGTCCTGATTCATGGGAATTTGGACTTAGGAAGCTTTTTTCCCCTCTCTGCTTTTATCAAAGTAGTAGTGTAGGCTGTTAAATTATCTGTCCCAATTTAAGAAGAATGCTCAGTCCCTCTCTAGTCTAAAGTATAATGAGAGGAAAACAGGAAATGTACCTCAAGAAAGGGTTCCTTCTGTTCTAAGAGGTGACGGGTTACCTCTTAAACAGGCTCCATCTATTTTGGATATGCTAGGGTACAAATCAGGTAGCTTTAAGCAGTGTTATGTTGCTCACCCGTATCTCTGTTTTATACCTGCCAAACTGATGATGGTGTGTTTGGGGATGTGTGGTATCTGTTTTTTTCGGGGGGGGGGGGGGGGGGGGGGCTGACTTTTGTTTCTTTTTTTTCTGAAGATGAACTAAATGAGCAGATACAAAAGTTACTTGAATATTGTGAGCATAAAGGTCTAGAATGCAGAAAAAAAGAACATTTGGGGTTTTGTGGATGGGAGGGGAATTGATGCAAGTGCCAAAAAAATCCTCCTCTTTCAAATTTTGTGTGCCTTGCACAAGCTAAAACAAATACTTGACTGTTCTGGTGCTTACAGAGGAGAAAAAGCTCTCAAACCTGATTTCTCTCCCTTCTGACTTTTCAGGGGAATTGTGCTTCTCTTACCAAGTTTTCTGATTGACTGTGCATGTGACTGATAGAAATATTACAGAAGCTAACTTACATGCATAGCTCTAAAGAAAAGAGTATTCCTTTTACTTATTTTTTCCCAGTTGCTGTGACTGTTGATTCAATAGAAGGTATTTTTTTCTTTCAAACTTAGGACAAAGCATTGCAAATAGAGAATATTGCATAGATCTTAAAGACCTTGCAGTATTATTGTGCTGTCTTCACCCTGAAGCTACCTCAAGCTCTAGCAGGAGGCGTGCCCAAACTGCAATCCTATCCGTAAACATAACTTTCTCTGGAAGTCTATGGTTGTTCTTTACTTCACTGCCTGTCAGGGTGTAGAATGAAACTTAGTTTAGGATACCTTATCATTTGCTGTCAGAAACACCTGTAGCATGGATGAAATGCTACCAAATCTCACTCAAATGGGACAAGCTTTCCAGTGCCTTCCCAAGCACTGCCTTTCCATGGTTTAGCATGAAAGAATTCATGGAAAGCCTAAATTTACTGCCAAGTGTAGCAGCACAGATGTGCCCAATGGGCCTCTACCCACCCCTTCTCAGAATTGCATCACTGCAAGCAGGAAGTATTGTGTGTTGGTGTGAGCAATGATTACAGTCTTGCTAATTTGTGAATGCCCCTATGTTCAGCATTGCCAAATATTCTGTATGACTTTTCCCACTCTTAAAAGCAACAAGTATGTATTTTTCTACTTGTGTCACAAATAAAAAAGCCCCTTTTTAAGGCTCATATATCTTAAAAAAAAAAAAATTAAAAATTTTGCTGTCAATTGATGATCATTCAGTTTTCTGTAGCTCAGGTCAAACACCTTGCATTTTACAGGACTTTTGTTCTGCATTTCTTCTTCTTGAATGATTCTTTATGAGCCACAGCTTTTCAGGAACTGCAGAGGGATCTCTTCACAAACACACATAAGGATTTCACGATGCTGAGTTTGCACACAGCCTATTGAAAGGCAATGTTTTTTTTCCCACAACTGCTCTGCCAGTAAGACAACTGTATGGAATGAGCTGTTGTGGGCTGCTGCATGACTGTAATTGTTGCATGTAAATATTGTACCTACATGTGATAACATCCTGAGTACATTTGTACAGCATAAATGGTTAGTTTTGTATGCAGTCACCACTGGGTCAGAAACATGTCCGTATGTTTTTCTGTTCTTTCTTCAAGCCTCTTTCCTATGTCTGCTTATTTAAAGAGACAAATCACTAGTGACATGGTATATGGTTAACTTCTTGTTATTGCAGGACATTCTTTCAGCAGTCCTTCTAACCTGATCTGAGTCAGTCAAGGTTTGGCTTTAACAGATACTCCCCCTGAAGTTCATACTGAAGAATTATCATATTAAAACTGTTCGAAGGTGGCTAAGCAACTTTCAGGTGCACTCTTTCCCTTTGGCACACACAGTACTGTAAATAAAAGGAGGCTACTACAATTTTCTCCTAAAACTGTCTGCTACAGACTTCCATACTGTGAAATACCTGTTCCTGCTGGCAATGTCCCTTCTGGATTCCTGAAGGGCCCTGGCACCAACCAGAGGAATAATTCTTGAGTGGAAGAGGAAATAAGAAGACAAGAAATACTTGACTGAATAGAGGGAGAAAAAACGTCCCTGACAGAGTGTGCCAGGATGTGTTCAAAGGAAACACTGAAATCTCCCTTCTCAAGGGACTTCAGAAACTAAGCACTAGCAGGAAAGTGGGCTGGATGATCTAATTATTTCCCATCTTTAACTTGGCTAGGTCTATGAATGATCCAGATCTCTCCAGCCGCTATTTTTCTTACTAATTTCTAAAATATTGTAAGTTGGGAATAATTCCTTTTTAAATAAATATTAGTAATTATTACTTCTAATCCATCAGTACTTAACAAATTCTGACCTTTCCTGTAACCTGTTCTATTTTCTGGAATTGTGATATATGAGGGGTAGAGCTAAGCTCAGGCAAAGATAAATAGTGACAGCTGGTTACTACAGTGTATGTCTGCAGAGTTTTGGGAGCAGTCATATGTAAGTTTCTGGTGGTCTGGTATTAGTAATTCTCTGCAAGTAAACTTGTAAAGTTTGGATAATAATCTCTGAAAAGCCTTGATGTCATCAATTCCTTTATTCCCTCGCAATCACAGACTTTTTTTTTCCTGATAAAATGATAAATGTCCCAGTATCCCTATGGATGTGAGCTGGTGTGAGCAGAGTTTGCTAAAGCCAAGCATACACCATCTATGTCTTGAGCAGACTTGGTACTATCCATTCATTTAATAAGGGAACAGAAACATAGGTGGTATTTTTTTGGAATTGTAAATTTTATGGGGTTTTTGTTGTACCATTCACATACAAGGTTTCTTTACTTGTGCAAAGAGCCTTCCTCTTTCCTATCCTCTATTCCTACAGCCCAAATACAGCATAGTTAGTATTGTTTCTATATGACTTTTGATTTTACCTGAAATGTTTTATAGCACCTTTCCCCAAAAAGAAACTTTTATATATGAGCATGTGTACATCTGCATAAATAAAAGATTCAGTTTGACAAATCAAAGATGCAATATCAGCAGGTACTTAATTCTGTCCCCAGTGTGAAAAGTATTACATAAAAGATTCACTTTAACTGCAGTCACTCCACTGACTGAGGTACCTGTAGCTGCTTTGTATCAGCATGATAGGACACATAAACAGATCAGTAAGCAGTGTGAATGTCTCCTACAGTTGAGCAGCAAGATTTTACATTCTTTACGACAGGATTCATGTAGATCTATTGTTGAGTTCAATGAATATTGCTAAGCAGTCTTCGGCATGTCATTACTTCCCAGGCACTTTATCATCCTAACTCCAATGTAAAGGAGTATATCATCAGCATGTTTTCAGAAACATGAATGGAAGCACACAAATAGAACTTGTACTCAGACTTAACACAGTGGGTGGCCTGACTCCTGTTCACTGGAAGTGTTCAGTGGAAGTATTCAGTGGAATTTATGTGCCTGAATAATGTGGGTACAAATCCTGCATCCAAGGCCTGCACTGAAATGTAGACCTCCTTGGTACATGTGGTAACTTGACCCCAGAAATGTCTTATTTTATAAATTACTCAGCAAATAAGATATCTCAGTCTAAAAGAAAAATACTAGCACTAACTTTTATTTAGAAGAAATAGTATTAAGAAAGTACATCCATCTAAGTATCCACCTGTAAAGAACAGTTCTCTTTCAGACCCAAGATACTACGACTTGTTATGATAGACTTTCAAGGCTGAAATTAATGCTGAGAGCCAGTTACTTTTGCTAAACTCATAAACTTACTAATGCCTTTGTGAATCTATTATGGAGGACTTGAGTTAGTCCTAACAACGAGAAATAAACCTTCTGAAATGTCCATGCTAGAATTCATGATGGTATGAATTTACTTGAGAAAATAAGCATTCAGTTAGCTCCTGCTACAGTGAAACTACTATGATGCATGCAAAACAAGAGCATTCAGCAATAACACAGTATGTTCTTAATCAAAACAAATTTACTGTGAGCCAGGGAGTCAATCAAAAAAAGGAATAGCAAGCTTGCAGCTTTCTTTGTGAGCTTGTGTAAACCTGTCCATCAATATCTATGTTCAGCAGTTTTGTGTGTTGTAGACACACTTAAATCACAGAATGGTTTGGGTTAGAAAGGGTCTCTAAGATCATCTAGTTCCATCCCCCTGCCATACGCAGGGATACCTCTCACTAGACCATGTAGCCCAAGGCCTCATCCAGCCTGGTCACAAAAATCAGTCAAATTCAAATTTAGCCTATAAACTACTGTTCTATATGCTGTAACTTTTCATTATTTGTTTTGTATATTTTGTCTCTCTTAACATAATGTTGTTTTAAATAGATGTAGCCAGGCAAAAATATTGTTTCTAGGCTAAACTAATGAGTAGTTAATAAAAAAATGAAATAAGCGCTAACTCATCTTTCAGACTCAGTATTAATAAAGTCTCATCTGAAAGAGTTAAATACCTGAAATAAAATTGCTGAGTTGCTAGTTTCAGCTAGGTTTAATATTTATCTAAATCAATGAAAATTTTTCTAAGAAAACTGTCTCTGTTTTGTGCTTTGTGTTGGGGGGGATTCTTCTCTTGATTTGGAAATGTGTTCAGTCTTTTTAAAATTCCTACTACTGTTGTGCAGCGAAAGTATCTATATTAACTATTCTGAAGCATTTGCATAAGTAAAACACATCCCCAGTTGGTTTCTACATAAACAAATTTTAAAATCTGTGCCTAGCCACCAAAAAATAAAACGTTATAGGATGAAGGTTTGTGGGTTTTAAAATTATTATTATTTTGAGTAACAGATCTCTAAATCTGGGCATCTGATGGAAAGAGTGTTTCTTTTTTAAAATAAAAATAAAATTATCTTTGAGACTAGCCTCTCTACAAAGTAGAAGTCTTGAGGCCATTTCAAGCTATGTGCTTGAATCTCCAAGCATTTTGACAATCATATATTTTCTCCCTGCCCATGCAAACCCACAAATTTTCTATTGAAGATGTGACTTGAAGTTCACTTAGCTGAGAGACTTCGAGTTATAGATTCAAACCCTTTATGAATGTATTTACCCCAAAGAAATGTAGAACTTTCCTTAAAATGGACATAAGATTACCAATATAAGGGGCTTGTTTATGTATCATATGCATATGAAATACTGAACAGAAATGAACTATTTCTTCAGCTCTGAAAAAAGACTGCATAGAGAAACTTTGCCAGATGACAGCAGATCATTAAGTGCTTTGTGAGAAATGTCTTGGCCTATTCTTGTTACTGAAACTTGCTTTCCACTTCAGTGAGGCCAAAATTTCACAGTTGGATGGTGACCTAGAGGTCAGCAAGAACATGAAGGAAAATTTCCCATCACCTCTGATTAATTACCCAGATTAACAAGTGTTCCCTTGGGCAACTTTGTGTCTCAGCTATAGATAAGTAAGTACTGCTATGTGAATTTTAATGAAGCACAAACTCTGCAACTAGCAGGATAAATTCACCACTATAAAATGAAGCAGTTTAATGTAACCAGTTGAGACTCCGGTTCACAATGAAGTTAACAGAACATTATCTAAAAGTATGTACTGTTTTCGATTGCGCAGAGTAAACATACAACTTGGTGTTCACTGGTGGATTTGAGACAAGTAGTCCAATTGTACAATCACAAGCAAAGAACAGGCATTAAAACTGATCACTTTCCATTATGGAAGTGCACGTATGTGAGTTAGTATATGCAAGCCTATGTGTGGTCACAGTGTAAATTCTCTAGTACCAATATCCAGTCTATGCCTACAGTGATCCCATAAACTCAGGAAAAAATGAACATGTTTTTCCACAGTCAATGTAAAAAGAGTTATAAGAGAACGTTAGCTCACTGTATTGTAACAAACTCAAACTTTAAGCCACATGTTCTTGCATTCTTGTTGGCAGCTTGGTAACATAAAGCTAAAATAATAGTCATTGCTCTATAATATAGTAATTCTAACAGCTTCAAGGTTACCGATTCAAGTGTATTTTGGGGTGGGGAAGCTTTAACAGAAATTAATTTCACGTATGACAGTTATTTTTAGAGGAATGTGGGGAACCATATTGGCAGGAGTGTGGAATGTAAAAAAAATATCTCTAATCGTGTTTATAGTACAAATAACTTTTTTTTTTTTTAATATTCTTATTTACCTCATCCTACCAGTTAATATATTTAAAGTATTTATGTCAATGAGGATATGGAGGCAATTATCAAGAACAAAGGTGTGGCTTTCACTTAGGAAAAAACCCCAAACCACTCCTTTGTTATAATCATTCTGTTAGGACCTGTAATTAACTCATGAGTATCATTATCACATGAGGTTAGTACATTGGAAATGATTCATGAAACTTTCATCTATTAGTAGATACAAGTCCTTCACTTAGTTGAACAAATCATTGCCTTTCCCAACACACCTTGCCTCCTAAAAGAGGAAAACAACACAAAGAATGGTATTAGTTTCACTATGCAAATGAAAACTCATTTGGAACATATTTTTGTTTTGCTGATTGATGTTTTTCAGTGTCTTCCTCCTTTTCAGTCTTAAGCTGAAGAACAGCATTTCTTAAAACTGATGTGAAGGCTGTGCATGTTTTGAATCTCTTCCTTTGGTTTATTTGTACAGAATGAGAGTCTGAGACAGCTGGAATAATGGAGACACCAGCGTCTCTTAAAAATCTGCATAACTTTAAAATTTTGTGTGTGCACTTGTCTGTAATCCTCCAAGAAGTCTCTGTGACTAGGCATGATTTGTCTCGTTTTGTAGATAGGTAAACATAGGAAAAGCTACATAACTGTAAAAGCAGACAGACGACCCCTAATCTTTGACATGAGAAAGAAGAAAGCAGGGTGTTGGTAGTGGGGGAAAAAAAAACCCACAAAACCAACAAGAAAACAAAGCAGACCGTGCAAAACAGAACAAAAAGCCCCAATGAACAATTGCCAGAAAACCTACCACGATTACTACTGAGTTTATCCAGGGAAAAGTTCTGATGATTCACAAGTGGCTCTTGAGTTGCCAGTCTTTTCACTTAACTTGCTGTTCATGTAGTGCTGCCCATCACCTGTTGTTAATTATAATATCCTATAAATCTAATGTAGAAGACCAGCAGTGAGACACAGTGACTGCACTGGCTGAATAGACACTCTAGGAAAAAAATAATTTTTTAAGAGTTTGTTCCTGGATGAGCTTCTATGAACCTGGCAATGTTGTGAACTGATATTTCTATTAAGCAAAACACTAGTGGATGCCTTTAAACAAATAAAGTCCTGCCGTTACACAACCATTGTGGTTTCAAGCACCATAACAAAAACAACACTATGATGGGAAGCTATCATTTAATAAATCAAAATAGCTCGCTTGGTAATAAATATTTTTCTTAGAAACCACAATATTCTCTTTTCTACAGATGATATGACTCCCCAGTCCCTGCATTTTTTGACATTGCTGGAGTAATAAAAGAACGTGGGAAATAACTCAGTATGGTGAAATCATTCAGTTTAGTTGCGCCTACACTTCAGTTAGAATAACTTAAAAAAGGTGTGATTTCAGCTATAGATGATCAAATTCTTCCCTTTTTCAGGTAGACACAATTTGGCTGGACTGCACAGTGCTATCTTTCTGAGATAAGGACAGTGTTTAGTTTTGACTAAATCAATCTAATTTCTCAGCTTTATATTTCCATTCCACAGTATGGGAAATAAGTTTCTTTCCTAAAAAAAAAAACCTCACAAAAAACTGTAAAAATTCCATGAATCATTGCTGTTGACTGTGTTCTACATTGGCTGCTGGTCAGATAACTTCCACTTATTGATCAATTGGCCTTTTTAGTTAGCAGTGAAAAGAAAGCTATTAAAAAAAAATGTTCTCACATGTAGCATAACTTGCTGATATAAAATACCAAATTGAGTGGGACTGATCTATTGGCATCACTGAAGGATGGTCCAAAATATTTAGTAACAGACTGCTAAAAACAAACATGCACTTGTACACTTGCCCGTATATGTATATGTAATCATGCATAAGTTTCACTTAAAGAATACAACCAGTATATACTTCTCCTGTAAATAATACTGCTCTGCTCAAAGTCCTTCAAGTTTTCTAATGTCTGATAAGAAAGTCATGAAACATTTACAAAAGTCTGAAGATTCAGCTTGTTTTACTGGGATCCCTTTTACAATCTCATGCAAAGATCAGTGTATTCTTCCATTTATTTGATCCAAAATTATTTAGTATTCCACAGCAAGAATTTTTGTGTTCCTGGGTGCAAGATTCTTTTTATAATGAAGTGCAATGTTGGTATGACTATATTTATATAGCTTCAATGACTTATTGGCTCTGTTTGCTAGTAAAAATATGGTTTTGATTATCCTTAAAACTCCTGATTTAACCTACTTTGGGAAAATTGAGCTATTATTTGTTACTGTATATATGACATACTGTGCATTCTAGCTGAAATCCAAGGTACTATACAATTGACTTGCATCGAAAGAGAAACTGCTGCAGCAAACCTTGACTGGAAGATGAAATGTAACTTAAGGAATATTAATAACAGGAAGGTATTGAAAACATGTGTCTGGTTTTAGGCAAGCAATTTCTCAGTGGTTCCCATGATAGCTTAGGACACAGGACAAAAGTTGATGAAAGTATACAGGAGATATTACAAATCCATGGGAAAAAAAAAAAATCAGAGTAACATTTGTTTAACTGGCAGGCTTTAAATGACCTCAAAGAATTATGTGAGATGTTGGTTACTGTCTTGTAAGATAATTCCATTACTTTGAAAGCAAATGTGAAGTCTGAGGCAGCTTTATTAGATATACTACTAAAATGCAGCTATCCTCTAGCTGATCTCCTGGTGCACCCCTCTCTATATTCTTTATTCTCTGCAACGGTGATTATATGATAACCCACTTAAATCTTCTATCTAAAGCAATTAATTCTTTACACTAACTGAGTTTTTCTGTTTCAGTTGTATTGGTGTGTATCTCTAGAAGCTTTTTTCTTTTTTTTAAATTGGGGGAAAAGGAATGTTAATATACTGTGAAAGGTGTGCACTTCTATTAGAGCAATGGACAGAAAACTGACAGTACCTTGATTACTGACATAACTAGCAAAGGTGGGGATGCATTAAAGCCGGGTGATGGTAGAAAACTTTCTTAAAATGTTTTCTATGTACCTTAGCTCTGAACTTGATTGCATCTCTGCATCCTTATGGGCAGTGGCCAGTCTCAGGGCCACTTACTTTCTTTTGTTTCTTCTGAATACAATTCTGCAGCTGACTGTCTTCCCATCTGTATCCTTTAACATAATATGGCTACATCAGGCCTGCACTGTGTGCAGCTCTGCTCTTGGAGAAAAACATGAACCCTATTAATCTGTGACTGGTAGGCTTTCATAAATGCAGTTTTTCGTGCTGAGTGAATACTATTTATGAAATAACCCATCCCACTAAGTAGAAACTTATCTCAATGTGTCTGAAAGCAGTTGGTGTCCTCATCAAATTTGCTCTCTCAGAATAATACCCTGACATCTTCTGGCTTTGTGAGTGGAGTTCACTCCTCGTCTCGGGCTTGGGGCTAGTATTTTCATGTAGTTTCTAGCCTTTGTCTGTTAAAATTTTTGACATAATGGATCCTTTTCAATGGCAGTTTTTCCCCAGAAAATGAAACTTTGAAAGACTTGTTAACTTGCATTGTTTCAGCATTAGACATTTTCATTGATTATACTCTCTTGTCCTCAAAGACTTTAGCTCTTAATGCCAATGCAGCAAAGAATGCAATCTCTGACATATCTATAATGGTTGTCTTTCCATAGGCCATGAATCCAGGATGTTGCATCTATCATGTCACTATTCCCACTATGAAGTGAAAGGAGATTACACTTGCATTTGCTTTCCAAACCTAGTGAAGTGTGGTCATCTTAAATAATGTGGTCTTGCTAAATTTATAGTAATGAATGCACTGTTAACAAAAGCATCAGTTCTCATGTCTTTCACATCAAATGACTCTATATTGCAAGATACAATGTTCTGCCCAGGAATGTTTTTATTGGAATAGGTGAGTGGAAGGGCATCTTCTGTAATGCTTTAAACAATTCAACTGTATGAAGAAAATTACCTCAGCTTAATAGGAGAGTACTTCACTACCAGTTCTGACATCCAAACTCAACATCCAGTAATGAAGAGATCATAACAGTGCTGAGTATCAAACGGGTTCTGACGATATGTGTTTTCTTCTCTTTGTAGGAAGAGAAAGGAAAAAAGCATGTGTGTTAATACTCTTCAAAATATTCAGGACATATTTTTCACTTTACATGAATAGATAAGCTACATAAAGTTTTTTTATTAACCTATTTTATTTTTTTACATAATCAAATGTTAATACATTAAATAAACATGAAGCAGCAGAGGAGAACTGTTTAAAACTTGCTTAGGTTGCAAAGACATCATGAAGGGTTCACATTTTGTTCTGGTTTACTTTTATGAGTAACATTGTCTGCATAGCTCTGTAATTTACAGTAAACTGAATTATTTTCTCTTTGGACTACTTTATATTACAAAGGATCACTATTTCTATTCACACAAGGCTAATTCTTCTCTGTTTCAAGCTTGTTGAGAGTTTTGAATATGCAAAAACTGGAAAAAATGAGAGAGAAATCAAATATTTCACTGTACAGTGTAAACTCTTTGGTTGATTACAAAATACCAGGCAACAAGTTGCATCAACCAAAGCCTAAAACCTAAGTTGTCCAGTTCTCCCCTCCTCCCCCTCCGAGTAACAGTCGGCAGCTCTGGAATGTGTAGTCTTCTCCCATGAAAACATTTTTCCACTCTGCCTTTTCCAAAAATCAAAAGTTCAAAGCTAAACTACTACATGTTATAAGAGAACAAATTTACCATGACACTTAAACAAAGACATGAGTCAGTGTATTCAGCTTTCCTGAGGGAGGAAGGAGTTATGTTTCTTGTTAAGGCAAGGTGTGCAGTAAAGAAATTATTTTTACAGTTTTATATATCTACTTTTAGTTGTTTATCCATATAGATGTTATATTTTACTGTACAATTAAACTTGAAACTTGTGCCTTTTTTTGTCACTGGTATATTAATCAAGGTTCTCCTCAGAAAGCAAAATATTAACATCCTTATTGTACAAAAGGGCAAATGCAATCAGACATTCAGGCAGTATTATTTAGGATACTCGTGGCAGTCTGGGAACCTCAGCTGCTGCTCTTTACTCTGGAGAGTGCTGCTTTTGTCCTTGGGAATGGCACAAGCATGATGAGTAGCATGCATGTCAAGGACAGAGACAAAATGAGATGGTTTTGGACTGCTGTGTACAACAACTTGTATCTGGAATAAAAAGCATGTGCTTTTGTGTTCTCTTAAATGTGAGGTGTAGAACACAATATATTAAGCAGCTGAATTTCTCTGTGTAGTTTTTAAAGCTGTCTAGGAAACTTGGAACACCATTTCCATTTATTTGGAAGAAGTGGCTGACTCATTTGTCTGCCCTGAAAAACCTCTACTTCTGTTCCTGACTGAAATAAGATGGATATTCTGAGAGCGATTCCCCTTGTACAACAGGAGAGAAGTACAAAAAGTCACAGCTTCTGCTAGTACTGAGCCTGACCATCACTGAATGTATGGTTGATTTGGAAAATGTTAAAAGATGCAAACTTCTGCTAGGTACTACAGTAGCTTTAATGTGTCCATTCTTTCAAGCAGATTGATATTGCAAAATCTTGGTTTTTGTGGGTACAAATTCAGGGTAGCTAGATCAAAGGTCTGCTCTAGATTCAGACCTTTGAATGTTATATTCAGTACGATGGAACCAAAATCAAAAAAATCTTGAGAATGGAGAAAGCTGACATCTGCAACTATATTCCAACAGCCTAGGCACACCATCAGGATTCAGTTTTCCCTTATTAATATGTAAAGATGTATTAGGTCATTCTCCAAGAGCAGTGCTCAGCAACTGTAGAGATGATATGCTTAAACTGAGTGACACAATTTTTTTTTCCTTCAAATTCAAATTTTTAACAATATAGTTTAGACATGAGGTATCATATTTTCTACGTCTGCCTGTCTTTCTGTTGTTCCTGTAAGATGCCATGTTAAAGGACCTTATATGGTAGTTGCCTATAGTCATAGGTTTTCTCTAGCCTTTTTAAAATGCTGTTATATTTCACAGGGGAGCACAGAGAAGGTGTAATGTAATTACACTTTAACTTTTCAAATGGAAAGGTTCAGATTTTTCATTTGTGTGTTTTATAGGCCCTTAACAATTGTACCATTAAATTTAATGTCTGTTATGAATGAGACTAAAAAAATAAAGGGACACGGTCTGTGGGAAGCG
The DNA here is from genome assembly GCF_028554395.1 of Pezoporus wallicus. Classification (NCBI taxonomy): domain Eukaryota; kingdom Metazoa; phylum Chordata; class Aves; order Psittaciformes; family Psittacidae; genus Pezoporus; species Pezoporus wallicus. The sequence goes on from NW_026638903.1 coordinate 3,034,681, forward strand.
ACCTGCTGCGTAGATGAAGCATGTTTTGATAACATCTTTTGATAAGGATGAAAGTAAGCTCTGCTTGATAAATGATAAACTCTTATTTTTATTCATCATGCATTGAATTACAGAAGTACAAAAAAAGCCATACCAGGGTATGTATGTCGTTGAGTAGTAGGGAACAATTAGGAAGGCAACTTATTAATAACAGGCTAGTGGTAGGCAGACTTGCTGGCTACGTGCAAATGAGGGTAAGAAGGGGTTTGCTCCCTCCTTTCTCTATAGCTAAGCATAGTCCTAGGCTACACAGCCTACATAGGCAATACAGTTGGTAATTCCATATATGTTCTGAAACAGCTAGAACCACAGTTCAAGCAAATTCAGTACCAGCCACTGTAATAAGTATCACATAGGGCAAATATGTATTCCCCTGGCCTGTGTTTCCACCTCCCACATTATACAAGCAAGCAGGAAAGAAACTCTCACCAGAGGTTAGGAAAACTGTGATTTATAACATCGGTGGTAGGTGGAACAGGGGAGACCAAGAGAGCCAAGTATTTTAAGCATCTGTTATAGGCCTGTGCCAGATGCAGGATACCAGACAAGATGTGCCATTTGTCTGTTCTTGAATGGAATTTCCTATGTCCTTAATACCAAGCAAACTCTGTTTATTTATAATATAACTGCTTTTGGTTTTGTAGAGATGATATACAGCACATTTCATCTCTTCACTTTCACAGCGACATTTAAACACTTAAAAAGTGATTTATTTAGCTGTGTGAATTCAGTCGGGCTTGAAAGGTGTTTTGCTTTGTCACTGGTGAATCTGTAAAGATCATAAAACTTTTCTGTTTAGGGAGACTGAACTGTGTAGTTTCCAGAAGTAGTTTTCTCTAACGCTTGTCTAAGAATGATACCCAAGTTCTTATAAGACTATGTCAGTAGGCAGTGACTTCAAGTGACCATTTTCATGGGAACAAAGAGAAGAATGATTTGGGAAGTACTGACTGTCCTCTCCTGAATGTGGATTTTTTTTTTTTTTCTCCCCGCTTCTAAGTCTTTATACTTAATAAGTGATTCCAATTATTTCCCAAAGAAATAAGCAGTAATTTCTAAGCAGAGCCTTTTCTCAGAGTATGCTGATTCAAAGCTACAGCTTTTTGGCAGAAATACAAGTATTAGTTGTAAAAGGAAACATCTCTCATTTCTAGGAATGCATTTCTAGACAAAATGAGACAGAAACATAACCTTACCAGAGTAACAGTATCTCATAATGAGATTGATTACCTGGGAGTTGAGTATCCCACCTTTAAGTCTCTGTGCTATCTCATTAATACCAAAGACATAAGCCCTAAACTACACATAAGACCAGGAGGAAAAATTAGTGTTAGGGTATCTAAGCCTAGAAGGAAAATGCAACAGCCCCACAATGGAAGACCTTGGCTCCAGAGTAAGCCAGTTGTATAGAAGGATTGATCTTTTGCATATCAATCTTTGATAATGTCTACACCCTTTCCTGCCAGCTCTGAAATGCCCATTAGCTCTGCTTCAAAGGCACATCAGGCTGGACTGTTGAGCATGCTAGGCTCTTCCATAGGCCCCTTCTGATACCTCTACTCCAGCGCCACATCTCCTAGTCCTTTACCAGCAGGATGTGTCCTCATCACCTTGCTACTCTGCAGATGAAGACCTTGAGTTCAGAGGAGGTGACACCCAAGACAGACTTCTTGACCTGAGCCCTCAGCCGACCCTAGCTTTTTCATAGAAATGCCTTGGCTTCTTCCAAGGACAGGAGAATTAAAATAAACAAAAATCTGCAGGATGGAAAAAGTGAGAAGTTGTAGTTAAAAATTTGCTGACAAAAACATGGAGGTGTACAAAATCGTTAATCAGGATCCAAGTTCTTTCAGTGATATTCCCTATTACTTTTTAGGTCACAAGGAACACTAAAGCATGTGCAATTAACTATCTGCATAAACAAGCTGCATGATCTCATCCCTTTCTGCCTCAGTTTTTCTGTTTGTAAAGCTGAGGCTGTAATATTTGACAGGGGTATTGCTCTGAAATCCAGCTTCTGACTAGAGCTGTTACTGCAATAATTACTGCAGCAGACGTCAGAATCAAGTGAAAGCACTGTCATTCAACTATTGAAACACAAACCACAGCCATCACTTGCCTTGTGTTACTACAGGTATAGACCCAATAGAGCAGAAAACAGATTTCACACTTGCTTCTAGATGTGAACCACTGTTTGAAGAGCATCTTCTCTGCTCCTAACCCCCCCCCCCAGTCAAAGTGCATTTAGCTGTTTCTGGCTGTAGCTAGAAATGATACAGCTGCATTTTTTGGCTTATATAGCTTGAGCTCAACCCTCAGAAACAGCTTAGTCTGAGATGTTTTACAAAACTATTTTTCTCTGTAAACATTTTTGTTCTATAGTTATCACATGATATCTGTGCTCCCTTATAACACACTAGTGACTGTGTGCCTTATCTTCCCATTACCAGACTGGTCAGTTACTAACTCAGGAGGTGGTCTGCAAGCTGGGGACAGAGGTGAGACAGAGATCACTTAATGAAAACTGGATTCCAAGCTGGGAGTCCTGTGGTAGTCTGACAAGTTGATGCTGAGCAACACAGAGGTCAGCATCTCGAGAGGCAGCTGAAGATATGGTCAGCCTGAAGAGTAACTTCTAAGCTAGCCTTGAGCTCACGGCTTTGGAAACTGTTGTTTGCAAATAGAGCTCACGCAAACAGAGCACAAAATACAGGATCCAGCCTGGGTTTTGGGGGTCTTGCACACATTCGAGTAATTCGGGTTACTCAGAATCTACAGGCAGGTCCTTACTTGAGCTTTAGGACAATCTCTAATGGAGCTAAATCATGCCGCCTACAGAGGCTGTTGCAAGGAGGCTGCTGCTTCCCACAGAGGTGAAGTCCAGCCAAGAATAGCATGTGTTTCCTCCTCTGCATCTAGCACAACTGCAGCTAAGTGGTTGCTTATGTTCAGAAATGAATGAAACATTCAATTAAAACAAGAATCTTCACTGACGTGACCACTGCTGTTTAATCGTTACACAAAATAGCCTTGTCTTGCCCAAGCATGCCTGGCTCTTTAAGGATAATGGAGACAGTACAGTGTTTGGATAGCTATTTTTCCTGAAAAATGGGGAGGGTGTGCCTGTGTGAGGGCATGTTCACAAGAGCATTAGCCCAGAAAGAAATAGGTACATCTGGAAAGAGCATAATCCAGGTTGCCAGACTCTGGCACTGCCATGAGAAATAATCCTTTCTCAGGAAAGTACCAAAATGTGGCTGTCTGGTTTGCCCACAAGTATCTGGGCATTTTTCTTGGCAGGCAGGGGTACTGGCAGTTATCTGCATTTTGATTCCTGACCCAACTAGTGTCTGTTCTTTCTTTGCTGAAGATGGAAGGATACGCCTGTGGTTAAATCACTGGCCTAGGGATTAGGCAAAGTGGTTTCTACTTAGATTTTAGTCTGCATCCTTGGCCAGGTCACTTAAGAATTTTGAAAAGTGCTCAGCACCCACAAACAGGATCAGATTTTTCAAAAGCTCTCTGCTTCCACTGAGGCAGTGACCAGATGATCAAAAGAACTTTTCTGAAAATTTGGCTGCTGGTGTCATTGAGAGCGCTACTGGGTGCTGAGGAGTCATGAAAATCTGGTTCTCATTAAGGTGCCCAGATGGGAACCAAGATCTCCAACTAGCCCCCATCATGATGGGAAGACACCTGAGAATCTGGCCAGAAGTGATCTCTTGAAATGCTACACCAGGAACTTTCTCTGTGCCTCAATTTCCTCTAAATGAAAGTGATGTTGCCAGAGTCCTTGTAAGGATAAATTCATTAATCTACTGTATGTGATGTACTTGGATGCTTCTGCAGCCAGGAGAGGGAGGTGAGGCGTATGCAGTGTAACATCTTTCCAGACATACCAATCATCTGTGTAAGCAAGTGTGTTAAAGGGGCTGGAGTAGGAGTCCAAGAGTCAGCTTCACTCTATGTACAATTTGCAAGTCTTCAGGTTCAGGAGCTGCTGCTCTTCATCTTAAACCCTTGTTCATGAGTCAGGGCTCTGCCATGCTAGGGGATGTAACAAAGTCAAAAAGACTCACCCTGAAAAACCTTTGTGTTAAACAAAGTAGGACAGGGAGAATATATTGAAAAAAAAAAAAAAAAGATAAAGCTGTTCCATTCAGCTGTTTGCCTTCTGAACTCCCTGCCTGTTGGGTACAGTAATTTTATAATTTTCTTTCCTCACATGATATTCCTTTCCATTCCCACTAAGGCACTTGGTATTCTGGGGTAGTTTTAGACTGTTAGAATTTCAACTTCACAAGATTGGTTACTCTCCTTATACTAGATAGGCACATACAGTAATATTTTTTTCGCAGGTGTTTGGGGTTGTTTTTGTTTTAAGACCAGGGAACACTAACTTCAAAATGGACATTTATATATATATTTAACTTACAGTGGCCTCAACTTTGCTTCCAGATGGGGAAATCTGAAAGGTCCCAAGCCTCCCATGGTGCACACTGGAGCAGCCTTCCTTCTCTTTCTAAGCAGCCTCCCCTCACATGATGCAACATTTTCATTCCAGCTGAGAGTGGGGGCTCTCCCTCTTCCCTCCTTCCCCCCCTCCTTTTTAGCCTTCCAGCACTGTCCACATCTGTGCAAGCTAATGCTACCCAGATCCTTCTCAAATGGGCACTGAGGGCTGGCACGCAGAAGCAAAGCCCCCAGGCTGCATCTCTGAAACCCAAGAAACCTCAAACGCATTGTGTTTCCGTAAATGCTCCTCAGCTGACTGGGCTGTGGGGAATTTCTGCTCTTCCCAACCCTTGCCTCTCCTTTGGCAATGAGGTGCAGACTTTCAATCAACTTTCTGACTGCCTATGTGCAGAAATGGTATTAGCGTTAGAGTGAAACCACAACATGAGGGGCCCTGCCTGGCTGACGAGGAGCCCCTAACCACAGCTGCCCTTGGCCCAGGCCTTGCTTGCAGCCCAGCAAGGGTGAGCCGTCACCACCCCGTCGAGCTACGGCACCTTCCTTCAGGGTTGCAGTGGCGATGGCGCGGCCCAGCTCGGGCTGGGCTAACGCGGGTTCGCGCCGTGGCCGTTACTGGCTCAGGTGCCTAACAGCCGCTTCTTTTACAGCGTTCTAAACAAAAATGGGGGTTTTGGGGTTTGTTTTTTTTTTTAAAGTAGAACACAACATTATAACTAAATTGAATTCACTGACAAAAAACCCTGGTATCTTGACAGCTTTTCGGCATCAGGTACAACAGTTCATGTTTTTCTGGTCTCACAGACTTATGAGCAGTTGAGCAAGCAAAAATATTTTCCCTCATCATCTTTGGTGGCAGGAAGGAAGTGTTGTTGTGTCATGAGCAGCAAAACCTGTGGTGGTCTGTGGTGTTGAGTGCCCCTGAAAACACCAAGTTACTCGGCTTCATCTCTGGTGGGAGCTGAGGAAGCAGCTGTGTCATGGATGCAGTCATTTTGAAGGGTAAGGCTGTGTGTTTTGAGGGTCCATCAAGTTAAAATTCCAGCTCTCAAAATATGGTTGATGAATGGAGCATTGAATCACAGAATCACAGAACTGTCTGGGTTGGAAAGGACCTTAAGATCACCCAGTTCCAACCCCCTGCCATGGGCAAGGACACCTTTCACTAGAGCAGGTTGCTCCAAGCCCCGTCCAACCTGGCCTTGAACACTGCCAGGGATGGGGCAAGCCACAGCTTCTCTGGGCAACCGTGCCAGTGCCTCTCCAAAAAGGTTTCTGTTCACTTATTTTTTAAACACTGATTTTCATGAGTTAAACAGTAGAAAGTCAAAATCACATGTAGCAGAGAAAATGTCTCTCAGCAGTCACAAATTGAATTTGCTTTGCTTGTGTTTCCTTTTGTACTGTGTTCTTGAGAGCATTCAGCATATGAGTGACAGATGTGATGTTGAAAAAAGGGTGTTTCAAAAAGAATAAGATACTCATTGCAAGTGAATTCTGAACTCAGTGTAGGGCTGGAGTTTGTTCTTGAAATCTGAATCTAAGAGCTTTCTTGCCCTGACTGTGGAACAGAGATAATGCCATAAGAATCACATGCCAAAACTAACTGGTAGCTTGGATTTTAGATACTGAGTATTGCAACTTGCTTAAAAGCAATCTAGAAGTGAAATGCAATGAAGGTGATATTACAAAAGACAACTGAGCCAAGTGGAATTACTTTAAACTACAACTTTAAAGCCATCTGATAATTTTATAGCAGTACAAAAATAAAAAAATTACTGCTGAAATGAGTCTTTAATCAAGCAGCAATCTTTAATATTAAACAGTTTTCTTTATTTCCAGGATAGTATGAACAGTGTTTTTAGCTGAGGCTAGTAATGCAAGCTCAAGGAACAGTCGTAAAACTTTCCATGTTTCCTGATGTAGTAAGTTATGCCCAGATCTCCAAAAGATAATAATAGCCTGTAGGAGTTCCTAAGCATAAGAACTAAGAAAACCCCTGTTTGGACTTACTGGCATCAACCTGCTAAACTGAGCTATGCTGGTTGGAACTGGAGAAGAGCAGGAATTCCTGTAACAGGCACAGAACATCCAACTACTGCACCTTTTCTTTTGTGGAAGACAGAAATCACTGCTGCATCTTCACCTATATGCACATACAGAAAATCACTCTGGAGATCTTACTGCCCAGACTTGCATGTAACTTGTATGCAGAGTAAGAACTCAGTAATATCATGAGCACCTTCATTCATCACCAGAGCATATTTTTGGAGCTATTCAACCAGAAGGCTGGAATAGAATGGGACAGAATCCTTCCAGTTGTTGCCTTGTTAATTTGTGTTGAGAATTACAACTTAATAAATAGGCAGGGTAGCTCTTGTGAACTGACATTCAGCCTGTGAATTCTGTATTATAGTACTGAGTCTTGTCCAGTAATCTACAGCAGCATATCAGAAATTGTACCCACAAGTATTTCAGTCTTGGAATACATTTGAATGAAGCCAAATAATGATTACAGCTGTTTTTGAACACACAGCTAGATTTTGCTAAGCTCTGCCCACCCTCAGCAAAAGTCTTTCCATTCATTGGAGAGCTTGTGCTCTGTTTGAGCGCTCTTTTTTTATCCTAAGTTGACCAGAACTTGGCTTTGGCCCTTTAAATCCTTCTCCCTATCAACTCAGCAACCACAGAGGCAGTTTATTACTGAAAAGAAATCTTAGAATCAGTTTTGGCCAGCATTGTCTTGGAAAGTTCATTTTATTAACATGGTTTTGATTTTATTTCAAAAACACTTTGACAAGCACTGACATCTTTGGAACCAGTAAAGCACAAGAGACTTACTCCTAAAGGCCTAAGCTTTGCATTTTTCTGCAGCAAACAATGTGATGTGCTACTATGGTAAATTCAGTTCAAGCCACTGACTGAAAGGAAATAAGTACTGAGTGTTCTCTTTTTTCCTTCATTTTCTAAAATACGTTTTGTGTGAATGCTAGTGCTTGTGGGATGTACTTGCTTAACTACTCATCGCTTATTTGCTTTTTTATCTAAAGTGTGACAAATATATCAATACTGGCAACATAAACTTCCCTTACAAGTCTTCTTTTATTGCTCAACATTGACCTTAAGTAACTACCTCTTGACTTTTTGCTGAGATTTGCCAATAAGGGTCCTAGTTATGTGTTTTATATTCCTGTTCATCAACTGAGAGTTGTTCTAAGATCACCTAATTCATTTACAAAGAAATTCTGGGAAATAGCTGAGCGGGTTTTTTTTGTGTGTGGTGTTTTTTTCTTTTTTTAAGGCATGCTGAAAGAGAGTTTCTGGTTTCTTTGCTACATAGAAGAGCCTTGTTGTGATATTCTGCATTCACGGGAGCTCCACACATGGTGGGAATAATGGAAGGGCAAAACAGAGGTAAGTCATGTGCTGGGATAAGCAGACTTGACTGAAGAAATCTACCAGTGGTAAGTGGATAGTATTTGGTGTGTGTCCCTGGGGCTTTGCCATCTTCCAATCTGTCCCTTTGGAAATTATGTCGAGTAATTAAGAGACAGTGTAAGCATCTCCATTTCAGGGGCTGTAGTGTATTTTATATATATGGTGTTGTTTCACATCATAACACTGGGTTTTGTTAGAAACTTATTTTGCTGTCTGGAATTTTAAATTGTGAAAATGGCCAAATGCACTGCTTGAAGTTCCCTAGGCAAGCCCACAGTGAGCTACTGTCCACTTCTTTCTTTCCTTTCAGAGAGAAGAATGCAGCAGTATGTTGGTCTGGAAAGAGTAGCTGCTTTTTTAGTCAGCAGGAAACATATGCTGCAGATGTTTCAGAAATCTGGCTTTTAATATAGCTTTGATATCTAGTATGTCAAGTTATGACTCATTCTCCCTTTAACAGAATACGTTATGTGTATCCTATATGTTGCTGTGATGGATACTTAGGAACTGAAGTGAACTAGCATACCTGTGATCCAGGAGTATGTTATTTTCAGTACTATGGATATCTATTTAAAATAGAAATTCTTTCTTAAGTCTGGAGTATCTTTTTTTCATCTCAGCTTTATTTCAGAATGACTGCATAAATTGTATGACCTGTTTCTCCAGCTGCATAACCAGATTATATAGGCCTTTCCCTACAAGAATGGAAAAGAACTTTTTTAGGTTCTTTTTGTTTTGGTTTGTGATTTTTGTGATTTTATTTTTTTAGGGAAGTGTTTAGGGGATTTTGTGGTGGTTTTTTGAGTTGATGTCTTCTTGCTGGAATCATTCATCTGATTTTTTTTTGTAAATGTGGAGTTCTCAGAAGCTGACATTCTGAAGTGTTACAATTTGGGATTGCCGAGAATGTTGTCACAACTGGCCAGCTGTCTCTTAAACTCAGTGTAATGAACACATACACACTTTTCTTGGAGAGGTGGAAAGCCCAAGATGTGCATATGGTGTGTAACAGAAGGATACTCTAGCTGCTTGGTATTATGAATGGCATAGCTGCTAGCATGCTTCTTAAATCCTAAGTGGAAAGTTTCTTACCTCCCAGGAATTCCATATTACTTTTGAATGCCCTCATGTTGAACTCAGTGTAGTTGTTGATGAGACCCTATAAAGAATGATGTCCACTTACGTGCACAGACACCACAGTCATCAGTTTACAGCATGCAAGCAGCACTGGGAATAGAATTTAAGACCTTCGCCTCCGCAAACACAGCTGCTCATCTGGCTATAGGCTTTGTAGCCAGCAGAGGGAACTGATAAACGCTCTCATAGGGCTGCTTTATATATGTTTTTCTAACCAAGAGAGGGCACTGACTCTCACTCACTTTTGAAAAGGGTCTGTTACAAGTCACCCCTCAACAGTTTCACCTGCCATTCAAGAACAAACATGCTTACATTCATCTTGCTTTTGCTATAAAATACGGACTTGCATGAAGTTGTTTTAATCACCAAAAGATGCCCCTAGACTACATCGTGATATTAATCCCCTGCAGTGCAATTACGAGACATTAAATTCATTACACACCAAGACAATTACAGAAACACATCCAACATTTCAGGAGTACAGAGAGACCAAACACAATTGTTTACTGATGTGTACAGAGAATAGGCACAGTTATTGCACAAGACCCACAAAAAGCTTCAGAACCAGGACGCACCAATATATTTTTAAACACACATCGCTCCACAACTTTTGCTGAAGGAGAATTCTGTTAGTATAAATAATAGATCTCACTTTCTGGACGGAATGCCACAAAAAAAGCAACATCACTTGCACAAAACTCTAGAAAATGTAAATGGCAAAAGTAAGAAACTTTTGTACATTCAAATACAGGTACTTGTTGGTTTTAATCAGATAGAACCATCTCTAACGCTTTTTGTCTTTTCTTGTTCCTTGCTACAATAACTCAATTGAATCACTGCTCTTTTAGAAATTTGACTCTAGTGAAAAGTAAAAATTATCTCCCTGTAGAAAGAAAGAATGCTCAGCGTAGAATAACTGAAAGGCAAAAATAGCAAGGGAAAATACAGCGATATTTTAAAGTTTCAAGGATAAAATTTAATCTTTCCTTCCCTGAGATATATGGAAAGACGTACAATAAACAGAAATTTCTGCCTTGTAGATATGCTCATGAATGTATAAAAATTGTGCTACCTTCTATGGTAGGTAGTGACAGGACAATTTTTAGAATCTATTCAATGTTTCATACAAGACCTACATGAATAACTTTGCTTAAGCAGTAAAGAGATTTTCTTTGAGCTCTTTGCTGCTACTGAGTTACCAAGACTGAATTCTTAGTCAGATGTTGCCCACTGTTTCTGGTTCATAGCAGTGGACCTCAGTTTGCTTATCCTTCCAAGAGTGAACTGGTCTCCTTTAACCACAGAGGATAAAAAAGAGGTGGTCATTTGGTTGATTGATTATTTACCACCTCCAAGAATGATTGGCAAATCCTATTATGGGTTTGTAAAGGGTTTCATAGGAAGTTCAAAAGTGTTAGGAGGAAATTACCTCTCAAGATTTGGCACTGGAATTCTCCCTGCTCCTTCAGCCCTAAAGAGTCTTGCAAAGACAGACCAGCTGCAAAGGGGTGTGCTTTATAAGGCTGAATACAAAACGAAGCATGGATTGAAGTGCTAGACTGAAACCTGGAAGCTAAATCTGACTCTCTACCATGTATTTTCACTGTGACCATAAGAAAAACTGTCCATGTATTTAATATCAGTATGGTCAGAGAAAAATGTGTTTTTGCTTCACAGAGAGGCAAATAAATTCATGAAGATCAGAATGTCTCACAAGCAGTGGTATTGGCAGGCCTATGGAGAGATAAGCAGACAGTGATGTGTTTATCCTGTGTGTCTAAATACCTAGTATAACACTTTTGACAGCAGTTGGAGTTGTACTAGTGGCTTAAGTGCCACCAGTATAACTTAAGTGGCTAAATGCACACTTAAAGAACCTAAGTGCAACTGCCAGGAGAAATGGCTGAGCATACCTGCTTAATTCTGAACTGGTCTGTGGCTGAAAAAATAGTACAGTCTCTACCTTTTGCTTTTTTAAAGTGTTATGGTCATTACTCAAAAAAAATCTAAACTCCTTGTTCTTCTGCTTTTTCTTTTTTTTTTTTTTGATCGCAGTTGTAGCAGTATTTTAAGATGACAGTATTTTTATCTTAGTATCTGTATGCGTTGATCTTATAAAAAGGAGTTACAGATCAGCACAGAAGTCAATAAATGCATTCCTAGACATCTAAGTTCTCTTGGAGACCTGCTGGGTGCAGTTTCCCTTCATCCCCTGCTGTAGAGTGATGCTAAGCTGAATTATCTACTCAGCCTAAGAGAGAAATTGCTCAGAGGAGATTCTGATCGTAATTAAACACGTTCCTTTGAATAAGGTTTTTTTAATATGTCCTGCAATCCATTTTGCAGATGCCAGCACATCAAATTTCAGAGCAGGCTTTAATAAAAGGTATTTTGCTATATACACATTTCTTGTGTATAATGACAAATGCAATTTTTAATGTGTTGGGGTTTTTCTTTCCTTGAAAATTGCTCTGTTAGAGATTTTGATTTATCTGATAGATTAAAATACTGCGTGAACAGTGAGGCCTTATTGCCAGATTGTAGACTTAAATTCTGTATGCATTACACTTTAAAATCACATATCTGTGTTTTACAAGAGGGGTGTTTATAAAGATGGAAGGTAGGTTTGCTATGAAAATAAGATATTAACTAAGGAATGAAATTTTGTAGCTTAGAGATAAGACAAGAGTTATGAGGAAAACAACTGCTATTCCTGTCTCTTAAGGTCAGTTTATATGGTTTACCTGGATGCAAAAATAGTTTTACTGTAAGCCTGCTTTAGAAAGCACTGCACTTTTTTTTTTCTTTAATAGTTGCATTTGTGGTGGTTTGTTGTGTCGGGGGTTTTTTTTGTTTGTTTTTGGGTTTGTTGTTGTTTTTTTTTTTTAATACTTATGTAATCTTCCAGGAAATTAGTTGAAGGCAGCATTTTCAGTGTTTTTTTTTTCCCCCCATTATTTACAATAGGTAACATGCAAAATAAAGAAAAACTTTTAGATAAAATAAGCAGGAAAAGGCAATTTGAGCAGAGTTTTGCTGTTATACAGTACTGTAGCTTAAAATGTTGCAGCTGATGTGAGTACAGCTATATGTGGACATAATTTATTTTTAGAAAAGACTTTATTTGGGGAAGAGCAAAAAAAAAAGTCAATTTAGAAAGAGCATTGTTTGCCTACCAAGAAGAAAATATCACTCAACTGCAGAATGTATTACATAGTGTACAAAAGAACAATTTAGAGACAGCATTCACTACTTGCTTTCAGTAGTTCATACTTTTCCTCCTCTCTGAGCACTGGAGAGAGGCATTCTAGGATTAGGATTTCTGTGATGGAATTTCTTTAAACAGGTGACTGTGTGTTAAAAGTGCAGTGACTCACACAATGTGAGAAACTGGGACTATTCACAAGTAGGTTAATCTCTGAGGATGGACAGATGAATAAAGTGCAAATACAGTTATGAAATCACACTTTGTTTCAACCGTTCCAGTAGCTGTCTCTGAGGCACTTAACTATTCCTTCTTCTAGCATTAGGAATGCCTATGTAGGCAACTGTAGATAAAATATAATTCAAACTGATCTAGAAATTTCATAGACACACAAGGTCTGTTGTTCCAAGAAACAGAACTTTGCTTGTGAAATGTGTACTTTAAAACTGTTTGGTGCCAGATAGTGAATTCCATCAGCCTAATTACTGTACTTCTGTGAGGGCTTAAGCTTCATCAGACTTTTTATAAAGGCAATGAAACCTGTGAAGATACACTTCAGTCACAAAATTCTCTCAAGCTGCCTAGTAAATAGTAATAAAAACCAATTCCTTCCTTAAATTAGCTCTAAGTGGTTTTTTTTTTGGGGGGGGGGTGTTGTTTTTTTTTTTTTTCCTCCCTTTCTGTTTTTCCCCTCCCCTCAACCAGAATTTAAGGAAGCTTTAGAGTGTAGTTTATTTGATAACTTTGGCTGGACTGAGAAGGAGACTACTAAGAGGGGTAATGAATTGTTAGATTTGATCTGGGTATACTGATTTCTTAAAATCAATCAAAAACGGAGAGACCTTTTTCCAGCCACACAGTTTCCCATCAAGGTCTGTTTTTATTTCATTGCTAAACCAACAGACTATTACTAACTTAAATGTCAGATGACACTACATCTGAAAAAAAAAAAAAGAAAGCGGGGGGGGGGGGGGTGGGGGGTGGAAGCCAGCAGCACCACCCAGCAAGGCAGTGCTGGAGTTCACATTGAGACTTCCTCACAATAGCTGGTTAGATCAGAAACCTGAAGTAGCAGTAATCTTACCTTGAGTATACAAGATCCAAGGAGAGAAGATCACTGGCTCAAAACAGTGGAGGACTGAGAAAGTGCTCTGATCTGCTGCTAGTAGCATGCACTTGGCTTTTATGTGCAGGTGGGAGGAGCTGCTCCTTACGGTAGGTGGGCAGTGAGGATAGCAGGCAGACAGCTTTCAGAAGGCATTGTAGAATAGGTTTTTGCTCTTTGGGGAGAAGAGGAGAGAGGGAGAAAAAGGAAGCTGGATCGCGTTTACAGGAGAAATAGTGATGGATTTATTTGTTGGGGTTTTTTCTTTAAATATTTAGTTATGTAAAGATTTTTCTACTGTGTGTGTTCCTTAATCTCTGAATTATTCCAGTTACAGTCACAGTTACTGTACAATCACTGTTACATTAGTTACTACTAGGTCTCACTTTGTCTTTTGGAAGAATTTTTATAGCAGTGAGATACAAAGGCTGCTGTTTCATTTTCTAAGAAGGGAGAGCTATGAAGAAGCAGCCCTTGATCCTAGAAGTTGTTTGTTTACTCTGGGATTGAACTTCCTTTTTATTTCAAATGTCTACTAGATCTCAGCTCTGGAATCCTCCTAAGTTTCCATTGTGCTGAGCTACTCAGCTTTTCGTTGACGCAGCTGTAACATGTTCCATCTACACACTGACTTTCTAGCACTTTAGAGCAGTTTTATTGTTCCCTGTGTCTGAGTTCTAAACAATTTTCCCAACTGGTATTCTCAAAAGGCAAATGTATCCAAAAAGACAAACCAGTAGAAATATGCATTCCTGGTGGTTTCTGTGTAAAATTACTCATTGTTCATTTTAACTCATTCATTGCTTTCAGGGCACTGAGAATGGATGGCACAGTGTCCAGACACTGGCTCCTGCAGGTGAAAGAGACCTTTGTACCCATCTGGAATACACGAATTCTGTATTTCTGTGTGTCCCTACACAAGGCATCTGGGCCTGTATTTTTTTTTTGTCGTAATATATGAGTAAAACCTATATCATATTGGAACATTAGTGAGTGGAGGAAGTTAGAAAGAACAGGAAGGGGGCAAGGACTGGTATGAAATCAAGGGTGAGGTTAGAGGTACATACTGATTTAAAACCAGACAGAAAAATGAATGAGAACCTGAGTTCACAGAGTTGAGATAAGCAAGTTTGTAGTGAAGGTAACAGAGAGGCGATATGATATATGCTGCTTCTTGCACTAAAGGGCCAAACTGGTCAGTGGACAAAGAGGTATAAGATGCTTATAAAATCTGGGAACTTCTCTCAATATCCTGACTTGACTCTCAGTGTTAGACTCTTGTGTCAATATTTTAATATCTGAATATATATATGCTATGATCACTGTAAATAGCTCTCGAGTCACAAGATATTTATGATGGGAAAGATTATGAAGACTTAAGATAGATTCAGAGTAACCTTTCCTTCCTTATCTTCTTCTGTTCTCTTTACCATGAGTGGTATTTTTGGTTTTGGGTTTTGGTTTTTGTTGTTTGTTTTTTTTTTAATGTAGTACTGAGCTTATCAGAATCATAGAATGTTTTGGGTTGGAGGGGACCTTAAAGATCATCTAGTATCAACTCCCCAGATACTTAGTTGCATTCAACTTTATTTGGTTTTGTCTTTTTAGAAAGAGGCTTACAAATCAATTGCCCATCAACTTGAATGTCTGTTAGGTGGTAGAAGTAGCTGCCTAACCTTGGTGATACTTAAAACTGTCAAGCTGGAGAAAGGACTGGCTAATTTTGTTACAGGTATCATGTTGCTATTAGGTAGGGCAATTCTACATTATTGCAACTGATTGAGGAAAAAAATGTCATGTTATTTTGTTATTTCTGCAGCACTCAATGTATTTTTAAAGTTGTCATTAAGAAATGAGTTTCAGTTCTGACAAGATTACTGTGTGCTTTTAGGAAAGCTTCATGAAGTAACGGTAACATGGGTAACAAGTAAAGCAATGGTACAAGTTACTGCAATGTTTATGTAGTTGGTTTAGTTATGGCACATAGTAATGATTCAGTTGATTAAAAGATGTACGCAAACTGGAATTCTACTCAGCTAACATCTAAACAATCAGATGGGTTTGTATTTAGAGAAATCTAGGTCAAGATTTTCAGAAATTAGAAAGTGAATAGTACCCATTATGTGATGATTAAACTGTTCTTACTCTCTCAAAATTGCTGAGCTTTCTGTAGGTTCTTTTAAAATCAGTGGCTACTTCTATAAACTCAGTCCCTTCTAAAGATCAAGCTGTTTGTGTGCACTGATCATGTGTCCTACTATACTGCAGACTCAAGGCTAGCCTTGCCTTTTATACTTCTAGAATAAGAGAATTAAAGAAGTTTTTTAGTTCTTTCCTTCAATGAATGTTAAAGCACTTTATTACAGTATTAAATAAACATACCAATACATAAAATAAAGTATTAGACCTATGCTTATGTTTATTAAAGCACCTGTGATTTTCTAGTTACTGGATCACTTATCTTCCCTAATGAGATTTTTAGTAGATGAAAACTTTGCCAAAATATCTGTGGGAAATTTGATTAGGTCCACATAGGATTAACTGGATTTCAGGGCACACTGCCAGGCTGGACAGTAAATTCAGTGTGGATAGTGTGGCAGGAAGGGTTTTCACGTTCCTATGACTAGAAACAATGACCAACCTTTCAGTTTCCATCTGCCTATTAAAAATAAAGTTATTTTTTCAAGGGACACTTCAGTGCTCTAGCTCTCTTGCTCCATTCTTGCCCCAGAATGTCCAAATTCATTTGCCATGAGCTTCCAAGAATTGTTTGAGGCATCCTGTGCTTTTCAAAATCTGTATCAGGTTTTTGCTTTACTTGATGTTATGGCTACACCTCTAGTGCAATAGAACTGTTTGTAAGGGAATGTGCTTCATGAAGGTACCTTAGACTTGCATAGATTGTTTTACCAAACTTCTGGGAACTGTGCACATTCGCTCTTCAGTGAGTCTTCTATTATATTAAATTTGTTTCAGCATACAGAGTATATGGCAAAAAAACCCTTATTAACAGAGGTGGCATTTCACTCTAGGCCTCTTAAAAGGAGATAAGCCAAAATTCCTTCATTTGTTCCATAAAGAAGCTAAGTGATGACTCCTAGTTTGCCCTGAATGTAACTGAGCTAAAATAATGTGGCTGAATGTGTTAGTGGGGGATGCAGAAATTATCACCCTGAATAGATTGGAAGGTTGAACCTTTGCAAATAAATGATTTCTGTAGCGTCACAGCAACAGCTCTGGTAGGTGGCTGCATGCTATTTGGCTGTATTATCAAAGGAGGAGGGTCCCAAACATTTAGGTAGCATGGTGAAGATTAGCTATCAAGGTCAGGGTGTCAACATTTATTTTTTTTTAAAACACAAACCTGAAAGAATTAGAGGGAGACCTCCTAAGGTAAAGTGCGATAATACAGCTGCAGTAACCTCATGAGGTGAAAGTTAACATTTGGGGGTTTTGTTGTGATGTTTGTTGATATATAAATGTTTTGAACAGCCTACAGGTAAATTTCTTTAAACCTACACAGCCCTCATGTAAATATATTCTTTCATCTTATCTGATTGTAGGACCAAAGACACAAACAATTTCTCCATTTGACCGGTAGTGTATTCTATTAACCTATGGCTTTGAGCAGCATTGTGTCTTCTGTCATTCTTCCCATCATCGTAAGATTTATCCAAAGCCTTTCCAGCAGATTTGCCTTTTAAAGAATTAGATGTGACAATGTTGTAGTTTTTATAGAGCATTTTTGTTTGGTTTTTGTGTTGGTGGTATAGGTTGTTGGGGTTTTTTTTTTGGTTGGTTGGTTGGTTGGTTGGTTGGTTTTCTGTACACTAAAGATTCACAAACCTGGAAGGAAGAGTAAGGGGAGAGAGTGAACAGTTTTCAAAGGGCCAGATCAATTACGTTTGTTTTCTCAGTATACCAAGAATCTGACTGATACTGTCTTTCAGATTTGCACTTGTAGATTAGGGCCAGTCAGATGGTTTGGCTACAAAACTATTGTATGCCAATCCAATGTAGGATACAAAATCAGGATCTATTTTGAAAGTGCAGATACTGCATTCTAGATAAGCATACATTAAGGCCTGAATGTGCGTGTTGATGGAGCACATTTAAGAGAAAAATGCCTACCTCAACATTTCCTCCTGTATGCCAAGGTTCATTCTTTAGCACGTTATTTGATAGAGGTAGGATTGAAACAAGAAACAAACAAACAAAACCAACCCTACAAACCATACTTTTTATACAGCATGTTCTGTATCAAAAGAATTAGACCTCATAGCAGCCTTCCAATATCTGAAGGGGGCCTACAGAGATGCTGGAGAGGGACCCTTCATCAGGGACTGTAGCAATAGGACAAGGGGTAATGGGTTTAAACTTAAACAGGGGATGTTCAATTTAGATATAAGGAAGAAGGGTGGTGAGGCACTGGAACAGGTTGGCCAAATAAGTCTTAAATGCTCCATCCCTGGCAGTATTCAAGGCCAGGCTGGATGGGAACTTGGGCAACATGGTCTAGTGTGAGGCATCCCTGCCCATGGCAGGGGGTTGAAACTAGAGGTTTCAATCTTAAGGTCCTTAAGGTCTTTTCCAACCCAAACTATTCTGTGATTCTGTAACTAATGCCATTTTGTGTGCATCTTGGCTCAGCTGATTGTGTTTAGTATCGTGTCCATCAATGAAAAGGGAATGCAGTCAAAAGCTGCTAGTATTAGATCAATCAATACAGCCTACAGTTGCATCATTTATCTCCTGTATTTACGGAATTCCTGTATTTGTGGAAGCTCTGGACTTCCACTGGCATTCACTAGCTGATGTTGATGCTTACCATATCAAAACAGAAAAAAAACCCAACATACTTTAACAGAGTGACTCTTGGCAGTGTTTACTGAAAGATTGGATGTTTTTCTAGGTATATGATATAGCATAAGCCATACTAACATCTGAAGGATGGGGATTCACTTGCTGGGGAAGCAGTTCTGCTAAAAAGCAATGGCAGAGTCTTGCTAGACAGCAAACTGAATGTGAACCAGTAGTAGGCTGTGGCCGCTAAGTTGTCTTAAGGGCTGTAGCACTTGCGTTTTCAGAGAGACTGCAGGAACCAGTCTTGTTCATCCTGGGGAGCCTAACAGACAACACTTTCCAGTACCTGTGGGGAGGTTATTAAGAAGGTGAACCAGGCTCTTCACAGTAGTGGGAGGACAGCAGACAATAGGCCTAAGATGAAAGAAGGGAGGTTGTGTCTGGAAATGAGTAAAAAAATTTTCCATGCAAGAACAATCAGTGGCAGTGGAGCTGGTTATCTGTTGAGGTTGTGCAGGCTTCAGCCTTGGAGACTTTCAAGAATCAAGTGGATAAAGCCGCGAGCAGACTGCTCTGACCTCATGGCTAACCCTTCTTCAAGCAGGGAATTGATTCAATTAGAGATCTTCTCAGGTTCCTAACTATATTGTACAAAAATACTGAGTAAGTTTTCATGCAAGTGAAATTGTGCAAGAGTTCGTTAGCCGGGTTTCAGTTCATCTGTGTTCAAGAGATTGAGGCATTGGCCCAGGGGATGATCAAAGCTGATAAAGTGTCATTGTATTCAGATCTAGGGTTTGTGCATTTCTGAAAAATAACCGAGATAAGACATGGAAGTCTTAACTTCTAACATTTGACTGAAGATTAAATAAGACTTGTCTTCAGTTCCACCAGAGTGTGCTTGGTGGCAGTATTATGCATTCTGTGTGTGCCTTTTGAATATTTTTCTTTTAAATAAGTTTCCTGAAAGTTTATTTAATGCAGCCAAGTGGCACACATTTTGGCTGTAATACATATTCTTTTAAAACTCTCCTCCAAAAGATTATATTGTGTTTTTTATTTTAAAAAGATAATTTGTGCTCTGTTTCAAAAGAAATATAGCATCCTTGGGAAAATATACTTCTGATCAAAGGAAATATTTGGCCCAGTGACACTGAAGTTAAAAAGGGAGTGAAACAGAATTTGAATAAAAATGTTCATGTTTCTGTCTCTACCACATAGGTGTTACACTTTATTTCACAGATATTGCTCATTTTGCAGCTACACAATGAAACAGTTCTAATACTATACATATTTTTGCTATCTTACATCATTAATAAATTCTTTCCTCTTCTGCACAAAAAAGATGTATAGCGACAAATTTTTTTAGCTTCATTAATGTTTAAACTGCCTTGTATTATGAGGAAATCACTAAACCACTGGAATTTAATGCCAAACATTGTAAGAATTCTTCTTCAGGACTGGGAGAAAAGTATAGTTTTATTGCATGTTTGGTCATTAGCAAAATTATTTTTAAATTCTAATGACTGAGGTTTTTTGTTGAAACTCAAAATTACTGTAAATTGTTCTGGAAATGGACATACGATAACTTTGACGAGAACACCTAAAACACATCTTGTAGTAGCAATCCACACTTTCTTCAAATTGCATCAAATAGTGTTGTGGGAGACACAATATTATTTATCCTAACTCCTTAAGAATATGATGTAAAGGAAGCAGGCCAGCTTCTGCTCTCAGTTGTATTGTGGCAAAATAGGAGTGTGAGCACAGATGTGATTAGCAGTGCTCACATGGATTTTGGTGGAGTTGCATTTCAATCTTTCCATGTTTTACAGTTGTCTTAGATCAGAGCATGGTTTACAGAGTGTTTAGCAAAGAGCTATCAGCTCAATGCTGTTTGCAAGTGTTTCATAACTTTCATTATTTTTATTATACATTAACTTGTAATCAGTCTTCCTCTTACTGATTTTGGTTTAGAGTTCAGTGTTTCCATTACTCTCTTCTAGGGTAGATATGAAACTGTGCTAACTTGTTCCCAAGAGCCATAGGCTAAGTTCAAGTAAGTTAAGAACTACCACAGTTATTTCATAGACTTCTTCCATGGTGTGTCCATCTTCCCCACCCCCTCCCCTTTTTTATTTTTTAGCAAAGTACTTTACAAGTTAGTACTTCTAAGTACTGACAGAGCAGTCAGCTCTGGAAACAAGTCCTTTGAGTTCACATTATCATGATGGTTAAGAAGAATTGTGAGTGCTCTGTCCAGCTTGTCTCCCATCTTTCATAGGAAACCACTGAAATCATTACTACTGGGCAGCACTTAGATCAAAAGAAGTTCTAGTATGGATTAAAAGATTTCCTGACATTGCTGGTGAACAGATATAATACTTGAGTAAATTTCAGTGGTTTTTTGTTTTTTTTTTGAAAGAATTGGTTTATTATTAAGAAATTTGCTTACCCCCAAGTTCACAAGGAGGAGAAAAGGAATACAAAATGAGCACTTCATGACACATCAGCATTTCTGTATGCATTCCCAAATTTATATTTGATCTTTTTTTCCCCATGGTGTTTCATCTGGAAAAAGCTCTTTTCCTGTCAACATTCAAAACATTACCTTAAAGAATTAGTATAAAATGATATTTTTTGTGTATTATATTCCGGAAACAGGCCTTTTTCTAACTGTAAAAATTCAGTTAAGATAACTCTTACAAGTTTGTAATAATTTCTTTGTTTTTAATTTATCTCATTTGGAGTAGTGGATACTCAGGGTCTGCCCCTGCTCATGTTAAAACTGGAGGAGTTAGATCAATGTTGACTTTTTGATTTTATTTCCTTTAATTCTCTCCAAAGCTTCAAAACATTAGGTAGCCTTTATTAATGTGTTGTAACACATTCCATAATAATGCTAGACAAGCCTGTGACAAGAAAGTAAGTTCACCACTTAACTAAGACTTTTGCATTTAAGATGACAATGGTAAGATTTTTGTTTTTCCCACTTGCATTTGTCTTTTAGAGTTATTTCAGTAGCAACCCACTATCCAACCTGCAGAAAGGATCTTCACTCTTTATCTCTGATCCCGCTTTGGGCTATATATTAAGAGTAGCTCTTACAAAGGAAAACAATATTGCATGTGATTAATCAGAGGATTCTTCTAGTGCAAACCAATAAACTGATAATATCAGCATCAGGGAGATGGAGCATCCAGAACTGTTTTATCTTTGTAATAGCAGTGTGGTTCCACTGCTGGAGATGGAAAGTAGTACATCTAGTACAGATCCTACATTCTCTGATGGGAGATGTGTAAACTTATGCTGTAAATCACTATCTGACCATGTGGTTTTCTTGCACTAGACTACTTTTGGGCTGTTTATCAAATTCCTTGTAGTCCCATTTCCGTGTCGCAATTCAGTGTTATAAATTCTTAAAATTATAGAGAACTTGACATTGTTTTATTTCTGTGAGTGCTCAGTTGAGGGTTGTTTATTTTAGCAGAAGAGCTCTTCTAGCTAGGATCTGCCTTTCATACAGTTGCAACAAGAACAAGCAGGCTGAACTACTGAAGCTTCAACTTTCAGCATAGCATGTTATGTGAAAGCCTTTCTGCTCCATCCAAATACAAAGGCACTTCATATCTTAAAGCATTTATTTCTGTTTATGGTTGACTGGATGGAGTGTGCAAGTGTTATTTTTCTCAAACAGCTCAATATTTGTTTGCTATTCTTAACATTCGAATAAGTGATAAGCCAAAATCATTTTCTCCCACGGACCTCAGATGAAGTTTACGTGAATGAAAGCAGCTTTTTATTTGTTTGGTTTCAGTTGACTTTTTGTGTGTGTTGTGTTTTATTTTGTTTTTCTAAATGAATGGAGTCAGCTCTGTATATCTCCACTAAGCTTCTTGGTGACAATTCTAGAGCAGTTCTTCCAGAGATCTTTAGAAATGAACTATCAGGTATACACAGTTGAGTATGGAAGGAAATGGACTGTTTGGCAAGTCAGATGCTGTTTGGCAGCTCCTATCTACATATTCTTACCATGCAGCAGAGGTGAGGCAGCTGAAGGGACAACCAGTCAGGGAAGAGGAATTCAGTGTAAAATACTGACAAACTTGTTATCCTGCACTCATGTGTCTATGCCATTGTTTATAACAATTTTGTCTGATATACCTTATATAGAAATTTCAGGAGAAGTTCTGAGGTAAGTCCTTGTTCATTTTTTGGGTTGGATAGTCAGCTGAAGTAGGAGATACATATTTATAACATGTGATTCAGGAACAATGGGAATAGCTTTCTCACAGGATTCTCTCTACTTTTCTGGTGGTGGAAGAAATACCATGACTGCAGCCTTTATAATGCATGGTTTTGGATGAGCAGGACATTGTCAAATGTACTTAGTTAATGTTTTGGAACCGTCATCTGGTTTTCTTCATAATTTTTCTGTAAGAACATTTCCATATTAATTTGTTTGCTTAGTTTGCAGTTCTTGCCCTCAAACTTGTTTCCTCTGCCCCGCAAAAACATTTTAATTTTTCATCCCTCTATACTGCAGGTGGTTAATTAGTACAGTAACAGCAGTCACCACTGTGTGTTAACGCTTAGCAAAAAGTGATTTTGTTTTGTGTTTTCATGGTGTTCAGTTCAAGTCCTCACTCATGATGAGGACCAGTTTCCATCTGACCTTTCCAGCCACCTCTCTGTAGGCCAGTTTTATGATTCTGGAACAGCAAATTTCAGGGTTAAATTCATGAGAACTAGAAAAAAAAGTGGACTTGATCAAAGCTTCTGCCTATGAAATAATCTACAAAGAGAGACAAGACAGAACCAGCGTCAGGCAGCACTCCAGAAATTTTCTGATCCTATTATTTTTGTCATAACTCTTTTTAAAAGTTCATAGCTTTCCAGCATGACAACTTAAGGATTCAAATATGGCTGTACCTCAGAGATGGCTGTTTTTTTTTTTATTGTTGTTTCTTTCTATTTTAGCACCTTGTGCTCTTTTTTTTTCGTAAATGGGTCTGAGCCTGTTGCCAAATGTTTTGTAAACTTTACTAACAAATTTATGTCCTGTTCACATTTAACTCCCCCCCCCAAAAAAAAACTAAACAAAAAATTCCCTGAACAAGATCAACCAAACAAAACAACTCCGCAAGCAAAAAACAAATAACAAACTAGGAAAAGGGCAAATCTTGAGGAGGCATTGAGCAGTACAAATGTATTCTCTACAAGAAAAAACTGATCCAGTCAGAATTACTGCATAATATTTAGATTCTGTAGTAATTTTGTCAAAAAAACAACACCAGTATATCTGTATAATGTTTCTTGTCAGTCAAAACAAAAGTCCTTGTGCAAATCTGAACTCATGTCACTTTTTTTCAGATTTTTGAGAAGCAGGAAAAGCAGGAAATAAAGCAGGAAATAGGAGGCTCCTCAAGGGATTTCTTTCTTTCATTTTTTTCTTTCTTTTTTTTTTCTTTTTTTTCTTGTTTGACTGTACTTTGGGTCTTTAGGAAAGGGAACAGTATATCCCAAGTGTCACTGACTGCTGGAGGTACTTCCAGCATATGTATTAATTTATTTACTTAAAAATGAGAGTTGGAAAACAGTCACGATCTGTAGATTGGTTAGTGACTAAACTGGGAATGCAGTTGCATTTAAGCCTGTGATCTTTAAACTTACACACTGTGCATGGTGGCTACAGGAGGATCAAGGGCGTTTACTGAACATGGACATTTAAATTGCTCAGTGTTCCCAAATAACATTTCATGGCATAGTATTTTCCACATTCCTAAAGACAGTTGAAAGTAAATTATAATATGTATGAGGAAAGAATCTTTGACTTTTTTTATTAGAACAAACATGAGGGTCTGAGTATTGTTTCCATCGAAATATTTGATTTAGCACTGGGGACTCTGTGTGTATTTTTACATATGCATATACATATGTAGCTGCCCTATATTAGGTTGATGCAGAATGGCATTAGAGAGGTGGCTTATAATTTTTCTCCTTCAGTATTAAACACCCTGCTAATTAGGTGGAGCATTTAAATCTTTGCACAACAACTTTCAATGAAATTTGCATTGACTTTTATGGTCACAGTAGAGAAACGGGTTCAGTGCATTTCCTTTTGATCAATTATTCATTAATTGTCATTCAGTTGGTGCTTAACAATACAGGTTGAATAAAGTAAAATCATAGATTATGGATATTCAGAGAAAGAAAATTCTTGTCTTTAAACTGAAAAGACCAATTCTGTCTTTCACCATCTGAGTATTTGGGGTATCACCTCTCTGTTCACATAACACACAGTACTTTTACAACATGACAATTTCTGCAAAAAGGTGTCCTCCTAAATATTCACATTCTCCACAGCTTTGACAATGGCCTGCTTCTAAAAATATATGCACTAGTAGCAAAGAATTCAGAATACAGCGAGAAGAATGCTCAGAAATCAGTAGCTTCTTACCTGCAAGGGAGTGGAGGAGAGCTGGGGCTGTTTAGTTGAGGGAGAAAATTTAGGGGGAACATTAGCAGGCTTCAGAAGTATATAAAAGAGCACTGCAAAGAGGAAGAGGCAAACAAAAAGTCAAAATTTGAATCAGCAAAGAGCAGAGTTTGCTATCTTTGCTATCTTATAAATTTTTTATTTGTAGAAAAATCTCAGCTCACCTGTTTGTTTACACTGGCGCATACGTACAGCCAGCTATAAAGACTTCCATGTGGTACTGGGAGTTGTACAGACAGTGTGAGAAGCAGTATCAAACACTTTAAACAACTGATTGCATGCTTTGAATAGCAAGTACTTATGGCCATTGTGACTATGAAAAATCTGTGTGTAGTCCATAAAGTGGAGTATGCTCACATAAAAAGTTAATTAAATAATTTTGAATATTGAAAGTCTGCTCAGTGATTGATTCTGAACTAAATGGGGCTAAATTATTCCTATGAACTGTCCAGTCACAAGCAGTACTCATTTTCACTTGTAAGTAATTCAGGATTATTGTCTTCAGGTTTTCCCATGTATTTAATCCTTATGTTTCAGATTATTTCCTCTGCTAGTACAAGCTTGCATTAATTTTGTTAAGAGTTATATGGTTATTTTCTGCTGATGTTTCCAGTATCCTATGTCTATATACTTCTTGCTCCTTGTTGGTAAAGCTGTTAATAAAGAGTTATGCATTGCTTGGAAAAAAAGAAAAAATACGCTGAAGATCTTTTCCAAATTATATCTGAAGATATTTCAGAAACATTGGCAAATTTGCAATTTCTGTTACTCTCTTCCTGCCTTTCAGGTTCCTCCCTCTTCCTGAAACAATTTCATTCCCTCCCCCAAATCTGATTAATAGTAAATTAATAGACTAGATGTTATGAAAGAAAATGACTAGACTTCTAGATAACAAATTTGACTAATGGCGACGCATGCTTTTAATGAGAGAAGAAAGCAGGCTTGTATGCATCTTGTGTCTTAACTAATGAGAAGTTTTCTGGTAGATGAGCAGGATACTGCAAAACTAGGGTTTTCATATCTGACATTAATAGCCGGATTGTAAGGAATCCAGGTGTAAAATGGGATTTCAGGATCAGCGTCAGGAAAAAAAAGTATCACTGTGTATATTTCTGAAACAGCATTTGGTACTCTCTCATTTTGTAGAATAAGGTAAATGATCAACTGCCACAGATCAGAATTACTGTATGTATATGGCTGCTTGTAGAGATCTCTCAGCAGGACAATGTAAGTTAGCCCTTTGTTTTGTTTAATTGAATTGTCAGATGGTTTCTGTTGCTTGCCCAGTAGCAAGGTAATTAAACATTAGAAAGGGAAACATTTTAGAGAAAGTAAAACTTGTCACACCTCTAAATTTATGTCATAAATGTATGTCATAAATTTGTGTCACAAATTTAGACATAACTCTGGAGTATATATCTAAATCTGTCATCAAACTTAGGGTATTTGGAAGTATATTTGAAGTTTCAATTGTATCTGTTTTCTGTTGTATCAGTTTTCTGTTGACTTATTCTTTGCCATTTTATTATGGAAGGGTGGTATGTACTCACAAGAAAATGGCTAACAAATAAAATTAGTGTAAATACAGTTAAGCAATGAAGAATCACTGAGAAGAGAGATTTGGGCAACGTGTTTTCTGGTTTCTCATGGTGGTAGTGGGGCAGGAGAGGTGTTCTGTGCTGCAGGGGCTCAGAAGAATCACCATGGGCTAAGGAAGACATGCCGGCCATACAGAAAGGACAGCATGTCAGGTTCTGTGAGATTGAACCAGTTCCACAGGACCCGGAAGGTGCCTCTGTGAAGGGAATAAAGTGAATCTTTGCAGGATCATCAATGGGCAAAATACATCTCGAGCTTCTTACTGACCCTGAGATTTCTAGGTAATTGAAAAGGCTGGAAAGCCAGTTTAACAATTCTTTTAACATAACTTCAACAATTCTTCCCAGAGTAGAATAATTTTTTGTACAAAATACAGGGAGAGAAAACATACAGAAATGGAAGCAATGCTACGTCTAGAATCTGTAGTTAAGACAGAATTGAATAAAAGTTAGGGAAAAGGCTGGTAATTCCAATGGTCTGTCCATGTATTTGGGTTTTTTCTTTGTTCTTTCTGTCTTATTCCCTCATTATCTCTCTTCCCCTCTCATTGTCGCTGCTATCATTTTCTGTCTGACCCACATCCTAAAGTTACTTTGTGCTACTTGAGAACATAAAATGTTGCATTTGCCATTATGACATAACCTACTTTCAAATATTTGAAGAATGATGCCTTGCCAGTGACTGCAGTGAATATTCAGAAGTTTTTTGTTGGCTTGTGGTTTTTTTGGGGAGGGGGTAGGTTTTTTTCTTTATTTCATTGCTTTTCAATTATTTTTTTACAACAGTGGAGTAAAATCTGAACTAATTTCCCAAAATAGAGATTAAATGGGGGAAAAGAGGGAGAAAAAAAAATCTTTAAAAAGCACTGTGGAGGTGTAGACCGGATGTGCTGTTAAAAGCCCAGGTGTACAAGGGGCCTTTAATTGCTGTGGAGACTTCCCAAATATTGTACTGGAATACCTGCTCAGTCTGTCAATGAGCAGAACATCCGGGATGAGGGGGCTTGCTGTCTCTGATTTGTTGATTTTTTTTTTTTGTTGTGCACTCAGTGCTTGCTTATCAGAATCTGATTATTTGTGTCCAGCTATTTTCAAGACATAAGCTATGCAAAAAGGTGGGGTTGGGTTGGGGTTTTTTTGTTATTCTTGTTTGTGTGCTGTGCACAGTCTTCCTACCTGATTAGCCATTTTTAAACTTTCTTGAAAATCAAGTTCCGTTTAACCTGTTAGAGACTTGAGTCTAGTTCTGTAATGTCACTTGTTGCTTGGAGGTCCACTTAGTCTCCCAAGTAAAAAAATCTGTAAGAAAGCATTTCTACGCTTATGGCTGGCAAAAATTTATCAGTTTTCTCCAGAGAGTTTCTAGCACATCATGCATGTATTCCTGAAACAGATTTCGGTTTCCCAAGTGCTTTTAACATTTCCCGATTACTGTCAGAGCCACCCAAAGAATTTGAATTTGAACAACTATGTCCCATAGTTCTTGTGTGGAAGAGACAATGAAGAGCAGTTAAAATTTCCCTGTAAAAGTCACAACTTTATAAACTGCTACTGTACCCTCTCTTAGCTGTCTTTTTTTTTCTATACAAATTCTGGCCTGTGCTATGTGTTCTGACTTCAGCCTGAAGTTGATGTTTGTATCCAGTGATGTGTATAGAGGTCTGATTAAGGTAGGGTACTAGCTGACAAAACAAGCACCGACTATGATATTGTGTGTTACTGGAAAGGCTCTAGAGGAAAACATTCTGTACAGGACAGTCATTCCTGACCATCAGGCAGGCAGAAAGACTAGTACACTGGAAAATTTATTGTAACAACAAATATACACAAAAATCACACATGCAGGCAGTTAATGTAAGAAAAGCCCTGGCTAAAAATGTATTTATGGAATTGTTACAGTAATGAAAATGTCACTGAAAATATAGTTAAACCAATGAGCATTCAAGAGAGAGAAAACTACTTGGGCTTCTGTCTATTTGGAGCCTTTGCAGGGCTGCTATGCACCTAGATATAATGCTCACTGGTGAATCTGAACCACAAAATTGAGCATGTAAGGGAATGATATTTAGGGGCAAAATAGTATTGTTAAGGGGGATGATGTAACTTGTGGCACAGTTGCAAAATAAACAGTGCTTTACACTTCTCCGAGTTTACCCTGGCTTCTAACTGAGCCTTTTTGGGCAGAAGCATGTGTCCCAGTTGCTGGTGTACTGGGGATAACAGGGTAGCCTTTCCCTGCTTGTTTTCCAGCTGTATTGGCTCCATCAGTTTGCCACCTGTGAGCACCTTCATTGTGGGAGTGTAGGCCTGTAGCTAGCGGATCACCTCAGGGGACATTGTTTTATCCTTTTGACATGTGTAAGAAAATAGGTAGAAAGAGTAAGATGATCATCTTGTCTGTCTTGTACCTTCAGCTTTCCTTGCCTGCACTATAAATGCCTTTCATGTCAGAGGTTATGATGTTGGACATGCTCTTCCTGTCTGTTTAAACCTCTGAAAGCCTGATCCCCTCATCTAAGCTGAGTTGCAGTTTCCTAGCCCCAGTACAACAAATAGCTGCAAATGGCTAGAGGGAAAAAATGACTTTTTCCTTGTGTCTGAGTGCAAGAGGCGCCACCAAGAGAAGGTGCCACAAAGAGAAGGTGTCAAGCTGATCCTTCTTGCAGAAAGATTTAATAGCCACTCTGAGTCTTTTAAGTAAGAAATACAAATATTCTGCACTTTTTTTGCCTTATTAGTCTTAAATAGCCTACAAAGGATGATTTTACAGGCACAGTGACAAAACCCTAGAGAGGATTGAGTGGCACTTAAACTTTTAGATGGTTCTTGAAAGCTCACAGTCGATTTGAATTACTGTAGCTGAAACTCTATGCTATATGTGCTAGAGGCAAAGATCTAATATAAGGCCTGTATGTTTAGTCTGAGGAACTGCAAATACTTTCTGGGGACATGTGATTCCTCTTGTGTGCCCCCCCCACCCCCCCCCCCCCCATGTTTTTTTTAATGGATTGGACAGATTATGGAGCTTCTTTCTTTTGTGTGAGAGTACTGCAATACAGTGATGGCTGTGGAAGAGGTCTTTCTATGGATAGTTTCTGTCATCTTGGTAGCTGGCTATTAATACAGGCTGTTCCCATGCATAGTAAACTTCTGTGAGTGAAAACACCTGTGATGTTCATACCAAATACAGGAGTGACATGGTAGATGGTAAGCTCTCCATGATGGAGAATTTGTTGTCAGGATTGTTTGGTGGCTATCTCCAAAAATTGTGCTTTGTCTTATGAAAGAAAACCCTATGCATTCTCATATAATAAACCCCGTAATTATTAGTTTGTCTTCCAACCCATATTTTGAAGATATGCTTGGGGGAGCAAGGGGGAGGAAAAGCAATCTTTCTTCTGAAGTGACAAATGACAACACCTCTTCTTTTTTTCAGTCCAGTTTCCCAGGGATGTCTTGTCCAAGTGGCCTCACACTTTCCCAAAATAATTTCCTCTGGCTACAGACCAAACGTGAGAACTTCAGGCAAAAAATTGGTTCTTTAAAAAAAAAAAAGGTTGAAAGGGTATCTGTTGAGAGAGGGGAAAGATTTTCAGCCTTATTGTGGTAAAAATGGAATGATATATAATAATGCTTATTTAGCACTTAGGGTTACTAATTATGTGTTAAAACCAATTCTGATTTTTGTATGGCTCCTGTAGATTTTCTTCTGTCTAGCTGTGTGTATGCATATTGGATGTAGGGAATATCAGACAGAAAGTCCTCAGAGTTATGTCAGTCTTCTTCCCAACCAAATTCTGGCACTGGTCTGTCCCCTCACCATTCTCAGGACTCCTTCCCAAGGTCTCTAGTGGAAGGAAGTGGCACTGGTTGGGGCTTGCTGGCCTCATTGCTGTTTACTCACATGGGAACAGCTGTTCCAGTAAACATCACGGGGTGGTGTAACCCTTTAATTCCAGTGTTTTGATCACTACTTTGGCTGTCTGTCAAAGCCATTAAATTGAAAGACCTCAGTGGGTATAGGGTGCAGCAGTTGCTTATTCCAGAAGCTTCCACAATAGCTGGATCCTCAGAATGGACATGTGCCAGTGCAAAGGTGAGATTTATATTTTTGATTTTTATTTTACAATAATGCCTGGATTCCTGAAGCTAGATCAAGTCCTCTTCATTTTTGCCTTGTACAAAAAAAGTAATATGAAATCAAGCCATCCCCAGGGAAGTTTAAAATCTTGATCAATTTAGTAATCTAGATATCTAATATCTATATTGCAATTGCAATACTCTTTAGAGATTTGCTACAAAATGCAATAAAACACCTACCTCTCAGCCACTGATTTTGTGCAGCTGGGGAAGCGTGAGGGGAAAGTTCTTGTTTAACAGAAAAAGGAACTTCCTGCTAGCTACAGACTGAAATAAGGAGACAGCATTTAGAGATTTTTCTTAACAGAATAATGGTTGGTGATGAAGTTGCTATGGGCTGGACTGGCATATGTGTAGTCCCTGCATACCAGCAATGTTAACCTTAGAAACAGGAACAAAGCTATCTTTTCGATCAGTTGCTGCATCTCATGTGGGAGCTTTCCTTTTGAAAAATCCAAGGGAGACCAGTGGACACAACATTTCTTTGCTTGGGTTTTCTTTGCCTTTTAGGGTTAAATTTCCTATGATCTGTAGCTTTGCAGGAATGGTGTCTGTAGCCCTCTCCCACTTGCCCAGGGAAAGATGGACAAGCTCTGCCATCTGTCAGAACAGGCTATTTCGAGAAACTGCACAAGTAAACATTCAGCAGCAACATTACAGTGTTAGGCTGCTGCATGTGTAAAGTGTAAAACATGGAAATTAGTAATGTGACCGTTGTACTTACAATAGTTTTCTCCATATGTAAGCAATCAGTAGACTCGATTAATTATAGTATGAATGGGGTAGAAAGGACTTACAGCTGATGGCAAAGGAAATTCTATTATCTAAGAAGGGGTATACATACATTGTGGCTTACAGTAATTTATTCCAGGTCTAAATGAGTATTGCATTAAAATGTGTAACTTGTGTGTCTGAGCTCCTGCCAAGAAAATCTATTACAAATCACTCATTTGCTGATAGATAAATGCTGCTTTCCACTTATATTTCCCACGGATGTTATCTTTAGATGCAGCAATGTCCTAATTTGGGCATAAATGTATTTTCCCTTTTTAACAAAGAAGTTAAAATGTTAAGTCAGATGTAGGCTTGTTTTTTCTTTGCCTGGGCCAGCCATATGATGTTGGTAACTTGCAAGATGCGTCAAACCCTCACAACACAGGGAAGGCAAGTGATGCTAGTGGGATTAATTTCTAAGGTTTTTTGGTTTGTTTTTTTTTGTTTGTTTGTTTTTAAAGGTAATAAAGTGGATCAGGGCCTGTCACTTACCTGAAAACTGATTACAAACTGAAGCAGACATGATGACGTATGTCACAGATCTGAGTATCTCCCCTGGGGAGCTTTCAGCAGTTGTAAGGTATCACAACGGCATTATGCTAACAGGAGAACCAGCAACAGTTGAAAGCAGCAGTAGGGCATGGAGGGTTCTGCCAGGAAAGTAACAGACACTAGAAGAATTGCTCTCTCTATGTATTCCCCTATTTGTGCAACAGCAGCTTCAGGAAGGGTAAACACTGCAGCTCATGCAATCACTGCTATCTCCAGTGGGCTAATTTTGGTGGGTATTGTAATGCAGGCATTTGTTCTCTTAGAACTAGAAGGAGATACAATTAAGTGATATGTTTTGAATGTGTTCTTCAAACATTTTCAAATAAATAATTGTTCAGAGTTGTTTTTCCAAAAACCACTTGCTTGCTTTAAAAATTTCCTGGGGTTTTTATTCATTTGTTTGGTTTTTTGAATACCCTCATCCTCTCCCAGACCCCTCAGGATTCATAATTACTCTATAGCATAGAGGAAAATCATTCTAGGTGGAATTCCCCCAAAATACCATTTTGTCTAAACCCAAGTGAAAGTCAGTGGATTTCATGCTCCAAACCCAGTTAATTTCCTTTCAAAATCCCACATAATGAAAACAAATTATCACCTAAGTTTTACTGGATAACATTTACAGAGCCTGTACATAAATTGTCTCTTTAGTGCAGGGGGAGGACAAAATGTTTTTAGAGATCTAGCTTGAAGTAGGGGTCAGTAGCAGTTACAGCAAAAGTAATTGGTATTTTTCACTTTAGTGTCTGCTGAATGAATGAAGCCGAAGATAAAGCAGTGGTGTGTATTCAGCCAAATGATGGTAGTCATGGAGAGAAGCAGCAGCTAACTGAAATAACAACAAAAAAAAAGTAATACACATGAGACTTTTTTGTTACACAAAACAGTTTTGTCCAAGAAAGTATAAGGCATGTGGTAACAATGAGTATAACTGCATTTCATTTTTACAGTGAGATAGCTACAGTTACAAAATACTGTGCAATTAACTGCTTAATTCCAATATCAGAACTGTAGCAGGGCACGGTGGGAATATAGTTTCTTTAAACTCATAAATGACACACAGGAATCTAATTCTTGCTGTCTTTCAAAGTTTCTCCTTCAGTGTATGCTTTCTCTTGTAGCAGAGGCTTTAAAATCTGCCAAAGACATCTAACTTCTCTGACAGCTTTCCACTTCTCAGTTTGGTGCTGCAGACCCATAGTGTCTATTCACACCCTGGGCGTGATGCAAGAGAGCAAATATTTGCCCCATTAAATTGAAGCTCGAAGAGGCAAGTGACTTGCCAGGTTATAGAGTGGAATCTTTTCATCTCAGCACTTTTAAATGGCTTTTGGATCTAAATGTTGACACTTTGATACTGTGTGTCTGCAGAAAGGAGTAAGTAAATTGAAACGGAAAAAGAAATTGAAACGGAACTGGACAAACATCTTGGTCAGAACTTTGCTCACAAAAACTGTGAAAGAAAACATTTCATGGACGCACACTAAAATAGGTTAAGTTTTCTAGTAAAAATAAATACCTAAGGAAAAGTGATATAAAAATGGTAGCTTCCTATTTCTGAAGTTTTATAGATTAAATATTTTAAACAAAAGCATTTCAGATAGAAGAAAACAATTAAAATATTTGCTAATATGTTTTCACAATCATTCTCATTCAAAAATCTCCTTTCTTTAGACAAAAAAAAAAACAACAAACAAAAAACCAGCTCATCATCCCTTTTGATTTGTTAAAAACTGAAGACATACATTCTTTCAGATTGTCGTCTTTAACTTTTGCAATTACCAGCAGCAGCAAAAGGTATCTATACAGCTTTGATCAGCAGTTCTTAGATCTGTATGGGATCTCACTGATACAATGATCTCTAAGGTTGACGGCTCTGTGACAGACTGTGATTTTATTACTGCAGTGATGCTACCTACAGTTGCTGGCTCCAGCTTGGCTGTTCATCTGTCTGAAGCTGAAGCTAATATGGTGGTTAGATTGTAAATGGGAAAGGAAATAAAATAGGATTTTGTAGGGGAGGGGTTTGGTTGGTTTTTGGTTTTTTTTTTCTGTCTTTTTTTTTTTTTTTTTTTAAGGAAGTAGAGAGCTATTGAAAGATTCCCACAAAGCCATGTGTTCTTTGAATTTTGTGTAAGCCCTGTTTTAACAGCTTAAGTAGAATATGGGGTTTACTGGTTGTTTTGCATATAAGTCTGCTTTACTCTACATTAATGATTTCATTGCATGCAGTACTCAGCTATTTCTGGTAACTGACATTAAGAAAATTATCCAACCAACAAATATTTTAAGTTTAAATATGAAAGGAAATAGAAAGCCTGTTGTTCTCATGTTGAAACATGGTTTCTTCATTTTTTTTTCTCTTGACAGTGTTTGACTGCATCCTTCATAATTTCTGACAGTATTTAATTTCCTGTTTGTTTTACCTTATGCCTACAAAAATAAAGGGAGCAAAGTGACTTTAAAACAGGCAAGGACACTGATATTAAAAAAAAAAAAAAGGAAGGGGTGCCAAACCAAACCCCTGAATTGAAATGTACCCGCACAATGAGTTTTAAGAGAGTCCAGTTGTCCATAACCCAACATCAAATATCTGGGCTCACAATTACATGTGAAGTTTTAATAAGGTAAATGGATTGATTGAAAATAATTTGTGAAGAGGTTATGAGAAAAGACTTATCTAGTAATTGTGGCCAAAATTTAAGCCGTTATTTCAGATGTGAAGCGTTTGGTAACAAGATCATTTTCATGAAAAAGTAAGCCCTTTGATCTGACAATGAATTTGGTTCTTTTGTTGAAATACTACTCGGTCTACCAGCAAACAAAAAATATATAAAAGAATGAAAACAGTTTTTTTCTTTAATCAAATAACAAAACACCCCAAAAGAAAGAAATTAATAGCATTATTTTACAACCATATGAAGTGTGAGATACGATCTGTTAATACACAAAATTCATGACACCCCAATCATCCCCCCGCCCCCCAAAATCAGCCTTTTTGTTTCTGAGGAGGAACAAGCACAGTTTGCCCAAGTGACTATAAAGCTAAGTGGCAATGCAGCAGAATTTCCACTGGATTAGTTATGCTAAACTGATGCTCCTTTAATGTAGAGATGTATATAGAAATAGATAGACCCACTCAGAGACTTAATTTGACTGTACAGCCAAGCTTTTCAATCAGAGCTTAATCACTTATCTGAACATCAAACCCTTCTTTCTCCCTATTGCATACCTTTAATCAATCACCTTTTCATACTAGGAACCAGTTTGTTCTTTCCTTTTTTTCTCTCTTTCTTCCCATAGTATAATTACTACAGAATCTTGATTCTTCTTGCCTGTTGTGGTACTGGGGTCTCTCTTCTCTTTTGGGGAGAGAATTGTTTCTTTGCTGGGCTGTGGTGCTTGCTTCATGGTACCATGGAAATCCATGAGTATTCTTTGGCTTCCCAGAGATTCAATTTTGTTCTGCTGGGTGTGGGGGATTTGGTTACAGTAACAGCCATGCCGCTGGGAAAGCAAGCAGACCTCAAAGGACATTTTTAAAAGCAGGAGCACCTTTGGAACAATAACACAATATCTGATAGGGTGGGCATAGAGGAGGAGAAAAGAAGGGAGCCAGAGAGATCCATGACTAATGCAGCAGTAGTCCAGACAGATCTAAATCTTAGGACAGATTTCAACTATGCTATGCACTGGCTTAACTCTGATCCTGCTGATACCAGACTTTCAAGGAGTGGGAGAAGGGTTAGGCTACTACTGAGTGTTTTTGTATCATTCTGCCTTTCAGTCCAGTTCTGATCAAGTGCTGGAGTGTATTCAGTGCACCCACAAATTGCATTTAGAAGTATTTTGCTGCTACTGCTGACAATAAATTTATGAAATAACATACATTTCCTGTGTCCTGTGTGTGCCAAGTTTGCGCATGTCTGCATTCAAACACAGATGAAAAATTAAATTTGTTTGGCTTGAGCACTTTTCACTGACAGCATAACTGATTCTTCTTGAGTTCCTGGATAAGCTGTAGCTGAAACTATTTGTTCTGCTTTTACTGCCTGGTGCCTCAAAGCTGGGGTTAGAGCTGGCTTGCTTTAAATCAAACCTGTGCTGAGATAAACTGACAGCTAGGACAAAGGCAATAGGCTGCCTCTTTCTCAGTCCTCCCAGTTCAGCCTCACTTCAGAGAAAGTCTTCAGAGAAGGGATAAACTTAATTGCAGATGGTATTGGAAATTCCATATGACCTTCAGTAATTAGAATAAAATGTGTTCTTATGTATTATTTTTTAATTGTTTGATATTTTACAATAGTCATATGTCTACATATCCTTCCTTTTTCATGTTGGAAAACAAAATACAGATTTGATGTCTTGCAGTATTGGTAACTGCAGTGAAAGCATGTTATGAGATCAGAAACTGTAGACCCCTCTTTTTTGAAAGCATGTCTGGTTTATCTTGACAGCTAATTTAACCCAGCACTTTTCTGGTAAGAAGAGAGAGTAACTCCAGTTAAATGGAGACTCCCCCCAGCTGACAGAAATGTTAGTTAGCATTGGCAATTGCACCAATATCAAATACCATCTTGATTTTTGAAGCAGCTTTTAATTCTGCTTATTGATTAGATAGAGTGACTTTCTGAGAAGGAAATGTGTGGTGATTTCCATCTTAAGAATCT
Source organism: Pezoporus wallicus (assembly GCF_028554395.1). Taxonomy (NCBI): domain Eukaryota; kingdom Metazoa; phylum Chordata; class Aves; order Psittaciformes; family Psittacidae; genus Pezoporus; species Pezoporus wallicus. The sequence goes on from NW_026638903.1 coordinate 3,071,114, forward strand.
GTTTTTATAAGTGTTCAAAGATTTTTGCATGCATATCTAGTAATTTCAGGACCAGTTCTGATTTACAGTATGATTAATGACATTACTCTAGAAGCATGAGTTGGCCAAAAATGTGTTACAAATCAATTAAGTCCATATTCCAACTCTGTAGGTTGTGGCTGGTTAAAAAAGAAAAGTTGTTATAAATGACGGTTCCTCATTATCAGTGCTCTGCAGCTGGAGTATTGGAATTAGGTTATCTTTAAGGTTGCTTTCAACCCAAACCATTCTATGATTCTTCTTAACTAAGAAATTATGTTTGCTTAATATATGAAAGTATTTGCTTCTATATAATAGTATAAAGTGTGCTTACCAAGTTTCTGGGTGTTATTAGCACTTTGAGATGCCTCAGTTTAGGGTATACTCCAAAGAATATAGTTTTCAGAAGAATCAGAAAGGTACTATATCACTTCAGGTTGTATAAAGTTGGTATGAAGTATCAGCTGTCACTTTTGAAAGAGTGGGCACATGGATGCACAATTTTTAAATTCCAGGATTTGTACTATGAATGCACTAAGCCAGATTCTTTGTAGCCTCAAATAATGCATCTTCTGTACTTGCTTATTCCTACAGAAAATACCTTTTTATGACTTGCTGCTTCCACTGTACTGAATACAAACTTTTTCTTTGATATTGCAAGTTTTCCAAAGTACCAAAGTGATGGGAGATAAACATCATCTGTATGCTTTGCTAAAGAGATTGGCTTTGTCTCCCCACATAGACAAGGTTTTCTGGTTCTTTTGATCAGATCCTCCACACCCTGTTGCAAATTTGGAACTCATGCCAAATATAACATCCAGCAGTGAGATAAATCTAAATTCTTTCATGTGAGCTACAGAGGGTTTTTTAACACTTGTGCTAAATATTCTGTACATATTGTTATCAAAGCTGGTCAAGTAATTTATTCTTCAAATCATTTGAAAATATTGTTGTTGCTTAAGATGCATCCTTTTAATTTCTTAGTTATTTGCAAATACATATTGCTAGCTTTTGTTATTATCCAAATTTTAGTAGTTGGGAAAATTGAATTTTTACTGGAAAATGACATCTGGATGTTGGAAGAAAGAAAGCAGACAGGGCTTACTCACTGAAGTCAGTGGGACTCTTTCTGACATTTAGCATGTCTGACAGAAATGGGCCTAAATGCAGCATGCTGCTTCAGTCAAGGTATTTCCAAGGGGAAATATTGTTGCTAATGGTTTTCATCATGAATACTGGGTACAGCTAAAGGTTACCTGTTACTTAGGAAAGCTGAATTCAAAAAAGGTGTAGAAAAAGTGCTCACATTGTCTGAGGTTGGAGGGATCCCATAAAGAAGAATAAGAAAGCCTGGCCATCATGATCAGGTAAACTGTAGTCTATAAATACATTAGAGAAAGAAGTGCTATTTAGGCTGAGGGAAACGCTGACACAAGAACAGATGGGTATAATCTAACTGTATACAGTTATTCTGGATTTTAGAGCATTTCTAATTCTGAAAGAAATGAGAATCTATGAGAATCTATCTCACTTTCCACTAAGAGTACTAGGAGCAAAAAATACCAAAAAACCCAACCTCCAAAATAAAAAGCTCTAATGGATTATAAGCAGAGCCCAACTGGCATACGAAAAAGATTATATGGCATGGTTGCCTGTAAAAACAAGGGACTGAACTCAATGACCCAAGAATCCCTTCCAATCTGCTGTTCTTAATTAGGTATATGAGTATATGAGTATCATGGGAGCCCTTCTACCCTCCAGCCAGTTCCTGCGAAAGGATCCTTTTATTTATGTAACTTCCCACTGAAATCCCTGCGAATCTGCAGAACCCCACTGACAGGTAGGTGATATGGATTCTTGGATCAAATTCCAGGGAGGGTTCATGATCCCAGAAGAAAATTCTGTATCTGGCCTTTGCAAACCTTCTTGGTTTTGCATGCAACTTCTGTTTCAGTTCCCAAAACTCCCTTCCCTTCATTGTTTCATTTTCCTCTTGAAGATAACTTTTCTCCTTGAAGAATTAATTAAATGATAATAAATCACACATTTATGATTGAAATCTGTGTGGATGGAAATACATGTGGATGAAATACATGCAGAATACCTGTTGCCAACGTCTGAGTGCCCTTGTCACTGAAATCAGTGTAAATGGAGCATTCAGTGTTTTTCCTGACCCTTGAACCAAGATGATACCTTTTATCACTACAGGTCAGGTCTTGTGCCATGAAACTTTAAACACATACTTCTTATAGGATCAGTGGGTAAATGTTAAGTCTTTCCGTTACACAGGATAATCTGACCATTTCTGCCTGTTGCTTCACCTAGGAATTTGTGCATTATGCTGAGGACTGAAGAGATTTCAGTGGATGTCTGAAGTCTCTGATAGAAAGTCCTACTTGTAAATTATTATTATTATAAAGAGCTAGAAATTAAAGATTGTATTAGAAGTTCTTACTTGCTATGATGACAGATGGGAATGAAATGATTCCCGCTAATTTGGGCTGGCTGGCAACAAAGCCTGACAACTAGAGTTACTGCTTTCAGTTGCTCAGTTTGACTGCTGGGAATACTCTGCCAAGAGGAAAGTATGGTACCAGGGCCTGAAAGGAATACAAGTGCTGAGTAAAGATGACTGAAATTTTCTACCCATTCCATCCTGAGAGGAAAGGATTGGATTCTGGCATTTTTCTTTGGCAGTGTTTTACATTTGACTTTGTACTGAAAACAGTGTATTTCTTCACATACTGGACATTCTGTAATCAATAATCTTAGAATTTTATTACACTTAAAAATATATGTTATTGAAGCAAGCTTCTGCCTTCTACATGGTTTGTGCCCCATTTAAAGGTTTTTCAAATTAAATCCTGATTATTAAACCAATGGAAAAAACGTAATACTAGTATTCTACTCTGTACGGCAGAAGGTGACTGGGTATCTTGTCTCTGGGAGTCTAAGGCACCATGACTAATCTGCGACAACCACAGGCCACCGGGAACAAGCTTGCAAGAAAAAAACTGCAGCTCTAACACATACAGGCTAAGAGGTTTCTTTGGCCACAGGTTTGCAAACCTCTGTAAATGCCTCTCTACTCAGAACCTTGTACCTGTGAATGGAAAAGAGAGAAAATTTATCCAAAGTGAGTCAGCCTCGAACTCCTGCTGCCTTTTAGTTGTAAAGTGGAAGCTGAAGTCTGTCATTATCATGCAGCACCTGGCATACTGCTCTTCTACTTGACCTTTTTCTCAATACTGCCTGTACAGATGGCAACCTGTAATTTCTCAGTAGAAGGAGCAGCAATTGCAGGTGACTTAAATTTAGGTGGTTTAATGTTTTAGAAATGCCAGCTGTCTTCGTTTTCTTGTAAGTAGGAGAACTGAACTCATAACTATCAGATTACCATTGTCTATGCAGAGAACATGGGCAAAGGCAAGACTGTTTACCTGTGAGGGGTGTCAGGACAGCCTCTTTGCTTTATGTTGTTATTTGCCATTTAAAAATGCTCTATAAACTGTAATGCTGTTCCTTCATCTTCACAGGACTGTCAGGAGATTTGTTAATATTTTTTAACAGCATAGGGAAATGAAAAAAGATAAGTATAGGCATTAAATACTGTCATTTGGACCAGAGGATATTTCAGTGGATATTTTAGGCAATTTGATTTTCACTCATTTTGTTTTATAGATATGTACTAGCTTTGGCTTGGTCCTTTTGCTAGTGCAAGTAATTTTGAATTTCACTGAACAATTTTCTGCTTTGTTTCTTCACATTTAAAGTAGCAAGTGTTTTATGTCTGTGGGAGTCCTAGATTCCAACATTGGCTGGGGTTTTGCCTCTTCCTTTTGACTTGCAGGATATGTATTAATTGAAATGAAGTTTTGGAGGAATTCAAATCTGCCCATGTAAGGAAGTGCATGACAAGCCATAATGGAAACATACAAAGTATAGCCATTTGTCAAAGAAATCTAATCTGTTGTCTTGGAAGGCACTTTGTGTTTAGTTCATTGGCCTTAGAGTTTACTTCTTGCAGAGGTCACAAAGCTTTATTATTTTGACATTTTGATTAAGATTTGGACAATTTGAAATGAGGAGTTAAAATCATTGGCTGCAATTTCATCTCTTAGATTAGCACCCTAAGCAGTCTTAGTTTGACATTGCTAAGGAATGAAATTGCTGCTCTGCTCCTTTTGCTTTCTCTATGTCATCTGGATGTACTGCTTGTAGGATGTTCAACCCATTCAAAACACTTTGGGAAGGTTATTAACTTTGATTACAATGTCTTCAGTAAGCAAGAAGTTAACTTTACCTCAGCATCCTTATATTCTGACAGAGGGGTTCAACACTAGAGAGGTTAAAATAGTCTGCAGAGCTACGTAGAACCATCTTGAGTCTCAAGTTGAAGGTAAAGGGGGCAACTGGGTGTTCTGTGCCTGTATTATTTCCTTTTTGTGAAAATGCTTATTAACTTAATCTGTGTGTTATTCAAGCAGCTTGCAAATAATTCCTGAAGATCTTTGATTGCTATTGTTTGTCTTGACCTGAGACTGAATTTATTTGACAATTAACATAAACTTCAAATTTATGAACCACCTTATGCAGTACAAAAGGGGGGTGGGTGGGGCAGGGGAGGTTAAAATTATTTTCTATCATCACTTATGCAGGTAGCAGAATCTTCCCAGAATGTCACAAAATTTTAGTTCCAATTTAAGCTGGTAAACTCATTATGTCAAGTTTGTTAGCCCTATTTCACTGGTATGGAAAAACACATCAAAGAGATGGTACTGCTACCTGTTCAGTCTTTTCAATTTCAAACTTTTCAGATTGATATTCAGGAACACTGAAGAGTAACCTCTCCAGTTAAAGTTAGTATTAACATTTATGAACACCTTATGCTTAGCAGTCCTAAAAATTCAGAATTCTTTACATTCTGTCTATCCCTATGTTTGGGTCACAAAGCAAGCCATGTTACATTGCCTTGTAACCCAAAGGGCTGAGTACCTGCCCTTTGAGGATCCATGTCCCTTCTTTTGATGGCACTTAATACAGGGACTAAGATATCTCAAAGTGGATGAACATATTTTAGGAATAGAAAAGACAATAATTAAGACTTGCATTAGAGTTCACTGTAATTGTGGTTAGAACTGAGATAACAAATCAAGAAATAATCACTCCTTATATTGTGATTTCTGTAATTTCTTTCCCCCCATGAAGCCAAATAGAATCTCTTGTCAACAAAGGCTTTCATAGGTATATGTTGAAGCTGAGGCTGATAGCATGTGTCTATAAAGCGTATCAAAAACTTGTCTGATCTGCTTTCTCCATATGATCCAAAACATGCTGGCAATATTCTTTAGGTTAGATATGTCAAATTAGATAATGATGCTGACCAAAACCAGAATCTTGTATTTAGCGTCAAATAGAAAGAAGCCAAAGATTCCACATAAGAACAGACTTTCAGCTGTTGATCAATTTTGCTTTGCAACCACTATGCCGTCCTTACTGGGAGACAAGGTGGGAAATAGTCTTTCAAATAGTAGTATCAGAAAAAGTCAGAGAGCTGTACAGAGATTTGTAAGAATTACTGATAAAATATTTCATTACTTAGTACTTCTGTGGATGTAGTCATAAGGAAGAAATGTAGATATGGGTGATAGGCTTCTGTAGGAAATGATGGGAGAAAGGATATTTTCTTTTTCTAGATGACTTGCTTTAAACTGTTCAGGAGCATAGGAGGTGTTTGAGAGGCAAAAAAAAATAATTCCCAAATTATGGTAGACATAGCACAGTTTTTGAAGGGTGTCTGGATTTCAGACTGGGACTGGCTTCTGTCCATCCTGTTCAGAGCACAAGCAGAATGAGGTTGGGTCAGTCTGTACACAGTGGGGGTAGACATGTTCTGTGTGGTGTTTTTAAGTGTGTATACATTTGTGTTATGTAAGGATGGAAGTCTTGGCAAATATTTTTGTATGTGTCTTCCACTGCATAAATAATTTTTACAGCTTCACTGAATAAATCAGGATTGATTTCAAATAAATCAGGATTGACAGTCCTTGAACACTTTTCAAATGTTTTCATGTAAATGTCTTCGATTTCACAACCTGTTTATGATGATCTCTTGTGAAGCCATTTGGCTCTATTGAAAGCTTCACTCAGTGTCTATAGATGTAGCATACTTCTTCAGTATTAAAGAACAGCAGTAAAACATAGCAGCAGCACTACTGCAGCTTCTGCAAATTAAGTATCCTTTATACCATCCCACTGTTAATAAGAATGAGGATGCATCTTCAAACCAGAGCAAAACTGTGGAATTTGGTGAAATGGATCTGTGCAAAGGAAATCTGCATATGATGTATCACTATATCAGACATTTGCTGTATGTGATTTTAAACCAAATATAGTTTTCCTGCACATGTGTGTTTGTTACAGCTGTCATTTAAAATCTTTTTCTAGATGAAGAACTGCAGACAGCTATACAGTACCTTGGTGTCCTGGGTTTAGCAGTAGCAGTCAAAACACAGTGCTGCACCAGCTACCAAGAAGGAGAAAAATTGACTGCTACTGCTAAACCCAGGACGCTTGGCTAAAACATCTCTCCTGTAGTAGCATCATATGTGGCCTCAGATTTCCCAAAACTTCTGGTGTTTGTTCCTAGGTGGAGAAAGAAAACTTTTTCTTGTATCTGTTTAGCTGTGAATCAGTTGGATAAGATTCAGTTCAAGTAACCAAATAATTTTTGAGAATGATGGAAAATAAATTTTCCATTATTAAAGAAAAAGGTTGAAGTCTTTTTGAACAGCTGTACTGCTGAGGTGGGTGTGGGTAGAATGTTCAAGTCTGGTGGGAGTTGCCAGAAAGGATTTTGTGCATTTGAATGTACTTGAGACAAAATAGGTCTGAATTAATTAGGTTTTCGGTGAGAGGGGTGGTGACTAAAGCAGAATATTTTGCATAGTTTACTTTCCTCAGGAGCAAATGCTGTCACTTTGGCATGATTCAAGCCTGTGATCAATGCAAAGCTAACCTGCCTTTGAGGGAAAACCAGAGGCTGCTCTCTTTCTGGACTCATGATGCCTTCAGAAGGAGCCTGTAATACATGAAGAGAGCTCCACAGAAACTCTCCTTCACCCCACTGTTGCACACAGTCCAAGAGCCTGCTTTCTGCCCTTTTTATGGTAGGGCAAGCTTCTATGAAAAGAATTAGGAAACTGCTGAAAAAGGCTTTCTACCATTTGGCTGAGCCCTAGGAGAGATGGTTCTTACTTTGTACCCATCTTTATCCTACAGAATGAGCAGGAATACAGAAACAAGGATAAATACTTCCTTTTGAGATTCTACCTAGGATTTTATGACAGTCATGAATGACTATGTGTTGTGACATTAAATTTTTGCCTCTGCACCTCTATAGCAGTGTACTAGCTATTGAACTTTTAATACATCTTCATGTAGCACTTACCTAGCCTCTGTTGTCTTCCCTCCTGCCACCCATCGAGAATGACATTAAATATTCCATAGGAACATATATGGTGATGGTCCTCTGAAGTTTCAAGTAACTTGGGACAGCAAAGGCACTCTAAAGTGTGTGTGTGGCACTTAATCCCCAAATTATTTCTATTACATTTCATGCAACTTAGAATTTGAGTTATGAGACATAAACCAGTGAATTACTGTATTTCTGGGTCCTTCTAGGGCCAGTATTTTGAAGCCATACACTTATGTTTGAAAGATTGATTCTTTTGCACTCCAGCACTTTAATCTCGAGAGACATCTGTATTAAAGTAATTTAACATCAGAGTCATAGGGCTTGTTTACATTGGGAAATTGACCAGCATTGCTACAGCAGAATAGCTTTACTTCAGTGTAACTCCCCCATGTGGATGTTGGGCTCTGGAATAGAACTGACTTCATTTTGGAATAATTACTCTTACTAATTGTTCCAGACTAGAGTGTCCACAGGAGGGAGTTATGTAGAAAGAGCTATAACAGAATAGTTACAGCTCAGCTGACTAAATTCACTGGGTAGGAATGCCTTGTGCAAGATTGGATTTATAAGGGTAAAAATCCAGTAGTTACAGGAAGCTCTGCTCTCGTTGACAAAGTGGGTTGCTAGTGTTAGTTATTTCTCCTATACAAAGACTTGTAGTTTCCACAGTGCTCTGGGAAACGGCAGCAATTTTGCTTTGATAGCGTTCTCCAAATAACTCAATAAATTTAATATAAAATACAGCTTTGTCTTCCCTTTCCTATCTCCCTCATGTCTTTTCACTTTCTAAATCAAATTTACTTTTGGACATATAATTCTTGGGTGAAAAATAAGCTTTTTATTTTTTCTTACTGTATTCCCTGACCTGCTGGCATTTGTCAGTTCACTGACTCTACATGCCTCTCATTACATCTGAGTTAAAGAATACCTTCTTGAAGGATCTTTTCACCTTGGTCACCATATGGTCAGCCTTTGTCACTAAAAGGGTAGCAGGATGTCTCAGGGTTTTGGGTTGTTTGCTTTTGTTTGTTTGGTGGTCCCCCCCTCCCCAGAAGGTCAAAGAGGTGTTTGCTGATACCACGTTCTCTCTATTTTCTAAAAAATATATTGCTGATAGCTGCCTGAATGGCTGGGGAAAAGAAAAACAAATAAACCAGAGATGCTAAATAAAATTGTAACTTCTTCCATAAAACCTTCAGTTACAAAATATGTTTCATGGCTCCAGAAATCTTAAGGAATTGAGACTTTGTGCAGTTTTATGCAAGCTGTTCTGTAAAGGTGAGAGCTGTATGTTTTAGTCGTAGGTCTGCTAAAGAATCAGCATGTGGCCTTTGTGGAATCACTTGTGTCACCATTTGCTACCTCTATGCACATAGACATGCTATAAGGCATCAGGTAGCATGACTCATGCCACTGCAAGCACTAAGCTTTACTTTTCATTGCTTAAGGTGCTAAAACTCTGATAACCTGTCTGTGATAGGCTGTGGGCAGTGATGAACTTTTTCTTCCAGTTCTTCAAACCAGTTCAAAGTCAGGTGGTTGCATTGGCCTGAAGATGAATCCAAGTTAATATGCCTCATTTTACAAGATATAGCACTGTATAACATAGTCACTCAGGATGCACTTTGTAAAATGAGGTCAGCTGGCTCACTGTTCTGAGTATAGCAATACGGATGTTTCAAAATAGCGATGACTATTGCCTTGCTATTAGACCTACGATTCAGTTGTCTCCTCTAACATGAGACCCATATCCATCATACAACTGTTAACTCGTATGGGATGTTTCTAACTTGGATTAGGAGGTAATAGGGGCATGTAGTCCCCACCTGTATCTAGGGAGTGTCTGCACCATGGCTCTTTCTGAGAGTTTACTGTGGGAGTATATTTTGCTGCTTTCCTTCAAAGCAGTGTCTCAGAAAATATGAAGAAAGTATTAAAAAATAAAAGCTATAGAAGGAGTTCAGGTAAAGCAGGGAAATCTCTTAATATGGCCACAAAGTGCTGATCTGTAACAACTGAGGCTTTGAGCACTTGAAACTTTTAATGCCCTTCTAATCTAATGCAGTGCCTCTGTGGGAAGTGAACTCTTAAATCTGCATTTAATTCTGACAAGTTGTACTGAGGCATTGAAGAGATTTTTTTAAAGAAGGATGTCAGACAGATCTGTTTCTTTGCCCCGAATTCTGAAGTTACTTGTCTACATGTCCAGTGATACGATATTTTTCAGTCACTAGACAATTACCTCTGCAGAAAGAGAACAGGAGAACACTATCCCTGTGTTCCCATGTGTCCTCATTTCTGAGCAGATTTGTCGAAGGCTAAAGCCATTACCAGTACAGTGAAGCCCACTAAAATAGGTCAGCCACAGCACTGCTGACTGCCGTGTTTCCAACACGTGGCATTGTGGCAGTGTGAGTAATTCCCTGATGGAATATATACTTGAGATTGATTAGATGGTAACTGTAACAGTTGAACCAGTATGCTTCTAACATTTTCTTCATTAAACTGAGAGACAGGATGTTTATTAAAAAGAAGAATGTTTCTTCTAAATTAAAAGAAATTGTAAATCAGACCGACTGCTGGACTCCTACAGTTGCTGTGCTGAAGGCAAGGAGATTGTTTGAACAGGACTTAGGTGGTCAGAATAGTCTCCCAGGTCCTGCCCAAAGTACTGCACTGCAGGTGTTTCAGTAGCAACAACTCATGTTTCAAGGTGTCTGGATATTAGGAAGAGGACAGCAAGCACATCATTCATCTATGTCTCCTTGGACACAGTTCCTGGCTGCCGTACAGAGGATCCCTGTTTTTAATACCCCAGTCCCCGTACAACTCAGGCCTCTTGCCCCTCAACTTGCCATCTTCTCTAGATAGCCCAGTCCAATATGATAATGTGGGACGTCTGATTTTGTAGTTATAAACTAGTTTGCAACTGTGCCAAATTAAATGCTCCAATGTGAAGCTGTCCTCAGAAGACTGCAAGATCTGATCAAGGGGGTAAAGATTGATTTTTCTAGCCTCTTAGCTTGGCATGTGAAGCTGTTTCTTAAAGAATTTAAACTATGTAATTGAGGCTTTTTGTTTTGTTTTGTATTTTTCTTGAAACAGGACTAATATGGAAATTTAAAGATCTAAGTGGTCTCTTCTGAAAGTTCCTAACATTGCTATCAGTATCATTCCTTTTTATAAACAGAACTGTTACAGTTCTAAGAAATAAAGTATTCAAAGAATGCACTCATAAAAGATTACGCATACAATGGAATTTTTTAGCCTCAATGGGAACAGAAGGCTTTGTGAGAAGTGTTTGTGTGCAATGAACATAATGTTTAAATCAATTTTTAAGCCATTGCTAATGAAACACCACCCTTTAAATAAAGAGCTACAAGGCATGCGTATTACAGATGCACAACATATCAGTTTCTGCCTGGCATATCAAGGCCCTAGGGGTTTAGGTTGTGAAACAGCTGTTCAACAAGAACCATGTTTGAAGGGAGGGGAGCAAGGAAACAGCCTGAAATGCAGCTTGGAGTGATGTGAGATTTATTCTCTTAGTTCATATTTTCTGTAGTTTCATCATATGATTTGGCAATTCTGCAGAGCTGGCATTAAACACATCACATGGGAGCATGACAGAGATACTTCTGACCCTTGGATGAATGACAGACCTTACAGAAAAGTAGTTACATGACAGTTCCTACCTGTTCCACTTTTGTAGTCCAGTTTTTGTTTCTATTGGTCTTCAATCTGTTTCTCTCATCATGTAACTGATCTGACCACATTTTCAGGGGTTTCCTTTAGTGGGGCATGGTGACGCTGCCCCTAGTCAGATTTTTCAATGAATGGAGAGGTTGGGTGCATCCTTCAGCTGCATCTCCCTTTGCATATGTTACCTGCTGCTGGAAGTCTTCCAGGCAGATACCCTTCACACCTCAACCCTGGCTTTGCTCAAACCTAACAGTACAGAAATACAATTTAAGTTGAATTGGTTATTCTGAAGGGTTTAGTGAATGGTCTGATGGGTATGTACCTTCCAGCCCATGAGTTGCTGCCACATTCTTTCCTCAGGGAGCTGTGAATGTTTTTTTCTTGAATCTATAAGGTTCATTGCCAACAGTATGGGTTCTTGATCTTGACTGGATAACTCTCAAGCTTAAAATGAATTTTCAGCATGGGTATGAGAGTGTTTCCACTGCATATAGACCTTCTCACAAACATCTACAAAACCTTGCTATCGCAATGTTCTCTTGCATACACATTCGTTCCTATGAACTTTCATGAATTACAAGCAGAATGAGACACACACAAAAAGCCACTAAGTAAATCTGGTAGTTCTTTATTCAAGTGAATGTTTAGATCAACTGATACACAATAGCTGCCCAGAACTGCTAAGTATCTCTGGTATGAATTTACGTCTGGAATTTCCACTGGTTAGCAGAGTTTGTTACATACTCATTTCAGCAAGCATAACCCACTAGAAAGTAAGCCACTGGGAAATACTGTATCTAGCTAGAGCTTTCTTTGGTCTTTTTTTTTTTTTTTGGTGATGTTTTTGTTTAACTGTCACTGCATCTGGTGAGCACATTCAGACTGAGACAAAAAAACAAAAACCAAAAAACAGAGAGCAAGTGAGAAGTTCCAGTTCGTGGAATGTTGCAAGCTGCTGTGTCACTGGGGATGGCAGGCAGGCAGGCAGAAAACTTCTCTCTCCAAAGCTTGACACTACAGTGGGAAAATGTGATACTTACTAGAGTGATGAATTGACTGAAGTCGTAACTCTGAAATAAATGTGCAGTTGCAAATACTGAATATCCTGCTCTTAACTAATTTCTCTTCCCCTTAATCCTTACACCTTATGCTTTTTCCAGTATGCTTTCTGAACTGTATTCTTTGAAATGTTACAGTCCAGATGGCCTTACGTTTTGTAGACCTAGGGGCTACTGTACGTTTTAAAACTACTTCAGTTAGTTTTATTCTAAAGTGATGGTCCCACTTAGACTATAAAATAGATTATTATCTAATTACAGTTTGCAGGTTCCATGTGGAATGAAGCAAAGATTACTTTATGTGAATTTAAAAGAAAGTATTTCATTCTTCCACTGAAGCAACAAAGCTAGAGCTGTCCTGAATCCTCAGAGAAAGCGAAGCCTGGTTCCCATGCTGTCCTGTGCACCATGCTTCCCAAAGAATGCTGTCTTCTGGCACATACAGCTCCTTTAGCCTGCAAATGTATAAGCTGTTGTCTGAAACAAGAGGAGGCATTGTCCTTAGAAAGAGCAGCAAAGCCTGAACCATGAGAACGGAAAACCTCTAGTCTCCTCTTTCATACCTGGACTTCTGCCATTATAAGGATTGCATAAGAAAAATACATCTTTTTCTAGTCTTCTTTTTCCTCTCCCTTGGAGCTGTGCTCACTGAGAGCTTTTCAAAGAGGGGAAGGAAACAGCCCAAAACTTAAGGGGGTTGCTGAGGGGGTCTAGTTCATACTAACAGTTTCTAACCTTTCCTTGCCCACCCCTCAAAGGCCTGACAGGAAGAGAATTAGCCTTAAAATTTATTCATTTCTAGCTGGATTAATGGCTTATGGCCTGACTTTCAGACCCTCTGAAGTAAACTGAAATGCTTTCCTTAACTAGTTTCCTAGTAACTGAATTCATTAAAAGTTACCTCTCCTGACAGTTTAGGTATTTTCAATACGACTGTATTGCACGGTAAGCAACAATATTGCTTCGTGACAGACAAAAATAATGTTAAAAAGATTGAAACATCTCTTATTCCAGCCAATGTTCAACATGAGGAAAAAGAGAAGAGATAAACAAAGCAGCAACCGGTGCACACATACCTCCAGGTTTCAGTAATATTAGAACATGGGAACCCATCCTCTTATGACGAGCACGAACTGAGTAGATCCAAAGATCCACTGTAGAGTTCTGGTGGTGTAAACAAGTGTAGTCACTTGGTCAAGTGTTGTTCCTCATCCCCCCTCTGCCCCAGTGCTAGTTTCAGTGAAAAAGGAAAAACGTTCTGTTTTTTTGGGGTGTATCTGCATAGTGATGGTAGCTCCACCCAAACTCTAAGCCACAGGGGCTCGTGACAACTCAGAATGGCATCCATTGTGATACACAGTTGTGGACCGGTGGCTCAGGCACCAGTCCCACACCAGCACATCTGACCAGTTTACAGAGCAGCGCACATCCCAGCATCTGGAAACACAGGCACAGCAAGTTCACGTCTGTACCTGAGTGTGTAAATATCCCCTCTGATGCTTTAATAGCCTCAAAATTTTCCGGTTTCAGTGGAGCTTAGCACCTCATCACGAAAAGTTTTCAACTGCTTTGAGGACAATCAAAGCACACACACTTAATTTTCACATCAACTGCAGGGGGGCTTGCCAGCTTAACTGCATTTGCCTGCAAAGGGGTGTCGAAAGGAGGCTGTGGTATACTGACACACAGTGCCCTGGTGTATATGATCCACGAAGCTGTGAGTTAGCCGTTGCCTTTGAATAGAAACCTTTCATTTCTCTAGATGCAGTAGTACAAGGTATGTTACATGTAACAAAGTAACATTTGGGAGCAAAGCAGTTATGAGGGGAGGCCTGGCTGGTCTAGAAACGGTGGGCATGTCCGTAGCTCACAGATCTCGTGTTGTCACCAGGCTGGGTCACCCTTGGGTTCAAGGAAGCAGTTTCACGCCTGTCCTTTAGAACTGGAACAGGCGCGGGGGCGCAGCGTGGAGCTGTGTACATGAGGCAGGTTTGATTCGTTCCTTCCCCTGTTCTTACACGAGTATTTGGTCACATGGGAAACGTTGCCTCTCCTATAGGTAGGAGGCAGTTGCGTCAACAGCCCCGCCTGCTAATGAAGCCGCAGGAGGCGAGAGGCGAAGGGTGGAAGCACCCTTCACATGCAAAGGCGGTGAAATGGGGCCAAAGAATGCGGGGTGGCATTCTGAAACCGCCGCCCGTGGGTAGCGGCGGGTGGCGAGGACGTGCCGGAGTCGGCGCTGGCTCCCGGCCCCGGACAAAGCGGCTTCCGCGGCGCTCCCGCGAGGTGGCGCCCTCTCCTCCCGCAGGCGGGCGGTGCGCCGGGGTCTGGGGTGCCGCTGCCGGCCTCCTCCCTCCCTCCATCCCTCCCTCTTTCCTCCGGCCGGAGAGTCTGCGCATCTCGGGCTGTCTGCGAGTCCGTGTGCCGAGGCGGTGCGACGTGCTGGGGCCATGCCCTGGGGTAGAGGCGCCCGGCGGGTGGCGGGAGAGCAGCGGACCCTGCCTGCCGCGCCGCAGTTTTCCTGCCGGCGACTCTTCAGGAGGGCCTGAGGGGGACTGTCCGCCCTGAGGAAAATTGTTCAGTGCTAAACAAATTCACAGTGTGAGGGGAGATGGAGAAAAATGGCTAAAGTAGCTATTCACGGTTATGTCTCATCTCCTAGTACCCTCACTGATTTAAAAGCCTGTGGGACAGTCAGATGGGCATGCAGAGCAAAGGCAGGAGTATGCATGTCTTTTGCTCTAGCTGGTGAATAGAGCTGGAGAGAATTTTCGGCTGAAAGAAATGTTGCCCTGTCATTCAGGAAGACACACACTGTAGAAACATGAATATTTCAACAAGTTTGGGGTTTTTGTTGTTGCTTGGTTGGGTTTTTTTGTTTGCTTGTTTTGTGGGAAAGATTTGAAGATGGGAGAAAAGTGTCTTTATGTAAGGACATGGGAATGGGGGATGAGCCTCATTCACATTCTTCTATCTAAATTAAGTCTCTGCTCAGAATCAGAGCAGGAGCAAAAAACAGAAATGCCAAACATATATAAAAATATAGCAATATATAAAAATTTCAAATCTTGTCAAAATTTCAATGAGACATTTTGATAACTTCTACTTTTTATGAAATGTCACTTGGCTTTAATTTTATATGAAGCAAATTTTATTTTGGTAATCTAAAGGGCTGCCGTGAAATGGAAACGTTGGCCTTCTGGCAGCTCACATGGCCATTAATTGCATCTTTTCCTAATCATGTTGTGAGGGCTCTGGTGTCTTATCAGGCTGCTCTATTTATGTATATTCTGTATCTGTTTTATTGTTTGCTAGTTATCATAAAAGCTGAAGTAGGTAAAGCTCAATTGCTTGACAGTTACTTACATGCAAATGAGGTACACTTTCCATAGCTTTTAACAAATACTGTAATATAGATGTAAAACATAGAAGTTACGCTTTACTCTTTGGGTCTGAGGCCTTAAGAGGTGCAAGCATTGCTGAATGTTGCAGGCTCTTTTCTCAAGTTTGCACAAATTTTGCAGTGACTGAAAGTGCTCCATTGTATTTCTTAAAAAAATCTGAACTTCCCAGAAATGTCTGAGGTATTACAGTGGCAAAACAACTCAGTTTTGCAGATTTTTGATGATGCAGACTTGTAGTGTGGTGTCTAATATAGGCTCTCTTAAGTTTAGTTTATTCCTCTGGTATTTTTTTGCAAATACTTTTCAGTGCTGAGGTTATTGTTCCTGTAATCATTCGTAGGTAGGAGATTTGTTAGTACTTTGCACTATTAATATGTGGTGGTGGTTTTCCATTTCTTCCAAGACTAGAAGCTGCATCCCTGTGCGTTGTAGTGGGCTCAGCTGTAAAATGGGAATCATGATATTTAT
This sequence comes from Pezoporus wallicus, assembly GCF_028554395.1. Classification (NCBI taxonomy): domain Eukaryota; kingdom Metazoa; phylum Chordata; class Aves; order Psittaciformes; family Psittacidae; genus Pezoporus; species Pezoporus wallicus. The sequence goes on from NW_026638903.1 coordinate 3,087,241, forward strand.
GTGAGGGAGGTCAGGACTCACTCATATGTAAAATACGTGGCTGTAAATTCAAACCTTTAGGAGTAGATGAATTGACCTTATGAATGAAACCTCCACCCTTCTATGATGACTGATCCTGTTTCTCTGAAGCCTTTTGGAATGGAACTGGAGTATTTCACATGTACAGAAATCTACACAAAGGCTATCCAGGCTTGTAAAGTGTCAGAGGTGCCAAGCTCACTAAATATGTGCAAGATTCCAAAAGCAGTTTGAAAAAATCTTTTTTTCCTTCCACTGGCAACACTGAAAGTTTTGTATTCCTGCATTAAAATGCTTATCATGCTTTAAATTATTACCGTATGGCATTTATAAAAATTATTTCCTTGCTCTCATTACTCCAGAAAGAAAGATTAGCATTATCTATACACAGCAATTTTTGCCATTGAAGCATTCAGCTTATACACTTTGAAGAACCTCTGATCAAAATACTATGTAAGAACATGATTATATTATTTGGCTAACAGTAATTTCTATAGCAATAGATTAAATAGACTCTTGTTTCCACAGGATTTTTGTAATGAGTACAAGGATGGAGATGATGGCTTTCAGTTAAAAGTGCAATTATTTTTGTAACGTACCAAGATTCTTCTTTCAGATACTCATAACTTGCACAGCTTTCAGGCAGAATTACTACATTTTTGCTTACAGAAAAGCAAAAAAATTATAAGGAAACTTTGAACAGAATGTATCTCCCCTTTTTAAGTCACACTGGTGCCTGGCACATGAATGCTTCTGCTGCTCTTATCAAAACATAAATGGACATGTGCCTATCTTAATAGTAATTTAGCCACAGATACTGTAACTTGCCTGTTTTCATGGATGTTGCTGAGTCACAGAACTTTGCAGGATAGGTTTTATGACCACTTGCCTAGATTTTTCAACACCTAGTTATTTGCACATCGTGTCAAGGACGCAGGATATACAATGCTGTAGCATAATCTCTGTACTTATTTTACCTGAGCATGGTTGGCAAATTGCAAAAGCGAATTTTGAAATATATCCCCTGTCTTTCATGTGTTTTGATGCTGGTCTTCCTTCTGTAATATTTAGCTGTGATTCAGAGTGCAGAGAATTGCTTTTGTGCAATTTAAAGGTTACATGTTCTTTAAAACCTTGACATGTTTTCACAAGCACTGTAGGAAATCTGTAAGTTTTGGTGCTGCTGATGATATACTCAGGAGGTTTAGAAGAACAAATGTTAGGGTGAAGGCTCCCAAGTTCTGTTTCCCACTTGGTTATCATCTAGGCGTACAAACATTTCTGTAACACATATAAATAGGCATCCATTTGGGTTGATTATTACAACCTTACCCAAATGGGAGAATTGAAGTTCAGGAGAGAATATGGGTTCACAGGAGTATGTGTGAGGAAGAAATCAGCATCTGAAACAGGATGTGGCTCCAACATAAGCAAAGTTTTAACGCCAATATGTCAGCTCTTTCTTTACCTCCAAACAAATTACTTTGTCAGTTTCTACTTTCTTGCCTGAAAATGGAAAGAAAAAAAGTGATTGCAAAATAATAGCACTCATTTAATATAAAACTCTTTGCTTACTAGCCCTTTTATTCATTGACTATATGAAGATGCCTAAGGAAGACACTGTGGTAACGTAACACTTTATATAATGCAAAGTTCAAGTTCAGTAAGCTTCAGTACAGTCCATGCATTTTTCATATGTGGCTCTGTCCTCAAGTTTCAAAGAAATACACAGGTAAGCCAAACTTGAAAAATTTTTTTTGGAGCTTTCACACTGAGAAACTTACTCAACCTTTCCAGAAGCTTAGAAAGCCATGCTTTTGAAAGTTTTTAATATAGGTTCCACTTGGATTGACTTTATTAAATTTGTTAATCATTGCTTTTCCTTCTGTTCTGAATGAGAATGTTGCCATCTCAGAACATGCAGATTAGTAACTACTGAGCTAAGGAGGAGACTCTCTTGAACAGTAATCCTATTGCTTTATATTCCTTCTGCTGTCTTTCTGGTGTCTCAAAAAATGTTTTTGAGTTACAGCATCTCTTCAGGTCCACCTACTTTGTCCATGGCCTGAAAAAGATGAAGCAGGAACACTGTAATGAGAAACTTGTTTCTGGTCTGTCAGTCTGCTTCTTGCGACTTCAGCTACGTATTGAATATGTGTATGCCAGTTTAGTAGCTCTGTGGAAGATATATCACATGTATCCTAGGAGAGCTGTCATACCCTGTCCCTTCTTCATTTTGGTTGTGCTGCATGTGTAACTTCATAAATAAACATTCGTTCATTGAATGTAAATTTGGCTGAATCACTCTGCATATGTGAATCATTTATTCTTGAACAGAATAACTTTCTGTATTCAGTAACTTAAATATTATGTAACCACTTCAAAACTTGTACATTTGAAGGAAAAAAGAAAACAGTTTTCTTCTGGCCTCTTTCCTTCATTTCTGTAGAAACCTTTTCAATTGTGATTCTGCTTTGAAACACAAAAACATCAGCTCCATTTTATTCAGAGCTTTAGCTTTGTCTAAGGCATAGTGGAAAATAACCTTTTACTGCATTTTGCTTCTGTTATCATTTAGAGCTAACACTGCTCTGACAGAAGGACTCAAGTTATGCTGTGTCACATGCAGCATCAAAACTGTTTTACTGAATTGTAATAATTTACAATACAAGAGCAAACTCACTGCTAGAGACATAGCAAGCATCACTGAGTCACAGTAGAATACTGGTTTGTGTGTCCCACCCCTCTGGTACTGTCAGAATACAGGAGAAAGTAAACACTTCACAGGATTTACATAGCATAGGCTGTATTTGCGCAGTCTATAAATGATTATTATAGAATAGAATCATAGAATAGGTTGGAAAGGACCTCCAAAGGTCACCTAGTCCAACCCCCCTGCAATGAGCAGGGACATCTTCAACTAGATCAGGTTGCTCAGAACCACATCCAGCCTGGCCTTGAATGCCTCAAGGGATGGCTATGTTTAATTGTGAGTCACTGAATGCAGTAAGCAGGGATCTTCATGGAGACTAGAGTCCATTTTGCAAAAATAACTTCTGTGACTAGCTGCTCTTTGCAGATGTATCAATCTGACATCCAGAGAAACCTTGACAAACTTGAGAGGTGAGTCTGTGAGAACCTCATGAAATTCAACAAGGCCAAGTGCAAGGTCCTGCACCTCGGTCAGGGCAATCCCAAGAACAAATACAGGCTGGGTGGAGAATGGTCTGAGAGCAGCTCTGAAGAGAAGGACTTGGGGGTGTTGGTTGATGAGAAGCTCAATGTCACCCAACAGTGAGCATTTGCAGCCCAGAAAGCCAGCCATATGCTAGGTTGCATCAAAAGGAGCATGACCAGCAGGTCAAAGGAGGTGATTCTCCCCCTGTACTCTGCTCTCATGAGACCCCACCTGGAGTACTGTGTTCAGCTCTGGGGCCCCCAACAGAGGAGGGGCATGAACCTGCTAGAGAAAGTCCAGAGTGTTACGAAGATAATCAGGGGGCTGGAGCATCTCTCCTATGAAGACAGGCTGAGACAGTTGAGGTGTTCAGCCTGGAGAAGGCTCAGGGTAGACCTTAGAGCAGCTTTCAGTACCTAAAGGTGGCCTACAAGTAGTCTGGAGAGGGACTTTTTACGAGGGCATATAAGGATAGGACAAGGGAGAATGGCTTTAAGCTGACAGAGGGGATCAAGCTGAGATCTAGCTGAGATTCTAGGAAGAAGTTCTTTACTGTGAGGGTGGTGAAGCACTGGCACAGGTTTGCCCAGAGGTGCTGTGGAACCCCCATCCCTGGCAGTGTTCAAGGCCAGCCTGGACGGGGTTTTAAGAAACCTGGTCTAGTGGAAGGTGTCCCTGTCCATGGCATGAGGGGTGGAACTAGATGACCTTTGGAGGTCCCTTCCAACCCAAGCCGTTTTATGATTCTATCATTTGCACACATGAGGCTTTATATTAGAACAGTAACAGACAAGAAGCTGCAGTCCTAGATTGTTGAGAGCCTTGTCTGATGTAAGACAGGAAATTTAGTAGTTCTGTAGCACAAGCATGATTCACTCATGCAAGCAACAGTGATCTCTGAAGTTGGTATGCAGGATAACAGGTGGAGGGATTTAAGTATCTGAGTGTTTAAATGTACATTTCCCCGTTACTTCTTCTTACTTCTCGGAAGTAGTATTTTGACAGTGTAACAAAAGACTTGCTGGAGGATCTGCTTTCTTGTGCTTCCAACCTATTTTGCCATGAGTTTGCTGTTACAGAATATGAAAAGCCTGGTAAGTTCAAGGAAATGGGACATAGCTGTTCTCTTCTGGATCTCTGTGAGTACCCACCTAGGTGTGTACAAGGCCTCACGCCTTCGTCTTTCTCACACAGGAGCAACCCGTTGATCAGTTGCACTTACCCAGTGGGCTCTCTTTTGTTTCTGGTAACTGTTCTTCTTTTGGACTAGGAGATTTGTGATTGAGAGGGAATAAACAGGGCAGTCTGTTTCAGCTAAACTGCTGTTTAACAGCAGGGCCAAAGCATAACATTAAAGAAATAGGATAGCAAAATTACACTTTGTCTACACATAGTTCACCTTTCCAGAGGCCTAACTTTCCTCTTCCCAGGGTTCCTAATAGTTCTACCTTTCCCTAATTACGTGTATAGAAGAGTCTGATTTCCCAATCTCAAGAGAGAATCTCTGTCACTTTCTCTTACGTGTACCTCTTGAAAAACTATTGAATCCCTGGATCCCTGCTCTCCTTGCAAGGACTGCTTATCTCTTGGGAAAACAGGTTGGACAGAGCCTTGAGCAATATGGTCTAGTATGAGGCATGCCTGCCCATGGCAAGGAGTTGGAACTAGATGATCTTAAGGTCATTTCCAACCCTAACGATTCTATGATTCTATGATTATTGGCATTCAGTCTCAAAAATAAATCCAAGTAAATACTTACGTAGAAACAGTTTGCAATTGTGATCTGCCCGAGGCCTGTGCTCTGCCTCCCTGATATTGTTCAGGCTGAGCGTGGGATTTAAATTATCCTGGTGATTAAAGATCAAGCTTGTTTGAGCCTTAAAGGGACATTTTGTGTTTGAGTCCTCTCTAGACGCTTTAGGCTATACTGTTGTGCTAATTTTTTCGGTAGGTAATGATAGAAAACTGGAATGTAACAGCTTCTGCGAATTAAACTGTATATCTGCTATGGTACTGCTGGGCTTGGAAAAGCACAGTAGGCCAGATGCATGTTTAATGTGGCTAGGCTCAAGGATCCTGAAAATAGGATGTGGTTTGATCCAAAGTGAGAGATATTAGCTTAATTTTCCATCTGCGAAAGAGTTCCACTGTGCTGTTTACATTACTTCTCTGAGCCTTCCTCAGCCTGAGCACTTCGTACAGTTCTTTAGAAGGGGGTAATTCACCCTCTCCCTTCACAGGATATATCTCTGCAAACTCTCAGGTCTCTGAGAGCCCCCTCTGTGCCCTGTTACTTTACTTTTGCAGACCTTGGCACTTTGCTAACTCTTCTTCCTGGATGTGGCTCCCAGCAGGGCCATTCAACACTGCTGTTAATCAGGCAAAGGGCTGAATACAAAACATGTGCTGCTCCTGCTCCTTGTTATACAAGCCATGCTTCCTGCCTCCCCAGTGCTCAGCAGAGCTTGCAGTGCAGTTCCTATTTAATGAAAACATATGACCAAAAAATAGTCTGTTATCAACTCAGGATTTTTAAGATGCTCCCTAAGCCATTCAGCTGTCCCACAATCCAACTTACTTGATCATCTGCTGCTTCAATAATATCCTTTCTGTTTCTGGAGCTTAATCCAGTTTTGTGTGATCAACCTTAGGAAGCAGGAGTAAGTAAGGAATTGAAAAATGTTTCTTGTTTTTCCGCTAAGCAATTACCTATTTTATTGGGATTTTCCAAAAATGGTGTAGTCTCTATTCTTAAAACAGTATGATATAATATTACAATATGTACAATGTATACTGTTGTGCAAAAAAAACCCGTATCTTCAGCAAAAGCCTCAGAGAACTTGAAAACTAGACTGGCAAACACATATCAACAAACACTATCCTATCATTGACAATATATATTTTCATGCAAAAGCAATTGATTGTACTTACTCTGTAGCGTTCCTTATCAACATCAGTGATTTTAAATGTACTATATACATTCACAGCTCAGATTTCCATTTCTGAACTTTGCGGTGTCCTTGCTCAAAGCTCATAGGTACAAGGAAAATCCTTAATATGTTCCGTTGTGTCACATGGCGCAGACACTCTTTAAAAATCAAAGCTTTCACTATACCATTTCTCCTGCCAACATTTCTGAGTGTTAAACAAGCTAAATTTCATAGTTAGAAGCCAGAATAAATATTTCTGCCACTTGCTGCTCAGTGTTAGTCTGATTTCACTCTAAGCTACAGTAAAGATGTTCCTGGAAAAAGAAATCATTGGCTGATGATCATCTTTCAGAATGTATTAGAAAGCTGAATGTATTCTGACCAGGATTTAATTGAAAATAGATGAAGAAGGTTTCTATAGTGTGTGTATGTAAATACCAACATGCATTAGTCTAGCTTCTTACATATATTTTTGATGGGGTCAGCTGAAGATCAGCGGTTCCAGAAGGCAATTACTTGACTTTGAGATCTGTGCTGGGATGTGGTGAATTTCCCTGACGGGTGTCTTTCCCTTCATTAACTACAAGAGGAAGCTGATACAATCAGCAAAGTCTAGGTGCGTCAGTGACTGAAGTGGCTACAGTTATCTATGATAAATCCACTTGGTACCTTAAGTGTATGTACATATGCAGCACAGAAAACCTGGAAAGCACAGAATATTCAAAGTCATGTGCTGTGGTGCTGCAGAGATGATTTATTGTTACACATAGCGCACAGACAATTTCCTGTCAACTCTGGCTTATTCCAGATTTGTCCCATTTCTGCAGCCTGGAACCTTGCCTTCCAAAGCAGAGGATAACTCTGTAATCATGTACATACCTTCACATAACAGTGACAGTTGTTTCATCTGCTGTGTGATGTAGAAAATTTTGTGTGTATGCTCAGATGTTATCAGTCATGCTCCAAACACATGATAAATTAATATTCAATCACACTGCATCTGTTTCAGAAAATATGTCCTCTGAATGTCACAGACTATTTTGGGTAGTCAGGTGAAATGCTGCCTGCTTTTGCAAATGCAAAGTCAGTTGCACAGGATTCTGAGGTAGAGAAAAACTTACTTCTGAAATAAAACCAAACCAAACTGATAAAAAATTAACCTTATGCCTATAGTATGTCATGATCGGAATTTCTCACATCTCTGACTTCCCTAGAAAAGTGCTGTTTCATTCAAATGAGATATGGTAGACAGTGGCCCATAAGAATGTAGGTTGTGGCAAATGCTAAGTAGAACAGGCTTTATCTGGCAGGCAGAGTGATTGCTACCTAAAAAAAACATGTTACAGGTCTCTGTAGGCAATTTTCCTTGCAGTTTTGTTTGATCTGTATTTATGCTGCAAGCCAAGGATTTTGCATAGGGCTGCATACAAGGAAAGGCATATGTTCTACACTGTGGAGGAAAGAAAAAGGAATGGAAGGATATGTGGAGAGAGAAGAAATGGACTATTTAAGTCTCCCCACAACACAGACTCCAGGATTTTTATCCCACTATTTGTCGCATTGTGTATTTCATGATAAATCAAAACCCCACTAATAGAATAATGTCCAAGTTATGCTATAGCTAGTCTTGTCCTGGTCATCTAGACTCATCATCTTCCACTGTGTTTTGTACCCTTCCTCAAAATTTCTCCTAGATTGAATGAAAAGAAATTTATTAGACAATACCTACTAGCTAAAAGAACAGAGGAAGGGTACTGAAGATGCAGACAGCGTGAATTTTTTTCATAGAACTGAGAGAAATGTCATTGAGTTATCTGGTATTTTTGTTCCTACTAGAGGTGAAACAGTATGACAGGCTTAGTAATCCCAATTTCATGCATAAAAATGACATCAGATGATGCTTGAAATAATGTCAGGGGCAGCAAGAGGTGCCAGCCCAATGGGCTGAAATAATAGAGAGTCAATAAGACACGGTTTTAATTTATGTAAAATGGACGCTTCCAAAGAAGGCCCAGGGATGAGATTTAAAGATAAAGGAAAACCAGTGACATTGGTCTAAGATACTCACAAGTAGCTTGAAAGTAAGACAAAGCCAGCAGTTTGAAGGAATGGCTAAGGTGCCACTGTGGTCACAGCATGCCGAGCAGAGAGTGAGGCACTGTTTTTTTGTGTGTAGGAAACATTCTTCTCAGTGACTGATTAGGGGGTATCTGGTGAGTCTGTCCCCCAGATATAATCGTCACCTCAGGGACAGCAACCTATGGTACTCATTTATGATCATCACCCATTTGTAAATACAGGATCCAGGAGTTTGCTAAACAAGTTGAGATTCAGTTGGAGCTCAGAAGAGCAACCCACAGTGTGAGTTCATTCTCACTTAGTGACAGTGGGAAGGCAAATGTGGATTTACACACAGTGGGAAGGCAAATGTGGATTTACACACAGTGGGAAGGCAAATGTGGATTTACACACAGTGAGAAGTTCTGAAACAGCAGAAAATTCCTTTGCCTTAGTCTTCAGGCTAGCAGGAGACAACCCATATGTGGTGATCTTCCCCCTGTCTCCTACCCCTCCTAATTAGTTTATCCAGACAAGTACTGCTCATTACAGGTTATTAAAATGCTAGGTTTAATGTTTTGTTGTTTAGCCATCCTTGAATCCTGGAAAGTCTTTCTAACAATGGGCAAAATGTTTGGTACGTTTCTTTCTCACACACGTAACTCAGAAGTGTCTCAGCAGATTGTTTTTTTTTCCGCAAAAGTTCTCTAAGAAAATTGCCTTTGGTCAAATACCAAGCATGGAAGACTTTGGCCAAAAAGACTGATATTTTATGAAGTTAAGGGATTATCATGGAAATTACTTGATAAACTATGCTAAGATTGATATTAATGTTGTCAGCTATAACCTGTCAGTGTCACAGGTGTGGTTGGTAGCACCAGCTGTCTGCCCCCGTTTTGCCATAATAAGTTTGCTTTGCTTTGCTTTATAACATTGATAAACTTACATAATTTGGGTTGAAAATTTCCATGTCAGTGTCTGCCCAAGGCTGATTATTTTGGAAAACTCAGTTCAGCCATTCCCAAAAATAAGACTAGAGGAAAATATGTTGGTTCTGACCATGTCTAAAAAGCTGTGTCAAAGTTTTGCTTGAAAAGCTCTAGAACTCCAGTGCCTTAAATGACAGATGTAGCATTTTCTGGGGTGATGAGGCTGAAAGTAGAGAGGAAAAGCTTCATGTCAGCAATATGACTTCTGTGGTTTCACTCAATGCTGAGCACATACGATCAAGTTATAAGGCTCTAGGAGGCTCTAGGAGAGCATGGGCTCTGAAAAGACCTACTTGAATGCAACAGTTAAATATTCCCAGAATCTACCTCTGTACAGGCCATTTTGCACCTTGGGGTTTGACAAGACTATTTGCAACTAGAGATGTGTGCCATGTCTGATCTAGGTAAGGGCAATGAAAACAAAGAGTTGAACCTGTCTGGGGACAAGGGTAAAAGATTGAGCAGAGGAAAAAAAGTAGGGCAGAGAGAACATAGCTGTTTTTAAGCTTGTGACTGGGGGGTGCAAAGACATGTAAAATCATCGACATCAACGCTGATCAAAAGCTGAAAAAACAAATTATAATCTAGGTTTTCTGACTCACATATGAATACCCTGACAGCAGTCAAAGTAATCAGAAATATCATCTGAAATGTCTGCTATTTTGAGGAGGCGTTTGGCCTTTGACCATTTTAGTTATTTTTTGATAGGACAGACTGGGAGACTGTGTTGTGAAGAATCAGAAGGGAAGTGGTTGTAGGGTTATGATCTGCTACTTCAGGCATGTTTTAAAGATCGTATTTGCAATTAAAAATAAAAATAGTAAGAAATAAATAGAATAGCAGTGACATTAAATTTTAGAATTAGATTGCAATTGGTACCTAACGAAATCTTGAAGTATGTGGATCATTCAATTTAGAGGCAAAAAAGTCCAAGCCCCTACCTTCTGGGAAAATTCAAACCTAATTCCATAGTGTCTGGCTGAGGCCAAGGCCTATATATAATACGGTATTTGCCTGTAAGCAAGTACATGTAGAAGAGAAGGCTGAAAGGGAGATCCTGTTTTGTTACACCAAAGATATCTGGGGTAAATCAAGTGAAGTAAGAAGAACCCCATTTTTACAGCTGCATGACTAAGTGAACAATGTCACTAAGTCCACCATCTCCAGAGTAAAAAAAAAAAAATAAATGAGGGCAGTCTCTTGAAAGTTCTCCCTGTTTTTACTATTGAAATTATATAACACTTAATAATCCCTTCTTTATTTTCAGACTTATTTGCTAGGTCCAAGAATAATTATTTCTTCTTGGCAACAGCAAATCCATCATTCTCTAATTTCCCCACCTTGGAAATTGCATTTTTTATTTTATAGTTGGCATCATCCTCAAAAGAAAACAAACAAGCTGCTAGTCAGTGAAAGAAAGGAAAAGAAACATTAAAGAAAGGAAAAAAAAAAATCTTCAAAACATGTTTAGTCCCATCTGGCCCTAGAAAAACATGGAAATGGGTGAACAAGTACCGTTTCCAGGATGGGCTGCCTTTCAAGGGAAACAAAATCTGGATATTTCTATGTCTAGACCACAGAAGAAAAAATGCTTTGGTGCTAATTAACCCATCAGTAGCTTACAAACCCTGAGTGCTGCTCAGCAATATATGTAGGGAAGTTAGCAGATAGAAGCTGCCAAAGGAAGTGCGGGAGAGTTCAAACTGGGAGTCAGAAGATCTAGGTCTTACTGCTTACTCTGCCCCTGGCTTGCTCTTTAATTTTAGGTGCTTCAACAGCTCAGCTTGTTTCTGCCTCAGTTTTCCTCTCTGTAAAGCAGGGTTATGACATTAGTGTCCCTCCAAGGCTCTCTGATACTGAGAGAAAAAATGCTATGAAACAAGATCTTGCTCTCTTATATGGTATATAATTTGTCTGGCTATTTTCTAAACAGAAACCGCAGTCTGTAAGGTTGTATGTTGTAGTCAGAATTTAAACAGACACTGAGTAAGCACTCCTTTAGTAATACAGCTATATTGCTGAAAGGGTGTATGTATCAGAAAACAGTATATTCCTTGCTTCTCTCACACTGCATGTGCTCAGATAGGAAAATAATATGTTTGTTTCTAAGGGAGGTTTAGAGGGATGTACTGATACGAGCCCCTCAGAAACATACTAATTATGCTTTAGGCTGATTTTTTAATGACTAAAGCCTACGTACCATGAGCATGTCCTTAAAAAATACGGAGTTTCAGTGTGGATAAAAATTAAAACATAGAATCAATATTTCACCCTCAGGCAGGTGCTGTCTTTGATTCTTCCCATGCTTTTCAGCCCATCCCTTCAACAACCTGCCATTCTGCTGGTTGTGAACAGAGTGGCAATTGTGCCCATATGGCTGCTTTGGTCTAGAAATAAAGTGATCATCTGGTATCTGAGTTTTACCTCGTGATCCCCTGTCGGTTCCCTCTAATGCCTTAGCAACCCTCCCATTCCTCTGTTACCACAGCTGCCAGTTCAGGCCTAGCTGTATCAACTTCGCTGACTGCATTACCCCCTTTCCCATTTGGAAATACGTGTTCCTCATCTGTTTACATGCCACCTTTTTCCTGGATTGGGATGAGCTTTCACAAACTGGGGATTCCAGAAACTGCTAGGGAGGGAAAAGAAGTTGGTGAAGGCTTTTTCTTAGTGATGGCTGACGGGAACCCTGTGTTGCAGCTTCAAAACTTAGATGAATGTTCAGTAACACAGCAAGTTAATTAATGTGTACTCAGGGAAGAAACTTGGGAGAGAAGGTTCAGCATCTCTGTACCAGGCAGAGAGCAGCTGTGAAGTACCAGAGCATTCCTGTCCCTCTGGATGGACTGTTGTTGCTTCAGAACAGTACCATGGTGGAAGTGTTACCTGCTTATCAGAACTGGCAGAGATAGGAGTAAGGGATGGGGAAATATGGATTAGAGCAGGTGGAAGCAAGAGCCAGAATATGTGCAGTCTTTTTCAGACCTCATGCAGATTTCTCTACTTTCTGGAATTTGGTGTTTCTTCCACATTTCTAGACATTTCACATTGATAAATTAGTTCAGTGTATTCCTTGAACCTTGCTGATGTTTAGGTTGTCACCCTCTTGATGGGTAGCTTGAGAAGTGCTCAAGCAAAACTTTACAATCCCATCAGCTTGACTTGTCAGTTCAGGGAGAATGCTGACTTAGATGTTTAGATAAGTAGTGGTACCTTGAAGTTCTAGTTTGCCTGATCAAATCTACCATCCTTCTCTCGATTTTTTTTCCTTTATATTGCCTCTTTTATTCTCTCTCTGTCTTTTTAAAGTATATTTTTATCTTTCATAATTTAAATCTGTATTTTCATTCATTCTCATTCTGCATCTCTCCTCTCCTTCCATGCACCTGCACCTGTTCCTACCCATCTTTGTCACTGAATCACAGAGTTGCACAGAGTAGCTGAAGTTGAACATGTCTGGAGGTCTCTTCTGTGTGTTCAAAGTAGGGTCAGCTATAGGAGGCTGCTTGGGGGTGTATGTGGTTGTGTTTTGCATGTACCCAAGGGTGGAGACTCCACAACCTTTCTGGGCACCCTTTCCAATGTCTGACCACCCTCAAAGTAAAAAAAAAAAAAAGATTTTTCTTACATTTTAATGGAACTTTCCACATTTTTGTTTGTGCCCATTGCCCCTTGTTCTGTCAGTGTATGCTTCTGAGAAGTGCCTGGCTCCAACTGTCTTACTCCCTCCCATCAGGTATTTTTACATACTGGTAAGATTCCCCCTTTCCTTTGGTAAGATCCTCCTTTATTTTTTATTCCCTTAGCTGGTTATCGTATCAAATGTAGAAAGTGAGAGGGCCACTGCAGTAAAAAAGCCCTAAGTACTGGCTGACTACAAGGTAAGACTTCCTGGAGTCATAAGACTGTTTGTGTTTGGGAGACAAGTGCTCCAAGGCAGAGGGGAATTGTCAGGGGAGGAAATAGGCTGAGCAGGGGCAGAAGTTCTCTGCTGGAATTCTCTGACCGTAGTGACAGGGAGTTGAACTCCATATTCAGCTCAGTATTGGCTTGAAGCTGCAGAAAAGGACGCAGTGCTAGAAGAAAGTCTTCTCTGGAGAAAAGAAGCACTAGACATAAAGGCAAATAGCTTAGAAGGGAACAGGGTCAGGCTTCTTGTTTGAGAGAAGAACAGAACATGGGTTGTTTCCATAGAATAGGTTACTGCAGCTATCTGGATAGTGACAGAATTTGTAGTTCATTTGGGGGACACAGGGAGAACAGTATCCAGATCCTAGAACATACTCCTATGCTGACAAGAAATTGAAGGGAGCTTTGATAACAGAACTTTGATAAAAAGTGGCATTACAGAGCGCAGAAATGGTTCAAAAGAGTGTAAAACACCAAACTGCAACATTTAGGTTTAACTTTACATCCACTGCTATAGCATATTTCAGCATTCATACTATCTCTTGAAGCTAGTCTCCAGTCTTAAGATATGAAAGTTATTTGCCCTCTCCAAGGACTTTGTAAGTTCACAGGAGTGAAACCTTTAAATCATATCCTGCTAATACACGTTCCAGGAGTGTGAACAAAGCGTGAACTCCAGAGGAGACAGTAATAAGGGAAGTCAAGTCAGCTGACCTTTTAAATCTGGTAAGCAGATTTTTAAAAACATGCTAAAATTTGATAATATGAAGGAACTTGTTAGGTTTCGGAGCTTTGTTATAACTTATTTTAACTCCTGAGACAAATACGCCATACCAGCATATTAAACTAAACCTGCATAAAGACAGACTGTCAAATTAATGGTGATTTATAGTCTGCAAGATTATAAAATCACAATTAAAGAAAATACAAACTTTGAACAGTCCAGCTGTGAGTTCAGCTTTGTTCACTCAGAAAACTGACTTTGTTCTTACAATTCCAAAAGCATTTTGTTGTCTAAATGGGAAACATTTGTCTTAGATTAAGATTGAAGTGTATAACTTCAGAGTTGAAAATGGAAATGTTTTATTACTCTTTGTGAATAGATGGTCTTTCCACTCTTCTCTAAATACAGTGTGTTAACGTTTGTAGTATGTATATATTCTGAGTGTAAACCCTCACAAATTTCCTCCAGTGACAATTGTGCTAACAGCTGATTTTTGGTTCTGTAGCAGAATATTTTAAAAGCCAGATCTAAACTGAATTTTCAATTTCATTAAATGCCCAATGTGAATAAATGATAGGGGGTTTTGTAGGTCAAATTAACATTATCTCAGCATTTTAAAGGAATAGGTAAGCTGAGCTGAATGACTAGACTTGAAGAATGTGGTCAAAATCAGCGAGGAGGAAGCTTTGGGCTCTGGGATAAAAAAGGAGTACTCTCCCTTTGGCTTTTTCTTTGCCTTTCGTACAACTGTCACAGAATGCAGCATTCTGTTAATGCTTAAATTAAATGTTTGAAATGAAATACAGGAAAATACATATTTTCTCCAGTTTTCTCTCTAAAGTAAACAAATTCCTACTGACTAGTTTTTAATAATTTGAGTGGAAGGAAGAAGATCCACCAAGCAACAGCAGTCAGCAGTGATTTCCTAACTATGTACAGAGATCTGATATTTGATTTGTGGTTGAAGAAGCCTCATAAAATATCCCATGTCCTAGAAACTTCGTATTTCCTTTTTTTCTCTGAAAATACAAGTTACACTATGCTATATAACTTTGCAGCATTATTCCTATTAATGTTGTATCTCATTATTATAGACCATGCTGCTGTATTTTATAAGAATATATTTATTTTTCTTTCCAAATACTTTAATGTTAAGTAGTCACAGTGAAATTAAGGAGACTACGTTTAAAAAAAAAAAGGTTGTTATTTCATCTGATATTGAAAAATTGTAGGGTTATTCTGTTAGCTAAGTAAAAAGGTGAACAATTTCTTTCATATAGCAACCCTGCTCATAAATCTGTTTTAGCAACAAGTTTGTGTCGGTTTATCATTTTCTGAATCGTATCGCAGAAGAATTCTGAAGACAGGTGAGAGGTCGTTTAAATGGTTTGGTAAGTGGCATTCTAATCTGATGATTCGTACTGATTCTGTTGGAACCAGATTTTGTTAGAAGTAAAAATAGGCAGATTCTGTTCCAAAAATATTTTTAATATCTGTTTAAACAAAATACAAAATTTTACACAGAATTCATGATCCCCCCTATTAGTGTTCCACCACTGTGTGTTCAAAACAAGAAATCTAGAGGGGAGACTGCTGAACAACATCATGAATTGTGGACATACATATGTATTAGAATTCTCACCAGAAGTACTCAGATCTCACTTTCACATGTATGTGTTTGAAATAATTATCTGTTTGACCAGTAAGGTGAAACCATGTGACTCGGGCAACCATCACAGTAGGAGGAATGCAAGTGTAAAGCAGTAATTTCAAATAGGTTGTAACCAAGTTACAGGTCATGTAAGTTTGCCTAACCTATTCATGACATCGAAGATCTCTACAACCTGTAAACAGACAAAAAGTGCTAATTTAGTTTAATTCATAGTCCTTTGTAAATAGCCAATAGAATCATAGAATCACAGAATGGTTCAGGCTGGAAAACACCTTAAGGTCATCTAGTTCCAACCTCCCTGCCATGGTCAGGGACACCTTCCACTAGACCAGGTTGCTCAAGGCCTTGTCCAGCACTTCTGAATGAAGACCATTGTTCAGCCTCATCTGTGCAGGCTGATAAAATCTTGCTGGAAACTGTTGTGGCTTACTTACTGTTTACAAACTCAGGTCCTTTGTGTAGTTCTGATTTTCCTCTCAAATATACCTCACCAGTGAGGAGCTGCAGTTACTTTGTGAACTACTGAAACTGAGTGGTCAATTTCTTAGTATTCCAGGATCAGCTAACATTTATACTTCTCTCATGTTTTCCTGAGCGCTAATGTCTGTTTTTCAGTTTTAAATACACCCCATGATTGTACTGTATAAGACTCGTTTAAGTCACATTAGCATCGCTAATGGGGACCCCATTTTACATTAAGTAGTCTTTCATTAACTTTTCACTTTTTTGGTCTGCAATGTTACTAATTTTCTTTGTGGTGTCTGGCAGAGGTTTAGAAGTTGATAGGATGTAGTTCTGTTGAAACAACTTCATGCTTTCAGGAGTGTGGTCCAGCCATTTTACATCTCTCTATATGATGTCCAGTGGTTTCTTTCCCTTAACCTGCCATTCACATACCCCATTCTATGATTATTATTCCATGATTTCCCTTTGTAATGTAAATGCCGTGCATTTGTATGAGAAAAAAATTCTTTACATAACCATGGCTCTGTAAAACCACCATGTTATAGTTCATAGGTAGCAACCCTGCTGTAAAATGCTGTAGAAACATGCAAATGCTACATTGGGATTTCGCTACACTACTTACTGCACTGTTCAGGACCTTTGCCTTTCTACTTGAATAACAATTTCTGACAGGTTTTTTTCTGGCTTTCTGGGAGGTACGGAGAGAAAGACAGCATGCAGAGGGACTCAGAGGACTAAAGTCAAAATTATTTTTCCAGTCCTGATTCACTTGGAGGCTGTAAGGATGCTTGGTTGATGTTGCCATCACAGTTCCTAAGGGTCTCCCACTGCAGAGTTGCGGAATCTACTGTATTAAGATGGTTATCTAGTTCTAAAGGAAATTTTAAGCATCTGAGTTTAGGTTTCAGTTATAATATAAAAGGCTTGTAGAGAAATAAACACTGCAGAGCAAATTCCCAGATGGTTATTTATCACTCAGCATGCTGAGTTATACATCAGTGGTTTGCATGGGCATTTCTGCCTTTGAAACATTTGTTTTGGAAACTCTTGCCCCATTTTGAAACACAGAAAAGCACATAATCCTGTTCCTCATTATTGCATATTCTTTGGCATTGTTGTTAATACTGCTTGAGTGCCACAGTGTGGCTGGTGCCCTTCTATCATAAGGAAGACCAGCTCTGGTATCATGCTGTATCACATGTTTTCTTAGTGGTCAGACTACTCCTTTCTCTCTCTCTCTTTTGTATTTGTTGTTTGGGCTCTCTTTGTAGCCTCTCAGTTACACCGGTATTCTCTACAAAACAAAGAGTGAGGTCCCTGGCTGCTTGAAGCAGCCAGAAGTTTTGCTTAGATGTCAAAGAATGTGTGAAACAGGATTTTTTCCCATAGGGAGAAGTCCTGATAAAGTGCACTTATTTTTGTTCCTGTTATGACTGTAGGGTAAGATTCTTTATGGGTCTCCTGTGGGACTGGGATAGTGCAATGGAAAAAGCAAAGAATTATGGTGAGATTTTGGGGAAAAAAAAAAAAAAATTCTTGCTCGCTTAATGCTGAGGAGGACAAAATAGGTGTGTGGTCAACCTGAGGAGGTTTGTGCATGAATTATCAAGGCTTCTAAAGAAAGGAAGCTCTGATGCCTGCACAGCATCTCACTGAGATTGTGGGTCTGACAAAGATGTATAACATTTGGTTACTCTTGTGACATAGTACCACATCTCTGGCAGAGATATTCTCACAGACTTTTTGGTAAGCTTACTTATCAGAGATGCCAGGTTGGGGGCTGTGAAGCTGACCTGAATCAGAAACACATGGGTTTTCTTGAGTTCCTTGTGGGCCACTACTGAGCTCTTGTGTGTAAAATCTCTAGGATCCATAACTCTAGATCTGCTACTGCTCCTATGGAGTATTGTACCCCAGACACAAAATGTCTGTCACATTTGGAATTTCCTTAAAATCTTGAAGACCCTGTTAATTTGGTTGGTTGGTTGGTTTAATTTGGGGTTTGTTTAGTTCTAGGCTTTATTAGAACTCCAATAGGGTTTGCAGCCAAAAGCCAGACTACGCCCCACAGTGATTATTCTGCAAGGTAAAAACTATCTAAGATAACAATTATAATAAAATTATAAAAAGAATATTAAAACCCAAGTAATTTTAGTTCTTTTTGACTTCTGAGAATAGATAAAAAAGCACATTCATTTTTATGTAACTATACTTCAATGTGGCAGATGTGCAACAAGTGGTCATGGTATCTTGTCCGACTGATGAAACAGTTCACTTCATTTGCACATGGAATAAATTAAGACAGTTTTGGCCCAAGATGAAAATGGGTAGGGCACAGACTGATCTGTTGCCTCTTCTGCAATAGGATGTTACTAATAAAAAAGAACAGTCAGAATTATTCAACATTGCAAATTCACAAATATTGGTTGGATAGAATCATAGAATAGTTAGGGTTGGAAAGGACCTTAAGATCATCTAGTTCCAACCCCCCTGCCATGGGCAGGGACACCTCACACTAAACCATATCACCCAAGGCCTCATCCAACCTGGTCTTGAACACTGCCACAGATGGAGCATTCACAGCCTCCCTGTGCAACCTATTCCAGTGCCTCACCACCCTAACAGGAAAGAATTTCCTCCTTATATCCAATCTAAACTTCCCCTGTTTAAGTTCTGACCCGTTACCACTTGTCCTATCACTACAGTCCCTAATGAGTCCCTCCCCAGCATCCCTATAGGCCCCCTTCAGATACTGGAAGGCTGCTCTGAAGTCTCCACGCAGCCTTCTCTTCTCCAGGCTGAACAGCCCCAACTTCCTCAGCCTGTCTTCATATGGGAGGTGCTCCAGTCCCCTGATCATCCTCGTGGCCCTCCTCTGGACTTGTTCCAACAGTTCCATGTCCTTTTTATGTTGAGGACACCAGAACTGCACACAATACTCCAGGTGAGGTCTCACAAGAGCAGAGTAGAGGGGCAGGATCACCTCCTTTGACCTGCTGGTCCCACTCCTTTTGATGCAGCCCAGGATATGGTTGGCTTTCTGGGCTGCAAGCACACACTGCCGCCTCATGTTCATTTTCTCATCAACCAACACCCCCAAGTCCTTCTCCGCAGGGCTGCTCTGAATCTCTTCTCTGCCCAACCTGTAGCTGTGCCTGGGATTGCTCCGACCCAGGTGTAGGACCTTGCACTTGGCATGGTTAAACTTCATGAGGTTGGCATCAGCCCACCTCACCTGTCAAGGTCCCTCTGGATGGCATTCCTTCCCTCCAGCATATCAACCGAACCACACAGCTTGGTGTCATTGGCAAACTTGCTGAGGGCGCACTCAATCCCACTGTCCATGTCAGTGATGAAGATGTTAAACAAGACCGGTCCCAACACCGATCCCTGAGGTAAGCCACTTTTTACTGGTCTCCAGCTGGACATTGAGCCATTGACCACAACTCTTTGTGTGCGGCCATCCAGCCAGTTCTTTATTCACCAAGTGGTCCATCCATCAAATTGATGTTGCTCCAATTTAGAGACAAGGATGTCATGTGGGACAGTGTCGAACGCTTTACACAAGTCCAGGTAGATGACATCATCTGCTCTACCCTTGTCCATCAGTTCTGTAGCCCCATCATAGAAGGCCACCAAATTGGTCAGGCAGGATTTCCCCTTCGTGAAGCCATGCTGGCTGTCACCAAGCACCTTGTTGTTTTCCATGTACCTTAGCGTGCCTTCCAGGAGAATCTGCTCCAAGATTTTGCCAGGCACAGAGGTGAGACTGACTGGTCTGTAATTCCCTGGATCATCCATTTTCCCCTTCTTGAAAATGGGGTTATATTTCCCTTTTTCCAGTCGTTGGTAACTTCACCTGACTGCCATGATTTCTCAAATATGATGGCCAGCAGCTTCGTAACTTCATTTGCCAGCTCCTTCAGGACCCGTGGATGGATCTCATCAGGACCCACAGACTTGTGCACGTTCAGATTTTTAAGATGGTCTCGAACCAGATCCTCTCCTACAGTAGGCCCAAGGTCTTCATTCTCACAGTCCCTGCATCTGCCTTCCAAGACTTGGGTGGTTTGGTCAGAGCCTTTGCCAGTGAAGACCGAGGCAAAGAAGTCATTCAGAACCTCAGCCTTCTCCAAACCCTGTGTAGCCAGTTCTCCTGAGAGCTTCCTGAGGGGGCCTACATTCTCCCTAGTCTGTTTTTTTATTTGCTATGTACCTGTAGAATCCCTTCCTGTTATCTTTAATACCTCTAGCTAAGTTTAATTCTAACTAACTGGGCCTTAGTTCCCATTAAAATGTGCCCTTAACATCACAACACATGCATTGGAGTTCATTGGTAAATAAACACTTATATGTGATTAAGGAAGCTACAGGAATGTCAGTCTACCTTCCAGCATATTTTAGATTTTCCATAATAACATTCTGGCAAGTAAAACTTGATTTTTGTCTCCATAATTAATACGCTTTGGGATGATTAAAGGCATACCAAAATCTCTGATGAGAGCAGTCAAACTTCCCCTGTTTATCTGTCCGGCTCCATAATAGATTGAGGAGAACTCCCAGATCCAGGGTCACTGTGTTCGGGTGGAGGCTCACAGCACAAGTCTTAACTATCATGGCTTATACTTATTTCTAGAGTTTGGTGGCCATTTTGATTATATCCAATGTTGAGCCTATATTTTTATTCCACTTTTCAGCAGTTTGTCAATCATAGCAAAAGAAATGTCTGACTATTCAGAAAAGCCTGCAAGTCTTCCTTGAGGTTGTAGGTGCATCACAGACCCAGATTCCTGCAAGGACTGCTGCATCAGGAATGTCTGCTGTTGTAGCAGGACAAGAGAGAGGAATTGGAAGAAAAGGCTGTTACTTGAGAGGTGAACAGGGAAATTCTGGTGGGCATACCAGCACCTGACATTAACCACATAGAACTAGGTGAACAAAACCAATCAAACAACGCACCAAGAGAGAAAGATGCAGACACACTTCATAAATCTGTAATTCAAAAATTAGTTCAGCATGCATTCTAGGCTGACATTCAGGCCAGTTTATTGTATTCAAACCTTTTCCTCTCTCTTAATCTGTGCCTTTGTAGGGTTGTGTTCAGCAACCACTGATACAAACAAATGGTTAAGGTAATAGAATAGCTTGGACTAAGCTCTAAGGAACTGCTGATGCTTAGTCTCTGAGAGTGTTGAGAGAACAGAAAATTGGTGGGATGATGGGTTGGAGGAAGACACAGGATGCCTGTTGAGTGTATTGCTTCCTACTCAAGTTCTCAGCTGGATGCCATATCAGGAATGTACTTTTTCATTTGGCCAGGAGAGTCAGTCTATTTTTCTTCTGCAAGTGGTTGTTGGCATGTGAACCTGAAATCAAAAGAAATAAAATGGAAAAAGCCAAGTACTTCATGTAAGATTCAAAATATAGTGCTACAGACACGTACAGCATTATACAGTTAAGATATTTTTGCAGTGTTCTTATAATACAATAGAGAAAAATAACCGGCTCACACAGTTACCAACTCTGTATCTGTTGTTGGGATTTGGTGGAATAAGGGCAGTTATCCATCAGCAACCTGATTCTACTTCCACTGAAGTTGTATGGAGTTTCGCCGATGGCTTTAGTAAGTGGAAGAACAGCATCTGGGAAGCTACAGATGAGGAAAAGCCAGCATTTGAAAAGTTTTCTCAGCAAGTTATTGGATAAGAGCCACTGTCTAAAGGGCAGTGGGTGGCCCAGAGAGCAGGAGTTTCAGAGAAAAGAGGTAAAAAATGGATGCATATAATTTTGAGAAAAGGTCTTGCATAAGAGGAGGGTTTTTGAGGGACATGGTATGCCTGATCTTCCTGTTGACTAGTGACAATGGAAGGGCCCATTGTGTAAAAAAAAAAAAAAAAAAGAAAATGTAACAAAGCCCAGGTTTGAGTTTTGAGGTGTGTTGCTTCACAAAGTGTTGGTATCAGAGAAATGCATCAAACAAATGAAAATGGATTTGGATGACCAACTGATGTTCACAGCTGTTGGCTCAAAGGAGCCAGACCTGAAGTAGGGGTGTAGGAAAATAGGTGCCTAGGAGGTTTTTCTTCATATATCCTTGTTTTAGGAAAAATAACTTTCAATCCCTGTAGACTGTTAAGTCAGGTGACAGTCTCTGTTGCATTGTATTAAATCGTTCCAAGAGGACTGCACATCAGTACACTCCATAGCCCTATCTTCTCCCTCAGTATTGACAAACCACTGCATCAGCTTCCCTGTTGCCATTCCCAGGATCGTATGTAAGAGCTCTTGCAAGCATTTGGAAAACTGACATCTTAATGTGCTCCCCACTGAAAGGAGTGATGCTGCAGTTATCATCCTGACAAGGGGGCACAGTAGGTGGGGAAGGGGATATGTGAGAACAGTTCACACATAAACTAGGAACAAAATGGAATCATATGCTTGACTGTTCAACCATCTTCACTGATTTCCATTGGGTGGCCTGCTAAGAATATCAGGAATAGTGGTATATCAATTTAGGATATGTTTTCTTTCATTTGCAAATGAGAATTTCTGAAAAGGGTACATCAGGAATGTATCAAGGCCATGTTAAATTCTTCTTGTCTGTGATCCATGAAGACATAAGGAAGATGCCTGCTGGATGCACAAACTATAGTTTCACTGATTTTCACACAGTAGTCAAGACTCTGCTAGATAAGGACAGGGAGAGCTGAACAAGTCTGGTCTTTGCAGCAGTGCTGTCACCATCAGAAAAATCTGCTACATTCGTTTCAGATCCTGTATGAGAAATCATGGATAGACTGTATTCATGCAGTTTGTATATCTTAACTGTTATTTTCTTCTTACTGTGGTAAAAATGGGCAATTGATTACAAGTACAGGTATCAACATGAATATACACAGTATCATCATGATGGGAACGGTATAGGGTAACACAGCTCCTGGAGTACCAGTGTATGTGGAAAGAGACTTGAAGGTGTTGAGTATAACAGTGGAAGCCTTTGAGAAAGCAGAAAGAGACAGGTACTTGTAGAGTGCAGGAGCATAATATTCACAGCCAGGAAAAATGACAGACTTGAAGCCTAGCTCTGCCATTCTCCTTTCTAATGCTTGGAGGCACTATTCTACATGTACATCTCATTTTTTTTTAGAAAACTTAGCAATATCTGTTGTTTCTGCGGTCCTTGTTATTTCTAGTTTGTGAATCCTGAGATAAGTGGGTATGATACAAGTTTTGAGGTGGGTCTGAAACTGTTGTTTTAACAGACAACCCACTTAAAAAAACAAAGCAAAACCAGCACCTCATTCACACTGGGCTGTTGGCTTCCAACATCTTCAGACATGCAGTGAATTAGAGTAGAGAGGCCAATATCATAGCAAGGTTGAATCCTTTATGGTTTCAACCAGGGTTCAGATGGCAAGATCAAGGTCTGAAACCTAAGTGCTCTGCTTTTCTGATGTTTTCCTTTATTTCTTTTTGCATGTTTGAATGATTTCATGTTATGTATGTCTACTGGCAAGGATTCAGGAAGAGATAACCAAATGACAGAACAGGCACTAGCACTGCATTACCCTTCTCAGATTAAGCTGCTTGGAAATAGCAATATATATTACCACTTGCAACAGGAGAGGTAAGAGCACAGGATACAAACTTCACACTCTTTAAAGAAGTACTATGTCGGTCCACAAAGCTATGTGCTAACAGCAGAAACTCCTCATTCACCTTTTCAGCATTCACAGAGTGGGATATGTGGAGATTTATGTACCAGATGAGCTAAATTAAGTGGCTGTCTAATACCTCTGAATGGCCTCATGCCTTTCATTAAACCGGTGGCTCATTGAAGACCTTTCTGTATATCATCCCATTATGCTTTTCTGCCAAGAAGCTTGGCTAATATATTAATCAGTTTTATAATGGAAAATCAGATTGTGTATGGTAAAGAATGTGCGTTTTCTGCTTCCCAAAGGTTTTGAATATTTACAATTAAAAGGTACGCGTCTCATCTGCAAGCTAGGGATCAACCACAGCTGGGTAGATGAGCATAACAGAAAAATTGGAAGGAAGGGGGACTTCTATCCCCTTTTGGGATCCTTCCAGGAAACACGTATTTAAGCACTTCTATAAACCTATCGTATCAGAAAAAATATCAATACAATACAGATTGCATTTCAGCCTCTTCTACAACCTGATAATTGTGCTTTTTTAGGGACTTATGAAGCTCTTTTTCAACTTGTAGTCACTGATTAATATTGCTTAATAGCTTTTCCAATTTGTCCTGGTTAAATCTGATGTTTGTGCTGTGTGTGAACTGCAGATACGCAGATTTCATACTGTATATGCAGCTTGTTAAAGAGCACCATCTTGCAATACTGACTGCAGTGTTGCAAAAGTCCTGTCTTATACCAAAGAGTATGGGAAATGCTTTTGCTATGAAGTCTCTTAGCTATCTAGGTTTAGATGCACAATGCACACAGTTAAGACAACACTGAGCATGAGAAACGTTCTTTATTCTTTACAGACATACCTCCTTCTTGAAAGCTGTTTGCTCCATGGAGTTTACCATACTACTTTAGAGCCACAGTGGCTGCCTGAGGAGTAAGTCCTCTAAACTAATTGATTTGCAGATATACACACTAATTAGGGAAAAGCGCTAAGAGAGTGAAGTCCACATTCTGCTGCTCTTGGTGATGTCCTGTACTGTTCAGCTGGCACAGAAGTGGCTGCACATAGTACCAGAACAGTATTTGCTTCTGCAAGGAAACCAAAACTAGCACCCTAACCCTGGTTTGGTCAGATTGTATGGATGATTTCAGGCTTTTCTCCATTTAATTCTCTTACTTCCTGTAAAAGGTTCACCAAGATAAACTGGAATGAAGCAGAGCTATATCACAATCCAGAGTTTTAATTTGCTTCCACAACCAAATTTAAGTGCTTTTGAATTCTAATGCTGCACCAGGTGTCCTGAGAATGGTACAGAGGGCTGGTGGTAGAGAGGTACCGTGTGAGTATTCCTGAAAGCTGCTCTCTTGTCAGTGTATTATTCTGTATATCTACCTGTGAGGAACTGTGCTATAAACAGCATAGCTTTCATACAGACTAATTCTCTTCTCTTTACGCCACCTGTGCTGAACATGCCTTTATGCACATGCACTTTCACAGGCACAACTCAAGGTGGATTAAAAACCAATCATTATTGCCAAAAAATGCTAATCAAGATTATCCAGATTAGCCAAATTGTAAACTAATCTAGAATAGGAGAGAAATTTTGAAATAAAAAGTTTAATATTTTTTAAAGTCAAAGTGACAATATGTTTGGAAATATAACCTAATTATTTTAAAAAATAATATATTGCAGACAAAGCTGACAGTGCTTCAGGTCTTGGGTGTTTTGTTTTGGGGTTTCTTTTCCCTGCTTTATTTGGTTTTTGTTTCCTGTAAACCATAAAAAATTCTTTTTTTGCAGTTGTGTTTAGTGTTTGCAAAAATTCATATTTTTTCAAAACTCTTTCAAGAAAAATGGAAACTGACAGCAGCATATCCAGGAGAGACGTGCTTGGTATGTTAGGAATTAGTTTTTTTGGTGAATTGTAGTTGTCCATGAAACTAAACACAACTTACATTCCATCTAATCTGGTTTGTACTTTTTAAAACAGTGAAACTAAGAATATCAACTTTAGCATAGAAAGGCATGGCTTTATTTTAAAAATAAAATGTTAGAATGTTTATATCTTAATAGGAATGTAAATTTAATTTTGCCTTGTGTGAAGAGTCTTCCTGCAAAACACCATGGTAAGAATGGATGTAGTTTTCACTGTCCATAAGTTTCCTTTTTACCTTTCTCAGACTCCAGAGCAGCAGCTCAGTTGCTTTAAGTTCATAGTCTGAAAATAAACAGAACCTAAGAGTAATACTCATTACAGTATTCAATTTAGCATGCCCAATATTGACACATTAAATTACGTAGCGTCCCTGAAGACCCTCTCATGAGCTATTAATGAAAGTACTACAACACAGTGGTATAATGACCTAGACTGTAGTCTCACATACCCCCATGGTTTTTTTTAAACTGAACCTCCCTTTTCTGTAAGGATTTTAGGCATGCATCCCCTGTTTTCCACTGGAGAGCCATGCAAACACAGTATCCAACCACACGTACGTGTTCTTTGGTTTACATATAATACATATGAAGTTGGATTCATTGTTTTCGTTGCCTGGGTAACTTCCACATGCATTCTGTTCTGTGAGGTCTGAGAGGAGGGGTTGTTGAGGGAAAACTGGAAGCAGTAACTGGAAGCAATACGGTGTAAATATGTATTATAAAGTCATATTGCAAAAAAAATTGTATGTGCCAAACAGCAAGTTCCTTGAAATTATGCTTAGCTTTAAGCACATGAATAGTTTTTCGTACAAAATGACCTATGTCTGGTCTTACATGAGAGGAAAAAAAAAAGATGGACCCCAAATTAGTAACTAGATTTTGCTTTATAGCCTAGAATACTTACTCAGATGCCAAGTCTGCTAACTGTACACCACCTTCAGTACTTTGCTGAAAACATTGATAAGCACTGCAAGTAGGAAGTTTTATGCCAAGCAACCCAGCCACAGCTTAAGGAAAACAGAACCTTAGAAAGGGATAAGTAGAACCAGAGATTGATCCTCTTTCAGTCTCTGCTTCAGAGCTGTGCAGTTCTCCAGGAATTTTAAGACACTGTATATGACCTTATTGCAAATCAAGTACTGTGATTAGTCTTTTTTTTTTCTTTTTTTTTTTTTTCCAGCAAAGATGAAAAAGAATCTCATAAAAAAAGAAACTCCACACACTTGATAAGGTGAGTGGAAAGCCTGTCACTTGACTAAAATTAAGACAACTTTCTATTGGTCTTTACAATGGCTTTGATTTTTGCTTTTGTGATGAATGAAGAAGAAATTTGATTTGGCTTTTCCAAGTTTCACTGCCAGAGACTTATGACAAAAACAGACTTTCAGGAACCCATTTGAAGAAGTATATTCCACTGGATCCGTAGGATTTCTATGGTTTGACTGAGAAACTGGCATTTGCTGAATAAATGGGAGCATAGACTCTTCTGTGGTCCAGTGGGAAGAGTCGCATTCTTAGGTGATTCAGTGCTTACCTGTGAGAGCCAGACAAACACCTGAATGCCAGAACAAATTAACAAATGAGCACAGTTTATACAGGAAGATGAATTTACCCTCCTTGTTTTAAAATAATTTCCTGGCCAAATAGTGTATGGAAACAGCAATATTTAATTAATACTGAAGAACAGTGGGGAGCACTGGCTAGCAGGTTTAAGGGTCTGTACTTACCTGTTTGTTACAGGGCTTATATGGGCACATGTATTTTGCCTGATTTAGATTCTAAGTTTTATTCATCCAGCTGGGAAGCAGACATGTACAGTATTATTAGGGACATGGAGTAAGGCGGGACTGTAATTTCATTGTCCTAAAATTCAGACTTTTCTTTCATTTCCTTTTCTAACCTAAGGGGCAACTGACAGCTCTCCAAATTTTACAGGAGAGAGGGAATTCATTTGAACTTCATTCCTTACCACAAAATTCACTCAAATTATCACAAGACATATCTCATACTCTGGTATCAATTAGCAGGTCATTGCTGAGGTTTTCAAGGATCCTCTGTCCACACTAGATGCAGCTGATTGGCATTTGATGTTGGTCAGGTGCTGCTCCTCTAAATGTTACAAGAACTGCCCCTCAGAACTACTTAAACTGGGGGCAGTTTCTTACTGGCTTCAGCTGAGAGTGATCTAATTTTTATCCATCTGCTTTCACTGCAGTGAGAAAAATCATAGTGCCTTGGCTAAAATGGCTTTTCCAAGATTTAACCACTCTAATAATTTTTAGGGGTAGGATTTAGGGAGTCACTGTTTTCTAAAGAGAAGGGGGTCAGTAAAGTTTTGCCATTCCAGGGTAGCCAGATGCTATACAGAGACTACTTCATTTTTGTTGCTGCTAACTCCCTTTGTAAGACAGAGTAAAGATCCTTAATAGCTTCCTGCATGCAACTAGAGAGGGAGAAATCAAGTTTCCGAGATGACCCACTCACCATACCCGGTATGCAGGGGATGTTACAGTTCTAAGAATGAAGAGCATCTCTGCAGTGGTTTAATTCCCCAGCACTAATTACTTGACTACATGTCCCACTGCTTTGGTTATGTGCTGGGTACTAGAACAGAGGCATTTATTTCTAACACATTAGAAATAAAATAAATTTTTCTGGAATATTCCTGTAATGTTGTCTGAGTCTTCCAGGAAAGTCAGTACACTTGTTTTATTTCAGTATGTCCCACCTGGTTTTCCTCTTCAACTGCTGTGTGATGGAGGGATTCTTTGGGTCAGTCCCTTTTGGACAGTCTTTCAACTGCATTCAGGTTTAGATTTCCCATGGCACATGTTCTGGGCTCATAACTTCATTCTCTTCTAAATATTTTTATCTTCTTTTGTGCATAAACAAAAAGTTAAGGAAACATTTAGCTCTGACAGTTACTGGAATTTCTTGCAAATGCATTCCACTTAAAACCTAATGCATTTCTAAGTGATTTGCCTGTGAAGATTATTAGTTGTTTGATAGAGTGTATCTGATAGATTTTGAGGTTTCATGTTCATCTTTTAAGATGGAAATAACATTGTTGCTGGAGAATCCTACTTGTAGGTTTTCAGTAATGGAAAGAAAGTGCTTCTAAGCCAACAAACACAGCTAGTGCCTTGCCAGTTAGTGGCATTATTTTCTTCTAGACTGAAATTCTTACTCATGCAGATTACTGCTAGTAATTAAAAACTGCCTCCTTTATTTCCTTTGCTTTTAAAGTAATGGTTGGCTTGGGGTGTCTGAGGTTTTCACCAGACTTGTCTTTATTTTGTCATTACTAATTTGTTTTCTTCTAAGTTTGGACAATCTTTTATTTCTTACTTGCATACAGATTGAGCTTAGAGAGGCCATACAATCCACAAAAAAATGCATAACATGTTGCTGTGATGCTTGTTATGCAGAGTCATTATACTGGTTTTATGTAGACTTTTATTACATGCAAAGCTGTTAAATGCCCCCCTCTTAAATTCAAGGTTTCCTAAGAGATCCCTTTATAAGGCTTTATTTTCATTTGAATTAACGTTGCCAAATTTGAGCTGTTTATAAGGATATTTTCCATGTCTGTCTGAGTCTGAATTTTTCATTGTAATGTTTCAGATTAAATGGCACAGATGTTTCCAAAAACAAGATTAGGGAAAACTGCATTGTTTTTCTCCATAGTTTATTTTTTCATAAGTCCACCAGGGATCTCTAGAGTCTTTCATTCTCTGGAGCAGAGATTTGAAACATCAGGATAAGAGGAAAGCCATGAGGAGGAGGAGGTGCAAGAAGAAATGAGATGGAAACAAGCCCTTAGGGATCAAATAGTTTATCTAAACAATGCTCTCCTGAATGTTGCTTTGAACCCATGAGTCCCAAGTGGGTTTTTTCCTATGCTCTCAGCAATTAGTTCTGAGACTTTTTGGAAACTTATTATTAACTTCTTTTAGGGTCATGCTGCTGTCACCTGGGCAATCTTCATTCTGGTGTTTCCTGCTTTGGTTTTTGGTGTGGTTTTCTGGGGGGGGGAGGGTTAGGTTTTTTTTTCGGGGTTTTTTTTTTAGTGCTTTGAATTATAACTAACATGATTTCAACTGTTTTTCCTTTTGTATGGGTATGCATGTAGTTTATATCATGAGGGTATTCCAAATGCAGTTAATGCAGTGCAAAGTTGAAGAAAGAAATATACCCCTGTATGCAGGGGTGTTTGGAGCTAGATGATATTAAGGGCCTTTCCAATCGTAACCATTCTGGGATTCTATGATTAGTGCCAGGGCTGATGCAACACAAGAAGAATAGTAGTGCAGAAGGTGGCAAGGGCAATACAACAAAGGAGAGACATAAAATAATTGTTAGATTTTCTTAATACAAAGCTATTATATAGCTATAGGCTCTGTAGAAGGGAAATGGAAGACTGAAAGTAGGGCTTATAAGGGGAGTTGTTTTCATATGGCTCTTTCCAGTATAAGGGATTGTAATGAATGGCATCTGTAAATAAAACTTTCTAATTCCTGCAACCATCTCTGACCAAAAAAAAAAACAAAACAAACCAAAATCAATTTCTTTTTTAAGCTCTTGACTTATGCTAAGTTAACAAACCCCAGTGTGTATCGTTTTCATAGGGTACATTTTCTTACACTGAGTTTTCAGAACAAAGAATCATTATTCCTTTGCAGGCAAAGACTTTGTATTTTGCAACATGTCACATATTCTAGTTGACAGAATACCACTGTGTGTGCAGAGCTTATTTTTCTCTGGCAACTATGAGTGATACACATGGTTCAGTCTCGTACCCTTCATTAATTAAAGTTGTCTTTGAAAATGAATGTCAAAGCATTAGCCAGGAAAAAACAAGATGGAGAAAAAGCCCTGTTCTGTAGTTCAGTTTTTAGGATGAATAGTGTAATGGTAAAGAAATTTGTGAAAGAAAATTGTTTCAGAGATCTAAACAGATCAATAATACAAAGACAATTCAGGGTACTTATTTTTTTTAAACCCCAGGAGCTTCATTGTTGCTACACACTGTTGTGGTTTAACCCCAGCCGGTAACTCAGCACCATGCAGCCTCTTTCTTACACCCTCTTTTCCCCCCACCCTCGGTGGGAATGGGAGGGGAATCAAAAGAATATAAAAACCACAGGTTTAGTTAAGAACAGTTTAATAGCTAAAATAAAGTAAAATATAGTGATAATAGAAAGAATACCAACAATAACAATAATGATGATTAGAAGAAACAACAAGAGAAGAAATGAAAGCTCAGAAAACACAAGTGATGCACAGTACAATCGCTCACCACCCACTGATCTATACCCAGTCTGACCAGAGCAGTGCTTCATCTCTTCCAGGTAATTTCCCCCAGTTTATATCCTGGGCATGATGTGCTCTTGTATGGAATACCCCTTTGGCTAGTTTGGGTCAGGCATCCTGTCTCTGCTCCCTCCCGGCTTTTTGTGCCCCTCTTCACTGGCAGAGCATGAGACTGAAAAGTTCTTGATCGGGGTAAGTGCTGCTCAGCAGCAACTAAAACGTTGGGATGTTATCAGCATTATTCTCAGACTAAAGCCAAAACACAGTACTGCACCAGCTCCTAGGAAGAAAGATAACTGTTACAGCTGAAACCAGGATACACACTTCTGCTAACACTTTCTGAAACCTTGTCTCACGTAGTTCCACATGACTGTGGGGAAGAAAACTGTGCTTACAGAACATTTCCCCTTCGTGTAGTCCAGTATATTTCACAGATCTACATTGCTGCAAGGCACAGCCAAAGATCAATAAAACTTATGTTTCCTGTGAGGAAGATTTCTGAGTCTGAAAGAGGTTCAGGAACACATGGAGGCCAGAGTTCACGTCCATTGAACACTATTTACTAAATCAGATGCAGAGACAGGACCTGCAGCCCTAAGAGCATAACACCCGCAACCAAAACAGTTGTGTCCCATAGTTGCAGTAGAGCAGCTGTTCTCAAAGTTGCTCAGCCTAAGGATAGACTATCTAGATACAGTGAAAAGGACAAGCCTGAAAACCCCTAAAGAAGGAAAGCAAAAAGGCTGGGAAGAAGTCATACTGACAAAGATGAGGCAGAAGGCAGGAAGATTGAGGAGACATGGCAAAGACTCCATAATGGTCCCAAGAAAAAAAGATAAGATCACATTACTAAGCATGCTGTCATCATGCATATGCAGAATCAGACCAACTTTTTAATTATTAGTTTTATTTATTTTGGAACTGTACACACATGTAGAACAGAATGAGCCAAACTTTCAGTAGAGTGTGTGGAAGGGTGTTTATTACATTGGGTTGACATACCTGTACATGCAAGTCATACCTGTAATATGCATTTTCAAATGTACGATTGGAATGGACATAAAGTGGCAGAAGTGGAATATAATGTGATTTTTTTTGTGATTTCAGCAGGAAAATGTCTTTGTACTTTTGTCTTTATACTTTTGTACAAATATCTGTATTTGTACATTTATGTGTTCTTCCCCGTGCTCTGCAATAGGACAAAATAGGCTGAAGATATACTAAAAAAAGACCTTCTAGTGTGACAAGCAGGAAAGGTATCTGATCACAGCAGTTAGGTATAACACTATCTGAAAGATAATGTACCTGGGTAAAAAGCACAATGGGGATATTTTGGAAATGGAGGAGAAGGCAGGCTATTAGGGCCACCCTGTTTGCTACTTCTGTCTTGTTCATCTGGCATGGAGCATGGTTAGTTTCAAGTCCTAGAATAAATACTAAGTGAGACACAGACTCATCCTGTAAAGCTGTCTTCCATAACCTGCTGTTGCTCTCATCTCATTCTGGTTGAGTAACGAGAAAAAGCAAAGAAGTAAGGAGTGTACTTGCTTATCTCCAGATCAGCTCCCTTGCCTGTTTTTGTATTGCATTAACTATCTAGGAAGATGGACTAAGAATTTAACTCATCAGAGTTCAAAATCATAGGGCAGTTTTCGCTTTTAAATCAAATATGTCTATTTGGCACAGAATGCTATGTCTGTTACAAGGATCAAGATAAAATGCAAGCCCATTCCCTCCTCCCATTTCCTTCTGTCTCTCTTTTTCTCTTTAAAACTTACTAAAATTAATACCAGACAGTATCCTTTGACAAACGGGTAGAGCTTCCTGTGGGTCATTTCAGAAGCAGTTCTCAAGTTCTCATGGGAAAATCTGATTGCAAGTGAGCAACAGTCCACATAGAGTCTAGTGTTTAAATAAATTCTTAGCATTTTGTCTTAACATTAGTATCTAGCAAATACAATAAGTTATTAAAACAATATGGCGAATTTGAGACTGAAATTGTTTGTTTATAGGGAGCAACTTTTATTTGGTTTGTCATATGCAGGTACTGTTAGTGCATGAATGAAAACTAAATTTGCAAAGGGAAATGGGTGCCAAAACCCTATTTTGTTAAGATTTGAATACCTTAAACTCAAATTGAAATTCCCAGCCACAGTTCTTAAATATATTGGTTTTGTATATAAATGTTAAAAAATACTCCAGAGTTTTTAATAAAGATGTATTCATCTAAAGGGATAAAGGATCTGGGTGCAGGGTAGTAATATGTGTTCTGTTCAGATGTTTTTCCCCAAATATTTATGCACAGGAGAGTAGCACTATCTAAGCCCTAAATTGTTCCCCCTTCCAATCCAAGCAGTCCCCACTCCCTTCTTCCAGATGAATATACAAAACTTCACATCCAGGCTTTTTTCCATCCATCAACTCATGACAGACAGTCTAGAAAATAGTGTACCCTAAATGTCATGTAAATGTTAGTCTTAATCAGGCAGCCAAATTCAATATTGTGCTACAGCTAAAAATGAATTAAAGAACCTGCCACACACACTTTAAAAAATTTCCATAGAAAGGAAGGTTTAGGCAAAGTTCAAATGCACAGGATAAGTAGAACATAGTCATAACAGGATATGCCTTTTGTTAACTGAAAAAAATGAGGAAGAGTCAACATCCGAAAGAAATTACACTTGCTTAAAATGATATAGTAGAGGGGAATCCATTGATACTAGGTGAGAAGGCCTACCTGTCCTCCCTGGGGAACATGGAAACAGGAAAAACAAACAAACAAAAAAAGACCACAAATACAACCCAAAACCCAAAACCATCTCCATGGCACATTATAGGAAGCTAAGAAGGCTTGACCCCTCAAGGCACTGTGAATAAGGTGACAAAGTAACAGGGAAAGCCTTTTCTATGATTTCACTTCCACATTATCAGCAATTCCCTTTGACAAAAATTGGCCACAACCACCTTTTCCTTTATCCTTACCCTTTGGCACTGTGTTAGTGATGAGTGACTGGCTCCTTTCATAGTAGAGCTACCACTGTAGCAATTAAAGCATTTTCTGTTTCTTAATGGTCTATACTGAACTTTGCAAACATCTAAGACAGCTATCTCAGAAATAATTCCACTATATTCTGAGCAGCCCAATGGTTATCTGAAGTGGCAGGTTTTCTCTTGTCTAGCAATTTGCAGTTCCAGCTCCAGAGTGACAACAAAGATCACATTGAAAGTCATTTATTGTGTCTCATTGATTTCCAGGTCAAAGCTCCAACTGACCTGTTACTAAGTATGTTTTTTCTGTGTTCCCCATAGTCAGCTCCAAATGCTTTTGTGTGGTGTGCATGACACTTCACCCTTACTATGAGTCGTTAGTTGTGTGATGTGATGCCTTTCACTTGCATCACTTGTCTTCCAGTCAAATCTACTGGCTGGTTTTGGTTTGTTATTATTTCCTCTTTATTTCCTTTATTTCCTCCTGGTACATTGATAATTAGGTGACATTTGGTATGTCTGCTGACAGCTTTTACTAGCTCTGTGGATATCACTGTTATTTGCAAACTGTTTTGGGTGTTGGAGCTCAACAGCCTTGCTCTGATTATAACTTGAAGGTTTTTAGAAGGTTCATTATTTTTAATATGTTCAGTACAGACTGTAATATATCTGTAATATCACTGCCTGCTAGCAGTGATGCACGAATTGACTCCACAACTCGTTAAAGTTGTAAAGTAGGTATGCTTTTTATTCAGCGCTGAGACACACGGGGATAATTCCTCAAAGTCATGCTTACCTCAGTGTTGTTTCCCTCTACATTTATTCTCTAAAGTTATATATATTCATAAGGTTGCACAATACTCCTATACATATTCATGTCCTATCCCCGCTTCGTATTATGAGTTAGAAGGTCCTTTGCGCCAGCGCAGTGCCCCCTCTGGTCATGGGCAGGGGTCTCAAGATGAAGTAAATGAGTCTTCCTCCTGTGGGTGGGGTCTTCAAGATGAAGTAAACGAGTCTTCCTCTTCTTGAACTTTTCACCTTTTAGTCTTCACGTATGGCCTTAGGGTTTGGTCGGTGTCCCAGCCATAAACCATCTGCATCTCCCCCTTCAGGGGTCTGCTTTTCCTTATCAAAAGCTGGTTATCAGTAGAATCAGGCCTCTGCTTTTCCTTGCCAATAGACCCAGGTGTCTGCTTTTCCTTATCAATTGTTAGTGCCTTTGTTCTGCTTAGTAGGCATGATAGGTACAGACAACACTTTTGTTTAAGCAATCGAATTCCTCTAACCCCCTTGTACAACCCCCCCCCCCCCCCCCCCCGCCGCCGTACACCCCCTGTACATTGGTTAACCCTGTATCAGCAGTCTGAATTCATACTCCTTTTTTAATATAGGCATTTAACTAAATAGCTAAACATATCATTGTACAATTTGTTTCTGGTAGGGAAAATGAGAATTAACAAAGTGATTTCTTTTTGTAAAGAAAGTTGATATCCCTTTTTAAATGCCAGCAATTAGGAATTAAAAGTTCCTACTTGTTATTTCCATTTGGAAAAAACAATCTGATGATGGTAGAGTGCACATTTGATGCAGTCCTGCTTATGGATGAAGGACATACCTAAATCTTGTTCATCTGACCATATTTGAACAAAAGCAGTTATTTGGCCTGTAGCTCTGTGCCTGTCTTTCTGGCAAGCTGCAATCTGAAAGGCTGGTGCTTTGCCATGCTGATTGTCTCCTCCTGTTTTTCTCCTTGCTGTTTACAGTACACACCTAGGGCCAAATCCATCTACAAATCCCAATGGTTTCTTTTGTTTTCTTTCTTAATAGAAGGCCACTGAAACTTCTCTGCTTTTGCCTGGAGTGTAAGTGGCCTCTCCCAGTTGATTAATTATAGAGAGGTTTGTGATTTCCTTTAAATCACAGACTTACCATGTAGTGTCTAATCAACCAGTGGTATTCTGGGCAATTGTGAAAGGGTTTGCCTATCAGTTTCTTCCTGAAGCCCAGAATGACACAGATTTTAGATTTTCTAAATGTTTGGGTTGATTTCCTGTGTAATATAAGGACTTCTACCACTTCTAGTATCTCCTCAGTATCATGTAATTCCAGAAAGAAAATTAAGTTCCAAGCCAGGATCCCTTCCAAATAATTTGTTACCTTTCAGTCAGAGAGTTGTTTTGGGATTTCAGCAGTCAAAGGAGCTAGTCATCCAGCTCACTTAGTCTGGGAATAAAATCACCATCACTTTTACTCTGCTTTCTGGCTTTAATAGTGTCAGAGATACAATGGCAAAATACACTGGCAAAAGGCAGGTTTGTTTACAGGTCCTTTTAACATGGATCATTGACACAAAAGGCTATAGCTCTGGCAGTGCTTCAGTGCATCACACTTGTATTATATTGGCAAAGCTGACAACTCCCATGAAACTACTAGGCTTATATTTGTGTCATCCAAGCTGTGATAAAGTTAACTCCATCTTAGTGTAGTCCTTCCAGGCAATAACTGATAAAACAGGTCATTAAAAAGTTCAAAGCACCTATTTTTTACTTAAAGTAAATAAGTACTTATTTTTTACTGATGCTTGCATTAAAAATACTAATTTTTTTACTTGATTCAAGTTTCCCAATGTAAATGATACTGATACTAGGTTGAGAATATATTGCTGTTTTGAGAGGAGAGGTGGGAAAGAAGTAAGAAAACTTACCAAGTGTTAATTTGGCAATTCAGATTTTAAGTCTGGATACAAATATTGACTGCCTCCTGTTACTTGCTACCTATGCTCAGCCTCTGAATACGAAGTATGCTTATCCAAAGTTTTTTATGCGATGCATATAATTATGTGCAATCACAACTTTCCTCTTTGTATTTTGTGAATAGTTTTACTGTTTGGAATGCAGACCTGAAACTCATCCTTCTTTCAGCTGATACGTTCAGAGATTTGCCTCTGGGCTGATATGTATGATGTAGGAGCTAAAGCTAGCTTCATCCACCATTCAGCCACTGGGTTGTTCAGTATTGTCCTATAGCCCTGCCAGCAGCAATCATAGCTCTTCCTTGCCCTCCTAAAAAGATTTTAAAAAAACAATACTCCAGAAACAATTCAGAGCCACTATTGGCCTAATTCCTAGTTTATTTAGGGGGACTTTATTCTCTTTTGGTAGAGTGAAGGGCCACAGAGAATCAAGGTAAGTTAAATTCACTTTAAGGTTTCTTCCTAGTTCTTGAGGGTCATCAAAAGATTTGCAACTGGATTATTCTCACATGCCTTGTAGCTGTTAGGAATCAAGTAACTTGTCTGCTTTCTCTGCCTGAATAAGAAAGATGGTACAGCTGTGTAGATTAACAATATACCAGGATGCTTTTAATAGCAGAGTATGAGAAATTGCACTTCAATGTGGATTTACACCTGTCTGCAGTTAGCCACATCTCTCCCACTTCTGACCTTGTGTCTAGTTAGCACCATTTTGTAGTTACAGATACAGAAGGCAGTAAGGTTAAGCAATGAATGAATACTGAGTCTGGCCAGTTTCCCCCGGTTCTCTTTTTCCTCTTTCTTCCTTCTCTGCTACTGGTCCCGCTCAACTAGCATGATCTTGAGCTAGGCCTTCCTAATCCCAGTACTGCAGTATGGTAACTGTCTTTGTCCTCACTAGAGAAGAAAAAGTGTAAGGGTTTTGCCTTATGCTAAACCCCACTTGCTTCTGATTCCCTTTTACTTGGCTTCTGACTGGTCATGGGCCATACTACTTAACTCTACTTGTAGACCTGGAATCTTTGGACTTTATGGCATGGTGGAGCAGTCAGTGTTTTCCTGTCCTGTGACTGTTCCATTACATTAACCACGAAGTTAGGCAATATCGAAGAAGAGGAAAAAATACAAAAAAAACCACCCCACCTTATCAAAGCTCTGCATGGATGACTTATCTAGACACCAAAACTATCTACAGAGAATAACAGGCTGAATAACAGGAGAATAACTGCTGTCAGTGAAGCAGAAGTGGGAGCTGCACTTGTTCTTCTTGCTAAAAGGCAAGAACAGCATCCTTTGCTCTTGCATAACCTGCACAATAGCAGATTTATTAGTCCTGTCTTTGCCCACGTATGTCTATATTGCAGTTCTTTCTTGACGTGCAAGAAATGGTATGACAGTTGCATTCAGAAGATTCTATACAACTGGAATCACAACAAGAAGGAGGCACATCAGCTATATTTTCTCCTGAACATATCTTTTTCTCAAATTTTAATTTCCTTTTCTGTCCTTGACTCCTAATGCCTGTGCCTCATAAAAGCATTGACAAGGTTTGAGGAAGACTTGTGTGTTCTGGTGTAGGAAGACATTATCTAATTGGCAAAATAAGTTAACAGTAGAATATCTAATTGCAGGATCCCCATCACCCAACACTTTTACCTTACACAATACGAATGAGATTTGTTAATATCTCTCTTATAGGATCCTTCTGGAAGCAGTGATATTTTATGTGAGGTTCAGTGTGAGTGACTGTGAAAACTACAGCAGTGCCTTCCTTGCATTTCAAAGAGATCCCAGTTTGCTTGCATTTATTATAGAGGACTGTTTCTAATGGCATATACCATGAGTCCCATTAACCGGGCCATCTGTATTAAGCTCCTAGGAACTGATAGCTATGAAAATTACAGTTTCCAAACCAGAAAGTCCTTCCTGTTACTTAATACATTTTTAACACAGAAGGGCGTTTGTTACATGTGAGTTTTTGGCAGTAACTTCTTAGCCACCTTTTCCTGAACTTCTTGCATTTAAGAGTTGCCTTCTTAGACTGAGGCTAAATTACTTATGAATACACAAACAGTTATTTTGTTAATGCTTTGGATATTAGGGTGAATAATACCATGGCCCTAAGCAAA
The DNA here is from genome assembly GCF_028554395.1 of Pezoporus wallicus. Classification (NCBI taxonomy): domain Eukaryota; kingdom Metazoa; phylum Chordata; class Aves; order Psittaciformes; family Psittacidae; genus Pezoporus; species Pezoporus wallicus. Next base: position 3,125,964 of record NW_026638903.1, read on the forward strand.
TTTTTCATTGGGTTTTAGACGTGTGAAAACAATAAGACCAATGATTTAAAAAGAGGTTATTTATTGTAATACTTATGTCGTGTCTTTGCAGAGCTTGCTATTTTTACCAACTAAAAAGCAGGGAAAATCTCAAAAGCAGTTTAAAATAATAAACTTGTCTTCAGTCAAGAACAGATCCCATCAGCCTATTGGCTTCCACTTCTGTTTGGAAAGGAGCATTGCTGTACTCTTCAGATATGAGTTTCCCATGAGTTTTCACTGTGGGCAGTCTGTAAGTTTTGACTAGATCTTAGACAGTGACACTTTTGAAATTAACAGCTTCTGAAAGAGTCCTGAGGAACAACATTTACATGCCTTACACCTTGTATGACAGATTAGCATAAAATCTTGACCTCCTAAGACTAGCTGTTTTCTTTATTCCAGCAGAAGTCACTGAGAAAGGAGAGAGAAGGTTAAAAAAAAAACCCAAAACATATATGTATATGGGGTATATATATACACCCCCATTTCAGACTGTGTTGGTCTTTTTCTCCCAAGAAGTGAAATTGTCTGTAAGAATTCACGTAATGCATGTACATGATTTTTTGACTTCATATCGAGAACTTGCATAGGATGGAAAACAAAATGCACAGCATCTGTGTTAAGAATGTATGCTTGTCCTGAGGAGCTTTGACACAGAAAGAACCTGCAGCAGTGTTTGACACAGATGTGAGCTTGCTCTGCAGTGTACGCTTCCCTAGATGGCATTTTGCTGCTGTTGCAGTGCCCCTTGGATTCTGTTTTCTTGGACCTTAACAGCTTTACCACAAACAAGTCTGACAATAAAGCAAGCCACTTGGATGTAGAGGTGCCCACATGCTTGAAGGCTACCAAGCATCTTGACAAAAATGCTTGGCATACAGAATGGTAAACAAATTCCAGAAATGTGAGCATGAAGGGTGGTCTCCCAGTAAGGGTTGTTTTGGGTTCATGCGAGGAGGTCTGCATGTATCTGAAGCACTGCAGCCATGTTCCTGTATCTAACCTGTCAGTTACTACCTTGTTGCATCCCATCTCCAGCAATAGAGAGCAAAACATGATGACTACAGGAACCTGAGCAGCATACTACCCAGAAAGTGGGATGTTATCAAGAAAGTGGGATGTTGTCTGTAGTACAAAAAAACCCTACCTTCACTTTCTTCCTGCCTGGAACAAATGGCATCTTATCACAACTAACTCGCTGTTCCCCTTCCAGATAGCTCAGTAGAGGATATTGCAGATTTTACTTCCTGTCAGTTGTATTGTATCAGGCTTCATACAGAAAGATTGCTGTCCCTAACTACTAGAGATTCAGACGTAGCTCAAGCTTAGAGCCAGATGGAATCTCTTTGTTTCACTCTGAACCATTAGTAGGGTTCCAGGGTGAACTGTTCTCTCACAGACATGTGCAAACTCTTTTTTCCTTTATCAGATTGCAAACAGGCTCAAAACCTTGAGAAATTACTACAAGAATGATATATGAAAAAGAAAGAAACCACAGGAAAATATGCATGTGCACATTGGCAGAATTGCTTAGAAATGGAAGATCAATCAAAAACATAAAATCATACAGTGGCAACTTTTAAGCCATTTTTCAGCAGAGACCTACAATACTCATTCCTCTTCATTCTGGGATCAGGCCAGGTATGATGAGCAGAGTAGGCTGACTTAGGATATGGAGTCCTCGATTCTTTTCCAGAGCTCAGGAAAATCCTCAGGAACCTGCTGTTAAGCCAACACCAATAGCACTACCCATGTATTTGAACAGAATATTTGGATTAGACCCCCAATGAGCTCAGCCAAATCAATTAGCATCTTTGCTATGTCTGATCTGTATTTGGTTCAGTAATACTTCTTATACATGGCATCAGGGAGTAATGATTAATAATCATAATGTGGTTTTGAAATTCTTGAATGAAAGCAGCTACATCAGTACAATGTCTAAATATTTTAATGAGTTTGTATTTTTTTGTCAGTGCCAGTATTTTGTATGTTGTAAACTCTTCAGCACAGCATGAAACTCCAATCCCATTAAATTTTATTGAGCAACTTAATAAAATGAGTTAAATTCCAAAAAGAAAACAAAACTGAAGTATGAGCATAAAGAACAGTTTTGTAAGCCCTGCTGTGGGTCCATGCAAGGGTGCCTGGGTGGGTATGGAGCCTTCCTTACTTCATTGGTGCAGGCTACCCCTTCTTGACACATAGGTGTTAGCCACAAAGAAATAACTACAGGAGAGCTTCTTATTTCCTGTGCAGCTTCTATTATAGCAGTAGTTTACGCTACCACAGGCAAACCTGCATTCGAAAGCACTCCACATACCCAAAGCCTGACTTGCAAAGAGAGAAATCAAAGGCAAGCAATGTTAAGTGACTTTCTGGCTCCTCTGGTGAGGTTGCCAGAGGAATTGTCAGCAATCCCAGTCTGTGAATGGCTTTTGCCCTGAGAGTGTTTTGTGGCACAGAATTGGTCTGAGTCTACTGAGTCCACATTAAGCCATCTGTCAGTATGCCGAGCAAATTCAATAGGTTTGGGTCAGTAACCTACAGACAAATACAAGTAGTGCTCCCAAGTTCAAGTGCAATATTTACCTTTTAGGAAGACTCTGTATCTCCTTCTAAGATAAATGTGAACAAGTAACAAAAAAGGTGTTTCATAGGTACGAACCTTTCCCAATTGGCTTTATTTTTAATACATAAACAATCTCTTCTCATTGTTGCTTCTCCTAACCTGTAAGATCACAGAATTTGTGGGCTTCTTTGCTCATAATGATATCCTGTGATACTTAGGGGCAGAAACAGCTAAAAATAGTGGAACTCTCCTCTGCTCAGCCCTCTAGGAAAATATTTTGATAAGCCCAGGCAGCAAGCAGGAAGGCTTAAAAAGGAAAGTAAGACATACCTCTCTGGATCTGAATAAACCTTAGGAAAGCATGTCTAAGAAACAGACTACGCTCAAGCTTTTATTTTATATTAATCAATTTGCCTATCCAATGTAAAACACATGTCATAATCCATTCAGGTAATAAGAACAAGGAATAATCTCTTTCTGAGATCTTGCTGCTCCCTCTGCACTCACATATGGCAGGTGATCAGACTTGCTTTACATTTTGTTGCTCAGCAGTATACATCAGTAAGGCTGCCAGGGAGCTACTGTTTTTCCGTCTACCATTTCCACACCAAGACAGAATTATCTGGACACAAAACAATAACAAAAAAAATCAATTTTATATGGAGTGTTTATAGGTGCCCAAAAAAAAGAATGTGCTGTGGCTCAGATTATCCAGATGCTCATGATTTTTGGGTGCCGTACCCTTAGGATGAATAATATAATAACTGTAAGGTGGAGGAAGGGGTTAGAAATTAGGGAGCTAATTTTCTGGGAGTAGGCACTATTCCAGGTTGTATTTCAAGTGTATTAACACCATCTAACTTCAGTATCTAGCTTAAGTGCTGTGCCCATTGGAAGTTTGGTGCCTACACTGTGGTAAAACTGTCACTTTCTGATTATTTCTGCAAACCCTGTCCCACAGTTTGTGGTGTAGTAGTAAAAGTGAGAATGGACCCTTGCGTTGCAGCCCTTTGTATGTGTGGTGACAAAAACACGGTAAGAATTTTTGTACTTTGATTATTTTTTGTAGTATTTTATTAGCAAATTCTCTTCTTGGAAATTTAGGACAACTTCCAGTGTCACAGGTGAAAGCTGAAAGGTCTTTACAAAATCATGGCTAACTATGTGCATGTTAGTTCTGTGAATCACTGCGGTTTGTTTCCATGGTTTATGCAGTGTTTAAATATTTATAAAAACAACAACAAAACAAATCCACACCAGACCAAACAAGTACAAGCTAATTCTCAGAGTGATTTACCATGAGTACTGTGAGCAAGAGCACATCTGCAGGCTAGTGCCCTCATTTTTCAGGCCTGCCTTGAGAAAACTTACTGTTATATAACTCAGGGCAAAGCTGGATAATGGCTTACCCGTCAGGAAAACACAAAATATCTTTGCTTCTGTGAAGTTTTGGAAAGCTCCCCTTCCCTGTGTGTTTTATGTTCTGTTTCCTGAGGAGTCCAAGTAATCAGATACCATGCCATACCCTGGAATGTGATTGTGCCAATGTAGCAAGCAAATGGCTGTCAGACTGCAGGCACTGTATTCCTTATAACAACCAAAAAACCCTAACCCAAACAAACAAAAAACAGCCACCTGAACTCCTGAATTCTATCACAGTATTCTAGGACATTTTTCAAGATGACTGTTTTCCAACAGGCAGAACTGGAACACATTTAAAAAAAAACCCAAGTCAGTATATTTTGGTCAAGGCTCAAGTAAACTTTGGTATTGCCCTGACACTGAGTCCTCTCCATAACATCAGTTGCATATATGCTTCTTCACCTGGATTCTTACCTGTCAAATGTGAAGCATACTTTCAAGGGGGTCACTCTAACACTTAGGGTTTTTTTAAGGCTAAAATATGTTTGCCAAATATTGCATGTTTAATAGGAAATTGAATACGAAGTGGTCTTAAAATACTTTTGACTGCATAGAAATAGCTAAGAGTTCCCAGTATAAGAGTATTCCTTAGGTCATGGTTATTATTTTGATCATGGTACATATGGAAAACTGATCATCATGTATTCACAAATGCTGTAATTCACTGTAGCGTTTGTATGGGCCTGGTACACTCTGTGTTTGGTCAGACCACTCATCTGGGATTACATACCTTTTCTATAGTCTAGGTTGGTGTGGGAGAAGCATGCTTAACAGGCTGAGCAAAGTAAGGCGCTCCCTCAAGATTGCTCAGAGAAAAAAAGCATGTTCAGAAAAGGCCTGGAGTAGAAAAAGCAGAGCTCTAGCCTACCTTTCCAAGAATTCTTAATGTCAAGTGAAGCCTGGAACTAGAAAAACATTTTAGTACCAGCCACCCTGTTATATGCATAAAACTCGTATTTTACAGGGCATGAAATATTTCTGCCATATTTGTAGTCATTTTCTCTTGTTGATGCCAATTCAAATACATGCTTCCTCTTCTGATCTTTGTTACTCCTGTCTAGCTCCCTGTTCATAGCTTTCCTTCCCCCAGCCTGCAGTTCTCAGGGGCATCTCATTTTTTACTTTTTTTTCCTCTTGATATTTCACTGATAAGTTTTCCGTAACATCTAGATAATTTTCAGGTTATTGGTTTCATCTGTTCTTTCTTTCTGGTCTGTAGTGACTTTTCATCATTTCCATTCATTTATTATGTTTTTTCTTATCAACTCTGTTTTCTGGTTTTGCCTTGTGGAATCTGTATTTATGCCCTAACCTCTCTCCTTTAGCAGTTTTCTATGCTGTCTAAGGAATGTACAGTCACAAGATAAAAGGGCACTTCTCTCTCATACATTCCTTTCCCAGGAGACCAGGATTATTCCCATCAGTGCAGGACCTAACTTGTTCCTTCTTGAGGTCAATTATATAACAAATTTTCAAGGCCAGTTTTCAATCCCTGAAAAATGAAAGAACAAATCTCATCTCAAGTATGATATTTTGGTAATGATCTAAAAATTGTTTGAGGTGGTCATCTCAGGTAATTAGTTGGTTAGTGGTAGATTAAGGGGGTAAAGGAAAATTAGTGGAAACTAAGGGATAATCTAGAGGAGTAATAGTCAAGAAAGCTGTTGACAAATAGCTGTCATTTCCCTCTTGTCCACATGGACAGCTTCTGATTTCATTAAGTTTTATTTGGAAGCTATTTTGCTACTGTGAAGATTTTGAAGCTGTTGTGCAAGTGTATTTTTATTTTAACCTACTGAAATGGGCAGCTCTGTGTCCCAAGCGAAAAACCTGTGAGAATTCAGGTTCTGGAATTTATCCAGTTGCCCAATGTTAGTAATGATGATGACTGAAGATACTCATATCTTCCTTTTGTGTTTCAGAATCATAGAATCACAGAATGGATAGGGTTGGAAAGGACCTTAATGTCACTGAGTTCCAACCCCCTGCAATGGGCCTCACAATGGGCAACACCTCATGCTAGACCATGTCACCCAAGGCTCTGTCCAACCTGCCCTTGAACACTACTGGAGATGGAGCATTCACAACTTCTTTGGGCAGCCTGTTCCAGTGCTTCACCATCCTCACAGTAAAGAACTTCTCCTTATATCTAACCTGAACTTCCCCTTATATCTAACCTGAACTTTCCCCGTTTAAGTTTGAACCCGTTACCCCTTGTTTTATCACTACAGTCCCTAATGAAGAGTCCCTCCCCAGCACCCTTGTAGGCCCCCTTCAGATACTGGAAGGCTGCTGTGAGGTTTCCGTGCAGCTGTCTCTTCTTCAGGCTGAACAGCCCCAACTTTCTTAGCCTGTCTTCATATAGGAGGTGCAATCTCACTCAGTTGTCACAAATCATCTGTATTTCTTGGAATTTCAGTTATCTGAAAACATGCAGTAATGTCGAAAGAATTCAGAATGACAGTGATTCCCTCTCCTTTCCATATGGCCGAGGAAACTGATGTTATAAGGGGTGGTGAAGGAAATTGCATTAGAAGTATGTAAGAGATAAAGTACATGAAAAGGGAAAATATTACTTACGTTTAGAACGAATGAAAAATCTCTCTGTACATCTCTCTGTGAAGTCATTACTGTAATGTCAGTATTACATGAAACATTTTCAGAACTGCAAGATTGTAATTTTATTGGCACCACTGCAAATGCACATAGAAGGACTCACTTGTAAATGTTAGTTTCTTTTCTGGAAAATAGGCTACATGTGCAGATATTTTAAAGAGTGCTGACAGAAGCAGGTTGTTCCTTGAACCTTCATCTATAATATAGAAGTGGCAGATCCTGAAATAAGTGTAACAGTAGACAGAATGCTCTAATTTGTGCTGATTTTCTTCTCTTACTGAATTCAAGGAGAGATGAACATACTCAACTTTAAGATGAATCCTGGCATAGAGTTTACGGGGAGGAAAAAAATGCATTTCTCTCTGCTTTGTGTCACATTCTGTGGCAAGACTAGGGAGATGCTTAAGTATTAAGATGTTAATGGACATAAAGGATCAAAATTAATTAAAGGTAATTAAGGTAATTAATTAAGGTAATTAAAAAAATCCTTTTGCGTCTTCTTCTGATGCTAGGCACACATAAAATTTTACTGATCGAACATCTCCCAGAATATGTGTTTTCTGAAGTATAACTTAAGACTGTGTTCGTGTTGACAGAGGTACTGCCCTTGAGAGGTGCTGAAAGCCCCTTGGACTTGAAGAATATCCTGAATTTCCACTGTCTTCAGTAAGAAAAGAAAATACTCAGCACCAGGTAGGAAGTAAAAGAGACCTGATTTACTGTACAAAAAATGAGAAATCCTGAGATATATCAAGGGGGCTTGTATTTCAAACTCTTGCAAGTCCTTATGAATTCAAAATGAAATTTCATTGTTCCTTAGGTAAAAACTCTCAGGAATATGCTTGTCATTAAGCCCTGATTTAAATATATTTTATGATGTGATTGTATTTGTATTAATTACTCTCTTGGTCTTATATATGTTCATGATGATGCAAATTATTCCTTTTAATTTCCCTACATATTTTAGTTTTATAGCCTACATTAGCAGAAGTGCAATGATAGGGCTATAGAGACCTAAAATTACTCAATTTTACTCTTTCTACTCTTTTCACCTTGTGTATGTGATACTGCTAATATTGCTGACATTTATAGTAATTATGGTGAATTGCACCACATATTGGAAAAACTCCAGTGCGGAAGCTTGCTGCAAATCTGACCTGTTCCTAGTAAAGGATGTGGAATTGCACCAACATAAATACTGATACAAGTTCTTTCAAATAAGGGCATCTGACAGCAAATATTTCTTTTGCTTGTGGACAGAAATACAGCTCAAGAGTGTGTTAGGATTTCTGAATCTAAGTTTTGCTGTGTGTTGTCAAGAATCATCTCTAACAAAGATGAAGTATGCACCAAGTATAAAGAGTTGCACCAAGCTTTAGCCTGAAAGGGAGTAGCAAAAAGTATATTCAAAGCACTGGCAATTGATCAGTTAATGACAAAACGTGTTTAGGTGTTAACAAAACCCTTTGGTTGTGGCCTAGCTAGGGTGCAGTTAATCCACCAGTAGTTCTATACTTCGTCTTACTGTGGAACCAAATTGCTGAGATCCCAAAGCAGAAGTGGGTGTCAGAAAGGCAATTACATATGATTGAGACCACAATGTGGTAGAGTTAGCTGGAGAGAAAGCCCAGCAGTCTTAAGCTGATGCAGGAAATAAATGCATAACTTTATCTAACAAGTGGAAAAACTGATGTTTAAATTATTAATCTGAATGTATCAGGAAGATGTGGTAGTGTGGTAGCTCTGTAGTAGAGGATTGGAACTGGACACAGAGGTCCCAGGTGGTGTTTGCTGACCCCTTGAATTCTGCAAGCCATTTGGGAAGTCCATGTATCATGCCGGCTTGCAATGAGGTGGGAGGGCAGAGCAGGAGGAGAGGACACAGCAGAACTGAATTATGGTGTGTCAAAAGCTGAAGTCGGACACAGAGGCAGCAGAGCAAGCGGCTGTCTTGCATGGATAGAAATCAGTGATGGCTTTTTGTTGTTTGTTTGTCTGGGGGGTTTGGTTTGCTTTGCTTTGCTTTGGGTTTTTTTGCTTGCCAGCGTGAATACCAAATGTCAAAGACTGTGAATATAGAAGTAGTTGTCTATGGCCACTCATGAATATGTAAGCAAATAGTAGTTAAGGATAAATGCTTTAGACCTGAAAGTGAACTAGTGATTCTTTAGTTAGTAGTGATTCTTTGGTAAGTAGTTGATACTTTGCCTCTTCCCAGTAGAGACGGTGGAGGAAACGTTGTCTGTCCTGCAACCTGACCTCTCTTCATATTCCTTCCACACAGTCTGTGAGAACAAAATGGGCCGAGCCTGTAAATGGAAAATCTGCTTTTGCATATCATCACTACTTGATAAAAGTAAACAAAGCCTGTTCTCACTTCATTATTGCTACAAAAGGCTTATGGCTATTTTCTGTATGACAGAGTTTGCAGTGTACATGCATAAAAACCTAGCACCCATTTCTGAAATGCAGGTAATAAGAAACAAGTTTCTTTATTTGTGTCCTTAAGTCTCTAAGACACTTCATGAAGAGTCTCCAGTAAACTGATTCACAGTAGCGTAACAGCAACCTTCCTTTGAGCCCCTCAGGAAACTCAGAACTTCACTGACAGTAATGAATAGTATTGTTTCCTATGGGCTGACATCTCTTCCTGAGAGATCACTGCCTCTAGGAGTGTTCTCTAGGTTTTCCAGGCAAACTCTCTTCCACACAATATGTGGTTACTGAAAGCTGTCCTCAGATGGTCTGTGGAATTTCCCAGGCAGCCATCCCTGAAACTGAACTGGGATTAGGGAACAGCTAATTTAAGAGCTCATCTACTATGTAAAATAAATTCAGTTCTGTCCCCAGTGTTTCCAATTTTAACTTTTACACTCAAGTGGTATAAATTATTGTCCTTACCAGCTGAGTCTGCTGTCATGCACCTTCCTGGTGCTTAAGAAAATAAAATAAAAAAGTAGTAGAGAGCCATCACAGAACAACAGGAAAATGTTTCTCCAAGCTCCACAGGCGTGAAAGCACAGCATACCCCGTCCTGCCCAGGCAGCAATGGATCTAGATGATGAGGAACATGTCCTTGGCATTGGATCTAGGCTGCTTTAAATGTAATGGTAGCTGGCCAGTAGCTGTGACCAGCACTAAGACTGCAGCTCTGACCAGCTCAGAAGTTACAGAGACAAAGCGGTGAGCTAGGGGTTTGAATAAGGTGTATCAAATCACCCTTTTGGTTAAAAGTTGGGTCAGCACAAGCTCTAGCACTTGGACACTGCTACAAGGTGATTAACCTCTATGCTGCCTGAATGAGAAGCGAGCAACTGTGTTTATGTTTGCACCTGATTACACCACAAGGCAAAATGCAGGACAGGCCTCCTTCACACCCTCTCCCCTTGCCTGTACTTCTCAAAGGCCAGATGTGGCCAATCTTTTCTTTATGTAGGATGAATCTGGAGGGTAGCAAAATAGAGCTGGAGGTCTGGAGTTCTGCTGCCCCATTCCTGCCATGGGCTGATGGGAATGTAAACAAGGGTGGGAAGGAGAGAGCTTCTGTCAGCCACGAATCTATTCTCAGGAAGATGGGAAGCCCGGGAGCCAAAAATATTACAGCATTGTCTTTTGGAATTGACCAAGCATGTGCGAAATCACTATCTTAATGATAAACAGTGCTAAAAATATTGGCACGACATGAATCCAGCCTCTGCAACAAAGGGGTTTGGGTTTTGTTTGTTGGGTTGTGGTTTTTTTAATAATTGAAAAAGCAGCTCATATCACATATTTCTTTATCACATCTTTAAAGACTGTTATCCTGCACCCCTCTCTGGATTGCTGTATGCTGAAAGAAATGACTCTTAGAACTATTTTCTGTAGAACTGTAGTAGACATGAATACCAAACAACTTCACAAACCACTAAATATTTGGCAACCTTCTAGTCTACTGTAATTTTTAAAAAATGCTCAAGACAAATGTTTATGTTGAAGGGGGGGGAATCCTGAGGATAGAGCTGTCAGTTAATGGATAATTTCAGCTTCCTTATATAACCCTGTTCTATAAGCCATACTTCATAAAGACTGAATACTCTTCTAATCAAACTTTCCTCAAACCTTAAAAAATACTTAATTGTGTATGGATGCTGCTCTGGCTTTTCTGGCATGTTACATACAGGATGTCTGGCCAGTTCTCTAGTCTTCTCTCAGATATCTTACTGATCCAAAATATTTTCACCAGACACCCTGAAATGGAATCACAAGTTTGCCAATTTCCATTTCATGCATCTTCCTCAGAAAACTGAAAATTACAGCTCATGAGCACTGACGATTTGATTGCTCAACATCCAAACTTAACTCACTGGAACAAAATAACAACAAAGATCCAGATGATGATGACTGGCCTCTGTGAGACAAAATTGCTTGCAAAAAAAGAAAGAAAAAAAAGAAATTAAAAAAAAAGTTACATTATTTCCAGCTCAGAATTTAGGCTATGAGGGAATTGGTGCTCTTAAACCACTGATAAAGCACAGGTCAACAGTTACTAGTAGGCCTTCATCAGCAAGATTATTACATTATTACACTGACATTTCCCTGAATCTGCCCAGGTCTCCAAAGCAGAAAAACAATTCTTGGTGTCTTTACACTGTGTAATTTTCAATTTTTTCAATTCTCTGAGCTCCAAGTCAGCACTTTTCTGAGAAACATATATGTCAGAAGAACAGTTCTCAACAAATGTCTCATATTCTGATTTCCTTGGATTTTACAGCAAGATTTCAAATGCTGTTGAAACTGCCAAAAAAGAAAAATGTGTTACAGTATTACAGATGATAGTATAGTCCAGCCTGAGTTTTTAACTTCTAACCAGTGCTGAGAGCTTTAGCAATCTTATTTTACTAAGCCAGGAATTCTAGGCAGAACTTTATTAAAATACGGCTGAATGACCTGTTACGGGAACCAGGCTCTGCAAGGGGAATGTTTGTCAGTTTGGCAATGTAATGGTCCTGCAAGTTGGTTCATTGTTCACTAAAGCTGTAGCCTGCGACTTGAACATCTTGTCCTCTGGAAAGGGATAATCTTACCTAGATGCCAAATAAGGTGTGAGGTCCTCATATTGAAAGGATCTGCTCTGGGTCAAGTAAAAGTCTTAAATTCCTTACCTATTATCCTCTCTTCCCAAATTCATTCAAGACAAATGCTGATCCACCACCCCAGCCAATGGTTTCTAAGAAGCTTGTCCTTATTCATTCCAAGATGGGGCTACATGTTCAGGCCACTTCTTTTCCTTCCAGAAAATCTTCTGGATGGAAGGAATATGGAAAATGGGAGAGATCTGTGGCTTTAGTAGTAAACCACACAGGATATATGATGCTATGGTAATCTGACTCTGTATGATAAAGATCCAGTTGATGTGATGTTGCTAGAAGCACTCCAGGAAGCTGGTAAAGATTATAGCTAGGCCAGGTCCATTACTCCGAATAAGATTGCTCAGAATTACAGGATATTTAGAATTGAAGCCCAAGGAGGGACTGTTTTAGGAATGATTTCAGGTTTGTAGAACTGGAGAGTGAAGTGATAACCACATACAAGAATACCACATTGTAACTAAAGCCCAGAACTTCCTCAATTTCAGACTTTGGCTGACATCTTTTGTCCAAAGTGATGCTTTGACTTGGAAGGTGCTGCAAATCCCCATGTAACTGTAGTCAGTGAGAGTTTCAGGAGCTGGATCTTCTAGAAACATCCCTGCTGGGCATAGCAACCACAATTTTCAGGAAGTAATGGAAGAAAATGAAATACCTATAGAGCTGAAAGGTGTGTCAGGTCAGGAGTGCACTCTCTGGGCTTGCGTATGGTAGTAGCCCAGCTGCCTCTGACATTCATGAGCTCTTGCACCAACCCAGTTCTTCTTGAAGCCTGAAAACTTTTTCTCAGTCCTTGCTCAGTGTAATGTAACTATCCCACCAAGAAGCCCAGGCAGGAATTGATAGTGAGTGTATGGGAGATTTCCAGTGACTGATATCCAAACATGTTCTGAATAGTAAGCTTTACATAGTGAATATTGTACTTGAAAAGGAATAATATGATGACTAGTGAGGGAGGGACTGTAAGCCCATGGGCAATCATCCAGAATTGGAAAGGAAGGCTTTTACAGTACTGTATATCAGTTTATAAATATCATCAGAGGGTTAAAGTAACTTCTTACAGACAGGTCATAAAAATAAGGGAACCCTAAGGGGTTCCAGGAGCAGCTTTAGTTGTGGGAACATAGTATTTTTATTTGCAATTGGATACAGTCTACATTAGTATAGCAGCCTCTTCATTTTATGCAGTATAAAATGGGAGGGGACAGTGTCACTTCTGTCTGTGTCATCCCAGCAGATGCTCTGTGTTCAATAAAGGGCTTCAGTCCTAAAGACTACCAGCCCAGCACATTTCACTGAGGAAAAAATGAGACATTACTTTAAAATGTTAAAAGCCATTATTGCCAAAACATGATCTAGAGAACCATAACATGCTCTGTGTTCAGGGCAAAAACAAGATGGATACCCTGCATCCAGCTGTCTCCTTTCTCTGCTATCGCGAATTTCTGCAAGGTGTGTGGATGCAAAATTATGGGAGTACAGGCAAATTTATTATCTGGTTGCAGGTGACCTAGCTCTTTTCCATTCATTGAACTCATTCAGACTGATTCTTCGGCCCTGCTACTCTGAACTGTCAGCCTGTACCCCTCTTTGCACAGCTATCAGTGTCTACGCAGCAGTGGAGGGTCTTGCCATGCTCCTGCCCTGGCTAGCCTCCAGGACTGAGCTCCTGCTCCTTGCTTGAAGAGTGAATGCAGGCACGATCAGGCCGCCCAATAAAAAAAAAAACCAACAAATTATATGGGGGATCATTGCAAAACACCCAGCTGGAGGTTTGTAGCTACTTGTAAGCATTACTGTGTCTCAGGAGGTTCATATTGCCTTTACAAAGGGGTTTCATGAATAAAAGCAATGGGGATTTTTAAATTCCAGTCGGATTATTTCTCCCCCAAATCGCAGAAGGGGAAGATTGTGCCTTCTCCCTCCTGCGTTGTTTCAGTCCCCGCAGAGATGCCCGCAGGCCTCTGCCGCGGGTGAGTGCCGGCAGAGCGCCGGGGACGGGAGAGGGGGACGGACCAGGGCCCGGGTCACGGCCCATCAGCGGCCTTCCCCGGCCGCCCTCTGCCGGCCGCCTGCGGGCTGCTGCTCTGTGGCCGTCCCGTATTTTGCTGCTGTCAGCCGTCAAGGGTGGAAATTACACATTGTGGGGAGGCCGGATGAGAGTCGATGACCCTAAACCACCAAACAGTGTATTTTAAAAGGGATTTTAAAGCCAGAGCTTTAAAGTACACTGCCTGAAGTTAAACATTTAGATGCGTATTTAGGCATCAAAGTAAACAGGGGGCTGATTTTTAAGATGTGTGGAACAGCTCAAGTTTTCCACCCAGAGGCTGTATATTTGTTAATTTCCTCTCAAAATCTGGCAACCTCTTTGGATCTTTAGGAATGGAGTTGCAGTTTTAGCAATCCAGAGAAGCCTGAGAGTATCTCTCAAATCTTTGCTAGGGAACTGAGAGCTCAAATCCAGAAAAAAAAGCTGAGGCCCCTATTCTGAAACACAGCAGGCATATGGATGCCTGTGTTCAGGAACAAGATAAAAACAAGCAAAAAACCAAACAAACAAAAAGCAGGTCCTCTCTATTTGCTCACTTTCCTGCCTTGCCAGTCTTGTAAGGCTTTCCTCAGCACTGCAGTTTCCACATCACAGCTAGATCCTTGAGAATGAGTGTACTACCTTGGGAGAAGACAGAAGTGGGCTCAAACCCCCTAGACTGGTGGGGCTTCTCCTTTCTGAGCCTGTGTTCCAGTCCTTATGCTGCGATAGGAAACAAAGTATGGTTCTCCCCTTTGTCCATCTTTTTTCTTTTTTTTTCCTAAAGAAAACAATAGCAGTAACCCCCAGTTGTGAAAACAGACTGATCACATAGCTAAAACCATGACACTTCTGCTGCTGTCGCATAACTGTGTTAGTGGGGAGGACTGTAGCTGCTCCTCTCTTTTGATCATTTACGTTCACCTGGCTTAGGCAGCTCTTGCTCCCCTGGCCTCCTGATGAAGGAATAGTTTGCCCCAGTAAGCATAATTTCAGCAGAGCATAGCATGAAGTCATGTGGTGAAAAGTGTGCTGATTAAACCCACCACTCAGTAAGATTTTTATTATTAAGGGTATGACTTCAAGGTGGGAGTCAGTATTGCGGATTGTGCAAGCGATGGGGTTAAGATCTGGGACCTAGGGGTGGGCAGGTGCCATATGGTGATGATGGCTGAGGCCCACAGGTGTGCCACGTCTGGTTTCCTGCAATCACTGAGAAAGCTGCCCACTGCATAAGCAGAAATAGCATGAGAGCAAGGCTGGTAGCAGTCCACAGAGAAACTAAGGCAGAGAAACACTGTCAAAAATGCTGCCGACAGCAGCACCAGACGTGCTAGACCTTGGCTTATTTGTATCACTGAAGAAGATAAAGTGGTTGTAGAGCATTTCTCTAATTTTGTAGTATTTTGATACATGACCTGTATAAGAAATAGTGTGGCCAGGAGGGCCAGGGCAGTGATCATCCCCCTGTACTCATCACTGGTGAGGTTACACCTCAAATACTGTGTTCAGTTCTGGGCCCCTCACTACAAGAAAGACACTGAGGTGCTGGAGTGGGTCCAGAGATGGGCAACAAAACTGGTGAAGGGTCTGGAGAACAAGTTTGGTGAGGAATGGCTGAGGGAATTGGGGTTGTTTAGTCTTGAGAAGAGAAGGCTCAGGGGGTACCTTATCATTACACCTACCTGAAAGGAGGTTGCAGTGAGGTGGGAGTCAGTCTCTTCTCCCAAGTAACAAGTGACAGGGCAAGAGGTAATGGCCTCAACCTGCACCAGGGGAAGTTTAGATTGGATATTAGGAAAAATTTCTTCACAGAGGGGGTGATCAGGCATTGGAACAGGCTGCCCAGAGCGGTGGTGGAATCATTGTCCCTGGAATTGTTCAAAAACTGTGTAGATGCCCTCAGTGATATGGTTTAGTGGTGGACTTGGCAGTGCTGGGGTAATGGTTGGGCTTGATGATCTTAAAAGTCTTTTCCCAACCTAGTTGGTCCTATGATTCTATGATTTTTGGCTCAGGAACTTCTTGCTCTGTTGAGACATGAATGAAACTTCAAGCAGTGGGAGTACCACTGAGTTGGTCCTTTACTCCACACAGTTTCACAACCCTTGGATGATGAATGTGGAAAGATGAAGAGTATTATCCACAAGCAATAAGAAAAATGTTGTCAGTCATGAAAATCTGTAAAAAAACCTTACTAGTTTTTCAAAACTAATAGGTGTCAGATAATGAAAATAGATTAGCATAGCATTTACATACTTCCATCTCTTAAAAAAATTACTGTAATAATCCTTTTGCAAAAATGCAGTGAAGGGGTGTGACAGACTATTATATTTAGGTCACACATGCAGAATATCCTTCCATTATGTTGTATCTAAGTATATGTTTAACACAATTTGCCATGTGTTAAACATACATAGTATGCCAGAAACAAAAGGTGCCACCTCATGTTCTGGCTTTTAGAGTTAATTTGAACTTCCCTGCAAGACAAGAGAAGGTGAAAATACATTATTTCTACCCTATTTTCCTAGGTGTCTTGGAGCAGTTCCCCTTTTGGTTAGCCCCTAGAATCATCTTCTGATCACCTTTCTTCTTCTAGTCTCTCTGACTGAAACCTTTCTAGGTGTCTCCAGCCTCCTGGTATCAGCTTTTCTCCTATTAGACAGCTAGGTAAACCTCTGTTGCAATTCCAGGTTACTTTTGGTCTCAATGCCTGGTCTGTCTTTAGAGCTATGCCAGATATCACTGATGGATTTAGCTACAAAGTTTCTTTTAAGACATTTCATAAAGGCGGTGATGGGACCCAAGTAGTTGAACCTCCCACAGCTGCTTTTCCAGATCTAGTAACACCGTATTAGCTTCAGTTCTTCCAGGGCAAGCATTGCTGATGCAATGAGCATAGCTATAAAGATACTGCATCCTCATGGCCCCGTCATCTAGAAGGCCTCGTGGATACAGTTTCCAGTCAAGGAAGAGATCGCTAATCCTTGCTGGGCTTAGCACTCAAGAGGCTCTCTTTTCTGGACACTGTAGCTGTTAGCTTGCGGTGCTTCCATTCACTGCTTCCTTTTCTACATCATCTGCATCCAGGGATACTGGGTGCCGCACTAAGTCTAGCAAAATGACTCCAACTATTCCCCAAAACTGCAATAAAACTGAAACAATACAGCCAATACTTTGATGTTTCTTTCTTACTAAATCTAAAATATGGCTCTTACCAGCACTAGAAATCTTCCCAACAGCCTTCCTGATAAAATGCAATATTTAGTTGACTAACAATGTTGGCATTTTAAAAACACTTTGCAGAAAAACGTGAGTAGATGGAATGTCTTTTCCCATCAGTACAATTAGTTTCTAGGTGCCTGCACAAAGAAGGATCATGAATGGACACCTAAGAAAATGAAAAAATAGCGCATTTATTGATCAAAATTAAAAAAACAAGCACTCCTTCTAGTGGGCCAAAAAGGCTTGAGAGGCAGACAAAGCAAATAATTCCACTCATTCCTTCAAGACAAAATATAAATCAGTGCAGACATTGTGCTGAAAAGAAAGTTCTCCAGAAATATTTCAGGTTCATGGTTTTGTAGCATTCTCTCCAGTACAGGTTCCCTAGTGTTTACTGACTTAATGTTTTAGATTGATACTATAAATTACCAATCTTCACAAATTTTACTCTCCATAAGATGCTGCACTAAATTTCCAAGATCTTGCGCAGCCCAGTTTGGTCCTGTACTTCTTTCAGCCTTGAAAGAGAAAGGATGGCAGCTCTGGGAAGCTGTACAGCCACAACATACACACCCAGAAAGACTTTTCGAAGTAACATCTGGCAGCACTGAACTGTGCTGTATCCATCAATCTGTAGAATCTATCCCAAGACATGGAGACAGCAGAGACAGCTCAAGAAATGGGTTGTACATGTTGAGGACAAGACATAACGGGCAAGGAAGATAAGTTATTCAAGAGATGTCTGAACCCTGCACCCCTGCCTCTGCAGGTGGGATTTCTTTTTAATTCTCCAGATTCAAACCAGAAAGGCGCATTTTGTCAGAGCCCCTTAAAGACAGTTTGTGTGAAATCTTTACCCATGCCATGTGGCTTCATGATCAGGCAAAATGCTTTTGATCTTATTCAGTAGAAACTCAGAAATAATTCCCACAGCTGAATGCTGCATGACCCCACTATCTGTTAGATCCATTTTTACATCTTGCAAATGGATGATGATATGTCAAGAGAAAAAAAATATGACAAATGTAGATATATCTAGATAATAATAAAAGAATCTGTCGTGATGCAATCAATAGTTCATATTGGCATGGCTTTTACATTGTAACTGCTAAGAAGACTTCAAAAGACTATGCATGAAGAAGATACAAATTAAACCACTTTTGTTAGCCATTTGTGCTACTGAAAGGGCCACTTGGGAACTCTACTTGTAATAGAGCTCCCAAAAAACTATGAAACCATCTCTGCCACAATAAAAATACATGTCAGAGAAGGAAAAGAGGAAGGTTATTTTAGAGAGAGATGTAAGTCCTTCAAAGGTTTTCATCTGGAGAAAATCTTGACAAAGTCATTCTGAAAGGCCTTGCTAACAGGGAGAGTAAAATCCAGATCTCATAATCCCCATGCCAAAACTGTACCGCCTGTATTTTACATTCTCTTAGGCACTTTTAGTAGGTAGCTTCTGCCTTTTACCTTGCTGATAACTGGGCACTTGTAAACTCGGTAGAGAGAAGGTAGTCGGGCAGTCACTGCTTCAAACATATTGGGAGAGTATCTGCACTAAAAGTAAGAGAGCTTGTTAGAAGATCTGAAAGTGATGACAAAGTTGGTGTCTTACTCGAATCAATTCTGGAAGACAGAATCATCCCTTGACAACTACTTTCTTCTTGCTACTTTCAGGCACAGCATGAAAGAGGCAATTGGTTTCTGAAAGCCCTACACAAAAAGTTTTCATCTCACAGTTTAGTTGTCACTTCAGATGTCACTTCTACAAGAGTACAAGAATGAGTGTGTTCTGAATATGAGAATGCATACTTGCATGATGTTAAAATGATAGCTAGTACCACCAGAGCTACTGTTTCTATTGCTGTTCCTAAGAAGGTGTTTTAAAATCCATTGATCAAAAAAGCTATGTCTCTCTATAACCAATGCTATAAAGACCAGCTATCAAAAATCACTGTCCTTGAAATACAGATTTGCTGAAGGGGAGACAGATAGCAATGCTGGTTTAGGAGGAGCTCCTTCCATCTGTGGAGGCCCTTTTTTCAAACTAAGTTGGTTTAGTACAGCCAGCATTTTTCATGTGACTTTTATGATACAGATTTCAAATAGCTCAATAGTGACATTTTAATAGTTTTTATCAGCTAAGCGAGGGGATTATGGGCAGAACTTGTGGCTTAGTGCCGTTCCACACAAATTCCAGAATATTGGTAAAATTCTGTATTTTCTAGCGCTAGTTTTAGCTGCTTGTATCAGTCATTAATGGGTTCTCTATAAAATCTTTCTGATTGTTTTCTGTCACATAGCTTTATCTTAAGGTATTAGCAATACTTTGCATGTGTATAGTGCTTTAATCAGCAGGCCTTGGGGTCCTTTGCTGAAAGATCAATTTCATTTGTTCTGAGAAATTGAGGTATTCTAGGAGTTAAGGCAGTTGCATATCAGACAGTGAAGACAGCAATCCATTATTTTGTTTTAATAAAGCTGGCACCATCCTTTCTGTCCATTGGAAGGGGACAGTTTTTGTGTGCAAAATATAATAGATGACCTAGGATTAAAGTTTGCAGTAGAATGTATGCATGCAGGAGGGCCACATTCAATATTGGTAAAGCAGTGCTTGATTCTGACATTCTGTCACATTTTAGTGCTTGATTTTGTTGTCCTAATATTGTTATTTCTAGATATTTTCTTTAATTGAAAGTTCTACATACATACTGTGCCACATTTTGCTAGTTTTAATCCACTCAAGTGAATTGTAACAGCACAAAACTGGGGCAACAGACCTAGGCTGTACAAACAGATCTTTGTTTTGATGTCAGTGAGTCATAAAACAGTACTCAGAGGAAGTTTCAAAATGTCATTTAGTTATTAGTTCAGTGTGCCACTGATAATTATCTAGAGACTTCTGAACATTTTCATAGTATGAAGCATCTCTTGATAGAAACTCCAGTTCAGGAAAATGTTACAGCATGTTCTTAAGTCCCACAGAAGACAAAGCACATGCTTTTCTGAACCAGGGCCAGAGAGACTGTCTCGTTTGCTCTTGCCCTCCCATTCACAATCACATAATATCTCTGTACCAACTCAAAACCTTGTATACATGGAAAAATGTGAGTGTTACATTGCAGGCAGTTAGGGATAAGTGGTTCTGTCCGTTCTGAAATAAATTAATCATTCTGTGTTTTTGTTTCATCTGCTTCTCCCATCTGTTCTCTTCCTCTCTCTTCCAGCTTCCTCTGTTTTATCAGAGTTTCTCAGTTCAACTGAGATCAGAAGTTGGCCCAGCATGTGTTTGTAAATTTTATTGTATGTGTCTTAACATGGTTTTGTTCAGGGGGTTGTTTTCTTTTTTTTTTTTTTTTTGTAAATCTC
Organism: Pezoporus wallicus; assembly: GCF_028554395.1. Taxonomy (NCBI): domain Eukaryota; kingdom Metazoa; phylum Chordata; class Aves; order Psittaciformes; family Psittacidae; genus Pezoporus; species Pezoporus wallicus. Next base: position 3,146,344 of record NW_026638903.1, read on the forward strand.
TTTTTCTAAAAATGAATGCAAGTCCCAGGCTTTATGGTCTCCCTTTTGTGGGAAGTGATAACGTTTTTCCCTATGTGTGGTCAAGTGAGGAAGGCTGTGTTAACAGAAACCTGGCTGAAGGAGCTTCTCTGAGCTCAAGAATCCATTCAGCTTCCAGTTTTGTGAGCAAGACCTGCTTGATAGCCAGCCACATTTAAGGGGCAGAATGTGGGGTCTTTGTAAGGCAAGACTTAAAGGCCTTATGCCCCTCTCAGCTCCTGCTCTAGTAGCTCCACCCTAGAGTGAACTTTGCACCACATTAAGTGCTTTGTATATGCTCTTGAGAGTACGGCCAGATGTGGTGTGTGTATACCCTTTTTATGCAGCTCTGAATACAAACAGTCATCAAAATAAATTAAATAGACTAATGCTATCCACAATAAAACAAAAATTTTAAGTCAGTGTTTTCATGACATTTTTAATTCAAACATTTCTGTATGGCTTAACCTGTACAGCAAGGCCAGGTTAGATGAAGCCTTGGGTGGTATGGTTTAGTGTAGGGTGTCCCTGCCCATGGCAGGGGGGTTGGAACTAGATGATCTTAAGGTCCTTTCCAACCCTAACTATTCTATGATTCTATGATTCTATAAATAACTGGTTTGCTTCTTTTCTTCATCTGCTATGAAGGCATCTTCAATATAAAGAAAAAAGGAGCAAACCAAATATGTTATGATTCACTTGGAATATGATTTAAAGTTTCTGAAAGGTCACACATTTGTGCCCTGCTTGACTGCTCTTCCTAAAAATCCCCTAGTTTGCTGTGCATGCATGACATTTGAGAACTGTCATAGGCTTGTAGAGCAGCTTGATGTGTTCCACAACTGAGCACACTTGTAACAGTCATATGCAAAGCCATAAGTCTCACCAGTGCATTTGGAAAGCAGAAAGTTTTCCAGTCCAACTGAAAGATCTGATTCTGTTCATACTTCTGCTAGAAACTGAGAGTAACTCCACTTGAAATCAGCAAAATTGTTACACTGGAGTAATATAAAAATCAGACATCAGTTTCTAGACTTAACTGTCCTGGGTTCAGCAGTAGCAGTCATTTTTCTCCTTCTTAGTAGCTGGTGCAGTACTGTGGTTTTGACTTTCGGCCCGGGAACAGCGCTGATAACACTGATGTTTTTAGTTACTGCTAAGTCATGTTTAGTCTGACCAAGGACTTTCTGAGTCTCATGCTTGGCCAGGGAGGAGGGGAAGCCGGGAGGAAGCAGAGACAGGACACCTGACCCAAACTAACCAACGAGGTATTCCATACCACAGCACGTCATGACCACTATATAAACTGGGGGCAGTTACCCAGAAGGGCTAGTTCACTGCTCAGTTGGGCTGGGTATTGGTCTGTGGGTGGTGAGTGGTTGTATTCTCTTCCCTTGTTATTTCCCTTATCATTATTATTATTGGTAGTAGCAGTAGTGATTTGTGTTATACCTTAGTTACTGGGCTGTTCTTATCTCAACCCGTGGGAGTTGCATTCTTTCAATTCGCCTCCTTATCCCTCAGGGAGCAGGGGTGGGGAGAGTGGGGGGAGTGAGAGAGAAACTGCGTTGTTCTGATTTATAACTGGGCTTAAACCACGACAGTTCTGGTTTTGGCACCCAGTGTGGGGCACAAAGGGTTATGATAACAACAGATCTGACTGGAGTGTGTCCAATCATATTTGTGATAAGCAGTCGTTGTTTTGGATTAATAGTCACACATCACAATTTATTGGCTCTCAAAGCTGTTGCTCTTGATCTCACAGTTTCAGCATGTCATACCTTACTTACAGCCGATATTTGCTGTGTTAGTGTTTATCAGCTGGGGGTCTTGGGCTAAGGTTCTTGTTTCATTGTACTTTATGGTAGTGACTTGTAATACAATAGACTCATTGATCATGAAACTGATCTGGCTTGTGTTCCCAGTGTGGTCACACTTCTATACTTTGGAAGGTATATAATAGAATTGTATAGCAATTACACATCTTTTTTCTTCTCCTTGGGTGGTCAGCCTATGAGGGAGACATTCCTACACACCCCTGCAACAAGTACAGCAGCCACACCAGCCCCAGTGACAACTACAGCAGCATCACTTGATAGTTCTGAAGGTTTTGAATGGCCTTTGGGTACCCTTGAGACCTGCCTGCTGATTGTGATGGGGATCACCATGTTGACACACATACAGAGTGTGTTTAGCCCATGACCATTTTGCCTGATCTTGAAAGTTAAGTGGTGTCGGGTTTGGGTCTTTTCTAGGATTAGACGACGATATAGGAGGACCACCAAGAGATTTTTCCCAAGGCTGGACAGTCATGAGTGGCAGGGTGTGGGGGACAGTATGGGCAAGTACCTAGCCCACTGGGCCTCTCCAGTGCTTTGAAAGCATCGGGGATGGAAGGCAGCTGTATGGAGTCCCCAGGGACAAGTTGCAGAAACTGCTGAAGGGGAGGGTGATTTATTTTGAGCCTGGTGGGCCCATGACACTTCAGGCCATCAGGGGAGAGATGCAACATAGAGATGGACTCATGATTGAGGGGTGGACTTAGCAATGGGCACTACTGCCCAGGTTATTCACGAGTGTGAAACGTGCTGCAATTAAGCAAGCCAAACGGTTAAAGCCTCTCTGGAATGGAGGACGATGGCTGAAGTACAAATATGGGGAGGCCTGGCAGATTGACTACATCACACTCTCTCTCCTGCTCTGAAAGACTGTTACAAGAGATGGAGCCCAACATCATGGACTGGATAGACTCAGCAGCTTTATAGGGATTGGTCCATGCACTAAGGAATGATCTCTTTCTCTCTCTCTGTGGATATATATATATATATGTAGATATATGAGATAAGAGTGATGGTATTGAAAATGTGGGATCTGAGCATGACGTGAATGGTATGGAATAAGGAGCGGATACTGTCCTGGGCTCAACAGTAGCAGTCATTTTTCTCCTTACTAGCTGGTGCAGTGCTGTGTTTTTGACTTTCAGCCTGGGAACAGCACTGATAACACCGGTGTTTTTAGTTGTTGCTAAGTCATGTTTCCTCTGACCAAGGACTTTGTGAGTCTCATGCTCTGCCAGGGAGGAGGGGAAGGCAGGAGGAAGCAGAGACAGGACAGGGGCTAGATGACTGATTGGTCCAGCTGGGTATTGGTTGGCAGGTGGTGAGCGGTTGTGTTCTCTTCCCTTGTTATTTCCCTTATCATTATTATTATTGGTGGCAGCAGTAGTGGTTTGTATTATACCTTAGTTACTGGGCTGTTCTTATCCTGTGGGAAGTACATTCTTTTGATTCTCCTCCCCATCCCTCCGTGAGCGGGATGGGGGGGGGGGGGGGAGGAGGGGGGGGATAGTGAGAGAGAGACTGCGTGGTTCTGATTTACAGCTGGGCTTAAACCACGACAATAACATACCTCAGTTTTAACAGTAAAACATGGAAAAAAAAAACCTTGAAGGTCACAAACCTTTTTTTCTTGCCTGGTTCCACTTGACCTTCTCTTGAGCCATTTTGACTCTCAATTCATTCAGTCTCTTGCAGGCACCCAGTACTGGTTTCATTCTGTCATTAAATTCAATGTTCTCAACTATTACTTTTTATTCCATACTGTCCAGCAATTACCCCTTCTCAATTTGCTTCAATGTGTTTCCTCTTCTATGCTGTTGGCTACTGAAGTCAAGTTATTAACAGCAAAAGAGAATCCCTACTTTGATTTCCTATACATAGTCTAGAATAATTTTGAGTTGCCATTACTGTCCTGACCCTAGTAAACCTAGCCTGTCTTGGCAGCACAGCCCAGCTAGTAATCAGTAGGAGCTGGGAGCAGTCTGGCCATGCTCTGTGGGGCAAGAGCCCCCGGAAATCATAGCTGCTAGAGAAATCAAAGCTCTTACTAAGCATCTGTGAAATGTATTTTTAAAAATTGCTTTCACAAAGGCAGCAAAAAGGACTCCTGGCAGGATTGGTTCTTCCTCTGCCAAATTTTATATACATGCTTTAAAGCAATAAACAAATTGCATACAAGAAATAGCCTCAGATTTTTTATATGTGGGCAAAACTTATTTTCCCCTAATTTTCTTCTCAGAAACAACTGAACCGTGACTCTTGAAATTTAAAAACACATGAATAACAACAGACTGGAGCAAACACCAGGCATGGAAAATTTCAGTCAAACTTGTAAAAGTTTAACTGAGTTATAACAGCATCTTATAACATGAAATGTCAAAATGTCTCCTAATAACAATGGAATAATGGTGAAGCAAATCCACTATTTCTGTGAAGGGTTGATTAGGGAATGAATAACATCACAGGAGGAATAAATGGGAATAAATGAATGGTGGATAGTAAAAGGTAGTACACACATGTTGTAGAAAAGTTTAGCAAGCACTTCAAGTCTGCTTTGATATATTCTTTTCTAATCCTAAGAAATGTTACTGGTAGATTTAATAACCCTTTACCTAATCTTCCCTTCAGAAAGAAAAATATAAACCACACTGGAATGTTGCAAAGTGATGATAAAGTGAGAAATGCTTTCAAACATCCAACTGTTTTCATGGGTAAGGGGTAATATCTTGGGTGATCTTTTGCCTTCGTCATTCAAGTCTTACATTTTTTGTAAGCCAAGCTAATGTATGGCAGCTAACTCTGAAGCAGCCACTCCCATTGCAGTGGTAAAAGGTCCCATTCCTCTCATCCAAGGCAAAGAAAACTCCACTGCAAGAAACAGTTGCCTGTTTCCAATGCATTGTAATATATGGTTTGTTAGATATGATGACACTACTGGTGTAGATCTGGCCCATGGCACAGATGAATCTTTCTAAAATTCTCTCTTGCACTTGGTTTTCCTATGTGTTTCACCCATGCTAGGTGCATCCTCTAATCTGTTGCTGAAATATGAAGAACAGATTCCCTTTCTTTTCTCTCCAAAATGAGTTTTGTGTCACAGTTAAAAATAACTAGTAATTCACAGAGTTTAATAGGCTCCAGCTGGAGTTCTTTGTCTAGCAGTTTATAAGTAGTCTTTCCTTCTGAGGAGCAAAATGTGTTAACAACAAAGATGGGATAATCATTTACTGTCATGGTTTACAGTATACCCACACTGTAGCTTATGATAGGTCATCAGTCCCTGTGGCTGTCAGTCCATAACCTACAAAACACACTAAATTTCCCTGTTTCTTGGGACCTGCTCTTATCTAGGATTTGGGAGTAACACTTTACACAGATTTTTGGTCCCTCTTGATATCTGTCTGCAGTGCAGATGATTCATATGGATATGCGTCTGTGTGAAAGATACTTTGGCCTTCTCATTAGACAGTTCTTTGGCGGAATAAAATAAACCTGGCATAGCTGTATGCCTTCTTTCTCACCTGTTCTTGAAAGAGCTATTTGTGTTTTTAGGGGAGTATCAGCTCAGGCCGGTTCCTTCCAATCATTCTGTTCTGTCAGCCAAATTTTCTCCTTTACCCTGTAATGCAGGTTTTTCCCCCGATTCTAGAGATTTATTTTAATAGGAAAGAAAAAAAGCAGTAACCCAAGCCTCTGTGCAAGCAGCTGTGAATCCAGCTGGACCTCAGAATAGACACTGGGGCAACTTTCAACATCTTCAGCAGTAAGAAGTTAGAACATACAACAGTAGAAAATAAATAAATAAATAAATATTTTTCTTCTCTTGAAATAGAAAAGGAATAAGTTGCAGTCCACACAGGGTACAGTCCTTTATGCAACGTTGCCTGTCTGAAAATCTTTATGAAAGCTGGTGCTTTGTGGTATTCCAAATGCAGAACAGTCTGACAAAAGAGTAGAAAAGCATATTCCAAAGAAAGGAATGTAGTTATATTTAATTCCCTGAGAATATTTCTCTAGGTTTGGGCTTAATTTGTCCTCCAATATACTTTTCCCCAAAAGGCTTAATTTAATTTCATACTGTCTCTTTAACATGAAACAGTGGAATGCATCATAATATTTTCCCACTTGCCAAGATTTGCTTTCCCAAATATGTCCACTTATTGAATGAGGTAAAACCAGATTGCTGTCTAGTTGGGCAGCAGACATGGCAGATATGTCTTCAGAAACTGCCTGGTAAGTGGCTCAGACACTCTGAATCCTACATGGTCTAGCGTCCAAGATACTGGGAGAAACAATGATACTCTAAGGAGTATTTATCCATGGAGAGCTTCCAAAAAATGGGTTAGTTTTCACTAGGTTGATCAGCTACTGAACTAGACAGACATGACACAATACATTTCAACCCATCTTCCAGCCAAGATGTGTTAATTATCTGCTGATTTATTACAATTGGACATGTTCTCACAAAAAAACTCTGCATATCAGAAAAACAAGTACTGCATATCAGCCAGTGTCGGGTTTTTCCACTGTCAACTGGAAAATTGCATTTTCTATTAAATATTTTAGTGTTATTTTCAACCTGATCTAATTTTGATGGCAGAGGGGCGTGTTCCTATTGTATTTTGTGTTGTATAATAAAAAAAAGCCTACACAGAGCATCAGGTGGTCTATACAGTAGTGGCTGCACACAGTCGTTGTTAGTGACCACTACCATTTCAGGAACTGATATCCTGAGAGCCCTAAGGACTGCACTTGATTTTACCCAAGGAAGAAAAGTCAGGGGAAAAGACTGTGGCTATTACCCTAAAAAACACAAACAAAAAAAATAAAAAAAAACAGCAAAAAAAAGCCCAAACAAAACAACACAGTAGATTTAGCATAAGCAGCAATTATCATATTGATTTTGAGCATTGGTTGGTCAGATTATTAACCTTAGTGCTTGTTTCTGCCTAAGGAAAAACATGGCTTCTTGCTGGAGAGTTTCTGTGTACGTGCTCCTTTTCTTTCACATCCTTTTAAAGCCTGAGGCCTTGCTTTTGGTTTCTCTTACACTTGGGTTTTACTCTATCAGGCTAATTTAAAGAAATAAACATCTGGTGTTAATGGGTCAGATTCACCTATGTGCACCAGGAACATCAAGCAGCCATTAATCCAGTATAAATTGTTATTTAACCCAGATTTACAGCTGCATATTGTCAGTAGACTTCCCCTCTCATCTTAGTTGTGATGCAGCAGTGTTTTTCAAAGTGAAGGTCATGGTCCCCTTGAGGGCTGTGGAAAGGATCAAAGAATGGGTTGGAAGTTGCAGGAGAAGTGTTGTTAATTACTAGCAGCTCCAGCTGTGGTTCTACTGGTTTTGCTTTGGCGCCAGTAGTCATCCTGTCCTTCCTATCGGCTGTCAGCTCCTCTCCTGCACACCAGCCTCTGGGTGGCTCCAGTGTGAGCCTTTGGAGCCATACCACCACGAACCAGATCAAGGGGTCAAACTGGTTGATGAAATGCTCTGCCAAGCAAACATGCACTCTGTCACAGCCAGATCTGTTTCCAAGCCCAGTTCACCATGCAGGCACAAAATACAAAAGTGTCTGTTGGCGTCATGCAGGCTGCAGTACAGGGTAAGAACAAGTGGCTCTGCAGAGGGGAATACACAAGCTGTGGACAGCAGTTTAAGCAACATAGCCACAGCTGGGAGCATGTAGTGTCAGATCATTCAGGCTGGGGGAAGGAGGAGGCTGTAACTACTTGCTGCAGTTTTTAGACTAGCCAGGAAACTACAAATGGACTTTAATTGCAGACAGTTTGTCTGCATGGAAGATGTGAGTATTTAACTAATATAACATATATGAGCAGCCATTCTGGGTCAGACCAGTGCTCTTATTAGCACTGTATCCTGCCGCCAACATGAGCCAAGAAGTATACAAAGAAAGCAAGCATGCATACTACTTTCCCCAAATACCCTCCCTGCTGCCAGCCACTTGCAGCTCAGGGGTTTTCTGCGCTACATGTAGTTGAATTTAGCAATCCTCAGTGGATTTCTCTTCTATGAATTTCTGTTTCCTCTTGAACCATGCAAAAGTTTAATATCTGCAATGTTCAAAGACAGATTGTGCCTTCATATAGTAACTGCAACAAGTCCTTGCTTCTCTGCCCTGGAGTAAATGAGCTGTAGCTCACTTATGGAATCACACCGAGACAGGTGAGCCAAAAGGTGTGGATGGGATTGCCACAGTTCTAGAAGGTTAAAGAAAACTGTTTTTATTCAAAAGAAGTAACCTACTCAGTGTGTATATGAGTAGTCTCTTCAAGAACTTGAGAGACCCAATTGTTTAGCCAATGAGCATAGGTTTATCTTTACAGACTTCAATAGCAGTAAATGGCAATTGAGCTTAGTGGCTATCTACTGGCTTGTAATGTCTGCTTTTGCTGCTGGGTGTGTTCTGGTCAAGGGAACTGAACAACAATTAACAATAATTGCTCCCTGCATGATCATCATAAAATAAGAAAGCACATAGCTTAGAACAGCAGAGCTCTCTGGTCATTGATCAAGTATTTCAATATTCAGAATTCACTATTTAATTTCTGCTCATTGGATCAAAGCTCTGCCAGCTTAATTTCAGTCAAGGATCCATCAAGCTTTTGTGCTGACCACATTTTGAAAACAATCTGTACAAATTCTTCCTGCTGATGCATTTGTCACTTTCTAACAATGATTATTAACTGGATAGGTATGCAGTTGTTGTGGTTTAAGCCCAGCCATAAATCAGTTTCTTTCTCACTCTCCCCACCCCTGCTCCCTGAGGGATAAGGAGGTGAATTGAAAGAATGTAACTCCCAAGGGTTGAGATAAGAACAGCCCAGTAACTAAGGTATAACACAAACCACTACTGCTACTACCAATAATAATAATGATAAGGGAAATAACAAGGGAAGAGAATACAACCGCTCACCACCCACAGACCAATACCCAGCCCAACCGAGCAGTGAACTAGCCCTTCTGGGTAACTGCCCCTAGTTTATAGAGTGGGCACGACGTGCTGTGGTATGGAATACCTCGTTGGTTAGTTTGGGTCAGGTGTCCTGTCTCTGGTTCCTTCCAGCTTCCCCTCCTCCCTGTCAGAGCATGAGACTCAGAAAGTCCTCGGCCAGACTAAACATGACTTAGCAGCAGCTAAAAACATCAGTGTTATCAGCGCTGTTCCCAGGCTGAAAGTCAAACCCACAGCACTGCAACAGCTACTAAGAAGGAGAAAAATGACTGCTACTGATGAACCCAGGACAACACTGCAGGCATAAAACCTACCTCATTTAGCTTCCAGTTTCTATAGGTTGTTGATTTGGTTTACCAAGTATTGGCTGAGGTACATCTTCAGCAGAATGTATGAGTTTTCCTTTTGGTAAATTCACATCACAGCCTACATTCCTAGCTCACAGTAGCAAAAATATGCCCTTCAGAAGCTTATTTATTTTTTCTCTTACAGTGTGTATCTAAGACTGAAAAACAGTAGTAAACTACATGTCACACTTGAGGTAAGAATCTGGGAAAGCTCAGAAATACCAGGCTGATGATTTCTAAGTGCATCTGAGCTGTGACATGATAGATGTGCATGTACAATGAGTACTGCAGAGGAAACATATACGGTAACATGCACATCAGAAAGTGCTGCGGTTTAGCCCTGGCAGGCAGCTCAATTCCACCCAGCTGATCACTCACTCACCCTCCCTCTTCCCCCCCCCCAGCAGGATAAGAGAGAGATTTGGGAGGGCAAAAGTGAGAAAACTTTTGGGTTGAGATAAAGACAGTTTAATAATACAGTCAGCTTTTATTGCTGAGCATGGCACCATATAGTCTGGAATATCCCTTGGGTCAGTTGAGGTCAGCTGAACTGGCTGTGTTCCCAGTGGAAAAAGTTGAAGAAATATTATTTAGATTCAACTTGGAGGGCTCAGGAAAATAGAAAAAACAGACAGGTGTTTTTTAATTACTCCAGCTATTTCATTTACTCTGAAAGAAAACATTTAGATTCATTTGTTGTCATCATCATCATTTTATAGCAAGGTTTTTGCCCTTCCTTACATATAAGGTAGATCTTTCTAATGAGTAAAGGACATTTTAAAGCCAAAAGTAAAAGTGTCAAAGCAGACCACTCTGGCTATCCCAAAACAAATATTTCCTACAAAGAGAACTGGAGAAATAACCTTCAGAATTCTTTCCTCTTGGCACATATTTTGAATTGTTTCACTTCCTCCAGAGCTCCATTTCTTCTATCACACCTACTGCTCACTGAAAAGAAAAACAAACAAACAAACAAAAAGCCCGACTCTATTCAAAATAGACTTGCCCAAATTCATGTCAGGAAATCCCTTTTACCTTAGCATTATGTTCTGAAAACCTGCTCATGAAGGTACTCCATGCTGTAATGGTGTAGATACATTACAGCATTTGTTTAAATTGCTCCATCTTGGTCTATAATCTTGCCTACTTTCTGCATGCACTGGGGACATGATCTGTGTGATGACTCAAAGGATCCAAACAGCTTCTCTGAAACTGCAGAAGTGTTTGTGCAGGAGTAGGCAGCTGCTGCTTTGCACACAGGGTCCACAGAGTTGTTTAGCCAAAGCTTTGCATCATGACTAATAACATCAGGTAATCTACCTATCATCAACTACCTGCCTATCCGCTACAATCAATGACTTTGAATTAAATGCAGTTAAGGGAAGAACAAGTAGGACAGTAACATGCTCTGAAAGAAGCCAGCCTTGGGCTAAGGGCAACACTGTATGTTTTGCTTGAGGAATACACCAGCACTTCTGGGAAGATCCATTCCAGAGGAAAATTCTAAGGCGCCTGGCAGCAGCTTGTTAGATCTGAGAGATGACAGACCACAGCCTGTATAACTGGCTATTACTACTGAAACAAACCAGTTTGTTATTATCACTAGGTACTGTACCACAAATGTTTCTTAAGTTCTACCCTTATAAGTGCAGATCTTAAAATTGCTTTTTTTTCATGGAAGTGCCTGCTAGATTTGCTGTATTCATGCTCTCCCATTTGTGGAGGTTGCTCCATGTGTGTGGAAGAAAGGAATCGGATAGGAAAGAAAGGGATTTCAAGAATAATTAGTACTTTCCTGAGCCCCTATTAAATATGTGCACATCGTGCGCCTCCTTCAGCTCTTGGCCTAAGATGAGGATTTCATGCTTCATTTACAAAGCATTAAAAGGCCCCAGAGGATCAAAAAAGCAGACATGTAGTTTGAAATAACTGGGAAACAATGATAATTTTTCTCATCTGATTATCTTCTTTTTACATAATAAAATGAGAAAACGTTTTCAAATGGACTTATTTGGAATCAGACTAGATGCAGAATGTGTCGTTCGTCTGAGATGTAGAAACTTCTGAACTTACTTAGGAAAACATTGTTTTAAAGGGAGTTCTTCAGAAGAAAGCAAATAAATTCATTTAGGGAAAAAAATACATATTGCGGCATAAATGATGAAATATGACTACAAAATGTATAGCTTTCTCTCGTGGATTTATTTTTTCTAGTTGGACCTTCTACACAGACCTGGACATATCCTGGACAACAATAGCTGATCTTACTGAAATGTGGGAAAGGTTGTAGTGGTTTTGGGTGTGGGAAAATACCTTCCAAAAAAGAGAACTTCTTGCTGCTGAAATCAGACTTACAAACTTCTGATCTGACTCAAATTCTCAAGAGTGAAAAACAAGTATATTTGAAGCCCATGAAATGAATGGCAGTCTTTCTTTTTACTTCACTGACCTTTAAGAATGACTTTGGGGTTGAAATCCTGCCCTCACTAACTTCCATGGTTCTTGGGTGAGGTCCACATAGAAGTGTTTACTACCTCTGGAACATTTCTTCAAAAAATGGGGAGCTTCCCTCTATTTGCCCATACTAACCCCATTGATGAAGTGGAACCAGAACTCAGACAAATTTACACTGAATCAAATGTATTTATTGATGAAAGTACTTGAGCAATCCTGTGAATGTCTGCATCCCTCCTACCATAATCTTGCAGGTGCAGAGGGTTTTTTTCCCTATGTTTAATTCTGTCTAAGGAATTTCTGCCCTCCTTCTCTGTGGGACTATGTGCAGGCACAGCAATCCACATGGTTCCCTGCTCCTCACAGGTCAGCTGTAGGTTGGAAAGGTGTCATGATGTTTTAAAAGGTAGTGTGACCTAGTTTTTATCCTTTGGGGTGTGAGTAAAAATATGGATACTTTTTGTAGCAGCCAATTATTGTATAAAAAACTGAGAGTGAAGGCTGCATTTTCTCTCTTAGTTTTAAGTAAAGCACTGTCTACCCATAAGCAACTACAGTGTCAAACAGAAAAAAACAACTCAGTGCATACACTTTTGTTAGGTTCATTCCTTACTGCTTCTGTGGCTGCTACAGAGATCATTATTTTTCTGGTTTCAATACTGAAGCTGTACTTCAGAAATGTATTAAGGGACTAAATATAAAAGCAGAAATGTGTCAGCCTCAGCCCCAGCCCTCCATTCACTTGATCCCCACTAGCTGAGACAGTGGTTCATATGCTTCAAGTGGCTGTGGTTAAAAATGCTTTTATTTCTATCTAAAGTTACCACCAATAACACAGGGCCCTCTACCAGCACTGTCGCAGGGTTGAAGTTCTTGGAAGCCGTAATAACATGATTGTTTCTCTTCCTGATTGTATGATCATTTTAACCTTACTTATAGCTGTTCATTTATTAAAATAAATAGCTCAGGAATATAGTAAGTTTTAAATCCCAGCTGTTCAAACAGACCTTTTATTTATTTTGTGTGCATGTTTTGGTGGGCAATTTATTCTATCCATTTTCCTTTTTTTTTTTTTGAACTTAGACATGTGCAGTATATTTTCCAGCTATGCTTGGGAACTATTCATGGAACTGCCACTGCTTCAACAGAAAGTCATAACAAAAAATGAACTTTGACTTTTTTTTAATAGCACGAGAGACCTATGATAGTTATTGTTTTCTGATTCAGATAATGATGGACAAAGTATGGTGAGATTGCAGCTGTGCATCTTAATTTTCCACCTGTCCCTTCATTCTTACCTTAGGGAACTGCCTGCTTATCTCTTTTCCCTGAACTTGGCTTAAATGCTTATTAGTGTCTTTTATGCCTTCTCCCAAAGGGATGCTACTTGAGAGAAACATCACACTCAATTTAACAGCCTCCTTTCAGTTAAGAAGCTCAATTTCCTACATCAGACATCTTATAGGGGAGGGGTGGGTGTAGATTTAAGTCTTGTCCCTCCCCATCCTTCTCCAGTGAAGCCAAAGGTTTTCCCCATTTCCATCCTCTAAAGGAAGAGGCCAGAGGGCAGTACTCTGCCAGTTCTGAGGAGACACGGGAAAGGGGAGGCATTCTGCAGCAGCAGAGAAATTCAGCAGTGTTAGTTGACATCCGGGGATGATCCAGAGCACAAGTTACAGAAATGTGCTTGGGAGCTGTTTATGATTTTAAACCTGTTTTATACATTATTAACTCAGACTGGAAGGACAATAGGATTATTGACTCCAAATGGGGTCTTAAAAAATGAATTGTCTTTCTTTTGTAGTTTTGTGCTCTTTCATGTTATCACATCACCTCACACATCAAACCAAGCTAATGGTTTTCTTGCATTCAGTGCTGCAAAACATATAATGAAGCCCAGTCCCAGAAGATAAGAGACAAACGAAACAATAATTTGCATCTGTGACACAGAAATGGGACACAGAAATATGAATGCCTTGATTTTCACTAGCATTTAAAGTTGGCAGTATACTTGTCTGGTCTTAAAGTGGATAATAGATCACTTTAAAACCCCACTTTTAGTACTGGAATAGTGTAAAATATCGTTGTAAATCAAACTAAGGACAGGGTCTTTTGACAACTTGTCTTCTGACCACAGATACTGTAAAATTCTAGTGTGGCTTTCCTGCATGTCAACAGGTTTAAATAATCAGGAAGAGTGCATATAAGGTCTGCTTCAGATAGCTTATACATGTGAATGCCAGTAGACTAATTCTGACATATACATCTTCCTATAGCCTAAAAATGGCAAAGCCTATTAATTCACTCAAAGTCACCTAGGAATTCTGAGTCCAATTTCTGAAAGGAGCCAATGAGTTCTGCTTCAGGATTTAAAAAAACAAATGTGTTTCCTTTCAAAAGCAAAAAGAAAATCTTTGTGAAGGTGTGGTTGGTCACAGTACTACCCTCTCAACCTCTGACTCCTGCTTTTCCCTGCATGATATTCTCCTGCACACAGACCAATTGTCAGCAGATTCTGAGTGTGTTTTCCAGGTTCTAGCATACTATAAGATGCTCCTAGAGGAAAACATAGAGGAAACTGTAGCTGAACATTTTCAGGCTCTGTTACAGAGCCTCAAAAATAGGAGAAATCCCAGCATGTTACAGTTAAATTGGCCCTCCTATATTACGCACCCTGTGCTCTAGACAGATCTGATCCACAGTTCACAAGAGGTCATACTGGGAGAGAATAGATTAAAGGCAAAAAACAAAGAGAGGCCAAGGGAAGAGTAGAAGCTTTCCTATCTTTGTTGAGGAATGGCTAATAGGAATTGAATGAAAATAGCTGCCACCCACAGGTATGGCAAAAATAACAGATTCCTGTGACAACCATGAACAGATGCGTAAGGAAACCTTCTTTCCAGGGTTTGCAAGGCACTGCTTTAGGGCACCAATAGCTATGCAGCCTGGAGTGGTTGCTGATGTTCTACTGAATACCACACGAGTGCTACCAACCACCAGGGAAGTTGCAGATAAAGTGATTTTGTGTGAATCCCTTCCCCTCCCTGTTTTGCACACATCAGCATGCATCCAGTCCCATGCAGGACTTTCCAAATTGCAATTGCATATTGTGCTTCCCCTGAAATGTGCAAGCCATCTGCCACAACTCTGGTTTTCAGCCATTTCTTTGTGAATAGGCTCTTATCAGTGTCTCTTATTATTTGTACTTTGAGGTAGGCAATGGGGAGTCCAAGACCACCAACACTGTCTTTGTCTGACCAGATGCATGCAGAATTATTTTCTATAAATAGCTGAAGAAGTTTCTGAAAACCATGTTCCCATTTATATTTCTGTTGGATTTTTCATTAGTTCTGCCTTGTGTATTTGTTTTTAATGTGTCAATAAATAAGAATAGTGAAGTATTGTAAGCATATCATCAGAAAAGTGCTAATGACTTCAAAGAAAAAAATCTAGTTTATAAAAAAGGGTGAAGACAGTTTGTAATTCACTATAAATGTACACTAATGTTTTTAGCAAGTGTTTTGAAGTATGTGAAGTACTAGTAAGCAGTACTTTTTTCCCTCTGTGAGCAGCTGAGATGGCCATCATTGTTATATGGGAGGGCAAAGGACAGTTTAATTTTGTTTCTTTTGGTTTGGTTTTGAAGAAAACTATGCTAAAGAAATGTCCTTTGACCTACAAGGGCTTAGGACTTCACTTGCACTCCTGTAAAGAATTCCGTATCCAGTAATTCTAATCCCCTAAACACTAACTGAGCACTGCCTAAAAGCCAAAATAAGTCTTTCTTTTCACATATTGTCTCAGTGGAGCACAGCTGCTCTGTGCATAGTGGACAGAAAGGTGATCTGATGCACATTTCCATTGTTCATGAACATAAATATATGCATCTACACCACTTTTTGCCACAGAAATTATCCTGAATATAGTAGAAAAATAAATATGCAATTCTCTCACAAAATGGAAAAGGTCTCAATAATTCAATAACCTGAAGTATTAGATTGATAGAAGGTTTTGACACTTCCCTTTGAAAGTTGCAGGTTTATTTATGTGTATGAAAATAAGATGAAAAATCAAAGAATCATAAAATAATTTGAGGTTGGAAGGGAGCTGTAAGAGCAGGGCTGAATTTAAAGTTATTACGGGTTGCTCATGGCCTCATCTGGTTTATATACCTCCAAAGGCAGAGAACCCACAACTTCTTTGGCCATGAAATACAATTGCTTCATATGCTCCTGTATTTTAAATGGGAATCTCCATGGACAGATTAGTATTTCCACAGTGAATCTAACCTTTCATATCCATTACCAGAATAGCACAGTTCAGCTCCTATTCAGTTAATGTAGATTTTCTTTTTTCAGAAGACTTCAGAGGAAAGTATCATGTCAGGCAAATCCATGTTTATTAAACATAGTCACACAAATAGGAAGGCAATAGACACAACCTACAAGCTGAAGTATCACTAGTCAGACAGACTGATTCTAGAAAATACCTTTCCAAAAGTCTTTGTAATTTTTAAAGCAAATTTTAATCTGCTTTTCACAAAAAAAAATTGGAAGTTCACTCAATTTGGGTCCCACTTGCTGGGAATATTTTAGTAAATTAACTTCTTCTTTTGAAAAAGAAAAAAAAACCCACAGGAAATTAATTTAGAAGTTTTAGGCAGAAACCTGAACCTGAGTTTTAAGGTTATCCCATGACTGTAACGCTCTGTCCAAAGAAATAAAATGTTGTATGTAACAGTTTTTCAGGTACCTCTTACCTGGGTGCAGTCTGAAGAACATGTTATTTTAGAAAATTACAAAGGCAGGTTGGCTGCTTAGTAAAAGGGTCATCCAGTTTCTCAGCAGTTCTTTCTTAGCCTAACAAGTGTATGATAGAATTACCCACACTGGCATCCATTCAGTGCCTGAAGGCTATAAAACCTATGATGTAGTTTGCTTCATCTAGCTGATTACAGGACTTTTCTGTAAGGTATGCAAGTATACAGCATGGGATAGTTTGGGGCTATATGTCTTCTCCATAAAGATGCATGTAAATTTGCAAATAGTAGTGATGTTTAGTAGTCCCAAAGCCTCACTGTTCTTTCTTCTTTCAGAAGCAGCCAGTTGTACTAAAACCTGCGAAAAGAGCAATAAAAATGAAATTTCTATAGATGTCTTGCCAGAGGCCTGTGTGCATTACAACTCAATCTGTGTTTCTGTAATCGAAAACAATGCAATGTGTGCCTCAGTAATACAAAATTAGAACCAGAGTGACAGACAAAAGGGGAGATCAGTAAAAGTAGCCTGGGCCACGTTTAGATGCTCACCTTCAATTTGTGAATTAGTCTCTTAATGAGGATCTCTTTATTAATTTCCTCATTATCCTTAATAATATATCATGAATAATATTTCATTATCCTTAATGAGGATCTCATTTATTAATTAATAAATATTTCATGAATAGCATTTCTGCACATTTCCTTCAGTATCCTCAGCTCTGCCCATGTAATCTCTATTTACTTGGGAAAAAGCCAGCATTACTGTGACAAGTCTGGGGCTGTATATGTTATCAGTAAGCATGTATGTACTCTTTGACAAGGTTTCTACAGTTAAATTGTATTTATAAGGGCTGGGCTCTTCCTGCATTCTCTCAGAGTCAGTCTTCTACCCTACAGCGGTTGACATCAGTTGAAGGAACTTCATTACCTACCTCTCTTTGAAACTTGGATGAAATCAGTCACAAAATTCAAGTGGTTGAGCTGGGCAGACAGACTCATAGACCTAACAACAAAATTTTTTTTCAGTTTCTGGGCTTGCAAGAAGACAACTGAATTAAGTTCTGGGTGTGTCCAGCTGAAGGCATAAAAACTGATCTTACAATGGTCTCAGATGTTACAATACTGACCCCATAAACGTTCTTTTGTGCCATCATGACTCTCCTCTTTTAATTTGAAATGTCCCTGCCTATGAAATTAAAGCAATATAAAGGAGTAGCAGCTCAAGATTGTGACAGCCAAGAGGTAAAAACTTTATGGAATTTCATACTAAAATAGTGGGTCATGTATGAGTGAATAATTCCTAATGAAAATATTACCCTTCCTGTTCACTTCGTGTGAGGTAATATAGTTCAGGCAGGAAGAACTTTGATTTTTTTTCATTAATATAATTTTTACAGACTCTAAAAAAATCTGGTCTTGACTAGAAAAATCAGTGTCCTCACACACCCTGAGTTTGGGTGTCTACATCCAGAACTGCTGAGCTTCGAGTGTGTTGAAAGCCTCAGGTATCTTCCACTTTTTCTCCACTTTTTCTCAGAAAGTTTGGACAGGTTCAGAAAGCATCAGATCTCCAAAAGTAAAGATCTTTAAGTTTCAAGCTTACATGTGGCTTGTTTTAAACCCTACTGCTATATCCTGTAAAACTAGATCTGCTGATACTTCTTTACTGGCTTGTAAAACTTTATTATCTCTCTCAAATCCCAAGAATACTGTTTACTGAACTACTAGTTCCTACTTTCCAAAAGACACCAGACACCTATAAGGAAAATTCAGCCTAGGAACCAAAGTTTGTCAGCTTATTTTGAAGTTTTGGCTTGAATTATGACAGCAAAGAAGATGCTGTTAGCATCAAAACCACTGCAATTTAACTGCCAATTAAGAAGCCAGTGGCATCTGTTCAAGCACCACCTCCATTCATGCTACTGTCGTTTACTGTTACTACCCACTCATATGTGCTAAAACAGTCTATACATTTGCAGTGAGAGGATTGTTACAAAGTTGATTTCCTGAGGGCCTCTAGGGTTGTTTCTGATGTTTTGAATGCATAATTAAGGGCGAGATTCAAGTTAACACAGGCTTACCTGATCATTAGTGAGGATTTTGATGAGTGATAAATCCAGGCCTTCCCTAGCCTTAGTCAACAAAGTGCAAGTTTTCAGAGTACCATAGTACTCATGTGACTACTGCCCGATTCACTAGTGCCGGCCAAGGAGGTGAGATACAGCTGTCCTCTGCCCCCAGAAGAGACAGTCAAGGAACAGTCAGCATCACAGGCTGAACAGCTGACATGTATTGATTCTAAGATGGGTTGATCTTGGAAACAGCATTGCTTTTAACCTGGAATATGATTAAAAGCAGATAGGAGTTTACCCTAGTTGGCGAAGCAAAGGAGATAACACTCCATAATGTTGGGGGTCAGTTGTCCAATGGCAGTAGTTTCAGATTTATCTACCAATCTGTTAACTTGTTAGAATGTAAACTTTCTCCAGGTACTTCCTTTTACGGGCTGTATCATTATCCCTTTGAAAAATGGTCTTTGCTGCAGTCTGGAGAAATCTGTAGGAAGCAGAATACAGGCTGAATGTTTTAGCAGCAGAGAGATGTGTAAAGTTTGGTTCTTTTGTCAAACCTTGGCTTTTCTATGCTGAATTTGAGTAATTTTTGCTATGTTTTGAGTTCTCTACACTGTTTTTTAGGTGCTTTGTATTGCATATACTTGAGTTGCTGGTGCAGCTGAAGACTCAGTCACAATAAAAATCTAATGGTTTGATCACAGTATCACAGAATGGTTGAGGCTGGAAGCACCACTGGGGGTCATCTAGTCCAACCTCCCTGCAGAGTCACCTACAGCACATTACTCAGGATTCTGTCCAGGTGGCTCTTATCTCCAGGGAAGGAGACTCCACAACCTTGTGGACAAGCTTTGGTATTCTTTCCATGACATGTCTGATTTGCAGCCCTGGCAGACAACAAACCTCTCTAGACAAGCAGTTGGGTTGGCAGATGAGGTGCCTCTGCCTCTGCAGCAGGGAGTCACCCACAGCAATCACTTGTCACTTCTTCCAGTGATCTGCATATCTAGGGTCCAGGATGCTGGTCACCAGGGACGTCAGGTTTTCAGGGGCCATTTTTTTGTAGCCAACAACTTTCTTGGCTGCAGCTGTGCATCTCTTGGGGCTGATGTGCAGAGACAGCAAACATTCTCATAAAATGAATGTTTCCATTCTTTTCAATGTGGACAGAAATGGTGAATAGACTTCATTAAACTTCCAAATATTCCAGTATTTTTTAGAGCATGCTTCTCTTTAGAAAGTTGTAAAGTTCTGTTCACCAAAAATAATAATAGTAATTTTTATTCCTTTTAACACCTTTCTTCCCATAGTGCTTCAGAGACTGATAAACTAGATGCAACGAGTAACCACAACTGAAATGCAGCCAATTCTGAGGTGAAACACAGCAGTTTTAAAATGGCAAACAGTAACATTTACAAATGGGTTAGGAGAGGACAAAAGTAGTAATAGTATATGCAAGTGAAAATTCAGGGGGAATGTAAGAATAAAAAACCAGGAATTTGGTCAGTACATACCGTATTTAACGCTTATACTAAAAATAAGAATTGCAGGGAAGTGTTAGTAACTGAATGTTCTTTTAATGCTACGTTCAACTTGTTGACAAGTGTGTTCAGTATGTTATGAAAGCAACTGAAATGTTTGACCAAAATGTGAAACATTAGGATTTTGTTTCACTCTACACCTATTTTTAGGAAATTATCATTATTTTTACCAGGAAGCACTAATCTATGGAAAATAAATAGCTACCCAGGAAGAGAAATAGTCTTGAGGAGTTCCATCAAGTTCAGGACAAGGAGGACTGTGTATCAGTGAGCAGTCTTTTTCCCTCTTTTTAATTCTTTTCAGCTAAGGTTTCTTCCAGTAAGCTCTGCCTTGTCTGTATTCCCTTATATCCTCTCGTGATTTCCCTGCAGTACTCTCGGCAACATAAACAGCTTTCTGTTCAGCCTGTGAAATCTCCCCATTTCCCAACAGTCTCATGGAAGTGTGTAGGCACAACTGTGTTAGTCTCTTCCTGACAGTTCTGCTTTAACCACTTATCACATTTTTGAGGTAATGCTTTGCAGCCCTGGTGTAGGGCCCAGTGGTGCCAGCCCATGTACAGACATCCAGATCACAGGCCCCATTCATCAGTAGGTCTGTCTCAATGGACACAGTAAACTTCCCAAAACGGTGATGGAAGATGGTAATGGCAGCGAAATTATGCCACGTACAGCAAAATCTTGACTTCAGGTTGAGGTAAGACTCCCCAGAGTTGTACATTCATCTTAGGCTAGGTCTGGTTCAACAACAGAAGCAGACCTGTACCCCAAGCAGTTTTTCCTGAACACCTCAGGACGCAAGGGAACGCACAGTGCTGTGGAAGGGAGACCAGGGCTGGGCATAGCTGCTCCCCTCCCACATTTATTCCCCACCTGCCTCTCCTGTCTGTGGGGAGTCCACTAGGTAATCTATTAGGGAGAATATCATAATTCCTATGTTAATCTATCTTCTCCTGTCCTCTGAGCTGGCATTGTCTCTGGAAGCTGAGGAACACCTCCAGAGCTGGCCAGGCAGGGAGGGTGAAGAGGGGAACTGCTCTACTGCTGATGTAGAGTTAAATTTTGCAGTATCTGGGCTGAGGACGGAAAAGGCTTTTTTGGCTTTGTTCCTCCCCTCCATCAATAGGACAACATTTAATTTTGCATATGTTGCTATGAAATCTGGAACTAGCTTTCAGTAAGCACTAGATCTTTGTGGGTTTTTTAAGTTCCTAATATTGTTTAGCTCTCCTGACAAAAAGCTGTAGTGTATAGCCTGAAATTCAGATGGATGCTTCCTGTCATTAAAATTATTTTGCTATTAGTCCAGCTAAAATAAGAGGAAGCAATTTATCCATTTGATCCATATTAGACCCTTCTGATAGCCATTATAACCTCCAAACCCAGATGTCTCAGATCAAATTGTTTAGCAGATGAACATGCATTTCACAGGAAAAGCATATTGCTCAGGCTGTCTAGCAGGTGTGATGGGAAATGTGCTATTCTGGTGTCCAGCTAGCACAAAAGCCAACTTCGTTCTCTTTGCTGCATTGACATTCTTCAGCTTCTTTTCACATTTTTTCTGTTTGTTCAGACAATATGAATCTTCAAATGATGGAAGGATGCCTGCAGCCTGCTGGATAAACTGGTGTTGTTGGCAGTTGAGCCAAACACTTTGCTATAACTTAAAACTGCACCAGAAATCCAAAGAACTCAAATGCCTGTACACTCCAGCGCAAACAGACATTGTGTAAATATTTAGTCTGAGGTATTTTATTATCTTGTTTCTCTTCTATTTGAGAACCAACATTTAACCTGTCCTGGATTTTTTACTAATATTTTTTCTGCAGTGATTGAAAAATGTAGTGAAGTCAGTTTGCTGAGCCTCTGTCCTCCTAGTCACAGTGAAAGAATCAAAATTAAAAAGTTACCTAGGTTGAGGGGTTGGGAAATTGTTGCTGCTGCTGTGGAACCTGGGATTTGTGTGGAAAAAAAAATAAATCTCTCAGGCAGAATATGTTCAGATTTTTTTATTATTATTTTTAATTGTTGAGAATTTTATTCAATATGGACAAGAGAAAAAGTTCTTCCATGAAATGCTGGAGAGGTTTCAATGTAATGGGCTGCTAGGAAATATTATAGATCAAAATAAACCCTTCTGAATTAGATTTTTCATGGGGGGTGGTGATTCTTACTTATTACAGTACATGTTAAATTGTCATTGCTCACTTCTGAAGATTTAGCTTACATATTCACTCTTGAGTAACTGAAAGGTTTGAGCAGCAGAATTGATTCCACTTGGAAAGAAGCTCCCAGACTTCAGCATAAGATGTATGTTTCTGGTCAAGTATTTCCTGCCTTGCCTGACTGGAAGTTTTTCTTACAATGAGATGGCTTGAAAGGAAGAACTCATCGTTATGTATTGCAGAGATGTGTGGGTGCTATTTTTTAGTTTTACTAGGTGACATAATGATGTCTGTCTTAAAATAAATGCTTTTTGAAAACTTCATTTTCACAGACATTTCAGATCAAATCCAGCTGAATCACTGGGCCAGCAGCCACCCCTAATAACTGAGACCATTAATTTCAGGAGAATTGCATCAATGTTCAGTTTGCCCAGGAAGCAGAAGATTCAAGATTAGTCACCCAAGTTAGGATGTTGAGTTGCTATTTAGGTTATTCAATTCCCTTATGGTGAATTACTCAGTGCCAGTATAATCGGAGTACCCAGCCATGTATCAGGGATCCAGTGAACCAAATCTCTTTTGTCCATCTTCCTCTACAGTGCATCTTTGTATATTATGACTGTGGTGACCAATAGTACCAAAGCTGATGAGATTTTGGACTTACTTGGATATATATATTATCAAGAGATCCAAAGGAGAGGAGCAGACTCCTCATTTGTTAGATTGCTGTGCTAGAAGTGCTAGTGAAAAGAAAGGATCTTCAGCAGCGTAGGTTGTTCTGATGTTCATCAAGTCATTTATTCAGTAGTTTGGGACTAGAAACCCACAATTTGAATCACTAATGGCCTTTCACTTTGCTGTAAGGTAAGATTTGACAAATGCTTCATCGGTACTGTTTGTTAAGTCTGTATTTAACAAGTTGAGCAGAACTGCAGAAACTTATAACAAGTATTAAAACTAGCATAAAATATTTTAAATCTTCAACCAAGGTGGGTGATTTCTCTATCCAACAAAACTTTCCTATGGTATAAGAGCAGGCAGGATTAAGAACATGAGCTTTTTTTTTTTATGTTTGCAAATAAGATGGCTCTTCCTTGTTGCTCAAAACGTTTAACCCTCTAAACCTTACTTCTCGTATCATTGTAGAAAGCTATGTTCATTACTTATCAGAAACACAGAGGCTTTGCAACACAGGGGTGTTTTTCAGACAGGGTAGGAAAATTCACAGGCAAAGTACTGCCCTGTTGGGTTTAAAGAGAAAGCTGTTTAGCTCTGTTGCTATGTCACATGATGGAGGACCATGAACCACATGTTTTAAGAGGGTGCTAAAGCCTTTCTTGTTATCTTCACTAAGTAAATCCATGCTGCTAGCTTCTGCTGTCAAGATGGATTACATTGCTAAAGTGTACTCATCTAGGTATTGACCCAAAGGTCTATTAAAACCAGAGGGTTCTCCATGTGGCCTTCAAGGGAAAGAAAATTTTAAAAATTAAAAAAAAAAAAAGTTTGAACATTTTCTTCTTTTTCCATACAAACCTGGTCAAATATTACAGAATGTGTTTTGTGAATTTTCCTCAAAATTTGTTACTGGATGCTTAATACAAAAGCAATCCAGATAGTTCTGTGTCTTGTTCTACGCTACATATGTTCAAAAATTCCCATAAAGCAAGGCTTAGTTACTTTTCCTTTATAATCTTATAGAACCTCCAAAAAAATGAATATTCTTCCCCTGTTCCCCTTAGTTGTAATGGTTTTCCTTATGGTCTGAGAGTTAGGATATATGGCTGTGGATCTGGAAACTTTTTCTAGTTATCTCCAAAATCTTAGTACAAATGATACTAACAGGCGACCAACCAAGGAAATTATGATGCTTGGACTGCGTCTTTGAAAAGGATGTTTTGAGTGATGCATGATTATGATTTTCCAGATAGCATTCAGATGTCAGAACTGGCAGTTGCTTCCCCAAACAGCAGGTATTCAAGCTGTCAGACAAGATAGTAATAAGTACCAACAGAAAATTTTGTGAGGAATTCAGTATAGCACAATGTCCATGTTTGACCACATGCAGAGTCATTAGGCAGTGAAAGTTTTATTAAATCCACAGACTGATAATAACAGATACTGAACTCAACACTGAATTTGGGGAAAGTCAGTAAGTGTTGTGTACGAATGCTCCATTATTCCTTATTAATATGACAAAGACTTTCTCAGAGCAATCTCCATATATTTACCCCAGAGCTGTTCCAAGTGGGCACTCTTGCAAACAGCCCTGAGACAATTATCTGTCCTAACTCCTGGGATTGTCTCACTGCAAACTAAAGTGAAGAAAAAGATTGCATTCATATCTTAACTGTTTCCCTGAAAAGTTTTGAGGCATAGACATGGGTACTGAAGGCAAGTTGGCAATTCTATGTATTTTTAACCAGAGTAAGGTTACATCTAGTGTGTAACCTTTTGTATTACAGCTCACACAGAGATGTCATGGGACATCCCTATGTGAAAAAAAAAACTAAAAAAACCCCACCAAGAAACCAACCCAAAAATCAGCTTTTGTCTCTGGTTTTAGATTGTAGAAAAGATACAGGTCTTGTTCTAAGCCACTGATCCTTCTGACAGACCTATGCTCCTATCCTGACACGTACATATTCACTTAAACTATACATTGTTGAAATTTCTTCCAGGACAATATTAAGCTAAAAAGATGAGTGATCCAAAGAAAATGTCAGTTGTTCCCTCACTTCAAATATTGACATTTGTCTGAGTACTTCTCATTGTTTAGGTTGTCCACAGACCAATTTAACTGAGGCCAACTTGCCAAGAAATAGGACATGTCTCAGTAGGAAATGTCATAATCATTACCACTCCTTAGTGCACAATTTCTGCCTCATTTTTTTATTGTAATCAATCAATGTAACTTACAAATTGATGAAGCTGCTACCTGAATGTCACCATGCTACACAGTTCTGCCTTCATACTAATGCTAATTACGCAATTTTATTAAATTTTTTTTACATTAATTTTCATTTGATGTTTGGGTGTGCCTTACTAGATCAATATAGTTCAAAGATCTCTTCACTGGTATGTTACTTGAGAGTTTTAATTCACTGCTATGTGCTTGGTGTCAGAGAAAGCCATTAAAAGCAGCATGTCATATATAGATTAAGATCTATAGTCAGACAGAAAGTTTTCATTTTAGAAAAATGTTTCTTTCAGTCTAGTTTTCACCATAGAATGACTGAAATATATTGAGAGAAGGAAAATTCTCAGACAGACTTGCTAAACTTAAAACATATCTTAATCTGTTCTTATTGTGTGGTAACTTTTGCTTTATAATTGCTTTATAATTTCTATAGTTATGTTGTCATTTCAAGGGGCAGCTTAATGGCACAGAAGAATAGCGATAGCAAGGGAAATTCTGATCTGATTCCAGAAAAAAGAAATTTACAGTGAAAGTGATCTAACACTGGAGCAAGATCCCCAAAGAAATATTAAAATATTAAAATCTCCATCCTTGGCAATATCCTAGATTTGGCTGGACATGATCCTGAACAACCTGTTCTAACTTCAAAGATGGATCTGCGTTTAGAGGAGACTTGAACTAGGTGACCCCAGGAAGTCCCTTCCAACCTAAACCATTCTCAGATTTTGAGAATATTCTGCTCTTTTGTCTATAGTTGGATAAGCAAGTGCTAGCATACAAAGGCTTATAAAATCTGAAATTTTCAAGTATAGCAGTAAATTGTAATCATAATTTTTTCTCTCTGAATGTTACTTACAGTGAAACATAGCATTTCACACAGTTACTATAGACTGAATTCACCATCATTTATTTGTACCAGGGAGGTCACTACTCTCCCTGGCTAACGGACCTAACTTCTTTGGCATTGGCCTCCACTTTCCACTGATTTTTCTGGCACTTAGCCAATTAAAATAGCATAGATGAACATCCTAATAAGTGGTTCATTCCACCTCCCAGCACTGGAAGAATCTTCCTTGCTGCCTGCTGATAGTGCTTTTCCTTGTCTCATTCTAAATCTCCCAAATGACAAGGTTTCCACTACTGCGTTTGTCAATCTAATTACTAAACAAGAAAGAGAGCTCAATCTCATGGAGTTTTCCATAATCCTAATCTAAATTTTGCCCTCTTATCTTTTCCTGTTAATCTTACTTCTGTCTCACATATTATATAAATATACCAACCTCACTCTTTGTGTTTAAATATTTCTTGTTCTTTTAGCAGCTTATATGTTATCACCTTCATTTTCCTCTGGGTATTGCTCTTCCCAGCTATTCTTTGCTTCTCTAAAGTCTTGCCATCTTTTTGATCACTGGGCATGTGGAACTAAGTAGCTCCTTCAAAACCCATATGTACCAAAGCCAAGAAGAATTTAGATTATTTTTCCCTTGTTCTGTGATGAGGTACCTCTGCAAAAACAGGACAGAAGTGCATTTAACATTCCTTTCCTGAATTGCACTGCTGTAGAAATTTATCATCCACTGTTCCCATCAGGGTTCCTTCAGCATTGCTGGCTCCCCATGGAATAGTCCCACTCTGTAGGCTTGCTCTGGGATGTCAGAGATGATCCTTTAAGACAGGTTGTAAAAATTACTAGGTTCATATTTCTCACTGGAAAAACAGAAACTGAGAATAAATGTAGTGAAATGCTCTATATGCATTTAAACCAGACAAGCCATGGAATCTATCTCCAGCATAGCCTTCCTTTCAACATGTTTCAAACACTAATAGATGCTACGTCCATGCCATGCAACTGTATGAAAGTACAGACTATGCAGAGATTTTCATGCAGCTCTCAACTCTCATCATGTGTCATAAAAAGGTCACCTGATGGACATGGGACCAAATGAGAAATACTTCAAGCATGTGAAGCAAACAAGTGGAGAAAGAAAGAAGAAAATCAAACTCATTGTGGGAAGGAGAAGGAGGGAGCAGGCCAAGAAAATGGTAATTCCCTAATGTAAATACCCTATATAGCACTCTCACTTAAAGTTCACATAATAAACCAACAGCTATCCACATTCTCATTCCCTTTCCTCCTGCCAATCTATACTCCATCTGGCTTCAGCCCTGAGGAGGCCTGCTGGCTGTGTGTCTCTCTGTGTGTGCACAGAAGGACCATTTGTACCTGCTTATCATTTGGGTACTTTCTTCATTCAACACTCCAGGAATATGTTTCTGTTTAGCTAGGAAAAAAAAAAAAAGAAGTTGTATTTCACATTGAGGGAAAAGAAAATAAATACATTTAAATTGCAAGAAGAAAAATTTCACCAATTCAAAATAGTCTGATGGCTCTCTAAACTCAAAACAGAAGCATGGGAGGTTTGCCCACCAGCACAAAGATGCGAGTCTGAATCCCCAGAGAGGGAGGCCAGCATGCCAGCAAAGCTCTCTCTTCACTACATCAGGAAAAATATGGAGCCCTGTGCTAACTGACAGTTCATCAGTCTCTGACAGTAATCCACCCACAGAAAAAAGTGCTGGGCATCTACATTTTCTTTATTGGCTGCAGTGAGACACACAGGCGGTCTTGCAAACAGATAAATATCTTGCAATCCACAGAGGAGGTTACTACACTGTTTGACCTGCGAAACACTGAACCTCATGTCCATCATTTAGAACCCGTTTGACCTGTGAGACACTGAACCTAGTGTCCATCATTTAGAGACTGATCTATATCTGCTTCTGTTTATCATGAAACTCGACTGTAGAATCTATTAGATTAAACAGCCTTTATTAAACGTCTAAATAATCACTATGCTGCAGTAACGAGCCAGTCATGTCTGTCCAAAGCTTGGGAAAAGCTGTGCTCAGTTCAAAACAGTACTTTTATTTCCAACTTTTTAACAGAGACCAGCTTCTAAATATGATATCTTTTTGCTAGTGTTTCTGGAAGCCAACCTTTCTGACCATTTTTCTTTGGCATCTACTATTCCAGCAAAGAATGATCTTAATAATTTTATATAGAGTTGGTTAGTTTTTCGTCTCACATTTATTTGAAAAGCAACACTTGTGAATTGGTCAGTGTTTCCAATATATTTCATCCAATATCTGCATCTTCAAAGTTAAAGCAATAAGGATTTTTCTTGTGGTTTTTTATTTTTTTAAATTCATTTTTTAACTATGGGCACATCTGAGGAACAACACAAATTTTGCACTTTAGCCTCCCTGTGTGCTCTGTCCTGCCATATGTTTTCCATCGAGGTTTGCACTGACTTCTCTGCTTGTCCTTTGCACTGAGTGACAGCAAAATGGCCTCCTGTCAGTGAGCAAAAGGGTTGTGGCCTTTTCATTCTGTCTGTCATCTGTTCACAAGCTAAAAGTCCATGAAATTGAGGGATAAATTTCATAAGTTGTACCAGAGCTCTAAACCAGGCTACTGGGCTCTGCATCAGAAAATATGCTAAGTAAGATTTTTAGAAAAACTTCTGCTGATCCTATATCTCTGTTTGGGTGAGGGGAAGGCACCATTAGGTATTCCAAATGAACCTGATTTTCAGGAAATAACAGATTCTGAAAAGAGTCTCCTTTAAAAATATATCAAAGTAGGGAATTCCATTCAAACACTTTTTTTAAATAACAATTGTTTTTCTGTCTCTCTTTTGTCACTACCTGTTCAACATTACTAGCATGTTCAATTCTTCAGCTGTGGAATTTCCACACATAATACCTAAACATCAAGTGAAAAGATGATATCTTAACAGGATCTTAAAAAGATGCTTTCCTCTACATCTAGTATCTCTGTGCTGCAGGAGTAAGCATCCTGTTTTTTGACATAGATATGAATGAACATATATTTTAATTATGAAACTATCATCTGAAAATACTAATACAGTTTTTTATTAAGGAGTTACCTTTATTTTCTTGAGAATTCTTTTTTTTTTTTAAAAAGATAATTGTCTAGAGATAAAAATCTTATTAAAGCAGGATTTTCCCATAGGATGTAGTCTCTGTTATTATTTTTCTAATCTTTGTCCTTTTGCCAAAGGAAAGTGAAATATCTGCAGTTTATCATCAGGGAGCAACAAGCATTTGGTTGCTGGGAGTGGGGAAGGCTGCCCAGTCCTTCAGGGCAGGGTGTCATCAGGCCTTGGTCCATCCCATTCCTCCTAGCCAGGGAGCAGGCCAGTCTGGGAGGCATCTGGGGACATCCCCATCCCTGGGCACCAGGCACCTTTGTGGTGATATGACAGGTCCAAGGCCAAGCTGGAAATATAATCCAGTGAGTCAGGGTCAGGATAAGGTCTGGTGAGAGTAACCTGGGCCAAACACTGTCCAGTGATCACCAGACACATCCATTGTGATGGGCAGGCATGAGTCAGCTTATGGGTCAGGGCCTGGGGACCATGGGCAGGCACAGGCCGTGATGTGGTGGAGGCCATAGCTCAGGCTTGGGGCCAAGCAGAACTTGGAGCAGCACCTACAGGGTTCAGCTCTGGCTGAGTACTTCTCAGGATCAGCAAAGGATCAACTCCATTCTCTGTAAGTCAGTCCTGGGCCCCAGCAGCCAAACCTACAGGATGAAGTATGCTATCACGGCACTTACATTCTTTCTTCATAGATATTTGAAAATAGTATTTTTACAAACCACAAAAATGTCTGTTTCTAGTGGAGACTGTTCATTATTATTCAAAGAAGATCTAAATCTAGGTAGCCACCTTGATGTTTTTTTCAAGGGGTGGCAGAATTCAAGCAACAGACTTCCAATTGCCTACAGTGCTTCTCCATGCAGCACCAAGAGACATAACATACGGAGACTGTGTTGTCCTAAGGATAGCTAATATTGTGTATTCCATATATCTTTTTCAAGAAAATGTATCTGAGGGGTCAGAGGGAAAGGATGAGAAGGGCTGACTGATGTGGTCAGGCTAAAAGGATAGAGATTATTCAAAATTCCGTATGGAAGATACTAAGATTCTATTTACTACAGTTTAACAACCTCTGCATTGCTTACTAGATACAGCAGGCTCTTTCCCCTCTCAGTCTCTGCACTCAGTTCTCAATCAGAGCATTTCTTGAATAAAGCAAACAAGATTAATACTAGGGATTTGACTTTTCTACTGTCTTTTGTAAGGGACATAAACTGACATTCAGCTCTGCTCTTTGAAGCTGAGAAGCCCCACCTTGTTCTTCATAATTTCTTTAGTGCAACAGAAAGGATCGCCATTAGTCCATGTAAGCATAAAATAAGGTCCTTACACACAGATATTGAGCTTGAAATGATATTGATCATTTCTGACATTAGCAACTTAGTGCTTACTGCAGCACCTGAATCTTTGCTGTGTTGAACACCTACCATTACAGTTGCCTCAAGTATGTAAACAGAGATCAGGCCCTAAAATAAAACAGAGACCCAACTATGCTCTCCTGGTCAGGCTCTGTTCTATCCTTAGAAATGAGCTTGTTCTTTCTCATGTTTTGTTTTCTCACTTCTCCCTCTTTAAAACTTTTTCATTGTGAACTCAGACAATAAGTTTAAAACTGTGACTTCTGCCCAGCAATGACCTGTTATGCGCAGTCTTGCTGTAGAACGGGAATAAAAATCTCCCTTTCTGGAATAGCAAATTTAATCTTTTTTCACTCATTCCCATATTTTTTTTAGCAAATTGAGGCAGGGAGGAGTAGAAAGAAAACTATTTGTTCAGGCTTTTGCATTGTATTGTCACTATAGCAGGGGCTCTGGAAAGCTTAACTCCTGAGAGGTTTGCTGAAAGCATCCTTAAAGAAAACAGTGAAAGAACTAATTATGTTATTTCATTCTGGAAATAAAGAGACTCTGTGTTGCGGTAATATGGCATCCTTATAGACCTGGAGATAATATTATTTATAGTAGTAAAATGTAGTTCTTATTTGGCATTTTCTCTGAC
The DNA here is from genome assembly GCF_028554395.1 of Pezoporus wallicus. Classification (NCBI taxonomy): domain Eukaryota; kingdom Metazoa; phylum Chordata; class Aves; order Psittaciformes; family Psittacidae; genus Pezoporus; species Pezoporus wallicus. Next base: position 3,177,407 of record NW_026638903.1, read on the forward strand.
TTGGTCTCTGTTTCAGAAACCAAGTCTCTCATCTTATTTCCATGTTGCAGATGGAATAACTGAGATACTGACTGTAAACTGCTTGCAAAAGATTACCCCAAACACTAGCAGCAGAGCCAGGACCAGAATTTGAGACTTGTGGGCACTATACTTTGCACAGAACAGGAAGCAATGCTGCCTCTGCAAGGGGACTGACACCACCATCTGAGAGCACCAAATGACAGGGACTATTTCTTTGGGGTAGATTTTGCAGAAGCACTCTGCTCTCCCTCCCGCCAGCTGCAGTTTTACTACTGGAGTCAGAGGGAGCCCCTATCTTCCATACATCTTCTGTGTAGCACTATCTATTATTAGGGTACCAGTTTGCCTTATTCACTGTGAGTGACTCACACAGGATTACATCTCTGCAGCTAGAAGCCCCTTCTAAACTCCATTTTGGGATGAACTAGCTGCTTTGCAGGCTGTTAGAGTCTCCACACTTAGAGATAATACACCAGCCCTATTATACCAATAACTTACGGCTTATTTACAGAGCTGTGTTTCCTGTGCAAATAATCAGTGTTTAGTATATCTAGTTGTTGTCCTGCTTCTAAAAGGGAAGATGGTTAGCTTTAGTGTCTTGGGTTTTTCTCCTGGCTTCAAAGTAGCCTGAATCTATGGGAAGGTCAGATCCTTAGTGAAGAACCAGCTAGCAGGTTTTAAAATGCTAGAGAGGAAGACCTTTGAAGATCTTAAATGTCTTATCTCCTACTGACAATGTCCAATACATTCCTTCCTCTCTGCTAAAGAGAAGTCATCCCCACAGCATCCTTTAAAAATAGGGATAACAAAAGCATTCCATACAAAATAATTTTTATTAATAACAATTGTTACTGCCTCCCTTTTATTCACTGTAATTTGAACAGCTGCAGCCTTCTTTTCAGTCTTGAAGGAAGTAAATTTAAAATTACCTCTATCCTGACATTTTGCATTTTGGGGCTAATTATGTTTGGAAACATGAATGGCTGTATGACATTGAACTGAGTTGAGCTATAGCTATTCCAGGATCTTGCAAACAAAAACTGACTAAAATCAGATGCCTAGAGAAGGACATCAGAAAGGGGCAACTTCACTCTAATTGTTAGCATAGTCATGTTTTCTAGCAATCTGCAATTCAGAGACTGAAGCAGAGATGATACTTTAAGTTCTGTCAGTAAAGAGGGTTGAGGAGACATTTGGTCTAGATGTAGTGCAGTCACATAACTAGTACATTCATTTCTTGATGCTATATTGCTTTCTGTTTAAATCATATTTTTTTTCTGCAGCTCATATAACTTTGTGAATTATTTTTCAAAGAGTCCATTGTTGTTACTTGGGCACAGTAGAGAATTTTATTACAGCACGAAGAATTTCTCTGATCTGATGTCACCTAACTCAGAAGTACTTTCCCTTTCAACCCATCTACCTACTAGCAATGTTTCCAAAAGATGCCATAATCAAATTATGTATATTTCATGCTTACATCATTATCAAACATCTCTTGAAAAGGACAAATCCTAACGGCAAATAAACATCTTTATTGTAAGTTCTTATCAGTAAGTTCAGGGTTTTTTTCAGGAAGACACTTGGATATTTTGCCAGTTATGTATTATAATCTGGAATACTGCAGGGGCTGCTCTTTCTTCTTCATAGTAAGACCTGCAACTGCTTCTCCAAGTTGCTGAACAACTAATCCACTAAAACTGGGACAGTATGTTAAAGTTAATGGTATACTGTGTAATTAACTTCCTGAATTACCTGACCAAAAGCACAGTCTAGAGGTAATGTGTCACCTATCTAAACAATCTCATTGGACTAGTGGCATTGCTGGGAGGAAAATCTCCATTCAGCTTAAATCTATAGAAGTGACTCCTACCAGTTTGATTGTGGTCCCAGTAGGAGACACCCAAAACCTGAAGAGAAGTTACAGGTCAGCAAGGGAGCACCTGAAGAGCAGCACAAAGAACTTCCAGTCAGTACAGCCAATAAGGTATGTGAAGGACAGGGAGACTTCCTGCTGCTACAGCTCAAGAAGACTAATGCCCTCCTGACAACAGAAAATGTCAAAAAACACAAATACAATTATTCTTCCATTTAATTTGATATTCTTTGATTCTGAAATCAAAGCACATGATTTAGGTGCTTTGATTTCAAAAAAAATATTATTTTCATAGCTGCCTTTTTAATATTACTCATTACCTTCCTGGCTGCTTTGCACGTTGTTTTCCTTTTCATTTAAGATGTATTGCTTACACTGGGAGAAGTTGTGTGGCCAAGTTATTTGAGAACAAGGCCAGATGGCAGGAGTTTCAACATCCAACATGCAGTTTGCCACTGATACTATGTATGGCCTTGGATAAATTGGCTAGTAGCACTGCATATGGGGTCCCACATGCATTTGTAAAAGGAGTAGAAACAATAAGAGCTACCCTATGGTAATATTCTGACTGTGCTTCAAAGATTGCACTGAGCATAGAGTGCTCAGTGGTCCTTTGCAGGAGCCAAGTGCTTCTGACATTAGCAATAACAGAAAGTGGTACCCTGACCTCCCACAACATCACTTCCATACTGGTACAGTTATACACTGCAGCAGAACCTTCCACCTTTGTGTAGCCGGTGGATTCAATATGAAAATGTAGCATGGAAAAGAGAGACTAAGAAGAAAGTGGGGTAGGTAGGGGGTAAGTATCATGCTGGCCTGCTTCTCACCCACATCATTCTCCCTAGAGGAAATCAAAGATGACTTTTGCAGCCGCTGGCCTCTTAGTTTAAGTGCCTTGTGGTAAGCTTCATTACAGCTGTTGTTGGATACCTGTGCTTAGGCTTCACATAATTTTTTCCAATGGAATAATTCTGTAAGTAAAAAATTAGAATGTTTGTTATATTTCTTGGAAGATTTTTTTTTTATATATATATAATAAAAGTAAAGGTTTCTAGCTGCAACATAACCAGAAGCCAGACTGGTCTATACAGTACTGCTGATTTTTTTTTTTTAACTGAAATTACCTTGAAGAGTGTGGTGGGAGACTGGTCAGTGTCTGATGAGTTCTGCCAAGCAAGTGTCTTGTGCTTAAGCACAGCAGGTTTTTAACCTGCAGCACAGTGTTTTCCTCTGTGTATTATCCCAAAGCTCAAGTGACTCACAGAAATGAGCAGGTCATTTTATACATAGAGAGCTAGTATGCAAAGATTATTGAATAAAGCACTTTCTTTTTTATCTTAAATTTTAAAAGTGCATTCTTCCTTTTGATTGTAAATTGATCCACAGCCCTCAGATCTGTATAGCTGCTAACTAAAAGTCACCGAGCAAATATAAATTTCTCAGCATGAGGATTCTTAAAAGGTGCAAAGCTGAATTATTTTCCAAGAGAACCAGTCAGCCTTTCCCCAGAAGTATATATTGCAGTCCATGAAGTTTTATTAAAACATGTAACCTGTTTTAAGATAATAACCCACTATTTCTACTTGAAACTAAAAAAGAATGTATGAATATCTCTAGTAGGGTTGTTCGGGCTTTTTTTTTATAATGAGAGTTTCCTTTAAACACAATTATCAGAAAAACACAATTATCAGAAAAATAGTTTAAGGAAACATTTTCTGTTGTTCCATGTTATTCATGCAAAGCAATGTGTTATGATAAACATTGATCAGAAAGACAAGGCAGGGAATCCTCTGTGGTAACTTTCCTATGGGCTTTTTGCTCAGGTGTAGGAAAAGTAGTGCTTATATTTCGAAAACATAATTCCCCATCTGTTTCAGAAAGAACCAAAAATCAATAGTTACATCAGCTCCCTCTGCTCACATTGCTTATTTCTCTCGTAGAAGCACCTGTATTTAAAATCCACTCTGTGTGTTATCCCTGTAGTGAAGACAGAAGAATTATTATTGGCAACATTTTCAAGCCTTAGTTGCCTAGATTTTTAATCATCTAAATATGTGGCTTGATTTTTGAAGTACTGGACACATGCACACATGCATACAGACGTACACACAAGTCTTATTGAAGTCAGCTGGAGAAGCTGGGTCAAAAGCATTTAAAAAAATCAGGCCACTTATTTAACAGTCTAAATATGGATTTATGAGCCTAACTTCAGACGCACCCAAGTCTAGTCTTAACTCTCGCAGATACTAGTATATTGTCCCAGCACTGTGTGTGCTACACATGTCAGACTGGCTAATTTTTAAGTCTCATTCCAGAGCCACACTTCTCTAAAATAAGGCTGGATGAAAAGAAAACTGTTCAGTAGAATTATTTCCATAAATGAAAACCAAGAATTATTATTATTGTAATTCTAGGAAGGAAAGGGTATTATCTTTCCTCTGCAGTAACTGGAACCTAAATACTGTTAGCTTGTGAGGATTAGATAATCAGTTTTCTCTTTTGCTTCTTTTAAATATTAACATGCTTACTGAAATCAGTGGGGCAGCCTATGATTATTTCTTATAAAGAGCAAGGGAATTGCCAAATAACCCCTGCTGTGCCTCTGCAGCACTGCTTTCAGGTGCAGGCTTGAGATAAAAATGTGACCTTACCCCAGAGGCATTAAAATAGAGCACTTTTTACTAAAATGTTCCTGTGAAAGCTGATATCCACGAGGTGCAATTCCATTGATTAGCACCTGAGTAGGTGTTTGTCTACCATGGGAGTTCATGCAAACATTGGGAGGGCAGAGTTTTTGCAGTGCCACAAAGGTTTGATGTCAGACCTTCTTTTATATCTTCAAATCTGTGACATAAAGTTTGTGTCAGGAATGCATGGAAAGCTATTTCAGTCTATGCACATGTCTCATATAGTTCATGTATATTCAATGAACTATTTGTATGTCAGTTGACAGCACAAAGTTGATGACATTGACCTCAAGAGGGAATTCTTGGAGTCATATTTTGTTTAGATTTTAGCTTCAAATCTTTTTTCTTCATCTAGCATCACACCAGCTGCTAATTCTGTTTATTAGTCATTGGTGTGAAGCATTTTCTTTACTGATAATTTGACTTTGTCCCCAGACCCTGCCCAGTGTAGAACAAATTAAATTTCTTCTTCTCCTTCAGTGGAAGGATCTATGTAGTCTCAAAAACTAGCACAGTTCATAGTCGAAGGTGGTCCAGAAAACATACATCGGTTTGTCTGTTTTGATTTAGCAAGATATTTTATGGTTTAGTTTACTCTCTGATACTTTTAGACCATCTTTTCTCTTACACTGTAGTTTCTTTGTAATAAAGCATCTCCAGGAGGGCTGGAGTAGAACAAAACTATTCGGTGGAAGGTAAGAGCACCCAACCATGTAAAACTAAACATTATTTTGATTCCTAACATTACCTTTTGGTAAGCAATTTCTAAAAGAATTGCTCTGAGCTGGCAGACATGAAGATTATTTTAATAAAATCTCATGGCAAGGTCAGCTGGAAGATACAAAGTCATCCTGGACAAACATAACTATCTGTTCTTCTTTCATATTACAAAGGTTATAAATGTAGGGATTCAGCCCTTCTGAATCTTTACAGTGTAGAAATCTGTTATTTGTGATGGTATTACTCTAGATTTGTACTAGTTAATGGAATGGAATCATGCACTTTATGTTTTACTGAACAAAGTGCAAATTCAGCTGTCACGACTAATTCAAATAAACTTTGTTCCCTCCTGTTCTTTTCTCTCACCCCTTACCACAGAGAAGCTGTTCAAGGCAGAGGGCACCACAGGGCTTAAGGCAGCTGCACTAGAGCTTTTGATAGATCTGAAATGGTTCTTCCACTCTCCCAAGACAACTTTGTTTCCTCTGACTTTTCAGCACACCATTTAAAAATCATGATCTAAAATTATATGAGTGCTGAAAAAATAAGAGCTAGAATACAAACCAAAAAAAGATTTCCAGTGACTGAGTCCACACAGAAAAACGTCTGCATGAATGTCAACTGTGTTTCATGGGCAAGCTCCTTTTAATGTCCTAATTTGTTTTATAAAACAGTTCAGATACTGTCAATTCCTTTTTTGTTTCTAAAAGTTACCAGAAACATACATCTAATATAGAATTTTCACTGATACTGATTTTGCTCCACTGCAGGATGGGTTTCCCTGAAATTATTTCTATTGTCTAGCTTTATCTTTGTCATCCTTTTCTGCAGTGCTTCACTTCCTAGATGCTTCTTACCAAATCTGTAAACAGTGAATGACTAAGTGGAGGCAGACTCGTAGCCACTCTAGTCTCAGAAATTAAATAGCAGCAGAAACTAAATTTAGCTCTGAGAATAATAGAAGTAGGCAAATAAGAAAAGAACTGTTTCAAGTGAAGAATGAAATGTGCATGCCAAGATCACAAAGGAAAACTGGGATTTTTTTCTCCAGACACCCAGTAACGAAAGCTTCAGTAAGCAACAATGGGAGATTCCCAGTCCACTTAAACAGCAAAAATGCCAGGGTCCAATTTTATGGATAAAATCTCAAAACAGTGGAAAAAAAGGTACTTTTTCATCTTTCCCAGATCTTAATCATCTTGAAAACAATGGGTGAGAACAAGCAAGGTGAACTATCAAATAAAAGGGCTAGGGCACAGGCAGGTACAAGATTTTTGGCTGGCTTCCTACTAATGGCTTTCTGCTTCTAGATGTATAAATAACTTATCCTTTAGCTTCCTACCATGATTCAGTTTCTTCTTTTTTTTCTGCATCAGTTCACTCTCCATTCAGTGTCATCACCCTGCTACTTCCTTACAGTTATGTTGCCTTGTCCACAAGAATATTGACAGCAAGTATGTCGTCTATTTACAGAAAACCAGACACTGCCAAGAAAGTAGGGTGGCCTGTACAGGGAGTATACTCCACAGTGAGGAGGTGAAGAAGTGAACTTGACAGAATGATGCTGATGGCACTCCGCAAAGAGTACAAGAAACCGAGGATGATACAATCAGACAGATGGGTACATGCAGAAGATGAAAGTCAAATTACTTTGAGTTTTTTCACTCATGCAAACAATTAACATGAACAGTGTAAGGTTACCTCTGGTACTTTCCATCATCACATAAACAGGCTGCCTCACAGTCTGGGAATGATCTGGGAATCATCTGAAAAGCAGATCATTTGAAATAATTGTGCCAACACTGGACAGTGAAGCAATAAGAAAATTTAGATTTGTGAGGAAGGGAGGATTTTGAATTAGTCACACTATAAAAGGATATTAAACAATGATCAAAAAATGCATAGGAATTGGAGATTGTGTCAGATGAGATGTAAGAAAGGCCATTTGAGGTGAGAAACAAATCAACATGTTTCTAAGATCTGGAGGGATCTCAGTGTGATTTTCAGTCCCTGGGTACCTTCATCAATAAGGATCCCACTAAAATGGAATAAAATTTCACATCAGATATTTTTGGCAGCAGGACCAAGGTTATTCAGTCATAGGGACCTGCAGGTCACGTGCAGTACAAAGCTGTTTATGACGTCAGCAGGTGAGGGATTTTGTTGTGGTGGTTTTCTTACTGATTGCTACAAAAAAATTACAAAATTGAGTATAACTTTTATTTAGAGAGGAAAAGAAATACGAGCGCAGCTAGGCCTATGTAAAAAGCTCTTGGATGATGTCGTGTAGCTCAGGATTAAGGGGGCAAGGTTGGTGAAGAGCAGCTGGATGGCCAGGTACAAGTCCACAGCCACGTCCATCCCGCCCTGCTGCTGGAGCCCGCCTGTATTACAATTCATAGCCATAAAGTACAGTGAGACAAGAACCTTAGCCCAAGCTCCATACCTGATAAACACCAACACAGCACATACTGGGTCTAATTAGTGTACAATATTCTGAAACTGTGAGATCAAGAGGAGCAACTCTGAGAGCCAATAAATCAGCATTGTGATGAGTGACTATTAATCCGGACAGATCTGTCGTTATCTCAACCCTTCTGCACCCCACGTTGGGCGCCAAAAAGAACTGTGGTGGTTTAAACCCAGTCAGGCAGCTCGTTCACTCACTCCCCCCTTCTTTCCCTCCCCCTGCTCCTGGAGGGACGGAGAGGAGAATCGAAAAGAATGCAACTCCCACGGGTTGAGATAAGAACAGTTTAGTAACTAAGGTATAACACAAATCACTACTGCTACCACCAGTAATAATAATGATAAAGGAAATAACAAGGGAAGAGGATACATCACCTCACCACCAGCCGACCGATAACTCACTCCCCAGGCCCGACCAAGCTCTGACCGATACCTCCTCCAACCCTGAACTCTCCTAGCCCTTCCCGGTAACTCCCAGTTACCTCCTGTGCATGACGTGCTGTGGTATGGAATACCTCTTTGGTCAGTTTGGGTCAGGTGTCCTGTCTCTGCTTCCTCCTGGCTTTCCCTCCTCCCTGGCAGAGCATGAGGCTCACAAAGTCCTCGGCCAAACCAAAACATCAGTGTTATCAGCTCTATTCCCAGGCCGAAAGTCAAAACACAGCACTGCACCAGCTACTAAGAAGGAGAAAAATGACTGCTACTGCTGAACCCAGGACAGCAGCTTTATACAATTCCTAATTGTACATGTTCCTGCACTTCCTCTTGCAGGAATTTATTTTTTATTCTGCTTTAAGGGTGTCAAGCAAAGGGCTCTGAAAACTCTTTTCCTTTGGCTTAGCAGTGTTTTAGAAAAGCATAACTATATAAGCATGAACAGAATTTGTCCTAATTTACAGATTATCTAGCCTAGTAGGTAAACTGCCCTGGAGTTACACCACACTCCAGTAAAGCCAGTGGAACTGCATCAGTGTAGTTGAGAAATGAATGTTCATTTATCATTCCAGCCATTTATTTCATCTGCTGCTGCCTCTGAGCCATCAGCTCTTTCTGCCTGGGAATTTTTAAATCCTTTGTTTTCCTCAGTACCTAAACAGTATCCAATGAGCAACACATTTTCCCACAGATATTTAATATTGATTAGGTAACTGAATTTAAATTTTAGAACTATGAAAGTTTGGAAACATCTGCAGACATTGAATAAAGTCTGTTTTCTCTTCCATAGTCTGCTAACAGCTGGAATCCTCAGCCTGAAAAGCCTTCTTTGTTTCCCATGTTTCCATTACACATGCAAACTATCTAGGCCTGTGAAGGAGGGACAATTCTTATTTTTGTAGATGTTTGCCATTTTCCATTTTGCTCTTTTCAGACCTCTCCTTGTCCAATAAATGTTAAGTTGTTAAAAACATTCTTATTTTTCCCTCTGCAGCTGTATTTTTAGTACAGATAGTGGGCCAAAGTTTGGTTTTACACCAAATTTAATCCTGTCACACAAAATTAGCTTCAGCAGGGTTTCTCTAGATTTGTATTGAGGCATTGTGTTGTTGTTCATTTCTCCTATGGAAGCTGTAGAACAAATAGGACGTGTATTAACTGTGGTACCTGCTCAGAATTTTATCAGTAGCACTTGTGAAGAGCTGTATATTCCCTTCTACCCCTCACCCTCTTATCTGTAAAAAAGATTTATAGACCTTACTCTGCAATCTTTTATTGACCATAATTCTCATCTCGATATGTGACTTCACTGATGTTCCTCTAATTTTTCATGATTAGCTGTATCATGGAAGGCCTGGGCATGTTATTAGTGCATGAAATTCTTCTGTAATTAGTATATTACATAGAAAACATTTGATTTTGAGTATTTATCAATAGTCTCACCCTAAATCCTTGGAATAATAGCAGTGTCTGGTCAGTGTCTGTCTTATTTTCACCAAGGAAACAGAATTCTTCTCAACATGTAGTACTTGGTTAAGGAATCACTGAATATAGACAAAAATGTCTATGAAATTTAATGATCCCTGCCTCCTAGAGATATATGACAGTATTCGCATTTAGTGCCATTCTCTGGCACTAAAATCAAAAGATTGAATCACAATATGTAGATATTCTTTGTTCTCTCAATTCTACACTTTTTTTTTTTTTAAAAAAAGGAACTGTAGAAAGTTGCTTAGTCTACCCTTTACCAAGGGCAGGAGGAACTCTACTCTACTGTACTCCACTCTACTCTATTCTACTAAACTCTACACTACTCCACTCCAGTACACTTCACTATACTACACTGCATTACACTACCCTACTCTAGACAGCACTACACTACACTACACCACACAACACTGTACCATTCCGTACTATACCATACCATACCATACTATAAGTTATTCCTGACCAAAAAAAAATAAATTCCAGCTTGATACTGAAAATGTTCCATGAAAACTCTGTTGCCATGTATTACAGGGTGAAATAAGTTGATGCTTTGAAAAGATAACCTGTGTCTTCTCTGAATCTCTGCCTTTTTTCCTGCCACAGTACACTTTGTAACAACTTCTCACTTTTTGGAGGTTGTGCCTTCAAAACATTTTTTAAGAGACAGACAAAAAGATAGTGATAATCAAGGCATTTTGACTGAAATGCAGAGCAGCCTCGATTTAAAGAACTTCCTTTAGGAGACTGTGGTGAATTATTCTAGAAAAAACCCAGAACAAATATAAGTAGAGCATTTACCTGTGCCATGTTTTTAGTCAGCCTTCTCCACAACGTGGAAAAGTTACCAACTATAGATTGACTAGAAGGAGATCTTTGTAAGGATAGACAAATCTGGATCACATGGGCAACAATATGCAAAACTGGTACTGAAAACTGCCTCAAAATCATGTGTCTAATTAAAAGAGTGGGAGATAAAAAGTAGTCCTACAACTAGGGATATTGATTAACTAAGGTACATCAATTTTTTTGGAATGACACCACCAGGAGCAAAATAAGAATAGCATTCACTGATGGCCAAAGCAGTTAAAAGGCAAGTTTTCTAAATCTTAAATCTGTTTCCACTGAAGGCCCAGGTTAAGGACAAGGTTCTGAGGGATTTTTTATCAGTGAAAGACTAATGTTTGCAGAAATATGTTTCCACTAAACCCTTGCCTTTCAGTTTGTGTACAAAATCCCTTAATGGAATGACTGCTTATCAACTAAGCTCAAGCACAGATTTTAAAAGCAAAGCTGCTTCTTTTCTATCAAGTGGATATGTTGTATGAGCATCACATTTGTCCTGCCTTTCAAGAGAATGAGATAACTCATTTCAAAGTGACATATTCAAAAAGATTCCTGTGTTAGCTATTTACATAAATTTAACTTCCTAAAGCTTCCTCCTATTAATTCTAGGTATTGCCCCTCCTCTACCTTTTTACATTGACAATATTCTTCTTTTTCATAAACAGAAACGTGACATCTCTGGGTTTTTTTTTTATTCCAGTCAAGAAGAGCACAGGAGCTCAAATAAATTATAACTCTGTATGATACTAGTTATAAAAGAATGCCAGAGCTTCTTGACGACCACATTTGTGAGCCAGAGGCAGAGAAGCAGAAACTAATGTCCAGTAAAAGATGTCAGATTCAATTCTTGCTGCCAATGTCTGGCATGAAAAATCTGCTCAATAGATGGTTTACCTCATACGACCCAGTTGGCACTCAGAGCAAGGATGCCTAATCATCAGGCAGATAGTGCAGGTAAATTGTAAGGAAAGCATGTAGTACTTCCCATACATCCCATTTCTTGCATACTGTTGTTCTCTGGATTTTAACACTAGCCATTTATCCATAGCAGTACTGTCAGGGGTTTATAGAAACCTCAGTCTGCTTAAAATAGTGAAATACTTGGGATTTGAATCATTGCTGGCAGTGGATACTAGCCCAGTGGATTCAAGAGAGCTTCTGCTCTTCTTCACTGACACTGTATCTCTTTTACTTCATTTTCATAAGGGAGTATAATTGTAAAGTGCCTGTATTTCTGTGAAAAGAGTAAACTTTCTTTCCCTCTGGCTTCCCTAATTATAAATGAGAATTCTTTTTAGAATCATAGAATTGTAGAATGGTTAGGGTTGGAAGAAGACAATCTAGTTCCAACCCCCCTGCCACAGGCAGGAACACTTTCCACTAGACCAGGTTGCTCAAAGACCCCGTTTTCCTGGTTTGCTATCTCCAGAAGGTGATTTAAACTCCACAGAGTCTTGAGGGGAGTTCTTTCTGTCTCCCTAAAGCCACAGAGAACTCGGCAAGAAAGTGGTTTAATCTGTTGCACTGGTTGAGACTCTAAGGGAAAAAGGCCAAGGAAGGATGCTGGTCCACCTTTTGTAAGTGCAGACAAGGCTGACCATTCTCATGATAGCCAGCCAATGCCTGAGTGACACTGCTGTGTTTTAATGGATGTCTGCAAAGATGATTTACTCTCTGCCTGGTAATTGTGCCCCCTACTTCCGGAGCCAATGCTGAATATTGCCAGAGGAACAGAGAGCAGGACCTGCCTGGGACTGACTGCTTCTAGTCATGGAAAAGGTCAAGAGAAGAGGGAGTTGGAATGCATTTTCTTGCTCCATCACTGTTGCCATAGAAATGGGTTGGACAGAGATGGCAGCTTAGACATGCATAAGCCTCAAAGCCCATCTTTCATTGACTCACACAGGCACACCAAGCAGTAGGTCTGTGGCTGCATTGTCATCTCCCAACACTTTGCTAACCTAGGCAACTGCCTATGTGGCCTGTACCAGCACTGGCACCAGCTCTGACGCTGAGCAATGAAAGCCATATATTGAATTGCACAGTGTTATTTTAAGGGTCAGACCATACGATTTCTGTCAAATACATGAAGCATAGTTAGCCGCATCTCAGCTCTTGTTCCAGAAAGTTGGGAGATTGTGTGCTAGATTTTGGTGGCCTATTGGAGCTATCATTGCTCAGCCCAGAAGCAGCCTTGAGTTGGTCCTTACCTGTACTGACTGTGATGGAATGGCTTGAGAATAAAACTAGCTTGCAATGATGACTTAGCCACTCATCAGATAGGCAGTAACAGGAGCTCATATCCCAGAACTGTGACACGAGTACCAAAGTGGTGTCTATGAGAGTATGCCTTGGATGGCCCAATAAATTAAAGATGGTATTTTTAAAATGCCATTTCCATTGGGCTATATAGAAGCTATTCCCTGCACAATTAGCTCAGCATGCACGAACTGTTAGAGCTTGGCAACTCCCACAAAAATTCTGACAACAAATTAAGTGTCTTCTTCACTACTTACTCCATCAGGCACTGCATTACCTTGGCTAGTGAGGCCAATCAGATGTAGCTGGCTATTTTTAAAAAGCAGATACCAGAACATCTATCTTGCCCTTCTTGACAAAAGAAGGAAAATGAAGTGCAGAAAAAAAAAAAAAAATTCCTGGGCCCTTGGTAAAGTAACAAAACAAGGCAGGTAGAAATTTATGCCTACTTAAAAGCCCAAATAATACCACCTGAATTCTCTGAATAGCATTTCATTGACATTCCAAGGCAGCTCTACAAAGCCAAGAGATCAAATCAAAGCAAGAAAAACATCCCCAAAATGAAGCAGAACTTCTGGCTGGCAAAATATTAATCAACACCAAGTTGCTCAGTACTTGTATTGATCAGCAGGGTACCATTCAAATAATTTATCTATGATGCCCAAAATGTGCTCTGTTTTGGTGTCAGCAGCTTCTGTGATCATCAGGGAGGCCAGTCCTCATTAGGGCTGCCCAACATGTTTAGTCCAGCTGGCTGGAAACATGCCATTTGTAAAAAAAAAAAAAAAAAAAAAAAAATGTTTTCAGTGCTGGTTGCAGTGTTCACGCCTGACAACATCGCTGACTGAGTTTGCAACTCCCAGATAGTGGAGACACAATTTTCAATTTATAAAATCTGATGAATAAGCTGTCCCCTGGGGTTTGGCAGGACTTATTAACTGCCTGAGATCTGCTGTAACTTTCTCCACTTGGCCTAAACTCTCTGATACGGGATGTTTGCAAGTTACACAACTAAAACCCATCTTTAAACACTCAAAAAAGCAGACTTGTTTTAGAGACTTTGAAAACTATAATGCCATCAGGAGCATATGGGGACACTTGCCATGAAAATCAGGCCATTGTCATAAATGAGTGCTCTAGGCACAGAGGTCTGGGGAAAAAAAAAGGCCAATAAACTGAATGGTATCATTTGTAAATGACCTGCCAGTGGCATTAAGTTGAAAGCTAGGAGATAGCAGTTTGGATTTCATTCATTAAGATTTGCATGCAACTATTTTTCCCATCTGCTGCTTAACATTATGGAACAACATCAAGAACTATTTCTAATTAGTTTGGTTTATATGCTTTGAGTGCATTTTTTTATGAAGCATGTGTTTGGCTAATAGTTGCAATTTCATCTTAGCAGCGTCTTTGATGACATGCAGTTTTGAAACACATGCTTGTGCTGATGGAGTGACATGTTCCAGGGTTAAGTGGGACCTCCCAGACATAGCTCTGGCTGCTGCTGAGGTCACTAAACTACTTCAGTGGTTTTATTTTAGCTCAGTGAATGACAACCCTTCTGATAGGGTTAGCTTCAGCCACATTCTTCTGCTTCCTAAGAGGCTTTTCCTTACTTTACCATGCAAGCAGAAGACAATGTTCTAACAACTCAGTTCTGACTAGTTTTCTTTTTTTCAGAGCCATTATAATTAACCATAGTTCACATAACCATAGTTTACATGTTGGTCTGATTGCCAAAAAATAATACACAGCAACAAGTGAATATTGTTAGTCAAATTTTCATAAGCCAGAGTTCTGTCCTTGTTTGCAGCCATCTCTCATGAAGAGATGGATGCATCTCCATTCAGTACTTAAGAAAACTTGCAAGAGAAGAGCAGTCCAGCTGCTTACTCTCAAGTCTCCAGGGACTGGTGTTCAACTCAGTTTATCAAGGCCATATTCTTATGCTGCTTTGTCATTTGATCTGTTGGTGCTTCAGATGCCTCTCTATATAATGAGAATACTACAGCCTCCCTCATCTTACAATCTGTTATTTTAAAGTGTAACTTTTCAAGGACTGGGAGGCACTGTAATGGTAGGAAGTACTGTAATTTTACTCCTGTCTACAATATGGTTTGTCTATGCTTATGTATATATCACTTTTAAGCAAACTTGCTCCTAAAGAGTAAAAAGTGTCATTCAGAATTAGCAAGTTATCTGTCTCCAAGGCTGCAAGGAAAACTCACTATTTGCTTGCCAGGTATTTGTCTATTCCTCTTCAAGTCTGCCTTCAGGTTGTTTTGTATGAGAATAAGATGAAAGCATATCCATGTAAGTCTGAGGTCCTTGTCATTGCCCTCTTTGTCACAGTGTACAAGTACTTCATATTTCATAGGATAGCTACTCTGACTTCACTGCTGTAAAGCAGGCAATATCTAGTACTCCCTTCACAGGTAACAGTCCTTACTGCTTATGAGGTGCTTTTTGGCAGTGGCTCTAGAGGAGCACTAAAAAAGTTTCCCCATTTAGCAAAGGAAACAAAGAAAAGAGTACAGATCAAGTGCATAATGCCCATTTTTATGTCTTAAGTGAGATTTAAATAGAGTATAGGTGCCAAGTCCAGTTGTGGAATTTTTGTTAAGCGCTCACATCCTCTAGCATTTCCAAGACAGGGTGTCCCAAGTGCTAACCCTGTTTCTGCATATGCTCAAGGCAGCTTCTGATTTGGCAAGGCTCATCCAACCCTAGATCTGCTGTTGAGGAGTTTAATCTGATGTCTCTGGCAGTTCCTATCCTAGCCTTCTGCTATGGTCTAATACATCTATCATTTGTAAACTGGTTTTGGTAGGATTTATGTATTGCAGGTCAAGCCAAATTGTAGTGTTAATAATGCTACTGTAGAAGCGTTAGCAGATCTCACGGGTTTACTCCTGAGCAGTTCATCTAGTTTACCTGAAATTCTTGAAAGAACACGTATTTCTTCTACTCCTAGTTGATGTCCCGATATCCTTTTGGCTAAAGCAAAGCATCTGGATCTCCTGAAGATGTTTTCAGCATCTTCTCACCAAACAGGCATTTCTTCCTGTAGGGCAAAAATACTACTGATTAATATGTCCTTATGCAAGGCCACAAGTATTTCTTGGGAACCAGAAGCCACCCACCTGCATCAAAGAAGACATAGATATAATACATTCGGAAGATAATGAGCATACGGTTGTAGAAATGGCAGGTTTTAAGATCTAGGAGGCATGAGTCTTTGTGTCAGTACTTCAGGAGATGGAAATGAGGGATCAGAAAAGAAAAGGAGGTGTTATATTCCAATTCCCTGTAACAAGCAATAAAAAAAATAAATTATATCTGATATTCAGGTTACCCTATATTTGTTAAGTGTGGTGATCAGTAAACTACAGATACAGATTGAAGACTGACATTTTGAAATTCACTCAACTTATTTAGAGAATAAGTGTAAAATATTCTTAGTCCCAGCACCTGCTGTTGAATTCTCCTCCTTTTCTGTGGTTTTACTATTACATTTTCTAGTTTTAAAAGAAGTGAAGCAGACTAGGCAGAAGATATTGTCTAATGCTGAAGGTAAATAAACTGGGAATATTTTCCCAAAGTGGGAAAATTATATCTAATTTTCTGTAATAGCAAAAAGGCTATTAAGTGAATAGTATTAAATTAAGTAAGGCTTCTAACAGGAAAAATAAAAAGTTGAATGGCATCCCTTTAAAGCAAATGTCCAAAATGTCCACGGAATTTCCCTCTCTGGAGATATTCAAAACTCACCTGGACACATTCCTATGTAACCTGCACTAGGTGACCCTGCCTTGGCAAGGGGGTTGGACTAGATCTCCAGAGGTCCCTTCCAATCCTAACAATTCTGTGATTCTGTGAATCTTTTTGTTTTACTTCAGCACAGAATATGGAATATGAACAAATCTTAATTTATGCAGTAGACTAATTACACATTCTCCTGGGTTCAGCAGTAGCAGTCATTTTTCTCCTTCTTGGTAGCTGGTGCAGTGCAGTGTTTTGACTTTCAGCTCGGGAACAGAGCTGATAACAAGGATGTTTTGGTTTGGCCAAGGACTTTGTGAGCCTCATGCTCTGCCAGGGGGGAGGGGAAGCCAGGAGGAAGCAGAGACAGGACACCTGACCCAAACTGACCAAAGAGGTATTCCATACCACGTCATGGCCAGGATGTAACTGGGAGTTAGCCGGAAGGGCTAGGAGACGGCAGGGTTGGAGGAGGTATCGGTTGGAGCTTGGTAGGGCTTGGGGGCCGAGTTATCGGTCAGCGGGTGGTGAGGTGTTGTATTCTCTTCCCTTGTTATTTCCTTTATCATTATTATCATTGGTGGTAGCAGTAGTGATTTGTGTTATACCTTAGTTACTAAACTGCTCTTATCTCAACCCGTGGGAGTTGCATTCCTTTCGATTCTCCTCTCCGTCCCTCCGGGAGCAGGGGAAGGGAAAGAAGGGGGGGAGTGAGTGAACGAGTTACCTGACTGGGTTTAAACCACGACACACATTTTTAATGTGAATCAGATCTTTCAGTTTCTGTACTTGCAAAAATCACCTTTATTGGCCCCACATGAAATCAAGGTGCCAAGACCACCCAGTGATATGGCTTCACTTTGAAGAATGGGGGAAACTGTGTAGTCTTAAATTCTCATGTAAATGCTGATTCTCACATTTCTAATTTACAGAACAGGAAGATGGAAACTTATAACACTTTACAATAAAAACACCCGTTGCATCTAGAAGAGGAAAAAGTCACTTGTGAAGTCCCTTCTGGATTTCCCTATGCTTGTCTGGAATGTCCTCAAAAGGGAACAAAATCTTGTGTATCGTAAAGGCAATTATCACGTATCCACAACTTCCAGCCTAGGGCATTATATAGGTGCTTAAGAAGCTACATCATTGAATCCATTCTGCTCTTCATGAAGGGAAAGACCTAAAATGGGAAAGAAGGCCAGTACCATGTTAAACTACTTAAGAGGTCAAGCAAAATCTGACTGCAGCCAGCAATGTTTGGATTTTTCCTTTGGCTCAGAGAACAAGCTGTAAATCATCCAGCAAATGTGTACCCTACAAGGGGTCAGAGGAAAAAACATCTGCCCATACTGGGCAGCCATTTCAGTCTGCTCTTGTTGCCAAGTTCCTAAAAAGTGCCCAGAAGCACCTAGTCTGATGCACAGGTCTCCTGCTTTTCCTGGGCCAGTGTTTTCATGTCCACCCTAGACCCTTATGTATTAACAGTGACATGGAATAAAGTGCAAGAGCACTCAGGAAGCATTTGCTTGTCTTTGTCCTGACAAAGCTGCACTTCTTATATTAGGGGTTTCATCCCAGCTTGAAGAAGACTGCGGAAACCTAGAGAGGGAGAGCAAGCTCCCCACTCTTTGCTGGTTTGTGTCCAGTCCACAGGCTGAAAGATCAAGTGTGCTCTAGCCTTACCCTGAAGACAATTTTTCTACTCACATGAAAAGGAGATAAGACTTTCAGTGAAGAGCATAAAATCAGCCCGTTTCCATTGCATTCAGTCTCTGTAGAAAAGCCAGCAAAGCAGGAGGTGATGAAACCTCCCTGGAGAGCATGGCAGCATTGGAAAAGTACATGGCACAGGGAGGGGTGGTTGCATTGAAATTTGCTGACCTATGTTTTTCCTGTGACTATATATTAAAATACAGACATAGATTTGTGTCTGTGTATTTTTCAGTCTCCAAAGCTACAGAAGTACAACATTCATCAGTAACAACAGGGATGGATTTTCAACAGAATCAGCTGTTCTGAGGCACAATGGACTCATGCCATAGATGTGGGGGAAACTTTTTTCACTTTCATATACCTGTGGCTGTACTACAGAATTCAGCTAGGGCTGAATTCTGACAGGATAAAGCAAACAAATACAAGAACTCTATGGTGCACCAAGCATGCTGAACTTTACAGCTACCTGCACTTGTGACATTTTTAGTGTTTCGATATGGTCTGAGAAGGCAGCAATCTGCAAAAGGGATGGAAGTGATTTTTCATTTTCCTCTGAATGTGCTATCTATCAACCTGACTGTACGGCAAAGAATTTAGATTGGAGCTAGTGCGGGTATTTGGCTAATATACTGGCTTCCTGCTTTCACCTTGAGCCTTTTTTTCCCCCTGACATAGGAAAACTCAGCAGTCCGCTTAAAAATGAAGAAGTCGTGACACCTAGCGGTGAGTTAAACACCAATAACTTCTAGTTCCTTCAGAATTCACTCTTGTTTTCCATAGGCATGTTGTTCTAAGTCAGATTGTAATGTGAAAGGTGTGACCATTACCCATGAGGGTAATTACCCATGAAAGTCATGAGACTCTAGACATTCAGGCAGCCCCTCACTTCTTTTATACTCCCATGCAGTGTGTGTGTCTTGTATCAGACTCCTGTGATTCTGCGCAGAAACCCTCATTCATTAAGGCCCAGTGTCCAGCCCCTGGTTATGCTCCTTATTGAACACAACATTTTGAATAGCCATTTATGCTGAGATCAGGTTAAGTGCTTTGACTTTGGAGAGAAAGGGAACATGACAGAATGCTGGCATAAGACCAACTGGGAATTTCAGGCTTATTTTCTTGTCAAGTAACTATTAATCAATGCTGCTTTTGGAAGGTGACTAAAAAATGTATTGTATGGCATGCAGCAAATTCCTGGCAGGCAGTTTAAACTGACTCAGTTGCTGGCAAATTCTTTTGCTATTGAAGACTACTGAGTCTGCTTTGGTCAGCAGCAGTCAGAAAGTACATACTGGCTGCGATACCATGACAAGAAGTCACACTGAAAAGCAGTAAACCAGTCTAGACATGTGTAAAAGAGTTGTAGGTTCTTTCCAAACAGTGGCAAGCCTTAGAAATGTTTGGTTTTGTTTGGCTTGGGTTTTGTTTTTTTTTTAGGGAAGCAGAACAGTGACGAGTTGCGCTAGTGGTAACTAGGCTGCAATCACCAAATGGCAAGCTTTCTCAGCTTGTTGAGCGACCTGTTTGGGGACCTGCCATTTTTTTATCATAAGAATGAGATTCATTGCAAGAAATTTCAAGTCAAAACATCACTGTATGTTGTTGGGAAATTGGGTGCATGCTTCTTTGCATCTGTAAGAGCTGTTAGCGGTGCAGCCAACCAATTTCATGTCCATATTTGTGCATGCTATATCAAGCATACTTTCCATTGCCTGCAATGAGACAAACTCCTTCCACCTTCTCCTCTGTCTTTCAGAAGGGATGCATGATAAAATTACATATTGTAAACAAGAAATGGAAACTAGATTACTTGAATATACATTATTTTCTTCATCTAAAGATTTATTTTACCACATATTCCACATATATCAGTACCTGTAACTTTCCCAGTTTGCTGTCTTGGGTATAATTAACACTTCTACCACCAAAGTGTCTGGATATAAGGCAAGTGAATATAAAAACGTCAATTCTGTCCAAAATATTTCCACCCCTTGAATCATCAGCATGTGACCTATTTTGTGCCAACATTAATAACCATTGTTCATGGCTTTCAAACAACTTAAACTATTTAAAAATTAATTCTATTTACAGTACCTTATAGAGGAAGTATTTTGTATAAGAGAATAACTCAAACTGACTAGTGGCTACCCACAAAATATGACCATCCAGTAACAAAATTAATCATTTAGAAGTAGTTGGCAAATAATGGACGTATTGTTGGAGAAAACATCAAGTGGAGATCAGATCCAGCAACTGGGAGTCCTGGGTTCTCTTTTGTGGCATTTCACGACACAGACTCAAATTGAAGCAGAGACTCAAACCCTCATTTATTGTTACAAAGCCCTTTTTATCCCCTTATTCAGTACTTTCCAACCTGCACATACATACCACGTTCAATCTCATTGGCCCCTGTGAAACCCTCCTGGTAAATAGACCAATCACAATGTTGCAGACCCTCTCACAACCCCCACATCCTCTGGCCTCCAACTGAGATTCCGACACAACTTCATCCTGGCCCATCCTCCTGAGGCTTGCTTGTTTACCTTTCCTGTCCTTCAACGTTCCAACTCATCACCCCAGGGCTTGTTAAGCACTAAGGCCTCAGAGCTTACTCCCAAACTGTTCGCCCTCACTCCCCACACTCTTTCCACTGTACCATATCTTTCCCATGCTGCTCTGACATAGGCAGGCCTAACTGCAGTGGCGTAGGCAGCTTCAATCCCATCCATCCCAAAGCACAACATTTACTTTCTTACACTGGGCTGTAAGCTGTGGGACTGAAGTGCCCTGTTCAGTTGTCACTCCTAGAAACACTTGCAGTCATGAGCTGGAGCCCACAGGCATGCTAGTTTATGCTTTGCCTTTGTTTTGCCCTCTGTAAAATGGAGATGGCCACCAACCGATGCATGACAAGCTTGTCTGAATCCCTGATATAGACCCAGGGCTAGTATTACTTCAGTCTTCACTGCCGCTGCCATTGCCGAAGAGTAACAACGCAAAATGGAAAAACAGTACTAATGCTGGCAGCACAATAACCTGAAATATGTAATGCAGTCCTGGACAGAACAAGTGCAACATCTGGTGCAGCAGGAAGTTAGGTTCTGCTAAATCTTTGAGTGCCACTTTTTCCATTTTGCATTTGTCATTGCTGCTACAACTCCAAACAGCCCCACAACAGTCAGAAACAGCAGTAAATCTTTCTGCTTCTATCCTCTCTCTATAAGAAATATCTTGACAGGTTTATAAGTGAAGGGAAGTTGCACAGCACTTAGCATGGCTGTGCCAGCCTGTGAGGCAAAGATTTTAGACAGCCAGACAGAAGACATGACTTTGGGCTGTAGGTCCAACAACGGTGATGTGTTTGATCATTCTTGTCCAGGCAGGACATTGTGCTACAGTCTAGGTTACATGGGTACACCAGAATCTCTGCGATCTCTTGTTCCTGCATTTCCATGATTCCCCTGCTGACAGACAGGGCATGACAAGAGCTGTGAGGTATAAAGTAGCTGTCAAAATCAGCACTGAGGAGTAAATATCTAGGCAATAGTCACTCGCATAGAACTTAGAATATTCATCTAGGATATGCTTTTTAAGATAGTCTCTGTATTTGAGTGCAGAGGAGTTATGTACAGTAAATCTCCAGTGTATCAGATTCACTTGCATGACTAAACCTGCAATCACAGAATCACACAATGGTTAGGGTGACCTCTGGAGGTCATGTATTCCAAACCCTCTGTTCAAAGCAGGCTCAACTAGAACAGATTGCTCAGGACCGTACTCAGCTGGGTTTCTCCAAGGATGGAGACTCACACTCTCTCTGGGCAATGTGTTCCAGCCCTGCATCACCCTTGCAGGTAAAAAAAAAAACCCAAAAACAACACACACACAAAAAAAACAACCAACCAACCAAGGAAACAAACAAAAAAACAAACAAAACCACGAACTTTCTGATGTTCAAATTATTTCAGTTTGTGCCTGTTGCCTCTTGTCCTTACACTGGATACCACTGAAAAGAATCTGGCTGCATTTTCTCTACAGACACCATATCAGGTTTTCATATTTAAAAATTCCCTCTGATCTTTCTCTTCCCCAGGGTAAATAACCTCTGTGCTGTCTCTCCTATGTCAGATGCTGCAATCTGTTTGTCATTTTTGTGACCCTTCACTGGACTGGCTCCAGTATGCTCATGTCTCATCCATACTCAGGGCCCAGCACTTGACCCAGCACTCCAAATGTGGCCTCACCAGGGCTGAGTAGAGGCCAAGTATCACCTCCTTTGACCTACTGGCCACACTCTTCCTTATGCAGCCACAGACATTGTTGGCTGCCTTTGCTGGAAAGCACATTGCTGGCTCATGTTCAACTTGTCCACTGAGACACACAGGTCTGCTATTTGACATCTAGTTGCATATTAATGGCTACTTCCAGCTGTAGTTTTCTTCAGCTTCCTGGATTTAATGGCTTGAGCTTCTTTCTAATAAATGGATGAACATGCCTGATCTGTTGAATAGCATGGACAGTTTCTGCGTCAATGCCATCTAATTATCCAGTAGCCCTGAGAGGTCTCATAAGGCCTCCAGTTTATCAGACTGGATGTATACTTAACTGCCTAGAGCAAACAAAAGCAGCAAGTTACTTCTTTCAGTTAAACCAGGGTGATACCAAACCTCTTGCTATGCCATAAGCTTTAACAGCATCCTAACAACTGCAGAACAACTTAAATTGAAGGAGGAGCTGCTTTTCCTAGTAATCTGGCTGTAGACCAAACAATGACATGTTTTCTGCATAGGCGTTTGGACCATCTCTCAGGTCTACATTTCTTAGCCCTACTACAGAAAGGAAAGCTCACCCTTTCCCTAGTAATGGAGTGAAATCCTACAAAACCGCATTCTCCAGAGAGCAACAAAAATGGGCACAGTGGGTTAATACTCCAAAACCAGGAAATATCCCTAACCAATGCTCTATGTCATCACATAACCTAGATTTCTGTCAAGAATTTGGGTGTTGTTTTGGATAACAAAAGACAATATGTGTTCATCATTAATCTTCTTGAACATTTGTTTAGCCAGAAACTGTCTCTGATCAACCCTTCATGTAAATAGGTTTATGCTTCAGACAGAAGTGGTAAGATGTTATTCCAAGTACTTGCATTATATGGAATCTCCCCTTAACTCTAACAAGATAAGTTTAATGACAGGCTCAGTATTGGTGGCTGTACTCCAAAGACATTTATGTTCAGTTTAAATTTCAAAATTAAATAAAAATTTATCTTGATTCAAAGAGGAAAAATATTACCTCTAAAAATCTGCCATTTGCTCCTACTCTATTTGAGGTTTCAGCATCACTTTTCCATCTGGCTAGCAAAGAACTGAAAAGTTTTTCTTCTTTCATTACCAAATGACAGATGCTGCACTCATTGCAGCTGAACACCCTGAAAAGGTTTCCATTTATCATTTAATTTTTTACAGGTATAGAATCATAAACAGCAATGAAAGAAAAACAAAAAGAGAAAAATAAGATTCTTTTATTTAAGGAAAATAAATGCCGCACTGTATTTTCTCAGCTACTTCTGGCCACAATTAGTACATTTCATTTATGTTTGAACGTGCAGTCACATAAACTATAAAAAAATTTATGTGCAGAATATCGGTGGAATAAGTTAAAACATGCAGTTTCCTACTCCTTCTCCCAATAGGTGATCTCTTCATGCCTTTTTGTTTCAGAACAAAACAAGAACAAGCAAACACTTTCAGTCCTGCCAGTCCAGGGGCAGTGCGTGAGTGGGGAGCAAGACTCTCTCAGAGTTATCACTGCAGCTACTTACTGGCTGTGAATCTTACCCAAAGTTCTTTGTCTCCATTTTCTCATGTGTAAAATGTAAAATACAGCTAAGAACTAGCCAACAGCCCTATACTTACTCACTGCTGGGGAAGTTAGTTTTTCACAATCAAAAAGACTTAATGCTTTGTTTGCTTGAAGGTTAATCCAAGGCTTTAAACTGCCTGATAGAATCAGACAGATGCAAGGAGCCTCAAGTTTGCAATAAACACAGCCATTAGAAATATTTATCATTGAGTTAGAGCATTGAAGATTAATCTCAACTGTGCCAATTCCAGAGCACAGTATCTTAATTGCATTACATAGAACCATAGAATAGAATCATTTTGGACATTGTCCTGAAATGCTTCTGGAGATTGTTAGAGATATGAAATGTTTAGATATGGTTTGGGGGTTGATTTTTGTTTGGTTGGGTTTTTTTTAATCTGGCTTTCAGTTTACCCATGACAATTGTTTTAAGAATTTCTTACAAAGTCCTACATTCGGTAGCTGGGAAAATGGTACAGAAAAGGCTGTTGATAGACATACAGAGTAATAAGAAAAGGACAGAAGCTAGAAGGAACAGAGTAAGGGAAAAACATGCAACTGCGCTGCCTCTTAATATTTCAAATGTCTGGAAAGGTGAGAAAAAAATACAGCTTCTTTTATAGGTGGAAAGAGAATTTGATAGCTTTAGAAAGATGACAGCTGCTATAAATGGCATGGCAGGTGCTGCTGCTTCTTCTCTCTCCTCTTGGCAGAAATGTTCCCCTCAGCAAACATGCTGCCATTCAGCTGTATTTTAATGGGTTTAATGCATTTTAAAGCCAGACCTGCAGAGATTGCAGCCAGAGAATCAGAAATGCTGACAAACAAAATGAGCTAAAGTCAAGCATCCACTTCCAACTCCAAAACCCCTTTTCCATTTGGACTTAAGTCCTGGTATACTGAACTGAACAGTTATAAGTCCTTTTCTCTGCCAAGTGCTATTCTGCAGCCACTTCATTTATGCAGTTTGTTCTGCCACACTGCTGTCATGACAAAGTTTCATTTAGAGATATTATCCTATTAGTATCTACAAGTGATTGAAATCCATAGAAGTCTATATTGCTTGTCTGGAGTTGTTGGAAATTAGAAAAATCTAACATGTTACATAAACTTGTTTTGAAAGCCAAAAGAAATTAGAAGCAGATAGGTTGGCTGATATAAAACAGGTTAAAACAGTTGTGACAGTGAGTATTTACATCTATTGAAGTCATGCAATGATTAGAACAAAAAAACAATGGAAGGAAATGTTTGTAGCTGGAGCCACCGAATGTGTCTTAGGTAATGTTCATGGAATGTAGTTGTTAGCTTTCATGTTGTTTTTCACATGAACAAAGGGTCACTGAGCAGGGGCAGAGGAAAACTGACTGGGAAAAGCTAATGTCATCATTCTAGTGTATCTCAAAGGGATCCGTCATTATACTAACATGCTTCCAATAGAAGCCTGCTCTGGTGCTATACCTGAATTTTGGCTGAATATACTCAGTGAGAAAAACTCACCTGGGAGCCCTCATTTCTTGAGTCACACTCTGGAGCATATTCACTAACTTAATATTTAACAGCTTTGGGGAGAAGAATGCCAAACGTACCAGCAAGTACGTTGTTGAACAATTTTTTTCTAAAATAGAGCTAAGAATCCGGATAGCTTCAAGGCTCCTTTTTAGGATCTGAAAGCTCAGTCTTCCAGGATTCGGTATTTCTAGACTTCAAATATGTGTAGAAGTTTAAGAAGGCAAACAGAGCCAAATACCTCCAAGTCTGCAGTCAAGATAATTTTGTTTTGCTACTGTCAAAATGTAACATTTAGATTCTGGGGGGGGGTTTATACTTTCTTTTCCGAAACCAACTTCAGGTTTCCTTCTGAGGTGGTATTATTTCATTTCTCCTCTTCATTCCATCATTCTCCAATTTCCATCCTAAACAAAATCATGACTGCGAAAAGCTCAACAGTTCAGCAACATCTGAAGAGTGGAATTGTCACAGAAGGTCCAGTAAACTGATGTTGTAGAAATGGGATGGAAGAATCTGGATTACTTGGAAATAGGAACTTGACCATGAAAAAACTTCTCTATAATGGAAGGAGAAGTAAGCTGGGCAATGGCCAGTTACTTTAAATATTCTTGTTTCTTTCTTAAGTATAGGTTTGGGTTTTTTTCATTGGCTGCTCTTTAATGGACAGAATTTAATCTACCATGATTTTCATAGCAAGCCTACATCTGGAAGACTGTGTAAGTTCCAGTTGGTCTGGATGTTACTGTTTCAATGAGTGGGTATCTATAACATATTTGTTAAATTTCTGTTAGTTTCAGTGTAGTTTATGAGGGAACCAAAGGAGTTATATAATTTTAGAAGGGATGGGGTAGAATATTTACTTAAAATAGTACTGAGTGTCCTGCAAAAAACTGATGTGCTGTCAAATACAGACCAACCAGACTGGACCTGAAACTGTTTACAAACAATTGTGACTAAGGTGGAGGTTTGAAGTGGTCAGTGCTCAAAGTGGTCAGTGCTCAAAGCGGTCTTCGTATGGAGGACATAGTGTGGGAAAGTAATTAGTTTTCTCTTCTGTAATGGATGTTATATGAATTTATTTCACAATTATTCTGTACACAGTATTGATAGTAAAAATATAAAAAAGCTTGATACTATATTTCTAAGGACCTAAACCACTGGCCATTTCTGAGTATCTTTTGAGTACTCAAGCTGCCTGAAATCTGACTGCATCCAGCTTTTTCAAATGGGCCTGTCTCTCCAATGAGCCTCTCTCTCAGTGATCCAAACCAAGATCCTGATTCCAGCTGCCCCTGATTTAAGGACATTTCCATGTCAATAACTGAATTTTGCTGCATGATCTTGCCCACAGAGGCACAGCCATGTCTGTCTACTGCTCATAGTAGGCACTTCAGTTTCCAGGAGCTGTGCCTGTGCTCAGAGGGAGCAGCAGCCAGACTGTTCCCAAACTGTGTTCAGGGTCACACTGAGGAAACACCTTCTTGGAAGCTGCCTGCCTCTTTGTTCTTTCCATCAGTCTAAAATAAATATCACTGAAAATGTCTCATTCCTCTTTGTGTATACAAAGATCATGGGAGCACTTACAAGTCACCCTCTTTCAGATACCACGTACAAAACCAGAGGAAATAACAATGTTTGGGTCTTTCAAGAAAACCAAAAATGTCCATATTTCTTTGGCAGACATTCTTATTTTGTTTTTCCAGGCTGAAAAGCATGGAAGTACCCTTTCCACCTCTTTCCACTTCCCTGTCACTTACAAATTCAAGGCTGATGATGTTTGAACTCACATAAAATTTGGAAGTGAGTGGAAAAACACACCCAGCTGACCAAAAGGGAAATTGCATCCTCTACTTGCTACTGTCCTCCTCCCTATGTTTACCTTCTTTCTGCAGGTCAAGTGACTCACTACATTCTTTTGCCATTTACTTACCTTCTGTTTTCCCTGTGTGCACAGCAGATCTCTGATGTTCATGGGACTGTTCCAGGTTCAATAACATTTCATTTTCTGATGGTTATAAGGTTACTCAAACTCCAGTCAAGATCTGGAGCCAGAAGGAAGGGGGGGGAAGTTTGCATAAAATCAAAGCTCTGCCACAGCCAAGTGACCCATCGAGCTCATTAATAAAGTTCTCAATCATAAAGTGTGATTTTCTATGTGGGAAAAGTCAGCTTAACTGACTATAAATTGTTGCTGAAATTTTAGCTGGAATTATGCACACAGTCCTGGCTGGCGTAAGCAGAAAATATTTGCGCAGACATCCATTGTCCTG
Organism: Pezoporus wallicus; assembly: GCF_028554395.1. NCBI lineage: Eukaryota > Metazoa > Chordata > Aves > Psittaciformes > Psittacidae > Pezoporus > Pezoporus wallicus. The sequence continues at coordinate 3,205,327 of NW_026638903.1, forward strand.
ACCCACAGACAGAGTTCAAACAAACACTGATGGGAAAATGAAATTAGGAGAACAGGATATTGTCCTTCATTCTCTGCATTCAGGCTACTCAGATGGCAGAATATGAAATTTATATGGCACTTTTTTTTTTGGTCATAAACAAGGTCAAAATGATTCCAAGGTTGGATCTGAACAGGTTTCATACATGAATGTTTAATATTCATAACATTTGCCAGAAGGACAACCCTGAATGTCGAAACTTTGCATTCATCTACAAAACAAGGAAAGCAACGGAGGTGAACAATGGAAGCTTACGAGGATACCCTATTAACATGCTTCATGTGCTCCTCTGTGTTGTGCTATGGTGATACAGAAAACAGCTGAAGTGTTTACTTTCACTAATAGTATGGATGATTCTATTTTTCTCTTTAAATTTTTTTTATCTGCATCAGCCTCCATGTAGGAAGTTAAATCTGGTATGGCAAAACAATTTAGAACTATAAAAAAAGTTTTTGGCTTAGTTGGGTGTTGTCGTTTAAGCCCAGCCACACAGCCGCTCTCTCACTCCCCTCCCCCTTTCTCTCCCGGCTCCCGGAGGGATGAGGAGGAGAATTGAAAGAATGTAACTCCACGGGTTGAGATAAGACCAGTCCAGTAACTAAGGTATAACACAAATCACTGCTGCTGCCACCAATAATAATAAAGATAAGGGAAATAACAAGGGAAGAGAATACAACCACTCACCACCCACCAACAGATACCCAGCCCGACCAAGCAGTGATCTAACCCTTCCAGGTAACTGCCCCCAGTTTATATAGTGGGCATGATGTGCTGTGGTATGGAATACCTCTTTGGTTAGTGTGGATCAGGCGTCCTGTCTCTGCTTCCTCCTGCCTTCTACTCCTCCCTGGCAGAGCATGAGACTCAGAAAGTCCTTGGTCAGAGCAAACATTACTGAGCAGCAACTAAAATCATCACTGTTATCAGTGCTGTTGCCAGGCTGAAAGTCAAACCTACAGCACTGCACCAGCTACTAAGAAGGAGAAAAAATGACTGCTCCTGCTGAACTCAGGACATTGGACAAATGGAAAAGTTAGGGAGAAAAATTTATTTTGGAAAACTTGACATGGAAAATAAAATTAAGAATGAGGGTTAATGTTTGTTTTGTCCCAGCTAGCATTATTTCATTTAGTGTTTGGTTTAAAAACATTTTTAGCATTATAAATATATGTAGATTTCAAATTTAAAAGAAAGAATATAAATATTTCTTTTTAAATGTTCAAATGAAATATGCATGAATAGGATGAAACATTGGCAATGCTATATACCAGCCTTACAAACAGCTCAAACCTGTGATTTCTTGCTTGCTTTCTTTTCTTTACAGCAAATAATTCTATCCAGTCTCAAAAATAATCTATAAAGGGATCACAAAAGTATAACCTTATCCTTCAACAGATCCCTGTTAGCACCTGTCCCTCTCAGAAGGCATAAATACATTCCAAAGTCCAGTCCCTATCCTATCCCAACAGAACTGGCAGCAGTACATTTCTTCAAATCCTCTTTTCCATCCATGCTTTCTTGATGTCAGTCTTCATCTTAGTTTCATAGAAACCCATGTTGATCCTGGACCAATTACTGAAGACCTAAAGCAAATTCCAATTTAAAATCTTGTCCAGAGTCTTATTCATTCCTCAGTTTCTGTCACATACGACATACCTGCTCTGCACAATAGAAAAGATCAACAGTGAAATGGGAATTATTGGTCTCTCAGAACCCAGCAGCAGAAAAAGCTTTTCAGACTTTGTTTACCTAAAACATAGCAGCAATCATTGCTCTCCTCTCAGTAAAAACCTTCCTCACCCATGTAGAAAACATACAACTTTCCTAACAGTAGCTTTCATCCTGCCCTTCATAACTGATAGCTGACATCTGCAGCCCCTGCTTTCCTGAACTGCAATTTTAACATTAAGTCTAAATTTCTTCATAAATTCCAAAAATTTCATCTCCTGTCTTGAACAACTCTAAGCCTCAGTGCCCTGCAAGAAACCACACTAATATTTGTGTTTTGCTGCACAGATTCATAGATCCAAATTCAGTTCTGTTGGTCACCATGTCCAAAACCCGTTCAACTTTCCTGCCAGGCAATTGATTGTCCATTACTCACAGGTAGGACCAGCCTCAATCTGTTAGGATCCTGCAAGAAACTGAGTATCTAAATTCAGCTTTTTTTGCATTAAACCTAAACACAACTTTAGCCAATAAACAAAACCCCACCAGCTAGGGCACCCAAAAATTAAGTCTGGAGAGAAACACACAGCTCACTACAAATAATAACCCACATGCTATTACATGGGACTTAGTAGGTTCACCTATCACCTTGCTTTTCTAGTCTCCCCTTTCTTTGACTGTAACATAAGCTTTAATGATAAGGATGTTTTCTAAATATAATATGGATTTGTACTAAAGAGTTCATACTACAATGACTTGCTTCTCTGACACCAAAGTTTGATCTTCTTCCTTAGCTTCTTCAGGAACTAGTATAAAACCAAGACCTTAACCATCTTTTACCAGACCTGTGATCCTAAGGCACACTAACCATTAACATTCTAACATCCTTAGCCTAGTTACTGTTTTCTGTCACAGGATGAGTTATACATTATTTATTGCTAAGAGAACTATTCCTGAAACCAGAATGTGAGGCTTCATGGGATCTGCCAACAGGCAGCTCTACTTTCCAAACAGAAACCAGATATCCAGATATGGCCTTCACTTGCAGATAATCTTACTCATCCTGCCCTAAACCAATACTATCTAGCTGTTGTTGACTCTTCAAGTAACAACCAACTTCATACTCATCCCTTCTCAGATTGATGGAATTCAACACTCAGTTTAGCTCTCTATGCTTTCTTGCACAGAGAAAAGGAGCTCTACCCTTAGGATAGGCTTCTGGACAGACTAATAATGGCCACAGACTTCCGAATTAATGCTAATCTAAGTAGCTTTCTATCATCAGCCCTGTCTGTGTCTCTAAATTCTGTAAGACCTACCAATAAATTCAGGTCTTTGTCCTCTTCTAACCGAAATTCTGTCTGCGTAACTGCCCAATGCTTTATCTGTAGTTCTCTCACACCTTAATCATTGACAGTTCATTGCTGGAAAATCACCCCTAAATTAAAAGACTGGTAGCAATAAATTTTTGTTTACTTAAAGCCTGATACTTCACCCAACCCTAATCTTAATAATATCATAATAATAATACTACCCATCCTCTTTTCAGTGCTATAGTATACAGACTACACTCTTCCTTGCCAACCTCAGCCCCCCCAATGGACAGGATTCCTTAATACTCCCTGTTCTCTGTCCTTTCTTGCTCCCTAGCTCCAACCATTTGTTTCATTACAGACTTATCAATTCTTGTGACAAAGCCAATCGTCTTTTCAGACACTATGACAATCTCCAGGACCCCACATTACAGGCAGATCTCCCACCTCTGCCCTCCAGAATCCTAATCCTAACCACAACCGATACAGTCAACTTCATTATAGTTAGTCACTCCCATTGCCTCTAGGATGCATTATCAGATATTCACCCCTGGAATAAAGCATCTGAAATATGGGCAATCATGATACAATTCTACAGATTGCTTTCCTAAGTCCAGACCATGCATCCAACCTCCATACTGCCTTTAATAATAATACTCTTACCACCAGTTCCCATCACAACTAGCCATAAGGCATAAGTCTGACATCACCAGCCCTCATCCTAGACCCGCCACATGGACAAGATCCTGCAGTAAAAGTATTTCTCTGGCTTTTCCTTCCCCAAACTTTAATTGGAGCTACACAGCTCATTCCTCCACTCCAGAGCATCAACCCTAATCCCAGTCATAAATGTAACCTTAACAGTTGCTTCTCTCTACCACAGAACTAATCACCTGGAGACTAATCATCTCTCCACTGCTAGGTGGACAGTGCCTGAAATTAGGTTTAGAGGACAAAATGCCAATACAAGAAAATTATTCCAGGGATATGTTTCTTTTTTTTTCCTTTTTTTTTTTTAAAAAAAATCTTTGCTTGAAAACACATTTTTAAAGGTATCTATTGTCAGTTTTAACTGTGTTTTTGCTTGGAGCAATGAGCTTTTGTTTTAGGGTAGCTTGCCAGCACTTTAACAAACTCTAGGCTAACAGACAACCTTTATTTTTTGGTTTACTAGAGAAAGGGAAAAATGTAAAGGCTTCTTCAATATAAGGAATGCTATGCAAGGGCAAATACACAATCTCCACTAAGTGTACAAATGCTTTTCCAGATGTAAGCTGCATAGTGCTTTGTAGGATGGGACTTCTATCTTTATCTTTCCTTACACTTACATGTGTTGGAAGATACTTTAATGTATCCCAAAAGCATTGAATAAATTGATTGTTTAGGGATTTACAGAAAAAGATATAAGAAATTATTGGCCACTTGGCTACAAAAATCAAAAGTACTAATGCTCTTACCTTTGCCTGTCAGCTAGTTCAGCCATGGCTCAGTAAGACAAAAATTCAGTTATTATTTTACCCAATATAAAATTCTGAGTGTTGTATTTATCATCCTCATTTTAAGAAAGACTGAATCTCTAGGATCTGAAACTATTAAGGGTGTGAATTCAGACCAGATGTAGGGAAGAAATTTTTTACCGTGAGTATGGTGAAACACTGGAAGAGGCTGCCAAGAGAGGTGGTAGATGCCCCATCCCTGGAAACATTCAAGGTCAAGTTGGATGGGACTCTAAGCGACCTGATCTAGTCAAAGACGTCCCTGCTCATTGCAGGGGAGTAGGACTAGGTGACCATTAAAAATCCCTTCCAACCCAAAGTATTCCATAATTCTATGATTCTGTGACTCTCCATCTTTAAGTAGTTGAAAGCACCTGTCATGTGATAAATAAAGCAGCAAATATATATGATTTTAGTTGTTGCTAAGGTAAACCTCTGGGAGACCATTTTCAAACATTCTTCAACATGGCCTATAAATTTGCAGCTAAAATTCAGGCCATTCAATTCCCATTCAAGCAAAAATTCATGGAATTTTCTATAAAAATAGAGAAAGGAAGAAGGAGAGTTAATACAACTGGAAAACATTTTCCTGCATATACAGTAATGGCAGAATGTTTATATTAAGCTGCTGGATTTACTTGAAGCAACTGAAGTTTGAAGACAAAGTCAAGTTTTTAGACACATACAAAAGTTAAATGATATGTATTTAATTTTAATAGTACCAACATATTGATTTGTATAGCTATTACAGCTTTCGTTTAATTTAAAGTTTATTAAAATAGCTCGCATACCATTCAAGCATCACACAAGTGCCCAGGCACTTGTAAATCGGTATGTGTCCTTCACCAGTAGAGAGCAGCACTAGCCTATGAATTCTCCCAAAGGAAACGTTGCTCTGCTTCCACTAAAGTCAATGGAAGTTTCCTCCCTACCGTTTTTAACTATAAGACCTGGTCTCATTACGGAGTGTTTTGCAGCGAAGTAAAATTTAAGCATATGTTCATTGCTGACAGAAATCTTTAATGATCACCTCATCACAAAGCTGCTGTTGTGCCTGGTTTTTTCCTTCCAGGGTACCTTTTACTTGGAGACCCTCTAACATTTCTCACAGACACAGACAATACAGAAGTTAAACGTTAGTCTGACAGGAAGATGAACATGCTGTGTTGCCTACAGTTTGCTTTTTCTTTTATGTTGCTTTTCCATGGACTGACTGAGATGGAAATTGGGGAGCTGCACTGAGTGGTTAGGACTGTTCAAAGAATCACTGTCAGAGATATTAGAAATAGTGATTTTAATAGAAATTTATACAAGTGTGATTCAGCATAATTCAGTGGGAAGGTTCACTCTAATACATACAAAGGAAAATTGTCAGAATTGGTAATGATTTATAGAGACCTGGGCTAAAATTATTTATACAGAATTGGACTAAAGTGATGCGTACAGAAGCTGGGGGTATAATGGAATAAGGAGGCCCTTCTGTTGAGTCATGAGGTTCAGTATGGACCCCTTTGCTTTCTGAACTCCTTAGAGAGGAGTGTAGGTGTGGTTTGGGACTTCTAGTCCCAAACTTGGTCAACAGTTTATACATAAGGAGAAGGGAGACCCTCCTTTTGAGTCATGAGGTTCAGAATAGACCCCCTTGTTTTCTAAACTCCTGATGGAGCCTATGTGCAGCTGAATCCAATCTTAGTCTCAGAGTTGGATAATGGTTTATGTCTAATGCAAAAAAAAAATACGGGGAATAAGGAAATCCTCCTGCTGAGTTATGAGGTTCAGAATATACCTCCTTGCTTTCTAAACTCCTTCTCAGAGAGGAGTCTAGATGTGGCTGGATCTAGTCTTAGTCTCAGACTTGGTCAGTGGTATTCATCTAAAGGGTTACAAGTGTCATTGAGGAGCAGTTTGCAGTTTTAAGGTGAATTACAAGATTTCTAACAACACTTGATTATTAAAGCTAATCTACATGCTCTTGCAATCAAAAACCTAGACCAACACACACATACAAATAGATATGTGTACATACGTATGCATATAAAAATATAGATAATATATTTTTACATTCATTTTAAAATGTATTTATATTTTTATATATTTATTTAGATTGATATATATATATATATATTCACTGCTACTTGAGTGCAGTGAAAATACTCATGTCAGCTTTCTCAGCATTCCTCAGTGGGTGAAGGGTTGAGCAATGATCATAATTAAAGACCCAGGTAAACAGTCCCTCTGTTTCATAAACTTGAGAGTTTATGGGCCACTCAGCGGGAAACAACTGCTGAAGAGAGCTCAAAGGGTCTTTTTCTTGGAACCACTGTTTTTAGGGTCATAAGATGACTGGCTTTAGTCTTCAGTGAATTTCCATCCTGGCCTCAATTCTGTTTCAGTTGCACCAGCTGCACAACAGTTATGTCCCAGGTTGTCAGGGAATGACTGTTCACCTCAACAGAGCTCCTGGAACAACTAGTCCCCAGCTATCCAGATGTCTGTGTGTCTCTCCCTACCCTTGCTAGGCCATGGAGTTCCCAGCCATCCAACAACTTGCACCTGTGTGACGGCTGGGGCCTAAAAAGAATTCCTGGGGAGAAAAAGAGGTCCAGGGTAGGGGGGTGGGCGGGTGGCACCATCACCCAGCCTTAGGAAGCACACAGGAAAACAGGGTCCTTGCCTTGAAACATATTCTATCTTACCTTAAACAAGTATGACCCATGCAGGCAGGTAGAGAATCATGGCAAGGAGATAAGCTGCAGATTCTGCACTGCTCTTCACAGAGGAACATCATAGGAGGTGCCTTGTACCTCCTTTCTACCTAGGGATTCACCAGCAGAACTTCCTTACTACCTAATTAAAAAGATGCAGTGAATTGCCCTAAACCCCTTGTTATTTCAACTTTCGCATTAATCCTGGCTTGTGCTCCTCAGACCAGCCTCATCCCTATGTATGACCCAGGACCTGGGCTGTCCTTGGCTGGCCCTAGTTGTCTCACTTGGGTAGCACGGGGCTGGTAAGGCCTCTACCCTACTGTCCTTGTTATAATGCTTGGCTCCCAGCTGTCCAAACTGTAGGGAACAGCTGGCCTTCACTGTGTCTTGACACTCACTCACCTCACACCAGCTCAGAATCTGCCGAAAGATTTCAGTTTTCCTTTCTACATAGCCTGGGCAGTACTCCATCTCCCTGCTTGCATGAGTCCTTTTTGTTTAAGCTGTAGGGAGGGAAGTGTTGGTTGGTTTGGGGTTTGGGGTTTTTTGGGGTGGTTGGGGGTGGGGTTTGTTTGTTTGTTCAAGTGAGTGACAAGAGTTTTTCCAAGTCAGGCTGCTTTAATGAGAAGGTTGTTTTAGAAATTATTCTTTACATCACATGGTCTGTTCTGTGACCTGAAAAAAGTCTACTCCCACTCTTTTATACCCAGAAATTCAAAACTGTAATAAACACCTCTGGGCAAGAAGTAGTTATAGATAAGATGGCTTTCATAGCTTGGAAGCTGTAGTATTTCTGCTTTAGTAGGTAGGCAGAGCTTTGTTAAGCCTTACAGGGAGTCCAGGTCTGGACAACAAAATGAGAGATTATAAAGATTATGGTATTTTTTTCCACCAGATAGATCTGTAACTGTTGAGGTAACATCATTCCACTTACTTTGTTTTACTTCTCTTCTGAACTACAAGCTAGTTTACTTCCAAACTTCTAAAATTGAGTTTTGTGCTCCAAGAGCCTTTGGTTTCATGAGACATATGCACAGATTTTCTGCCCCAGACTTTAAGGCTTTTCAAGGTTCAGCCTTCTTGCATTCTTACCTGGTAAGGGAATGCATCTGGCTAGATTCACTTTTACAGTTGCCTGCTGTGTTTCTTGCTAGTGCTGGGACATGTCATTCTGTCACTTTGGATTTGGCTTACTATTTTCAATTATTGAGACATATATATAAAGACCTCTTAAACTTGTTGCATGCAACATCTTCATGGGCACTGAACACTGGGTCTGGCATTTCATAGTGAAATTGATCTTTCATGAAGGCTGTTTGTGGATTCTGGGTTGGTTTGGGATTTTTTTTTTTTTTTTTTTTTTTGACTGAGAGAGATGTCAGCTATTCCTTAAGAAAATAAGAGTGAAGTGTAGCAAATGAAAAATTCCTATCAGAAATTTGTTTGCTTAGAAATATGTCACCTTAACTTTTATGCTCCAGCCACATCATTGTGTCTCCAAACATTTTTGGCTAACTTTTGTCCTCCTCAGCCTACGTGCCTCTTTTCTTCCACAAGCAAGAAAAAAGCAAAAATAATTCATGGCAGGTGGGGATCTCAGACAAGACTAGCATTAAGTTAGACCAAAGCTAAACATTTTTGGAAACCATACCAAATCGATTGTGTACATACATGCCAGCTATTTTTCTTTTAAAAAGTACCAGATGGCAAATCAAGAACTACACAGAATTAAAAATCGTAATTATTTATTGTAGAACAGTTTGGGGAGTTACCTTAAGTACAAAGAAGGTTTCAATTCTAGCTGGGTCAGAACAGTCTTGGAGAATGGAACACAGAAAAAAAACCAACTTCACACAAGCCAGTGCATTTTTTAAGAATACCATATGGTTAGTTACTGATATTCAAACCAATCCAATGCATACAATAGCATGTCAAACCACTGTATACCACAACAGTTGAAGTCAAGTATTTAGCACACACGATCATGCTCCAGAAGGACATTGTAGCAGTTTGTAAGTGACCAGTAAGTGTCATTTTAAAACAGAGTACGGTATAGTTTCTGCATAAAGCAGTATGTTTGGTAAGAGTATTTCACCTATGGAGAAGTGTAATAGACATAACTTTTACAGTAGATGCACATTACTGAGATTCTCTGAGGACCTATGAGGAATTAGCACAGACGGTTTAGCCTAACCTTTCTGAGCAGTGGTAAGTGTCTTTACTCTGGTTGATGTTTCAGGCTGTTACCACTGATGGCTAATTCTCAGAGCCATGTATATCTCTAAAGCACCCTGGTAAGTGTTGCCTCAGCATTGACAATATGGGCAGTAGTAGCCTACCTTGAAGACTTGTTTTCAGATGCCCCATCTCCTCACATTTTAAGCTGTGTGTCAAGTACGCCCACTTTGCACTTTCTGTAGCCTGTTAAAAGTAATCCTAACAAATCATGATAGATGGTTGTCCTGGGTTCAGCAGTAGCAGTCATTTTTCTCCTTCTTAGTAGCTGGTGCAGCGCTGTGTTTTGACTTTCGGCCTGGGAACAGCACTGATAACACTGATGTTTTTAGTTGTTGCTCAGTAATGTTTACTCTGACCAAGGATTTTCTGAGTCTCATGCTCTGCCAGGGAGGAGGGGAAGCCGGGATGAAGCAGAGACAGCATGCCTGACCCAAACTAGCCAAAGAGGTATTCCATAACACAGCATGTCATGCCCAGGATATAAGCAGAGAGTTACCTGGAAGGGCTAGTTCACTGCTCGGTCGGGCTAGGGGTTGGTCCGCGGGTGGTGGGCAGTTGTATTCTCTTCCCTTGTTATTTCCTTTATCATTATTATTATTGGTGGTAGCAGTAGTGATTTGTGTTATACCTTAGTTACTGGACTGCTCTTATCTCAGCTTCTGGGAGTTACATTTTTTCAATTTTCCTCCTCATCCCTCCGGGAGCAGGGGGGGGAGGAAGGGGGAGAGTGAGCTAGTGGGCTGCGTGGGCCTGAGTTACTGACTGCAGTTAAAACACAACAATGGTACACTGTACATTATACATCTTCTCAGGCCCACTTAGTCCAGTGATCTCTCTTCAGAGAAATAATAAAGAGCTGGGAAGAGCTATAAATGGCTTCAAGGAAGTTATTAAAACTGTCAGGAGCTAAATCACGTTCAAAGGTCTGTTTGGGTTTTGTGAAGATAAAGCAATACCTACTCAGCATTTCCAATACACTGATTAGTCTTCAGTGTGAGCAATTCCTATTGCTCTGTTAAAATAACAGTATCCTTTATTTTGAAAATCTGTTGTCTGTGTACAAAAAGAATCTGACTGAATATGAATATTTACTGACAATGTTTATTGCATTCAGACTCTCTGGGTTGGGTGGGATATTTCTGAAGAAATTCCATTCTTAGCTTTATGTAAATGCTGCCTAATCACAGAGATGGGAGATAGGTTCTTAAAACCATGAGGAAAGATATTACATTTTTATTACAATGCATCATTCTTCCCAGTGATGGAATCTAGCTGAGAGGAGTGTCTGGAAATTGCATAGCCTCCCCATGGCTTTGGTTGTCTCAAGAAAACTCTGGGGTATATTGTAATCCTTATCTGATGTTCCTTATGATATCTGATTCTTTTGTTTGTGAGTAACAGTATTTCATCTCCTTTTTCATGATGGATATAAATAAAATAATGGTCCTTTTTTTCTAGAAAGGAAAAAAAGAATGCCACAAATTAAATCCTAGGCAAGTAATTGCTTATCTATAATGAGCAAGGACAGCTATACCACAAGTATTTTGCACTTTATTCTTTTCATAGGAATGCCTCTGCTCTTCCTTAAGGCCATCAGGCACAGCAGAATTTAGAAGTCTGAGCTATTTCTTGGAAATAGCATTCTTGCACAGAAAGGTAAATTTCTTGTATTACAGACACTCGTCTAAATGCTCTGATGTCTTGATCAAATGCCCAATAAAGCTAGTATTTCCATGGACTATTTGATCAGACCTGCTTATAACATTTCTAGGTTGAAGGAATAAAAGCTAATAGCAACTCTTTTTTATGCAAAGCCATATATTTTCCTATATAATAAATAAGAATAAAATTCAACCTTATTATCAGTGCAGTCCCATGTGTTTACCCCATCTGCCAAGCTACAATCCTTGTTACTAAGGTGGTCTTTTCTTTTTTTCTTTTAATATTAATAGAGTTTCATTTCTTCACCCTCTTTAAACCCTGCTTGATTACATAGTCCTTTGACTAAAGGAAATTACAGTCTGCAGGGAAATATCTGTGTTTTAATACTAGCTGTATGTCATCCAGGATCCCACTGGAGATTACATTATTGCTTTTCAATGGCAAGAGCTGGTCACATGGGAGGTGATGTTTTTATTATAATCAGCTGCAGAGAACTGGTGAGGGTGAGCTCATCTGCAGATGAGTACGTTTGAACTTTTGCACCTTTCAGTACCTTTCTGTGAGCAGAGGAAACTCTCCAACTGGGATGCAGTGGAGAGTTAGGTTTCCTGTAAATGTTGAGATCTTAGAAAATGGCCACAGGAAATGAACTTTTGAAAATGAAATTGGACTGGAGAATTATGATATTCATCTCTCAACAAAGTAGTCTCATCCAGTTTCAATAGGAAAGGATTATTTTGGTTTAAATATCCAATTTTATTTTAGTCTTCTGTTCACAGAATTACTCAAAAGACTATTTGAATTTATGTCTTATTACACAAAGCAGATACCACTTACACTGTGGTCTACCATTATACTGGAAGTCTCCTGGGAGATGCTGAACACCCTCAACTCCTGTCTGAAGACTCAAAGATTGGTATTTAGTCACAGCCTTGATAAACACATTACATCTGCTTCCCTGGAACAATTTCCAGGCGACATGCACTTTATTGTATTTCTGTGAGGAGTAAGTGAAAATCTAGTGGCACATCTGGTGCTACCTTCAAATTGATTTACGGTAGTTAAATAGGTTTGAATTGGCACTCACTCACATGAAGAACCTGCTGTGCAGCTCTTTGCTTTCTTCACCCCAGTGACTAGTCTGTTAAACAATTGCTTTTACCCTAATGAAGATTTTGTTGTGAAAAAAAAGATGACAATTTGCACATCGCTGAGCTTTAAGGCAGTTAATGAAATTAAAGCAAAGAACTCCCAGCACAGTAAGAAACCCAGATAACAGGAACAACCATTTAGTCAGCACATTTCTGTTCCTCCAGGAGCCAAGGCTAATTACCAGGGCCAGATTGCATCGAGAGGGGAGAGGAGATGACAATACAACAGTATTTTTCTGCACAGCTGCTCTAGTCAAATTCCTTTATAATTTCTGGAGAAACAATGCTTTTAAAAAAGATTTATTCCCAGTGCAGGCTGGAAAGTGTAGATAATGGAACCATGTAGTTGCCCTATCAAGTTTGCAGTGTTTGAAAAGCAGCGTAGGCAGTTTATCCAGTACCATCCATATGGGTCAACATTGAGTAATTTTGGAAAAGACTTACCAAAGAAAAAAGAATTTACAGAGGGAAAGAAGAAAAGCAGATCCAAGTCTGGAAATTGCCTCCACAATACAGACACTTTTTTCTTTCTCTTCTCCTCCCTCCCCCCCAGTTTAAGTAAAAGCAAAATAACATTCCACAGTCATCAAAGCATGTTCTCTTATCACAGTGTAGGCTTTGGGTTAACAGCAAACTTCCTGATCTTTCTCTATTGTCTTTACTAAACCAGATCATATTGTCTTTACTAAACCAGATCATAAAAGGCAAGAAGGAACAGTTTTGTCTAGAGCACTTCAGGAGTTAAAAACATTATTTTTTGCTTAAGGCAGTGGGCCAGATCTTCAAACATCTGGTTTAGTTCCTGCCTTTTCCATAAACTTCCCTTGTGACAACATATATTTGCACTTCAATTCTCTATCTACTAGGCTGGGATTGTGGTGTTTTATTGCTTTATGGAGCTGGTCAGTTCATGGAGTCTTCGCAAATACCTGGTGGCCCAGTTTGGTGGAAATTGGACTTTAAGCTGTGGACAATGGTTGATTACCTGATATTTTGAGTATCCAGTTCCATCTCTATCACTGTTTTCTGTGGCTTGAAATTCTCTCTCTTAGTATTGCCATCTGCAATATGAGAATAATACTGCTTTCTTACTTCCAGTGGTAGTTGTGTGGTAAGTTGTTTGCAATGCTTCCTAATGCTTAGACAAGAAATGTGCTGTAACGGTGGAAATTATTTCAATCACGTGAACTCCATCCACTAAAGTATCTTTTGCGTAAGAGAGTCCTTTCACTGTCAGTTTTGCTACTTCTGCTCATGGAGCCTTTTCCCTGTTGTTTACAGTATGAAAAAGTTCATTCAGACTTCACACATTATTGTGTCCCAACTTTCAGATGCAAGATCCAGTTGCAACAGCGTGAAAGACGAGGAATGAGTAAATGATCTTGGTCAAAATGCAGTTAAGATTTTATCTTAACAGTGCTTTTGGTGTCCAGGGAAAGACATTGACCTGTGGGAAGTCTTCCAGTTTGTGCCTAATTGGAATGCTGGCCCTTCGCCAACAGCCCAGCAGAAAGTTAAGTTGTGAAACTGGAGAAATATTTGAGTTAACTCCTGACTCAGTGTTGCAGGGAACTAAGTTTTCTTACAATCCACCTTTCTTTCCAAAGATTTTATTGCTTCTGTGGCTTCCTGATAATTTGTCAGCAAGATTATGATCTCAGCCTACAAAGCACTGGGAAAATCGGTCCTAGCTGAAAATGACATGATGTGAACTGACAAGTTTCCATGAATTCTGCTTTTCTGTATGGGAGCTGATTGTTTGGAACAAATGCTGCAGACATCTCCATTAGGCTGATAATTTCTGTTGTGGGTTAGTTGAAGAAAATGTTTTAAATTGCTATTCAGGACCATTACTTTCCCAAATGTAAATATGCTAGTAATCCGGCCCTGTTCTTCTAGCCATGTGAATCTTTCATTTTGATCTTTCATTAAAGAACAGAAAGTATTTTCTCAAAGTTAGATTCAAATGTTGTAACAACCTGTTTATAATGTAGTATTTCTTTAAATGTGTGCTGGTCCTTTTACTGCTGCCTTCTAACTGAAGGGGTATATTTGTCTGTAATGAAGGAATTTTTTTTCACAGTAATGCAGGGTTCAGCAGTTCTGTGGAGCCCTGAGAGACAGTTTCAATATCCTCCTTGAGCCAAAAAAACAAGAGGAAAGCAAGCAAGCAGGCTTTTGGGGAACCTCCCATATGAAGACAGGCTGAGGAAGTTGGGGCTGTTCAGCCTGGAGAAGAGAAGGCTGTGTGGAGACCTCATAGCAGCCTTCCAGTATCTGAAGGGGGCCTTTACAAGTTAAAACTTAAACAGGGGAAGTTTAGATTGGATATAAGGAGGAAATTCTTTCCTGTGAAGGTGGTGAGGCACTGGAATAGGTTGCCCAGGGAGGCTGTGAATGCTCCATCCCTGGCAGTGTTCAAGACCAGGTTGGACGCAGCCTTGGGTGATATGGTTTAGTGTGAGGTGTCCCTGCCCATGGCAGGGGGGTTGGAACTAGATGATCTTAAGGTCCTTTCCAACCCTAACGATTCTATGATTCTATGATTTGGCTTTTCATTCCAGGGTTCTTAGAGCAATATGCATTCCACAAGCCTGCCTGTTACCAATAAACAGCATACTCTGCTTTTTGGGGACAAACATTTTCTAGTAATTTAAAGGTGAATATTTGGATTGATGAAATGATAAGCTTTCATCAATCAAAGTGTTTTGAAAGAATGAATGAGCCATCAGGAAATTATATGCATTATATTGTTATACTTTCACTAGAAGCACACCACACAGTGGGGTTCCTCAGGATCTCACCCATGAGTACCCCAAAGTACTCTCTGAGACAAGAAACAATGAAGGCTTTTTTCAGGATTCCCATTTGCCCTGTGGAAATAACCACTAATATTTTGTGGTGAGTTTTGAGAAGAAGATGATCAGATAATACAACACAGTACCTGCTTCTGGAAAGCAGAGTATGAAGAAAAGGTAGAAAAGAGGAAGCACCAAGGACTGGGAATGTTTGAACAAGTGCAGTGTGTATTTGATGGAAGACAAGAATCCCTTCACACCAGTCTAGCAATGCTTAGTAAATAATTAAAGGAACAGTGGTCTGATTCTAGAGCAAACCATTGCTAAGGAGCTACCCTTAATAGACATAGTTTTTAGAAAATGTCTTTCATTAGAATATCCATTATAGAAGAGGTTTGTAATATGCAAACACATGTGAGTTTTGGTAGCTGTATCAGCAGGTATAGAAAGAGATTACCTCCTTGCCTCACTTACAGCCTTAGGCTATTACAGCTATAGCCATGCTGCTACATTTTAATGCTGCTGTGGTCTCCCTAGACAAAAAGAGTATAAAGGACCAGCTTGTGAAAAATCTGTAAATCTCCAACAACTTTAGCAATTTTTTCTGATTTACGTGAAGTGAGACTCAGGCCTGTGTTATACATCAAGTCCTTTGACTTGCACTATCAAGTCTGGTGTAGAAAAAAGGAGAGTTTCATGAATTTGTTTCAGAACAACGATACCGATGGCTAAAGAGATTTGGACAAGTAAGAGTGGAGATTACAATGATACGGAAATGTCTAAGTGAAAAAATAAAGTAGCATCTTGAAAGAAGATAAAAAAATAGATTAAATAATAAAGTCTGGTGACAAATATTGTAAATAAGCAGTACTTTTACATCTGAAACTGAGTACAGGGAATTTCATTCTCAAATATAGGTCAGACTTCCAGATGCTTCCTGATAATGGAGGCACTCTGTGCCTGCATGCAATTCCTCACTTAGATAATGCCTAGGAAAAAAAAAATCTGAATTCCCAAGGCAGTTGACCCTGTGTGCAGTTGTGTAGGAACAAAATTATGTACAAAGTACGCAGATTTTATCAGGGGCTTGTGTATATCGTGATTTCATAGAAATGGAATTTGCTGAAGAATTGTGGTCTTGACTCTTGCTTATTATTAGATGCTATACAAAAGGGAATGAGAAGGATTTTGGAAGTCCTCAGGGAAGTCTCTATGGTGGTCATTTTGCAGACATATAGCAAGTGACAGTCCTGTCCCTAAATGAACGCAGACTACACACTGGGAAGATGCACCAGAAGGTGTAAATCACAATAGTAGTTGCAACAGCTGTGACTAAAAGGAAAAAAAGAAAAAAGGTGGGGAGAGGGAGCTATAAAGCGGATAGGTTTCTAGTCTGTACGAGTGTTAAAATACCTTTGACAATGCCAGACAAGTACTAAACTATGCTTTTAATGGTAGCTGTGAGAATGATGAACTCCTCATCATCTGGAAGGGATCAAAGGTGAATTTGGAAAGGAAAATTCCATTTAGAAATGGTGCAATTAAGCATATAACTGCAGAGTAATTCTCTGTCTTCTACCCATGTTCATCCCACAAGCCCAGGCTGCCTTCCCTGAGAAGGGCCCTCTGCTCTTTGGCTAGTTGCCAGAATTTCTAGCTTTTGCCATACAAATGTTTCCAATAGCTGAATACAAAAAAGTATACAGAAGGCATAAAATTAATTTATAATGAGTATGAAACTAAAGGGCTTTTTTGGACTGTTTGAGTTAATGCTCAAAATATTTTTTTTTAGAAACTCTTCTTTTTAAAATATAATTTAGAAATATGTCAGATTTCTAATATGCTGCTCCAGAACATCTCAAACCCAAATTCTTAGGTACACATCGAAAGTGAATGTAATAATTTTTACCTAATCATGGTCACCAATATTAGTAACATAACTGAAATTTGGTAATATAGGTCATGTTCCAGAATCCTGGAAATAGGCCACCCTATGCTGTGATGACATTTTACCTGGGGGAAAAAAAAAAAGGTGATTTGTACAATGTTTTCCAGAAGTAATACGCAAAATAACAACCATGCATGTGTTGGTTTATAGTCCTTGATGAGTCCGTAGCCTGAAGAGTTCTCTTGCATGGCCATGAGCTCATTTAAGTTGCACTAAAGAGTTCCTATAGGGAAAGTATTATGAGACCAAAGCTAAGACTCGAAATAAGCCTTTGTTATTTCCGAATTGGTATATTAAAAAAATTAAAGTGATTTTAATTCTTGTGCACATAAATGTCCAACAGTCAAACAGCTACTTCTGAGTTAAGAACTGGATCAAATCTTATGTTCAATTTAAATCCAGTTATCAGGTCTAGGATTCATTCATACTCTGGATAATATTTTGTGGTGCTAACAGGGCCCCAGACCATTCCTTTCTCATTTTATTTCAATTTTGACATCCATTTGTTGGTTACCTTTTGTATTGCATAGCCTCAGTGCAGAAACTGAAGAAACTGTAGCCACAGCATCCCACCAGAACACAAGTAGTCCTTGTGCAGAACCTGTCTGCAGCCCATGAAGAGGAAGATGAAGTCAGCGGCAACCTGGATATAAGTCAAGCACAGGGCAGGCATGCCAAACAGAGTGGAAGTAAATCATGTTAATGGAGCCTGCACTGGCATTCCTGTTTGGTGAGTTTGACACTGCAGTTTACAAGGGCATGTCTTCGGGTTACTTTCCCAATCTTGTGGAAAGTGAACCTGTGGATATATCTCTGCCTCATGCATGTTTGTCTAAATGTGATTTTATAAATCTGCAAAATGTTCAGACTTGACTGATAAGGTTTCACACTGGCACAACTCCGCTAGATGAGTGGTTATCTGTCCTGCTATGACTGGACTACTGTGTGTTTGGGCGTCACCTGACAGTTATGAAAAGTGAATAGAGTCAAGGTAAGAAAGCTAAAATTGGGGAGCAAATTTTCTTGGGAAGACAACATCCGAAGGTGCCTCTGATCTCATAGGCAGACCATGATCATACATTGGCAGAGCATGATCAGGTATCTTGTTAAAAGATTTCCAGACTCTTTCAAGATTGTACTAAGCACAGCCTAGTGCAAGAACTATTTGACCCCCACAGAGGAGCACTGTATCAAGGACAAGGAATCCTACAGAATGAAGCAGAGAGATATTCAAGAGTCAAAGAACAAGTAGTGAATCAATTAGAGCCTGAGAGGAATTTAAACAGTACTTAAAGTTTTCTGAGGCCTTAGGGAGTTTTCAGACTATCTGTATGAAATGATGTTCCTCATTCTTAAACAGCAGTCTTTTTGGCTTTTTTCCTTTTTGGCTTTTTTTCCATACTTTGGGGGGAAAAAAGACTTGAGGTTCTGTATAAAAGACTCGAGGTGCACAAAGTGCAATCTCCTGTTACGGCAAAAAGTTATTTAATAAAAATCTACTCACAAAACTTTTAAAATATAATTGGTCTTCTTGCACCTAGTATGTCAGAAGGCTGGTTTAGTAACTCCCTACTCTGCTCTTTGGAAATCTTCTTTTAGCTGTAATTTTGCCAGTATCATCTTTTGTAATGAAGAAAAAATTCCTCTTATCTATGAACTTATATAATTGCTCATTTGAACAATATATACTCTTTTAGGCACCTTAGCATGATAGGCTGTTTGTGAATGTAGTTAGTATCCAGTCTCCTGATAACCCAAGTGTCCAGTGTATGGATGTGCTCTGTGCACTCAATCCAGATCAGATTAACTTTTTTTTTAGTGGTAAATAGAACATGACATTTTAGGGGATGTTTTATCACTTCACATGAAATGAACTTATCTCTTTTGAAATATCTTGATTCTCAGTTGAAGATCACATTTGTCTTTTTCATGTCCTCATGTCAGTCATATCTCAAAGTTGGGCTATCAACCTAACATACAGGTCATTGCCCCTGGATACCTCTAGTCGATCAACTGCCAACTTTAATGAGAAATTCTGATTAGTCTTTACATTTTATTCTTATTGCTGTTCATCACATTTCCATTACTCCTGACTTGTTTCAGTCTTGCATGATAATCTCTTCTCTCTCCTTACTCAATGCTTTGCTACTGTACTGAAAATGCCTCCAACTGTGTCATCATCAGATTTCATTAATATGTTCCTGATCTTTATGCCAGTGCCATTCATGAGAATATCTTGTATACTGAGTTCAATAAGCAGTCCTGGAGGTTTGTTTCTTAATCTTCCTTGAAAACTCAGTGATAAACCCTTGTTCTACCTCTCCCTTACTCTCCTTGCCAAACCCTCTTATTATTATCATATTAATTTGTATTAATCCAGTTACAGTCAAATCACTCCCTTTTCTTGGGTTCAAGTTACAGGGGGTTTTTGTATCTCTCACTTACAAATTATCCCAATTATCTCAACATTCTGGAGTTTGACCTCTTCAGTACAGCCTACTTCACAAAACAGTTCTCTTTGTTTTAATAATTTTCTGCTTTTTGTTTATTTAAAATAATTTCAATTTTATTGATCTGATCTAACTCATATTCATTAGACCCAAAATTATTTTATGCTACTGTTGCTCTTCAGCCAGTTGGAGCAAAGACCTCAGTCTTTCCTCAATAGCACTTTCCAGTATATTCTCAAGCTTTTTCCTTCCCCGAGGTAAAGGAAGAACATTACAACAGAAAAATAGCGTATTTCTTCTATTAGAACATCACAGCCTTCAGTTCATGTGATGGCAACTCTTTTTACCAAGTCCCTGATTTATAGCATTGAAGAGGCTGATTCATTCAATACATAGTCTTGTGTTCCCAATGAAAAAATCCTTAGTCTCACTGTACCTATTTCAATGATTCCCACTTTATTCTCTAAGGCTAGAGCCCTTGAATACTCCTGATAATTTCCAGTGGGGCAATTCAGGGCACAGTTCTGAGAAGATATAACAGAACCTCACCCAAAAAGAAAGGCAGTGAAGGTTACTGAGGGAGGTGAATTTTTATGTTATGAAGGGGTGCGCTAGTAGTTGTGGGAAGAAATTCAAATAAAAAACAATACCAGGAAAAAGTATGCGGAGACCAAAATGCACTACAGTTCAGAGACATCTTCCAAAGGGAATCTTGGAAGCAGAAAGTCCTTGTAGTTTTAAAAGATTTGACAAAACAGTAGAATAGGACCTGTATTTTTAAACTGGCCAGCAGAGATTCTTTCCAGGTATTTGTGTTCCCCACCCCTCCTCTTTCCCTGACAGATGTTCTACTCATTAAATAAGGAAGTAACAGCACCCTTTACTGTTCCTAAGTTTTCACCCATAGTTTAACCCCGGATTTCAAGTACTGATGCACTTCTTTGCACCTATTCCACTGAAAGTAATTCCAGTTAATTTCTGTCTTTTAGGTGCTTTTCCTGTCTGTGGCTCAGGAAAGGAGGGAAAGGAAGAAGAAATGTTACCTGCCAGTTAGCAGTTCTACAAATGAAAAACTTACTAATAAAGCACAGCTTGCAACCTGTGGGCAAAACTCAAAAAAAAAAAAACAAAAAACTTCTATTCATTCTGTTTAATATCATACACTGAAGTTTGAGGCACCAATGGTAGGTGATTGATTTTTGTAGAAATAGTTCCCATATCTCTAATTTCTTTACAATCTTTCTGTGTGCATTGTTAGATTTACATGCGTTCCCCCTTCAAACATTAGGCTGGAGTCATTCTTCATCTCCCAGCGGTAACTAATCCATCATTAGATGGACCCATGCAGATCCATATGAGGTGTTTGCTTTTAAAGCCAAGCTTTCTTCCATCAGCTTGTGACATTTTATTCACTCAGACAAGCTGATTAATGGTGTCAGCATTGTACATTTGCTTTGCAATAAATACCAAGCAGATGTTATACTGGCCTATCGCCCCACACTGAGCATGAATCCTGTGAGACCTTGATTTTGATAGCAGCTCAGTTACCAAAAGGTCAAATAGTGTCCCCTAGCCTGTTTTATGCATGAATATGATATTGACTATATTTTGATTCAGGTGTTCTGGGAGGGGCTTTATATTAGAAGCACAGGGTCAAAACCTGGCATGTCAGACTAGGCAAAACATCTGCTGACTGAAAGAGCAATTTTTTCTGTGAAGGTTTCCAGGTTGAGCCAATTGTCAGTTGCTGTCATTATACCTTGTATTTTCTCTCTCAGCAGGTATGCAAGCGAGGTCTTGTAGGGAGAAGTAACGTCTTCTCATTGAGACAATGGGATCTAACAAAAGAATGTCTAAGATACCAGGTCTCTTTAGGTCTGAAATGGAAACCACAAACTCCAAGCTCAATACAGACTGAAAAGGGAACAGTTCTTCCAAAAAATCTGGGTAGAGTTCTCCTCAGGTAACAGGAAATATTAGCAAGAGACAATAAGCCATATATAAGCATTTCATTCAACATGGGCTAAACTTTAGAAATTAACCTACTGAAGTAGAACTGCATTTATTTGACACTGCCATAAGAGAATCAAGTTATGATGCAGATTTCAGAAATGGGCCTGTGACACAAAGTTTGAGTCAGTTCTGAAGTATTCCAAGGTTCAGGAAGTCTTCAGATCCAGGGCTCTTGGGCCTTTCTCACATAATTTACAAAATAGAGACTGTAAACCCACATTATCTGTTGTCTTGGGGCAAAGATTTTGAATATAACATTTTTTCAGATAAAATCAGAATTATTGTTCCCTACCTTCTTGAAATCCAATAGAATTATTGCTATTATTTCATTTACTAGTGTATTATTTTAATATATATATGTGAAATGATTAATATATTAATTTTATATTCCCATGTGGTTTGGGTTGGTTTTTCTCCCAAAATTCTTTATCCATTCTAGGCAAAAAGAAGAAAGAAAATAGAAAAACTACACATTAATCCCATACAGCTAAAACTTAACCTGTCTCAGGGGATGCAAGATATGAATATTCACAGTGCTCTCAGGTATTATAGCCATCTCTAAGGCTCATGGGCTAGCACCCAACTGAATCCCTATTAATACTAAGTATTTATGATATTTAAATACCAGAAGTGTGATAGTATTGTTTTTATGGCATTAAATGTTTGAATGTACTTTGGCTAGAATGGCACAATTATATTGACACATTTACACTGTTCAAAAGTACATCTTCCTTTATGACTGTTCTTGTTCCACATATTCCCGGGACCTTCATTATTTAGCTTAAGTTGAAGAGAATGGATTCAGCTCTGGAGTTCATGATTCACTCTGGTTTTGAAGGGTATGAGTAATATTAAATTCAATATTTCATTCAACTCTAAAAAGACAAACATAAAATGACAAAGAAATATAGATATAACTAGACCATCTTCTCTACTAAGTATACTTTCCTGATAAGTAGACATAGGCTGTTTATATTTCTTCCCCTAATAACAGATGCTCTAGTAACTTGCATTTAATTAAAATAAGTCCTTCTCTGGCTTAGCAACCAACACATTTTAAGCATGTTCATTTAAATTATTGAGAGCTTATATGGACAAAACCCCTAAATGTAATGAGGCTTTTACTTATTGAACACCTTTTATATCCCCAGTGTGTCTTTCCCTGTGTAAGCTGAGTCTTACTTGTGACTTAAAGTGGTTTCTAACCGAATTCATCACCTCCCTTTTCCTTGAATAAGAATTTGCAAGGAAGAAAGCTATTGAAAAGTCAAGGAATAAAGAGAAGGATCACCCTGAACAGAATGGCACTTGTTCCTTCTGCCACTTCAAGTTACTGACTTCCTTGCAGTCTCCATGCATTCATTTGCATAACAGAGGTGATCATCTGGCCTTTACTACAGCAAATTGAATATAAACCAGTTACTGAAATATAAAACACATCCTAGGGAATTCTCTGAACACTGGCATACAAATGAAGACCTTAGTGCTGCCTAGGAATAATGGAGGTGACAGAAGAGAAATATTGGTGTTGCTGATTGACTCTTATTGTTATAAGATGTATGAGAGGCTACAGCAGCATTTCACAGTCTTGGTGAAAGAAATGCTTGTTTTAGTTTATCTCCCTTCTCCCATTGCTGTAAAGTTGTTTAAGAGACTGGGCTTCATATTTCAGTATATAACTTGCCACCAAAACCAGCCACATTTTTGACACTGTTTTGGACTGAATTGGAGACAAGCTGGGAGATTTCTGCTTACACTGAGATATAATCATGTACTTAATGGCCTTATTTTTAAGCACCAAGCCTCATGAAAAGGACCTCCTGATCTGCAACATTTTACTGGGCCATTCTGTTTAGAATACATTTCCAGTTTCCCTGGTAAGACACTATTTTCCTTCTTAACATAAAACCATCTTCATTCTTTTATTCCTAAAATTTAGAAATGAACAGAGAAGCATCGACCACACTCCTACTCAATCTTTTTGACCAGGATTCCCCATCTTTCATGCCTCCTCTGTCACTTAACAGAACTACTACACATACACACTAAGTCCAGGACTTCCTAGGAAAAAGGCACAAGTGTTGCTGTGCTTTCTTTCAGAAAGCCTGTCAGTTACTGCTCTAAGTTCTCTAACCTTCTATTGTATGTTCAATACAGTAATCTCTTCCCCTTTAAGTTTGCCCATAAGATACAATTTAGTGAATCTGTTTCTTCCCATCTGCTGCAACTGGCTGTCCAAGTTCTCCATTACTCTCTTCAAATCAGTTTTCTCTAACATATGTGTAAGTCGCATCTCATTCACTCAAGGAGAGATTGACGCTACTAGGTTGCAATCTCATCCAGCAACTAACATCTCTCTCATGAAGATGGCCTTAATGCCATCATTTTAAGGACTAAACCTAACCTCCTGGTATGCAACATTTTGAGCCATTCTGTTTAGAATATATTTATGTTTAGAATATATTTATGTTTAGAATATATGAAGCACACTGGGGCATGAGTCAGCAGAGAAGCTGCGGTATTGCATTCCAAGAGGAGTGTGTGTCATATTTGCCTCATATATCTGAAAATGGAAAGGGGCTAGGGAACTATTTCCACTCATAAATTTAAAAAAACACTAGAGCTGAAAACACAATGCTATTTTAAGAACATGTGAGGCCAGGGAGTGCAAGTCTATCTTTGGGGTTTATCAAGTTTTCTGGTTGATTTGGGCCATATTTTAAAATTCATAATGGCCATATGCTTACTCTTTCGTAACATCTTTTATCTCTCTTTTTTTTTTTTAATTTAAAATTTTGATTCTTGTCAACTCTCTCACAGTCATTGCTTGCCCGCATCCAAGTGCTGGCAACAACACAACACAACACAAATTTCCTGGGTTTTATAGTAACTGGCAATGCTGTTCTCCAGGGAGAAGTATTAGCCCTGTGCATAAAGCTTGGCTTTCATATAAAACAGCCCTATTTCTGCTTTAAATTTGATCATGATGCTCTTATTTTCATGTCTGTCTTTATTAGTATAGTACAATATTTCTTTTAATGCTTTTAAGATTTTCAGGCTTCCTCCCATTTAAAGTTATAATTCTCTGCTATTTCAATTAAACTCTACACCAATTTTCTTGAAGTCATTTTTGCCTGCAGTTCTAGCTCTTCATTTCATCAGCATCAGTTAAGGGCTGTCCATCAGCAGCACATTACTTAAAGCATACAAAAGATATAATTGACTTTTTATCCTTGATCTGGTGTTTCTAGAATATATTTTCACATTTTGAGTCTCCTCTTTTCACTACAAATCAATTTACTCATCACAGTACTGATATGGTTGCAGCTCAGCTCAGCTCAGTTTGCTTTGGTGGGACTACAACCAATCACACAAAAAAAAAATTAGGCTGCTCTCCAAATTCTTTATCTGGAAGAAACAGAGTTGATACCAATATGTTCATGCTCTGATTCACAACTTTAAGAGCAGGCAAAGTATAAACTCTTGAAAAAAATCAATTTATTTGCTATGGGGATTACTAATCTCATCTGCAGACACAGAAGAATGCCTCTGTTTTTCACACAGAAAATTTTGCTTGAAGATTTTCCTTTTGAATCTTAGCTTCTAGACATTGTCTTCACAGATCCCAAATTGTAGTGTCATAGTCTCACATCAAGTTTCTGTTTAAATCTGAAGCTGCCCTGTAGACAGCATTAGGCACAAATATATTACAACTAAACATTATGCTGTTCCCTGATATTGATGTATGGACACAGTTTTTTCTTTAGGTTGGAAATAAAGACCTGGAACATGTGACACTGAACTCCTCTCTTTCATCTTCATAAGGGTGAAAGAACAGGTCCTCTTAATTATTTTCCTAATTTCATAAATGGGATCTCTTCTCCTCAAGAGTGTAAATATATCAGTAAAGAGCTGAATTAATCCTATAGTAATCATAATATCCTCCTTCAGCTTTCACTAAGACATAGGATTCACTGCATCTAAAATATTTAGACTGCTCAGTACTTCAAAATACTGCTATTATATAAGAGCACCAAACAAGACGCAATTCATCTTTAATATTTTTCTAACTGTTTTCATTTGAAGGATCTTAGTAGTACTGGGCATAGATCCAATAAACATGAACTCGTTCAAGGGTAGAAGATGGTATGAGATCTACCCTCTTATTTTCCTTCTCTATGTTACCATGTTTAAATAAGAAGAAAATAACTTCTTTTTCCCCCAGTATCCCTGAATTGTTTCACATATATAATGGAATAAAATGTAAAAGAAAATTGTTCTTGGAATTTATGCCACCATTTTTTTCCTGATAATAACTTTACGCACAATAAAATTAACAGATGCTGCTTACCAAAGTAACCCTGAACTAAATGTTAAGTGTTTATTCTCTTCTAAAAACATAAACCAATCAGCAACCAAATAACTCTACAGTGTCAAATAAATATGCTTTATGTATAATCATGAGGTTCCTATCTGAAGTGAATTAAATAATAATCTTACATAAATATATCATAGTGGTTTTGTAAATGTGTTTCTGAGGATGAAATTAATTACATACATTGATGTGAATTATATACAATCAAAACCCATTCTGTAACTGGGACTTTGTTGTTATTCTTAAAAAATAAATAAATAAAATGGGAACAAAGAAAAAAAATGAAAACAGAGAGGGAAGTAGAAGGATTTTTAGGGAAAGCTGTAACAAAACCTAGAAATCCCAAATGGGAAGAAACTGAGTAGCCACGAGCAATAGAAGCTAGATCCCAAGGCCTAGATCCAACAGTTTTTTAGTACCACACATTTATCTAGTGCCATAAAGCATACTGCAGGATTCTGGAAGTGTCTGCAAGATCAAGCACCAACCATTCAGACTGGGTGTAGGTTAGTAGTAACAACAGTTAATAAAATAATGTTTAAATATCATGTAAACCACTGAAGCTCCAGAGATGTTTTCATTCTGTAGAAATCATGGTAACTTAAATTACTCACAATTTGTCATGGGTTTTCTTTGGCTATTTAATTTAAAATACTATGGAGCTATTTACTAAACTGAGTTTTCCAAAAAAGCAGAACTGTGGCAAAGGAGAGCAGTAACTTTTTCAATGACAGTTTCTGGTTTAAGTCAAACACTTTAACAATTAAAAATAATAAGAAAAAGGTGGGGGTTTGTTCCAGTGTTGTTGTAGCT
This sequence comes from Pezoporus wallicus, assembly GCF_028554395.1. Classification (NCBI taxonomy): domain Eukaryota; kingdom Metazoa; phylum Chordata; class Aves; order Psittaciformes; family Psittacidae; genus Pezoporus; species Pezoporus wallicus. The sequence continues at coordinate 3,231,999 of NW_026638903.1, forward strand.
ATTAAATTATAAAGCTGTATTTTCAATGAATAATATACTTTGAAGCCTGGACAGCTTAGAGATGGCATGTTTTTTTTCCATGGCATATGTCAACCTTGCTTGCTGAGCTGGACCCAGGACCATGGGCAGGACACTGGAGCTATCCATTCTAAGGTAAAAGGGCTACTTACGTAATGAACATTAAATGATATTTCAGAGTGGCACCCTCTGTAAAGAAGTTTGCATTTGCAGTGTTATCTGCTGGATGGTTCACCGTGTCCAGAAGAGTTAAATTAAACACAGCTTCACAGGAATACTAGTAGGAACTAAAACAAAGCAGAAGAACATATTCACTCCCTCACTCTGAGTGGACTTTACTCATGTTAAACTCTTGGAAATGCCAGAAAACATTTTGGCTGAAGAGTATTCTGTAATTTAGTTTAGCTTTGAGTAGTATATACTTCAGATTGTTTGCATACTTAAGGATGAATATCTCAGCAGGTTGCAAGATCTAACCTACAAACTAGATTTTTTAGAAAGCCCTTCCACAAAATTATTGTGCAAGTGAGGCATTTGTCTCTTGTTTTTCTGGTGTTAAGACCTCTACATTTATCAACCAAATTTGACTATTACTGCCACTGTAGCTGTAATCTAAACAACTCTAAGAATATGTTCATTAAGCATATAGCATAATTCTTTTGTCTGGAATTCCACCATAAACAGTGGAATTTGTTTTCTAGAAAAAGAGATAAAGTGATTTAATAATTCACTAGATAGCAGAGAGAAATTGTGAACCTGAGTACAGATCTGGACTTGCTCACAAGTAATTATCTGGGAAAAATGCTAGCAATAACCTTCAGGTGTCTGCTGACATCTGAAAGGAGACATATGACCTTGAGATGCACATACAGCCTTTGCTTTAGCTGGGGGGGGGACACCTTTGTATTTACTGTCACAGAAAAAAACTAGAGCATCTGTGACATTTAAAGATTTCAAGGATAAGGAGATGGAGGTGCTAGCAAAGTCCTAATGTGTTAATATCATGAAGTCCATAACTTGTCTGGTTTAAATGCATTATTTCTTTTCTTTACATTCAGAAGCATCAAACCTTTTCAGAATAAATTTTTATTTCAGTTAGAGAACATGGGTAAGTAACTACAGAAAATGGAAAGTTGAAAATCTCTTTTGCTCATTTACAACATCCCCTGTCAACAAAGTCTCCCCTTAGCATTCTCTTCTTCAAACTGAAGATGTCCAGCTCTCTCAGCCTCTTCATATGCATTATATTCTCCACCCCTAACCATTTTGGAGGCCTTCTGACTGATTCTCTCCCATATGTCAATATTGTTCTTGTACAGGAGGAAACCAAAACTGGACACAGTGCTCAGAAGTCTTATGAAAGATTACACTGCAGTTGTTTCCAAATGACCCCCATCCTGTACTGTTGCATGGGGCTATTCTTTCCCAGATGCAAGACCCTGCAATTGCTCTTGTTGGACTCCAGGAAGTTCACATCAGCCTGTGCCTCCAGACTGTGAAGCTCCCTCTGAATAGCAGCCCTGCCCTCCAGCTGAGTTCAGCTTTCAAAATACAACAAAAGAATGTAAAAGCTAGAGAGCCATGGTGGAAAAGAAGCCCTATGCATCAGAAGCCTCTCAAGGGAAATGAGAGAACCAGATGGAGATCATAGTTTCATTTACCTCTAGAAGTTACTCACAATGGGAAGGAGACATTGCAGAGATGTTTAATTGGCTAGGCATTCTTCTATCAAGCAGCAAGAAGTTGGTTTGATCTTCTATCTTACCATCTTGAACAAAAATATTTGTGCTGATTTCTTAAGGCAACTTGCCTTATGATATTGGCATCATAGGATGCTATATTTGCATTTGCTTTGCACAACACTTAATTATGAATGTCTTTTGATTTGATGACAGGGACAGTTCTAAATCACATACTAAAAGGGATTCTTTATTACACAGTTGTGTTTCCCCCAGAGGAGATGCCTGGGGCCTCTCACAGTTGAAAATGCGTAGTACTCTGCAGGTGGTCTATTTAAATTCATTTTGTGCTGAAATCTTCTGAGAAGAAGGAAGGTTCTGAAAGCCAAGAAGACCATCTGGATTTATCTAGTTCTTCAGATTGTTTTTGTTGCATAAATAGCATGCAGTAAGACAAGCCATCCAAACAGAATTGCTAGTGGAACCATATTCCTAATTCTTTGGCTTCAGAGAGTCCATAAATCTTTAAGGCTTTTAGGGTGTATAAATGTCATAGTTTGTACCATTTCTGTCAGGATGGTGTTCCCTTTGCAAAATATGTGACCTAGGGCTCCACATAAACCATTTAGGGTCAGCAAATATGGCTTTGGGACAAATTTCCAAGATAGATTAAGCAAATTTGGCTTTTAGGAATTCTGCAAGTTTTCACACCCCTCTTGGAAATCAATCCTCTCACAGATGCAGATATCCTTTTTAATGGACAAATAAAAGCCTTTAGAACAGTCAAATCAAGGTAATGAAACACCCCACACAGCCTTCACAACAGAAAATAATGCAGGAGGAAACCTCTCTCAGGTCCACCAGAGACCGCTATTGATTAATGTGCTCAGATGCTCCTGTTAATGCACCAAACTACTAAGCCACAAATTATTCAAGGAGTGATTTTTCCAGTACACAACAAATGCCACTAATGATTAGTGATCTTAGGAATGTGCTCTCTCAAAAAGGATGTTATTGTAGTGATATAACTGCTTCATGTGACCTGTGGCAAGAACGTCTGTGTCTGGTGAATGGAAAACAAACGCATACAAATTACTGTCGATTCATCTTCCATTATGCATTGCAGGGTGTCTTGGTGACCATTACATCTTACAAGTGGACTTAAACCAGCCTCAACTGAGATATCCTTCCATTATCTCTGCCTTCATTGGGGTCTCTTCGTCTGCTGTTAAAAAGATTTCAAAAGGGGCAAAAATAGGAAATGTACTAAAATCCTCATGTTTAACATTGCCTAAATATATAAGAAACCACTCCCTGGCAGCTGTGGCACAACTGTCGGCCAAATGAGTAAAAAATGTGCATCACAATTTTTCTCTCTTTAGTCTGAGCAACCAAATCTATTCTGGATTCTTCCATGATTTGTCACAAATGGTATGGCTGGTATGCTCTGCAGTGATATGGTTGGCATGGAAGGAAAGAGAATGCTGTACCTGTTTCTTTGTGGGAAAAAAAAAAAAAAAAAAAAAAAAAAAAGCCTTAAAAAAGCTCTGAGCACAGACTTGGACATAGTTCAGTTTTCATCATGTTAACGAGGAACAGTAATGTTAAAAACAACTGCCCCAGGGAGCGCGAGTGACCAGGAGCGCAGCGAACAGAGCGGACAGAGTGGGCAAACAGAGCGGGTCGAGGCAGTTTGTGCGGCAGTTCGCGCGGGCAGGCAAACGGGATGGTGAGCACTCGCCATATGACCAGGGCTTGGTCCGGGAGCTCTGCTCTGGCTGCCCCGGCGGTGGCCAGCGTAGGCACCCAGACAGAGCCGATGAGAGGGGAGGCTGCAGTGCAGAGCTCGGGGTGTAGAGAGTGCATGCACTGGTCTGGTGAGGGGAGGGTGCACGATGGGCAGGGCTGCACTCGGTGCTCCCTGATGGAGGCCTTCCTGGAGCAGATGGCTGAGCTGCGGGACGCTGTTAATAGACTGCGAGATGTCAGGGAAGCTGAGAGGAAGCAGGAATGGTTGCTCCAGGCCCAAACTGTGCAGGGGCCTCGAGCTTCCCCTCTAGCTCATGAAGGAAAGAAGGAGACCGTTCACCTGGGAAGCTGGGAATTAGTGACAAAAAAAAAACAAACAACAAAAAAAGGAGGAAAAGGACAATCAAAAGCAAGGGGCTTCCTCCTAAATCTGAGGTCCCCATGCAGAACCGCTTTGCTGTCCTGCAGGGGGCTAGTGAGGAAACGCGCTCGAGCCAGAAACAGCCGGCTGATGCACTGCTAAAGAAGACCTCTACTGGTGCTGCCAGGAAAAAGCGGCGAGTTGTAGTAGTAGGGGACTCTACACTGAAAGGGACAGAAGCACTTGTCTGCCGGCCAGACCCCATCTTAAGGGAGGTGTGTTGCCTACCAGGGGCACGGATCAGGGATGTGGCAGAGAGGCTGCTGCTCTGGTAAGTCCCACGGACTATTACCCACTCCTGGTGATATATGTGGGTGCTAGGGATATAGATAGCAGTAGCCTGGGGAACATAAAGAAGGACTACAGAGCCCTGGGAGAGATGGTTAGGGGCTCTGGAGCTCAGATAGTCTTTTTGTCAATTCTCCAGGATACAGGGGAGGACCTTAAAAAAGCTAGGAGGATTAGCCAGGTTAATAACTGGTTAAAAGGGTGGTGTCATAGTCAGGGGTTTGGGTATCTTGAACACGAGACTCAAGCTTGTAGGCCAGGTCTAGTGGGGGCTGGTGGAGCTGCTCTGATGAAGAAGGGAAAGAGCAGTTTTGGTAGGAGGCTTGCCAGACTGGTCAAGGAGGCTTTAAACTAGATGTGTTGGGGGAGGGGGGCATCATTCCATCCCAACACACCCAGTCAGTTGCCAGCACCTATAATAAATGCTCGGAGCGATGTAGAGATATCCCAGCTGCTCCAGCCAATGAGCCAGCTTCAGTTGGAGCTCAGCTCAGATGCCTCTATACAAATGCCCGTAGCATGGGGAACAAACAAGAGGAATTAGAGATGTGGGCATGTCTACGGGGGTATGATATAATAGGCATCACAGAAACGTGGTGGGATGGCTCCTATGACTGGAGTGTTGGAATGGAAGGTTACAGGCTCTTTAGGAAAGACAGGCCTGGCAGGCGGGGAGGGGGAGTTGCCCTTTATGTTAGGGATAGGCTGGAGAGTATGGAACTCTGTCTGGGGACAGGTGAGCAGTCCACAGAGAGTTTGTGGCTCAGGGTTAAAGGGAATATAGCTATGGGAGACATTACTGTGGGCATCTGTTACAGACCGCCTCAACAAGGAGAACCTGTGGATGAAGCACTCTATAGACAGATAACAAAAGCCTCACGCTCACAGGACCTTGTTCTCATGGGTGACTTCAACCACCCCGACATCTGTTGGAAGGACGGTATGGCCCGGCACAAGCAATCCAGGAGGTTCCTGGATTGTGTGGAAGACAACTTCCTTCTGCAAGTAATAGAGGAGCCGACACGGAGAGGTGCCGTGCTTGACCTCGTGCTCACAAACAGGGAAGGGCTCATTGGAAATGTGACGCTCCAGGGCAGCCTTGGACGCAGCGATCACGAGATGGTCGAATTTGAGATCCTCAGGACAGTGAGAAGAGCGTGCAGCAAGCTCACTGCCCTGGACTTCAAGAGAGCAGACTTTGGCCTCTTCAGGAACCTGCTTCGGAAGGTTCCATGGGATACAGCCCTAGAGGGCAGGGGGGCCCAAGACTCTTGGTTGATATTCAAGGATCACCTGCTACAAGCTCAGGAGTGTTGCATCCCAACTAGAAGGAAGTGCAGCAGGAGGGCCAGGAGACCTCCTTGGATGGATAAGGAGCTGCTGAGGAAAATTCAAATGAAAAAAAGAGGCTTATAAAAAGTGGAAGCAAGGACAGGCAGCCTTGGAAGAGTACAGGGATGCTGTCCGGGAAGCTAGGGACCAGGTTAGGAAAGCTAAGGCCCAGTTAGAATTAAACTTGGCTAGGGATGTTAAGGATAACAGGAAGGGATTCTACAGGTATGTAGGAAATAAAAAACAGACTAGGGAAATAAAAAACAGACTAGGGACAACGTAGGCCTCCTCTGGAAGCTCTCAGGAGAGCTAGCTACAGAGGATTTGGAGAAGGCTGAGGTTCTGAATGACTTCTTTGCCTCGGTCTTCACTGTCAAAGGCTCTGACCAAACCACCCAAGTCTTGGAAGGCAGACTCAGGGACTGTGAGAATGAAGACCTCGGGCCCACTGTAGGAGACCATCTTAAAAATCTGAACATGCACAAGTGCATGGGTCCTGATGAAATCCATCCGCGGGTCCTGAAGGAGCTGGAGAATGAAGTTGCTAAGACGCTGGCCATCATATTTGAGAAATCATGGCAGTCAGGTGAAGTTCCCAATGACTGGAAAAAGGGAAATATAACCCCCATTTTCAAGAAGGGGAAAATGGATGATCCAGGGAATTACAGACCAGTCAGTCCCACCTCTGTGCCTGGCAAAATCTTGGAGCAGATTCTCCTGGAAGGCATGCTAAGGCACATGAAAATCAACAAGGTGCTTGGTGACAGCCAGCATGGCTTCACGAAGGGGAAATCCTGCCTGACCAATTTGGTGGCCTTCTATGATGGGGCTATTGAACTGACGAGACAGGGGTAGAGCAGCTGATGTCATCTACCTGGACTTGTACAAAGCGTTCGACACTGTCCCACACAACATCCTTGTCTCTAGATTGGAGAGACATCAATTTGATGGCTGGACCACTCTGTGGATAAAGAACTGGCTGGATGGCTGCACACAAAGAGTTGTGGTCAATGGCTCAATGTCCAGCTGGAGACCAGTAATGAGTGGTGTCCCTCAGGAATTTGTTGTTGGGACCAGTCTTGCTTAACATCTTCATCACTGACATGGACAGTGGGATTGAGTGCACCCTCAGCAAGTTTGCCGATGACACCAAGCTGTGTGGTTCGGTTGATACGCTGGAGGGAAGGAATGCCATCCAGAGGGACCTTGACAAGCTTGTGAGGTGGGCTGATGCCAACCTTATGAAGTTTAACCATGACAAGTGCAAGGTCCTACACCTGGGTCAGAGCAACCCCAGGCACAGCTGCAGGTTGGGAAGAGAAGAGATTCAGAGCAGCCCTGCGGAGAAGGACTTGGGGTGCCGGTTGATGAGAAAATGAACATGAGGCGGCAGTGTGCGCTTGCAGCCCAGAAAGCCAACCATGTCCTAGGCTGCATCAAAGGAGGTGATCCTGCCCCTCTACTCTGCTCTTGTGAGACCTCACCTGGAGTACTGTGTGCAGTTCTGGTGTCCTCAACATAAAAAGGACATGGAACTGTTGGAACAAGTCCAGAGAAGGGCCACGAGGATGATCAGGGGACTGGAGCACCTCCCATATGAAGATGGGCTGAGAAAGTTGTGTCTGTTCAGCCTGGAGAAGAGAAGGCTGCGTGGAGACCTCATAGCAGCCTTCCAGTATCTGAAGGGGGCCTATAGGGATGCTGGGGAGGGACTCTTCATTAGGAACTGTAGTGACAGGACAAGGAGTAACAAGTTAAAACTTAAACAGGGGAAATTTAGATTGGATATAAAGAGGAAATTCTTTCCTGTAAGGGTGGTGAGGCACTGAAATAGGTTGCCCAGGGAGGCTGTGAATGCTCCATCTGTGGCAGTGTTCAAGACCAGGTTGGACGAGGCCTTGGGTGAGATGGTTTAGTGCGAGGTGTCCCTGCCCATGGCAGGGGGGTTGGAACTTGATGATCTTAAGGTCCTTTCCAACCCTAACTATTCTATGATTCTATGAGTCTGTGATCTTGATAGAGTAATTTACAAAGAGCTGGTGATGGTGGATGTTATTGAAAGGATGTTATTTCAAAAAGAGATAACTAATTAAACTTCTTGTACTACATACAGACAGATGCTCCTCCACATGTCCCATTCCACACTGTTCACCTCCACCTCACCTGTATTCCCATTAACACAAGCTTGAGGTCCTTTCCAACCCTAACTATTCTATGATTCTATGATTCTAACTAGTAAACCTCATCTACATAGTTCTTCAAGCAACTCTGTGGATTGGGAAAGACTGACTCCTGAGGTAGTTTTCCTGCCTTTTCAGTTGAGTCAGCACTGGACTTCACCACTGGCCAGGAAAGCAGTATCTGTTTCACAAAGCTGTTCAAGAGAGGAAGCAGAGAATGATTTCTTCCTTAAGACATTTTACACAGCGGAACCACTAGGGCTGGCCACCACCAGGACATGGGGTTGACTTGCAGTGGCCCTTCCACAGCAGAAAAGATGAACCATGAGGCCTGTACTGTCTGAGAGGCTGATCTTTGGAAGCTGATCTTTGGAGTCCCAAGTCCCTTTGCTTTGTGGTGAGAGTATGGGCAGTGGAAGGCTGAGGAGGTTTCAATTCTGAAGCTGACAGAAGTGTAAAATGATGTCTGTGTGGGGGCTGCTCTTGTTCCCTAGAAGGAAGCAAGGCCGGGACTGTAGGTGTGTATGCATGGCCACAATGTTTCATCAGCATCTGAAAATTACATTGCTTTCATCTACCACGGAAAAACAGGTAACAAGGTGTTCCCTTCCATCATGATGATGGCGTTACAAAGGTAATTCTTTGATCCTACCAGTGTTTAGGATGCTTTTCTCCCAAAACATGCTTTCTTGACAACCATGGGGAACTGTTTCAGTATGGTAACAGCTACCACAAGTCTCTGCAAATGTGCTATTTTGCTTTTTGTTACGATTCCAAGACTTGAAAGTTTCTTATTTTAAGTATCTATTCCCTATGGGTGAATTTATCCTCCTAAAGCAAGCCTCCCAATGACACACTGTAAATGTTCAAAAGCTAGATAACAAGAACTAAAATTGCAGTGGCTTGGGTCTTATCTGCCGATCCCATGCTTTCTAGAGCCGAATTCTCATGTGTGATCTATGACACCAGTTTATCCTCTTCTGTTAACAACAGCAACAGCAGTGCTTCCAGAGAATTTTGTTTTTTTCCAGTCAATTTTGCCTCACTTAATCTCTACTTTGGGGGAAGAGGGAAGTTAAATACTTGTAGCCAACTCGTTAAGGAGGACGGAGATGGAATACAGAGAAGTAGGGGCTGATTTCCTAGGGACCCTGTTTCGGGGCCGCTAATCCCGAGCTGGCCGCCCCGGCGGCGCCGCCCGCCTTCCTGCGCACCCCTGCAGCGCCCGGGACGGGGCTAGGGCCGGGAGCCGCCAGCGGGACGCCGGGGCTCGCGGCGACACCTGGGGCAGCCTCTCGGCGGCGGGGCGGGGGAGCGGCAGGAAGCGGGGCAGAGCCGCGCACCCGGAAGCGGTTGGGCCGGCTGCAGGGGGCTGCTGGCGGCGCGAGCTCGCTAGCTGGCTCGCAGGCGCGTCCCGCTCGGCGGCTGCGGGGCACAGACGCGGCCGGGCTCGGCTGCCCTGCAGCCCGCGATGCCCTCGGGCTGCCGGGTACGCCGCGGGGCATGGTGAGCCCTGGGCTGCAGCTCCCTGCGGGGACTCGGCAGGCGGCCTCTCCGCTCCGCCTCAGCCTCCTGCTCCTGCTGCTGGTGCCGCGGGGCACCGGGGCGCAGAAAGGTGGGTGCGAGAGCGGTCGGGCAGGGCGGCAGCGGGCGAGGGAAGCCCACGCTCTGGAACATGGCTGCATGGCGAGGGGGGGAGCCCCCATCTCTGTTCTGCCCCTCAGCATGTGGCCCCACTCCCCGAGTCTGCCCACTCCCTGTCCAACAAAGGGCGAAAGAAGAGCCCCATTCTCGGCAGCTCCCTTTTCGTCGTCCTCACTCCCACCCTGTGGGGCGGCCGCCCCGTCGGGGAGTGTGGGGCTCCCTCAGGTGGGGGGGGTTGACCAGTTCCAGCCCCAGGGGGAGCCGGGGGCGGGAGGGCTTCACCCGGGCGGGGCGCGGCTGAAGTGGCGGGAGGCGCTGGGCTGTGGTGGTAGATCGGGGACACAAGGCCAGTCTGAAAGCGGAGGGCGCGCTGGCGTTTGTTGTCCTGAGCCACAGCCAGCTGCTGGGGGAGGCTGCCCACACAAGCTGTGTATGAAGAGGTGTGAGCCAGGAGGGGATAAAGGGGAGATTCTGCTTGCTCTGAAAATAAACTTACACGTGCCCAAGAGCATGTAGAAGTGTACATGGGGTGAGCGTCTAGAATGTGTGATGGAAGGGGGTAGCTTTTTGGGGTTTTGGTGGGTTTTTTTTTAAGAGAAATTGGTGAGATTTGTCCTCCTCGGGTGGAATTAGTTCATTAGGCTTTAGCACAATTTGGTCAATTCATAGCAGAAGATCAGAGGATGCCACAGTAACTGTCACTTTGATCATATGCTTGGGAGAAAGTGTTGGGAGTGAATGTTTTGACAACATCTTGAAACTTTCACTTGTTGAATACAGGGGCTGAGAAGAGAAATTTTGTGGTTTTTGATTCCATTTGCTTCTTGCACCGGTCTTGCTTTGTTTTGGAAACTCACCTCTTGTTATCACATAACTTTGTCTACATCTCAAAGAGAGATGTAAATGTATTTGAATGTCCCAAACTCTGTATTAAAATGCACAAAGGGAATCAAAAAGTGTATGCGCTGTACTGTTAAACATATATTTCATGTTTTTTGAATGGAAAAGGTCAGAGATACCTCCACAGATCAACGTAGTCAAGTTGACTTACCTTTTGCCCTTATTTCCAGCTAACTGCATTTAGTTTTAAGTATGTTCCTGTACACATAAGATATTGCTAGTATGCATTTGACATACCTGATTTTGTTTGTGTTTAATTTATGATGGAGGAGGAGAAGTTCCATTTGCTTTTGAGACGAAATTGGGCAATTTTAACATTTAGCCTTTTGAAGACTGTGGCTGGATGAGTCAGGTAGCAGCAAGGTGTTCATGCTGTAGGAGCATCACACTCGAAGTACTAGTGCTGACCTGACACTTATCTGACCTTTTGGTGAGCAGACTGAGTTTGTTATTCTAGGAGAAAACTGAAATAACTGTGTGGGGTAGGGAAGAGTCATAATTTTCCTCCACATTACTGAGTCGGATTGGCGCAGTGAGTAATCAGAGGTGCGCTAAAGGGAGTGGGACCATGCAGCAAAAAGTGGGACCACATGGACAGCAGGCTTTTAGATATGCTGTTCACTTTACCTTTCTGTACTCTGAGAAATTGCTGAAGAGTTCCTACCCAGAATTTCAATGCAGCGTTCCTTCTTGTTTGCACAGAAATCTTGCTTTTGGGCAGGAAGGGAACCTCTTTATTGACAAGCTTCATTTTATTTGGTAACATAAAACAGAGCTTGTCTTAAGGTTAGGGTCTGTGGTGGTGTTAAATACAATGCTTTCCAGTATGAGAAATTGTTGGGAGCTTCTAAGAAAAGCTCTGCTTGCGAGGGACTGTTTCCTTGCCAATGTTTTTTTTTCATTTATCTTATTCCAGAGAAGGTTGAGGAGCAGATATCCTGTATCTTTAAATGCTGGCATAGTTCTAATTTCATACAGAAATGAAACTGTTGTCTTGCTCATGAAGGGTCTGTCCAAAGCAGTTACTAAATTAGTGTATTAAATGTATGCACAGGCTTCTAAAATAATATGTTGATTGCCAGCGGAAGTACCCAAGGCCTAAGAAATTCCACAGTTAAAGTTGGTTTTGAGCTCTTTTATAAAAATGCTGTGAGTGATACTATGAAGGAACCTAGACTCATTTGTTATGTTAGGGAGGCTGATCCTCTGTTAATAAGCAACTGTTCATTTTCTTTTCCACTGTTGAGCACCTCTAAGCCTCACATACTGCATGGTATTTAAATCTTGTTATGAAGATAGAGCATTTTCATATCTCACATGCTTTTCTTTAGAGCACCTCCCTAATATGAACTAATTTAAAAATAACGATATGGTTTTGGTCAATGTGAAACTTGTTTTGAATATTGGGTCAAGTGGTCCTCCTCCCCTTCCAGACAGCTGCAAACTAAGAAACGAAAAAGTGCAAGTACTGCTGTGCTTTTCACTTGGTAGCCTACAGCGTTATCATGTAGGATTGGAGTGGGATTTTTTTTTCAATCTATGATGTTGAAAATCACTCAGTATATGTAGTTCAGCATTCTTTGTTCAAGGTCTTGAACCTGAGCATCTAGCTGTCTTGGAAAATATGAGCATTTTGTATGCGATTAAACACCTTCAGAAACACTGAAAAAGACTCAACAGCAAAGTAGCCTGTACTGGGTTTCATACAGGCTAATGCATCAGGCACTGTCCAGCCAATGGCTGTGCAAATCAGCTCTTGTGATTTTGATGCAATTGTATAGTGACTTTAGCTCCTGGTTGCAATGAAATTGATATTTCAGAAATACTTCAAGTGTTTTATTTGTTTTACGTGTAATTAAGCAAGCTGGCACCATGTAAGCTTCCCGATCTTTGTGGCTTACATTTTGAGAAGCAGTGCTCATAACAGATGCTCAGCTATTGTCATAAATTTGGAATGGCCTTTTCGTTAGTTAAGTTGAACTTTTGGGGGGATTTAGAAAAACACAGCTAAAAGAAATGGTTGCTTAGTAGAAGTTGAGTAATGTCTTAGTTATTCTGAAGGTATGAAGACTGTGGGGCAAAAACTTTGTCATCACACATGTAGTTTGGTAGCTGTCTGTTGGAATTCCTAATGGATACTGATTTGCATATAGAACTGGAATAAAGCCTTAAGTTACAAATAAACTTTAGATTCTATAGTTGATTCCCAAGTGATTCAAAGCAGATTTGTTTGCAACCTTTCCTTTAAAAAAACCCCTAACTACGGATGCTTGTTTTTGAAAGTGATTCTCCTATTCCATTCTAAACAAATACCAACCCACGAAGATGTTATGTGCTCAAACCTCATTGAAGAAAGTACAAAAAAGTGATTTATCACTGTAGCTTAAAAATGTTTGCTTTAATGTAGCAAAGAATTTTTGAATGTGTGGTGCTGGGTTACCATGACCTAAAAAGCTGAGTGAAAGAACTGATGACTCTGTGTACGTTGAGCCTAATTAAATATTTTTCCATGGCCTTGTGTTTTGTGGTTGAACTGCAGTATTCCTGGATCTGTTGTGTGTTCCCTGCTCCTCTTCATTTCCCCTGTGTGCCCTCCCCTTCTCTCCACAGTGGTCCTGCTCTTACCGCTACTTGTCCATCCGGCAGTGCAACAGGTTACGGTGGCTTTGGCTGTGGCCGGTCCAGAATCAGGCACGTGGTGATCCATCAGCCTAGCCTCTGCATTTCTGTAGAATCTGGAAAAGCTTGTGGTCATTCATGTGTTGGTGGCTGAAACAAACAACTGTGGCAACTGTTGCAGCTTCCTGGCCGCTTGCTGTACAGGGCTGTCTTAGTGCCTTTGTCACTGAAGTATGGCATTTTGCTCCCGCGATGCTGAGTTCAGATGTTCCAGGGACAGTTGAGAAGACTAGAGCTAGCTGTGTGATTTTGTGAACTTTGTTTCATCTTGCAAATAACTGTCTGTCCCTTTTGGTCACTAAGGTAGATTTAGAAGAGAGGTGGCTTGATTTGAGGACAAAGAGAAGGTGACTCTAACTATATATCCATGAGCTGGGCAAGAAGGAGGGAGAGAGGCTGTAGCTTCTCCCTTGATGTCCTGTAAGAGATTATTTCCTCCTGGAAGAGGGGATGGACAAAGGTTCAAGCTGCCAAGGTAGCCCATTGCAAGTGTCTTTTTTTTTTTTTCTTGCTTCAGAGACTTCCTGGCGTGTAAATACAAAGCACCACCATAAAAACTTCTGCCATATGAGCAGTTTGCATGTGTTGTCCTTCATGCAAGTGCTGTTTTCTACATTTGCTAAATTAGATTGGGTGGTGTCTTATTGCCCTTTGTATCCATTGTCCTTGGCTGGGCTCATCTTTGAGGAACAGTCACAGCCAAACCCATAAGAAATTAGTTTGATTAAAAAGACCCCCCAGATCTTTAGATTAGAGATTTATTATCCCTAAAATTAACATGAGAATAAGTGTTTTATGATGGGAGAGCAGCCCTTTGTTTTAGCCATTTGGTTTTGCTAATAGGACAGTTTTACTTAAGAAGCAGACTGTTTTGATGATGGAGTTTTGTGGAACTCTTGAGGATTCAGGGGTTAGGATTAGGCCGGAGTGCTGAGGCAAATCCCCTTCATCCTTATTCTGAGAAGTATGGAAGAGTTTTTCAAGACTGCAGTTTAAAGTCCTGCTAGGTTTATCTGGCATGTTGGATGATTCAGCTATTCTGATGCTTTTTTTTCACTTCCCAGCATTGTGTCTTGGAGATAGAAGTAGTGAGGAGGAGGGGGAGCACTGTGTAGAGGAATGCTGTTCCTGGGGGCGGGAGTGAGCTGGTATTGGAAGTATAGACCTACACCCAGTGAAAATTCTTTGCTTTTGAAAACAAGAATCTCTGAAAAGTTATTTTTCCTCTTCCAGTTAACTAACTGAGCCTTATTTGAAGTGGTTAGGCTGGGTCTGCTGGGCAGAAAGTACATCCATGTGTTCTGCAGAGCCATCCTTTCTGGGAGTTTGCTTGTAGTGCTGATTCTGTTCAGGCTAGCTCATCTTTGGGAGCCTGTTGAGGTTGTGCTAGTCTAGTCTACTCTAAAGAAAGCAGGGATTATCATTTTGTATAAATACTCCTAAAGGTCTCATACTTGATCCCAGAATGTATTACATTTTGCTTTGTATTTAAGCAGTACAATGCACGTTGGTTCTATATATACGTGTGTGTGTGTACACAGCTATAAAGATTCTATCTGAGCTAGTGGTAAAAAGGTTCTTTCAAAAGCTTGTATGCCATTACTGCATGCATCTCAAGATAGTGACCTTCTAGCATATTAGTGCAGTCTTTAGGAAAATTATTTTAGTGCTACTGAACAGAGAGGTTCAGCTTTCCAGATTTGGAGGACTGTTTTCTTATTCATATAAGAGAAAAATAATCTGTCTCCTTTTTCTGCATTTCTGTCACCTGCTTTATACTCTGGGAAATGATGCATTAGGTTTTTAATGTGATCACTGCTGTTCTGTATAGTTTCTGTCATCAGCTAGTTAAGTGCCAACTTGAATGCATCAGCTTTGATAACTCAGATAATCTTCAGTATAAATGCAGTTCTTGTTGGAATTGCTGTTCACTGTATTTACCAGTGTTTCTGTATTGGTTATTTTATCCATCTTATGAAGGGGTTTAAATAAGCTATTGTGTGTCGCCCCCACTTTTGTAGCTGCACCCTGTGCTTTGGGGAAGCAGTTAGGATTACCTGAAATTTGTTTTGTAGTCAAAGGATTTCCCTCTCCTCCTGCACTTTCTCGTTAAGAGTTGCTTTTAGATTGATTTCTTTATTAAATATTATTGAACATATGTGTTTCTTTTTATAAAATAGTGGTATAGTTGAAACCATTGTCCAGGGGTAGACTGAATTTACTAAACTGAGGTTTGGAGAGGGGAACAGTAGCAATGTGAACATAAAAGACTATGCAGTAATTTGCATTAAAATAGGATCTTTAAAATTTTCAGTGCTGTTTTTTTATATAGAGTGATGGGTTATTACCTTTGAAGCCTGTTCATTAATGTTTTAAGACTGTGAAATACCCAATTTTGCTAAGCTTCATGCTTTGCCTTCCATTATTTGAGGCGAGCAGCTTGAACTGTGCTATGCATGTTTTATTGTTTATATTTGAACACTTTTTATGTTATTTGAATTAAAAATCGTACTTGAAAATGTGATAATGATTTGACATTTGGACCACAGAACAACACTGACTTTGAAAAAATGCTTTCGTTGAAGAATTCTTTGTCTAGTGTTTGGAAAAGAAAACAAACCCCAACTGCTGGATGAGTTCTAATAAGGTAAATCCTTTCGAAGAAAAAGGGTTCTGGAAGCAGTATATGTGTATATGGGGGCTCAATATGTGCTTGTCAGATATGCTTGCTGTTAATTTTTGCTAATATAAAGAGGATGTTTTGGCCTCTTCACTGGTCTCTGTGTGTGATAGATGTTCTGCATTTTGATTCAATCATTATTTCTTACAGTTATTTGACTGCTGATCTTAAGAATCTCTGTTCTTACCATTTTACCAAAAGTACTAAGTTTCAAATTTTTCACTGAATGAACTTCTGTCTTACTAATAGAAATTCCATGCATTTAGATTTTGAAGGGTAACACAATGAGGAAAGTTCCAGTTCTGCACCACTCTTATGATAGCACACATAGCTACTGCATTAGTAAATGTTTTTTTGTAAGCTGAATGAAGTTTATGAACCTAGCTGTGTCATTCTTGGCAGCAGTAGTATTGAATAATAAGGAATTCACCCATATGCCATAGATAAAGTAGGTATATTTTTACAGAATATCTTAGAAACGGTTTGGTTGGTGTGGTTTTGTTTTGTAAAATAGTTAAAATTTTTCTCTCTCAAGATACCTTTAAATCAAGTAAGAAAACTTTCTTGAAAGTTAAATTTCATGCAATATCCTAAATTTCATTTGGCTAGAATCATGACTAGCCAACTGTAAGTAGCTGTGGTATACAAGAAAACATACTTCAAAGGGCCCTTCTGTGAATCCATCTTTAGTAAAATGGCCTATAAATTAGGATCAGAGAGACTCAAACTTGCCACTTTTTTTCAAGAGGTAAAGTTTGGAGGCTGTTTATGTTGTTTGCTTGTTGTTTTTTTTTTGTTTGTTTGTTTTAAAGAAATGCTTCTCTGTTGCTTTCTTTAAGCCAAAGTCTTCCATAGCAAGTGTGTTCCATCAGTTTTATTAATTGTAGTGTTAAAAAAAAAAAAAAAGGATATTTTCAGATTTATTTTTTTTCTGTTCTGTGTGGGTGTCGTTGGTTTTGTTTAACATTTCATATTGTTCAGTGAAAGTTTCAAATAAGTATATTGTATTTTAACACTCCTGCATTCTTTATGATGTGAAAACTCAATTCAGCTCCAGCAAAACCACGGGAGACAATGATATTCCATGGATGAGGCATCACTTATGCACTGAAAATGAAAATCAATATTCAGATTATCTGTATGCTTTATTAAACACTCCCCACTTTATAAATTCCCTTGTTAATCCCCACTCTAAACCTTCCTCCCAGATTTTTGAAGTTCTTTGCAAAGTTACTTTTTCAAGGAAGAGGTTTTGTCACCCAGGATTGGGATAGTATCCATCAGGATGAAAATGACCAGCCACTGATCACAGTCTTGCTTGAATTCTAGGTAATGTGCATGAAGCCACATGAATTCTCATTTCAAACTTTTCTTCCCCACAGCAGTTCTTCATGTAGAACCACTTCTTTGAACAATACACCGATTTTCTTGGTTCTTTAACTGAAGTGCTGTGGGAGATAGCCATTTGATGTGTCCCTGAGGAACATTGTTAATAGTGGAAAAGGAACTTGAAAAGCTTATTGTACTTCCGTAAGTGGTTGTGAGCAGATAACTCTTTCCCAGTTTCAAAAATATGATGGTGTAAAAGCTCTCCAGTGTGATGCTATCAGGTGCATTATACTAATATTGTTTATCTTGGTCTGGCATTGTCGTGTTTTAAACAAAGTCAGACATAAATCATGCAGTCGCTCTCTCACTCCCCCCCCTTTTTGCCCTCCCCCTGCTCCCGGAGGGATGGGAAGGAGAATCAAAAGAATGCAACTCCCACAGGTTGAGATAAGAACAGTCCAGTAACTAAGGTATAACACAAATCACTACTGCTACCACCAATAATAATAATGATAAAGGAAATAACAAGGGAAGAGAATACAACACCTCACCACCCGCCTACCGATAATTCCCCCAGGAGCCCAACCAAGGACCGACCGATACCTAGTCCAACCTTGCAGTGTCTCCTAACCCTTCCGGGTAACTCTCAGTTACATCCTGGGCATGACTTGCTGTGGTATGGAATACCTCTTTGGCTACTTTGGGTCAGGTGTCCTGTCTCTGCTTCCTCCTGGCTTCCCCTCCTCCCTGTCAGAGCATGAGACTCAGAAAGTGCTTGGCCAGACCAAACATTTGAGCAGCAACTAAAAGCATCGGTGTTATCAGCACTGTTCCCAGGCCAAAAATCAAAAACACAGCGCTGCACCAGCCACCAAGGAGAAAAAATGACTGCTACTGCTGAACCCAGGACAAGCATTTAAACAGAACTTGTAAATAAATGTTTTGTGGAATTATTCCAGATTTGCAGAAGGTTGTTTTTTATCCCTGAATGGTTTTGTTTTTGGTTTTTTTTTTTGTTTTGTTTTGTTTTTTTTTTTGATACGGAGAAACCCCACAGGAATGAGACAGTTGAAAGGTCCTCAAGATCTTGAGTGGAAAGATGAATTAGAAAAGCAATGGAAACAGAAAGTGAATTGCAGTGATGCTGTTTCGCTTGGTTCCTTCTCAGAGTTAGGAGATTATGACTCTGAAAGGATAGTTTACTGCAGTGAGCTAGCATGTATGTGGAGTGTGCTGTTCATGCCTGTTTGCCAGCAAGTCCTCAAGGGTTTTCATAGTTGGCAGCTGTTGCATCTGTAGCAGGAATGTAGCCAGTTAAAGTTGTTATCTGGTCATTTTAACTTTGCTTCAAAGAAGTTGAGATGTGGGGGAAAAAGTCTTGCCTTGTTCGGTGTGGTGGAATGAAGCCACACTGGTACTTAATTTTTCTTTTACAGATCTGTGAGTTTTGTGAAATGAGGAAGCCCTGAACTGCATTAGCAATTTCTATTTTTATGCCATTGTTCACAGGTGTCAAAATATGTTGTCTTATCACATGGGTGGAGAGATGACTTAAATTTAATGCTTTTGAACACACACTTATCAAGTCCAGTGGTGATCAGTTTTTGTCTTTTTCTCAAGTATATTTGAAAATATTCAGTAAAGCATTTCATCACTTAATTTTTAAAGAGCTGTCTTCAATGTCTCCAGTTCTGTAAGTCAAGGCATCCTTCCTGCTTTGAAGAAGTTAGTGCAAGGTTGATGGGCAGGTTCAAAGTTAGCAGACTACTGACTTCCTACATACTTTTGTTACACTTTTGTGCGATTTTGGCACTTAAAAACCTGTGATTTGAGTGTGTAAATTTAGTGTTGTCTTCCTAGTTAATCATCTTGTTATTCAGTAGTACGTAATGTTTGTTTTATTGATTGTGTTCATAGAGGGTCAAAAGTATGAAAATATTTTAAGGGAACATCAATTTAAAGCAAAATTAAGAATGAAGTTACCTTTCAGAACAGATTGTATGTTGTATTTCATGACTAGAATGAAGCCATGTTGTTCATAATGGGAAAACCCCTAACTGTCTCCATTATCATTTTGAACTTAGAGTTAAAAGTGAGTGTTGGAAATAAAGATAATTCTGTATGTCACCTACACAGGCAGTAGAAAATACTGGTGTAGAGATATGGAGTGTTAACTTTCATCAGTTGGATGACAGACTTTAAAGGTTAGAAACTGATATTTAAAGTCACTGTTCTTGGTGCAGCTGAAGGGTGCCAATAATTCCAGCTGTTTTTTTGAGGTTTTCTTTTTGAAATGATGCCCGTGTATTTTGTTAAGGTACCCAAATCTTCAGCTTCCTTCCTTCCAGCTTCTGTTGATTCCAGGGTAGCTAAACACGATTTTAACCACCAGTTGCTGCTGTCTCACCCTGTCCTCCCTGTCCCTATCTTGTATCCTCTCCATTGTGCAGGCTTCTGTGACTGAGACCCCTGTTGACCCATAGCTGTACCCTTACTCAGTAAAAGGCAGATAGGGTGATAACCTGGGTTATAAAACAGCTGTACAGCTCAGCAGGAGTTTGAGAAGCACCAACAGTGCACAGGGTGGGAAGGAGCAGCTGTTTTATAAGGCAGGATGGTACTGCAGCAGTGGTATTTAAATTGATGTATGCCACCATGGATCTGCAGTGTAGGCTGTGTGGTCTCATTTATGAACTGATAATGGAAGACAGGAAAATTATTATTATAGTGTTAATTTAGCATGTGAATTACTGGTAGGATTGGAGAATTTTCTGCTTCTTATATGGAAGACTTGTGAAATTGCATTTGGTCCTGGTGTGGTGAGGAGTCTGAAGACCTTACAAGAGATTCAAAGCTTGTTCTGACCCTGGCTATTGCTTATTCTCATTGAGTTTTGCATGACTGTCTGTGGGTTACTTTCCATTTTCTTCATCAGCAGTGTTTCTGCTGTGTAGCACTTAGAGCACTGAAGTTTATTTTTATGGAAGTGCTGGTACAGATTGCTAAGTAAATGATATGTCTTGTCTTTTGTCTGGCATGTGCAGCTTGCCCACTTCACAACATACAGCATGTGCTGTCACTGTGATTCAGCATGGGCAGCATTTCAGGAAGGCTTCTGCATTATGGACCATTGAATCTAGAGCCCTCTTTCAGAGTCCTCATGTAAATCATGCTGCTTCATGGCTAGCCTGCCTTTGTAGGCTGCTTTTGCCTGCCTACTATTTAAGAAAGTCATAACTGTCCCTGGGGACTTAAGTCACAGGCTCTGCAAAGGTCTTACAGATCTGATCGATCTTTTCTGTTCTTTTGAAGTAGTTTGGTTAGTACATGACAGCAGAGGAGGTAAGTGCCTGTCTTACCTGCTCTGATGATAGTAATAATCTAAGATAATTTGTTTGTAAATGTTACCGTATTTTGGATGTTACATTTAGCAAGGCTAAGTGTTACTCTCTTGGATAAAATTCAGCATTGGAAAGCAAAGACTGCATTTCCAGAGATGGTGATTGAAAAGCTGTGTGTACAGATGAAAATGATAAAGTGCTAATTATGACTAGCCCAGCACGTGGCTAGGATCGTATATGAAAACAGTAAAATTTTGTTGTAATGGCATCTTAAATTTTGTACTTCTGCTGTAACAGCAAGAATCCGCCACTGTCTGGTCCCTCCCGAACTACTGAGCTGCCAGCATTTGAAAGACAAAAGGCTTATTATGCTTTACCTTTTGTATCGTTCCTGTCTTTTTAAACTTCAACCTGTAATTTCATTACTTTTCTAAGGATGCTCCACAGCAAGTAAATCAATCCAGCCGTAATTCCGCCTGCCCTCTTTGCAGTTGCACTGCGAGTTGCACAATGAGCTGCCTCAGAGAGGGGAGCTGGCTGAAATCTAACACTGTGCTGTAGGAATGGGTAGGGGCACCGGTTCATCTTCAACCAGCTCAGTTATTGAAGCCAGTGTGGCACTTTTGCGTGGCTGGCCTTACCAGGGAAGGGATAGGTTTCTACAGGGTGGGATTCAGAGTTGTTTAAAATGCAAATGCAAGCTGGCAGTGCTGGTGAAAGCAGCAGTTGCTGATGTTCCCCTACTTCCACACTGTCCTGTCCCTTTGTCAAGGGAGGCATTGCTGTATGCAGTGGACTAAATTAAGGGAGTGCTCTAAGTTAAAACTGACAGTTTTTTTTTAATCTCAAGTCCGTGGCCTGCTTTACCATATAGCTGCAGAAGTGTTTTACCTCCACTACCAGGAAGGGTGTGAAAGCAAGTGGCCAACAGCTAGAGGCAGACAAGGCTTGCTTTTGTCTGGCTGCAATAATTTAAAGTGCCTTCGAGTGTTTATTGAGCAACGGCTTCACTTGTGGAAGTGTGGGGTATTTTATGTTGTGAAACATCTGGAATGGGGATGAAATGATCATACGAGTGTGTTACAGAGGCAAATAAATGGCATAAAGATGAAGGTGGACTGTGTGCTTGTAGGCTTGTTAAGAAAATTAATTCTGACAGGGGAGCAGATTCCTTTCTGAAGAACAGAAAGGATTCTGTGGATTTTGGTGGAAACAGCAATGATTTTGAAGGACTCAAATAAGGGCATTTGAAAATACCTGAAAAAACCTAATTAGAATTTGATGTCTCTGTGGTCTTAATTCTCTTCACAGAACATTTCTGCTGGTCGTGTAAACTTTCTTGCTTACACTGAGGAAAGCAAAAAGTAGATGCAGTGTCTTATAGTTACACACTGATAAAAAGCAGGGAAATGCAGATCATAGGAGCTAAACAGAAGAGGGAAAATTATGGTATTGCATTGAATGAGAAAGAATTGTGTATTTGGAGTCAGAATGAAGGCTTTAACATATCTTTTTTTTTGCTTACATAACTATAATAGATTGGGTTCTACCTTTAGTTAGTTAAGAAACATTCAGTTACATCTTGTATATAGTCACAAAGTACAGAAAATCACAACTTAAACGTAAATCTTCTCTGGAAACCCAGTGGTTAAATTGAGTGTTCAAAAGACAGTGCTACATGTTAAAATTGAGATCAGTATTTTGATATGCATCAGTTATGCCTTATAGACTGTAAACCTTCAACTGTCAGATGTCTCTATTTTATTGTTCTTCGCCAAGTAAGGAATGGGAAAGCATTCTCTAGTCTAAATATTAATTTTTAACATGTTTGGGTAGTGAGAACAAGATTAGCAGTTACTAATAGCAGCTGATCTCAGGGGGAAGAAGTTCTGATTAATTTACTTCAACGACTATAGAGAATAATTTTTTTTTTTTGGTGGGTATTAATAGAGCACTTAGTACCCACTCCTGCATGTGCAGTACCCTCTCATTTTATGAAATCTTACATTTTCTTATCTTCTTACATTTGTGTTGGTTCAAATTCTGTATTTTACTGGTGTATAGAACTTGGGTATGAGAAGTCATTTTTAATCATCTGCTTGATCTCATCAGACATCAGTAAGCCATAGCTTGGGGGTCATATGTAATCTGTCTGGATAATTAATTGATTGAGCCATTCAAAGGCTCCTGCAGAAGAGATGAATGGTGCTCCTGATGACAGTCTGAAAGCAGACTGCTTTCCTCTACCAGCTTCTTAAGAGGCGTCCATGTTTCCAACACACATTTTGGTGAAAAGCTGAGCTTACTCATTTTTGCTGTGTGCATGGTCCTCAGGACACATGACAATGTACGTATGCAGACCTTCCAGCAAATATCAGATGCAATGGGTATGTGATCTGCTGCTTCTGCAAAGAGTTTTGTCTGTTCTGCAAGTGCAGTAGGTCTGTGGTGTGACAGGGCTGAAAGAAAGCAAGACTCATTGAGCTCTGTACTGGCAACAGAAGTCAGCTTATTCATGAATAATTGATTTAGGAATTGACATCTGCCTCTTCTGTTCTCAGAAACTCCACTCTCATGTACACAGATTAACAGAAACAAAAGCTTCTGTGGCACTTAATGACTTCAAAATGAATGAAGTAGCTATTCTATATATGTGACTGTAGTGCTAAGACCTATACTTTTTCTTGGAGAAATAGCTGAGTATTGCAGATTGCTCCACTGATAGAGGATTTATGCATGTGTCTCTGGAGTTGATCGGTGGTATTTATACAACTTTGGTAGAAATAATGAAGCACCACTTACATAAAGAGATACCCTTTTATAGTACCAATAAGATAAAACTAGGTTTCATTGTTCTACAAGTTTCACTGGAACTGTGTATTTTAGAGATTTCCAAATAGCTCCTGAAAAAAATTAGCTTTGAAATAAGGTGATGCTTGTAGATGCATTTAAGCACAACTTTTCTTCCGCTTTCCATTTCTTTCTAGTATGGCTTGACAGCAAGTTCTTCAGTATGGCTAGATTAGAGGAATATTTTTCCTCACATGTTCTCCAGAAAGCCTACAACAAAAGTGAGATTTGAGATTTGCATTTCCATTAAATTGTGTGAGGGGGGTTGGAAAGTTTTCCTTTCTAGCCAGTGGAAACAAGACTGATTGTTCCAAGCTACAAGGGGAAATTTGACATTTCTTAGTCATGTGTCTATAAAAGAAAAGTTTCAATGTCTTTTTAAAACTTACAATGTTTTATTTGCATTTTATCACCTCAATATGTAAGAGTGATTTTGGAGTTGTTTTCCTCGTCAGAAAAGTACGTCCTGTTCCTAGCACAAAGGTAGAGCCAGTACTGTTTCATACTTGAGGCAGCTGAACAGGAAGCTAGTGATGATGATGGTTTAAATCAGCAAACTAGGGAAGAGAATGGTTTAAGTGAATGTTAGGTATGATCTTTCCTACTTTTAACTGGAGAAATTTACAGTTCAAGTATACTATTTAGGACAAAGAAGAGACTCAGGCTGTCTTTTGTTTTGACTTCCAGCAACATAGGCTTAAGATATAAAAGCTTGGGGAATAATCAAAGATACATTATCAGATGCATTGTTGGTATTCCTCGTTGTAAGAA
Source organism: Pezoporus wallicus (assembly GCF_028554395.1). Classification (NCBI taxonomy): domain Eukaryota; kingdom Metazoa; phylum Chordata; class Aves; order Psittaciformes; family Psittacidae; genus Pezoporus; species Pezoporus wallicus. The sequence goes on from NW_026638903.1 coordinate 3,255,860, forward strand.
ACAGCATTTGTGTGGTTACTGAACCCCAATAATAGGCACCTTGAAATGAGAAATAATTACCAAGTAATTATTCTTGTATACAATGTATCTGCTTGTACAGGTGAAAGCTACTATGATTTCATGTTCAAACGGTCACTGTATTAGTGTATCTGTATAATATTTTCAATCTGTAAACAGTTGCTTACCCCTGTCATAAGACAGAAAACCACAGAACTAGTTAACTGGCTCATAGTTTTTATTTAGGCCATAACCATAAACTGCTGTTTATGTTGAAAATCAGTTTTATATGTCTGCAGTATAAAGAGTTTTGAAATACTAGCCACAAATATCAGCAAGTATTGGTTTTATTGTTAATATTAGTTTTGTGTATTTTGTGTAAGTACTTGCTTGCGAAAAGCCAGTTTACTAGCAAAGGAATTGGTATTTTTCTCGACTGTGAAGCAAATTGTGACTAATAAGGAATCTGACATTTAAAAGTTTACTAACTAATAAGCCATGGCCATGCAGGTTTTGAATGATAAATTTTCACTTGCTCTTGGGTTTATAGCATGCCTTTGAGAAGAAATCAGGATTAAAATGTTACACAAAATGTAAGGTTTAAGTTACCTCTTGTAACATTGGACAACTGTGTCTTATCTATTAGCACAACAGTAATTTCGGAAAGTAATTTATCAGCTGTCACCCAAATGGAAATAATATTTGTCAGGGGATGGAATGAAGTGTTCTGCAAAAAATTAATGAAGAAAACTGTGGCTAAACAACAGCTTTATAAATAGAAATTTTGACTTTACCAAAGCAGATATTCCAGTTACCTTTTCCAAAGAAGATTCATTATTTTCATTTAAGACTGCTAGCAAGAAAAAAAGCTGCAGTTTTGTCTGTTTGTGATTCTGTATATACCATCAGCAGTTTAGTGTTTAGAACATGGAGCTCTTTCAGTCTGCTCAGATTATAAAGAGAATAGGTTTTGTTAAGAGCAATTAGGTGCTTTTTCATTTTTCCCATGTGTGTTAGGCTTATTTTTCCATTTAGTCTTGGGTGAAACACATTTAAGAATTTTGAAAATTAGTTATAAGTCTAAATATGTGTACAACTTTTGTTCCTAAAGTTTAGCTTACCTTTTTGTGTTTAATAGAGGAACTTGACATATTAGTGTGCAATATGAAACACTTTCAGACTGACACTTTTAGCTGTCAAAACATGTCAATATAAATTATGTTGATCATTGTGAATTTCTGGTCATTGTGAAATCTTGACATAATGTTAAGTCTGTTGTAATCACTTTGTAGGAACTGTATGCAGGGGCATTTTGAAGGGTAAAATGGACCTACAGATAGTAAGTGTATTTGGAGTGATGTCGAAGATGTCTTTTAGCACCCTATCTAGTCTGATTTTTGTCTGCTATTTTTGCTGCCATTGTTCAAGATCCATTGTTCAAACATCTTTTAGAATAACATGTACAGATCACATACAAAAGAATCTCTGAACCTTCTTGTGTCAGATCTTGAAAATGATAGTCGTTTCATGGGACTAAATTCAATAAATAGGCTTTTTAGCCTCCAGTGCTAACAAAAATAAATCAGAGATGTTATGAGGTGTATTTTGTGGGGTTTATGTTACTGCAGGTGTTAATTTTGATGGATGTGTCCTTGTGCTCTGGAATACTTAGTTGGATCAGTGCTGGGACCGATTTTGTCATCTTTGTCAGTGACATGGACAGTGGGATTGAGTGCACCCTCAGCAAACTTTCCGATGACACCAAGCTGTGTGGTTTGGTTGATATGCTGGAGGGAAGGAATGAAATCCAGAGGGACATTGACACGCTTGTGAGGTGGGCTGATGCCAACCTTATGAAGTTTAACCATGACAAATGCAAGGTCCTACACCTGGGTCAGAGCAATCCCAAGCACAGCTACAGGTTGGGCAGAGAAGAGATTCAGAGCAGCCCTGCGGAGAAGGACGTGGGGGTGCTGGTTGATGAGAAAATGAACATGAGGCAGCAGTGTGTGCTTGCAGCCCAGAAAGCCAACCATATCCTGGGCTGCATCAAAAGGAGTGGGACGAGCAGGTCGAAGGAGGTGATCCTGCCCCTCTACTCTGCTCTTGTGAGACCTCACTTCGAGTATTGTGTGCAGTTCTGGTGTCCTCAACATAAAAAGGATGTGGAACTGTTGGAACAAGTCCAGAGAAGGGCCACAAGGATGATCAGGGGACTGGAGCACCTCCCGTATGAAGATGGGCTGAGAAAGTTGTGTCTATTCAGCCTGGAGAAGAGAAGGCTGCGTGGAGACCTCATAGCAGCCTTCCAGTATCTGAAGGAGGCCTATAGGGATGCTGGGGAGGGACTCTTCATTAGGAACTGTAGTGACAGGACAAGGGGTAATGGGTTAAAACTTACGCAGGGGAAGTTTAGTTTGGATATAAGGAGGAAGCTCTTTACTGTAAGGGTGGTGAGGCACTGGAATAGGTTGCCCAGGGAGGTTGTGAATGCTCCATCTGTGGTAGTGTTCAAGGCCAGGTTGGATGAAGCCTTGGGTGATATGGTTTAGTGTGAGGTGTTCCTGCCCATGGCAGGGGGGGCAGGGGGTTGGACCTAGATGATCTTAAGGTCCTTTCCAACCCCAACTATTCTATGATTCTATGAGTCTGTGATCTTGATAGAGTAATTTACAAAGAGCTGGTGATGGTGGATGTTATTGAAAGGATGTTATTTCAAAAACAACAGATAACTAATTAAACTTCTTGTACTACATACAGACAGACGCTCCTCCACATGTCCCATTCTACACTGTTCACCTCCACCTCACCTGTATTCCCATTAACATAAGCTATTGCAGCCAGGCCCAGGGCACATCCGTCCCATGGGGCAGTGGTGATGCCCTATGCAGTGACGGGCATGGGGTGGTTTCCAAGGTCACCCCGTAGCAGTCAGGGTGAGCCAGAGGGCTGCCCTGTCCTGAGGGGCCTCTATGAGCCACATCCTGCAAAGCCCCACTGCGCAGCACCCTACATCTGTGGCGCTGTCCCGCAGGCAGCTCCCCCTCGCCTCCTGCGGCTGCAGGCCCTGAATCCCATTGAAGGGGTGCAGCAGTGCTGGGTCAACCTCACCAGATTTGCTGTTGAGTAAACAGATTTATCAGTTTGCTCTTTATAATTTGATTTTGAGAATATACCATTTGTGCTATTTTTTTCTCATCTTTAAACAAGTCTTTAGTATTGTTCCTGCAACAAAACAACACACTAGAAGTTTGATGATGGTCAGACTTGGCAGTTATTTTTCAGTAGAGTATTTGCTTTGTCTTTTCACTTTTGTACATTGTCTTTTCGCTTCTGTTTTTTTTCGTGCTGTGAATACAGTAACAGCTATAAAACTGATGTGCTCTTGTTTTATTGGCAGTCTTCTCCCTCCTTTTCAGAACCTGTTTTCTTTTGTACATAGGTATTAAGGGAACATGAAATAGCAGCGATACTTCCTGTAATGTCTGTTCAATTTTTTAAGTGGTTGTGGATTAATTTTTATCTTGTTGAGGAAGTTGTAGCAGCTCTCTGGTCACCTGTGATGAGAACCTAACATTATGCAACATTATTTGACTGGTATTTCTCACAATTACTGTTCCATCTGCATGTGATTTACCTTCCTGTTCACTTGCAATGTGATACTGCAGTTAAAACCCAACAAATCCCATACCACTGCTGAAACCCAGGATGGCTAAATCACCAGTGAAGCTTTGAAGATGAATGTGTGTAGCTAATTTGTTTTTGTTCTTTTGTAGGTGATGGATGTGGACACACCATCCTGGGCCCCGAAAGTGGAACTCTTGCTTCAATAAACTACCCACAGACCTCTCCCAATAGTACAGTTTGTGAATGGGAAATTCGTGTAAAGCCTGGGCAGCGAGTTCAGCTCAAATTTGGTGATTTTGATATTGATGACTCAGATTCATGTCATTCCAGTTACTTAAGAGTTCACAATGGGATTGGCCCCACCAGGACAGAGATAGGTAGGAGCTTTTATTATTGGTATTTGAAAGCTATAGACTGGTACAGAACTTGGATATACTGTTGGTACTTTTGTTTCTTCTAAAATTTCTCCTGTTTACCTGCTCTGAGCATAGAGTAACTACTGCAAGTATAGTTAAGTACTTTTTCATAGCCCTACAAAGCTGTTATCATTCAGTTGGATATTGGGCAGGGTAAGATCTTGCCTGAATATATCATACACTGCTTTGTACAGTGTGAATTTTGAGCCTTATGAGAAGTGATGAAAAGAAGGAAGTGTTTTTTATTTACAGGAATATCCAATAAGGTGAAGAAAGGAATTTCAGTAAATCTGTAATTAGAATTGTGTTCTTCCTGTACTTCATATCAAGGAATCATTGAATAGTTTGGGCTGGAAGGGACCTTAAAAGATCTAGTTCCAGCCACCATGACAGGAGCAGGGACACCTTCTACTAGACCAGGTTGTTCAAGGCCCTGTCTGACCTGTCCTTGAACAGTGCCAGGAATGGGGCAGCCACAGCTTCTCTGGGCAACCTGTGCCAGTGCCTCACCACCCTCACAATGAAGAATTTCTTTCTAATATCTGTTCTAAATCTACCTTCTTTCAGTTTAAAGCCATTACCCCTTGTCCTATCATTAAATGCCCTTGTAAAATGTCCCTCTCCAGATTTCTTGTAGCCCCCCTATAGGCACTGGAAGCTGCTCTAAGGTCTCCCTGGAGCCTTCTTTTCTCCAGGCTGAACAAGCCCGACTCTTTCAGCCTGTCGTCACAGCAGAGCTGCTCCAGCCCTCGGAACATCTTTTTGGGCTCCTCTGGACTCACTCGAGCAGGTCCACATCCCTCTTGTGTTGGGGCCCAGAGCTGGAAGCAGGACTGCAGGTGGGGTGTCATGAGAGTGGAATAGAAGGGCAGAATCCTCTCCTTCAACCTGCTGATCATGCTTCTTTTGGTGCAGCCCAGCATAAAGTTGACTTTCTGGGCTGCACACTGCCAGGACACATTGAGCTTCTCATCAACCAACATCCCCAAGTTCTCCTCAAGGCTGCTCTCAGACCATTCTCCACCCAGCCTGTATTTGTGCTTGTGATTGTCTCGACCCAGGTGTGGGACTTTGCACTTGGCCTTGCTGACCTTCATGAGTTAAGTGCAAATCTTTGAGGAGTGCTGTGTGTACTTTAGAAAACTAGACATCAGTGACCAGTAAGTAAACTTACTATTGATGGTACTGCTAGAAAGAACAGGTAAGGAAAGATTCTCTTGTATAGCATATAGGTCTTCGGTACAGGGAGGGAATACAGGTGCAACTAACTTTCTAAAAGTAAAGTGGTAAAGAAAACAGTCATCTGATTTTCTTTCACTGGTGTCATGCTCATTTAAAATACACTTAGCATTGTAGCTCAGCAGATGACCTCTCTGTTTGGGATGCCAGAGTATTCTAAGTCATTGCATTTTGTTTACTGTTATTAAAGCATATGTAAATGTCTCTTCTTGACACAATTCCTATATCCTAAAAAAATGATGTTGTGTAACAATGATAGCAGAACATCCTACATTTTGTTTGTGCATGCAAAAACTAGATGGTAAATGCAACACAGTTCATATAATAATCTTTGATTCTTCTGACTTTCAAGGGAAACTCTCCTGTAATGTTTTTGGGCTTGTTTTTTTCTCAGACGTTTCTCAATAGCTTGCAAAGTTCCTATAAACAGTGGAGAGGGAATTGCAAAACTACGAGGATCTTCATTAACAGAAAAAAAAAAAAGAAAGTTGTATATACATGTTACCTGAAATACCTTTCTTTTTATATGGAATTGTTCTGATTTGAATTGTTCATCTTGACGGTATTAAAGGATGTCAGTCTTCAAAAGTTGTGTAGTTCAGATGTTTCCCATCTTCTGATAATGTCTTTAGTTCAATGTTTGTGCTCAAGAAGAGAACAAATTGAATTTCATTACTATAAGGCAGGGTTTTTTTTAAATAGCAGTGTAACATTATCATCCACATCAAGGTAGGGTTTAAAGGCCCTTGTTGGTTACTTTGCATAAAAATCAAAATGAATTTTCATTCTTCCTTCACTAAAATTAGCTGCTATTTTGCAGATTTGTTTTATTTTCTTTTTTTTTTTTTAATAAAGCTTTATCTGGAGAGAGAGAGATTCACTTCATCTAATTTGGTTTTGTTCAACTCAAATGCCAAGCCACTAAACTGTGTCTTTTTATAAGAGGCCAGTGGAATTTTAGCTTTGGTAACCCTCTTTTCCAACTGTCACCTAGGTAAGTGTGTGTGAAAATAAGTATATGCTTGGAGCTGTTGAGCCAGACTTAGTCTAAAATAGGAAATGCTGCAGTCCTTAAATGGCAAGGAATGTCCAGTTCTGATAAGTTTGTTATTCACTTTTACAAGTGACTTAGTGGGTTCGAGTAAGTTTTCTACTTCATTTGTTCATTTGACGTTCAGCTGTTCGCAGCTGGTGTAGTAGCACAGTATGTTGAGCAAATTTGTGTGTTCTGCTCTCAAAATTAAATCACAGGACAAACAGTGATATTAACAGTGTCAGATACAGATGATGCAGGTTCTTGAATGTTCATGGTTGAAGTAACAAACACTGGAGAGATTAAACAGTGACCTGAATTTGTTTGGAGAAAATTTAGATTTATTCTGAGTTTTTCCATTCAGGACTACTGACATGGTCTAAAATTAAAATACTTGTATTACGTAAAATCTGAAATTCCATGATACCTACTTTAACCCAAAATGACTTGAAACTTGGCTGATTAGGTTAAAAAAAAGCATTAGGAGTAAGTTAGTTCATTGATAAACAGAGAAGGTTTCTAATGAAGCTTTTAAGGACTAGTTCTCCTTGCAAGTCTTTTGAATATTTATCAATGTATCAAAAGAAGATACAAATCCATGATGTTAAGTTTGTCTCTAGTTTAAGTAAGAGCTAGAGGTGTTTTTTATTAGATTTCATCACAGTCCAGTCATTGTGCATCTACAGTCAGGTGTACTTATTTAATATAGACAGCGTAAGCCCAGACCTCTAGGAGCAGAGAATGTACACTACTGTGGGAATTCCCTCTCCTGTTGTAATGTTGCTGCACAAAAGCACTTGGAGTCCTTTAGTGGATAAGTACAGAAAAAAATAGCAATATTACATCTTCTGCATGCACCGTTGGCAGTCATGTTTTGTACGTTTCTATTGCCTGTTTTTTGAAAAGATTGCTAAAAATCTGTGGAGAGGCCAGGGGAGAGTTAGAAAATGATTTATAGTCTCAGAAGTATATGTCTTGCCATGAATCAGAAGGTACATTAGTCTACAGTTTGTCGAAGGCTGTATCTCCATGGTGCATGCACCCCTGAATAGTTTATCCAATCTAGATTTAAATGTGTTGCCTTGTGTATTTGCTTGAAGGCGAGTATAAATGGTGTCTTGAGGACAGTCTGACCTACCCTGAGAGCAGTCAATTGTGTGACAAGATCCAGTGACTGAAAAAAGGAGAAGTGGTAGTTGAAAAAATGGCACAGTTCATCATAATTAATGTAGTTAGTTAATCATCGAAATACGATTTAAAGCAAAACATAGGGTCAGTGTGGAGCCTTACTTATTTGTTAACTATTGCTGATAATCAGTTTAAGTAGTGAATTGAGGTAAAGTTATATTTGTATTTTATAAATTTCATTAAACTATTTTATTTTTTTTTCCATTAGAAAATACCCTTGCTATGTTCAAGACATAACTGAATAAGTAACATTCAGAAAGCTCTGAATAATGATAGGAAATCGTATTTAAATTTTTTTAAAATTATATTAGTATTTGTGAGCGTGGTTCACTTTTTAAAGGGATTTGACATATTGTATTCATTTGTGTTATATTTGTATTTGTTTTGTATTATATTTGTTAAGAACTACTCCTGCAGGACAGTGTTATTCCATTCCCTCTACTTTAGTATTGTAATTTGCTTTTAGTTGAGAAATGAGTCTGGCTTCTTTTTTCCCTATTTTATGTTATACTAAAATAGTTATTACCAAGAAAGCAAATAAATGGATGGTAAACTGAAACATATGCAATGTCATTTGCTGCTGGTGATTATCCATTTGATTATCCACTGTAGAATTTTAATAGGGTTTGTCCTGGGTTTAGCAGTAGCAGTCAGTTTTTCTCCTTCTTGGTAGCTGGTGCAGCGCTGTGTTTTGACTTTCAGCCTGGGAACAGTGCTGATAACACTGATGTTTTCAGTTGTTGCTAAGTAATGTTTACCCTAACCAAGGACTTTCTGAGCCTCATGCTCTGCCAGGGAGGAGGGGAAGCTGGGAGGAAGCAGACAGGACACCTGACCCAAGCTAGCCAAAGAGGTATTCCATACCAGAGCACGTCATGCCCAGGGGGGGTAACTGGGAGTTACCTGGAAGGACATGGGGTCTTTTGGGTCAGACTCATTTTTTGGCAAGTGGTATTGTATTCTCTTCCCTTGTTATTTTCCCTTATCATTGTTGTCGTTGGTGGTAGTGCTGGTGATTTGTGTTGTACGTTGGTTGCTGGACTGTTCTTGTCTCAACCTGTGGGAGTTGCACTCTTTCGATCCTCCTCCCCGTCCCTCTGGGAGCAGGGAAGGGGAGAGCCCCTTAGTTGGGCAGGAACCCGGGCCTCGACCCCCCCCCCCCCCCCGCTGTCTGGCTAGGTTAAACCACGACAGGGTTATAGATGGTTTACAGTATTGAATGATCAAGGGAACCTATAGAACAGAAGCATGGGGGGGGGGGGGGGGGGGGGGGGGGTGTGTTTGATTACTTTTTGTTTTATTTTTCTTAATTGATTAATAAACTGATCAGTATTTTACTCAAGTTTTTAGTTAGTAGGACTGGAGAATTCATCCAGGTGGTGTTATTTGGTAGTAATTCTAGGACTTCATGGGGCAAGTATTGTCAATATCTACAGACTGCAGCATCTCCATTTAAAATGTATTATTTTTGGTCATTTTGGATGGCAAGAGAAGTATCCAGATGCAGAATCTCTGTTAGATTTTATAGTTACAGCAAAAAAGAAAGTGAACCAACTGGCAGTTTATATTAATGGTACTCATATATCCATGTATGTTAATGCTGAACTGGAGTGAATCGTGCTTGCTCTTGTCCAAAACTAAGGAAAATAGTTGATGGAAACCATGAAATAGTTGACAAGAAGTGCCCCAAGAGCTGTGGGAAGAGATGGGCTTTTTTCTCGCTTGCTTCTCTAGATGCTTCTCATTGCACTGACTTGATCCTTTTCCTTGACAGATTACTTGAGATCTCTGAAGAACTAAGTGTGGGGGTTATGCCTGCTACACGTGAATGGGATAAGGTCACATTTATTTGCAAGTGTTAAAGGTCTGAGAGACACCTGTGGACAGTGGCAAAAGAAATGCATTACCCATATTCTGCCATTTGCTTTAAATGGTCACTGACTACGTTATTTAGTGCACATGTATTTGTTTTTCACTATTCACCAAAAGTAACATGAGCTTACACTGCAAATGAAAAGAGATACTTATTACATATGTTGATTTTGGTCCATGTCTGTTCTTCCACTCCTCTCTATAGGAAAATACTGTGGGTTTGGTTTTCAAATGGATGGTTTAATTACTTCAAAAAGTAATGAAGTCACAGTACAGTTCATGAGTGGAACACATACTTCTGGACGTGGATTTCTTGCAGCTTATTCAACCACTGAGAAATCAGGTATTTATAATCATTTGGTATTTTTCATGTGCTGGTAAAAGTAGAGCTAAGAAACCAGAACTAATTTATTTATTTACACATTTTCGCAAATTACCTTCTAAAAATGAAGACTTTTACTATGGCCTTGCTGGTACTTCTGTGTAGGAAATTGGACTGTAAGTTACTGTAGCTTTAAAAAAATAGTATCAGACCTTACCTTGGGTAGCAGAGGAAGAATCAGAGTCATTTGTTATGAATTAAAGAGCTGGTTCAGATAAAGGACAAAATGCATTTGTTTTTCAGGTAGCACTCAAGGTGACAGATAATAAGTTTTCTTATCGAGCTATATGTATTTGTACAGTCATGGAAAATTTTATTTCAGTAATGGTATTCTGTACTCCCTCAGCTCTTTAATTATATAATCTGCTGACTACTTTTTAGTCTTTTTGCAATTTCTGTGGGTTTTCTGATTCTTTTCTCTCTGTATTTTGCACTGTATATGCTGATACACAGTAGACAAAAAGTGAAAGTATCAGCCATGGATGTAAGTAACATGTCACTCTAGTATTTGTTCCCTATGCTGCCTATTTTCAGTACTGCAGGACTGTTAAATGCTGAAAACGCAGGTCTGTTTAGTTAGTTTATTAATTTAATTTTGAATTTTGTGAAAAGAGCATAAGTTTGCATCTCTGAAAAAGAAAAGATGTGGAATTATTGATTTTAAAGTTGAAATTAAAAATTGCTGAGCTGAATGAATTTGGTAGGTAGTTTCTTGCCTTCCTTGGATATGCACCACTCTCCTAGCATCTGTTTGGTTTGGCATCTTGAATTTGAATGTTACCTCTATGAATTAACTGAGAAGCTGCCGTGAGGCTTGGTTTTCCTAATTAGCCGTTTATTGTGGCTTCTCAGTACTCTTACAGGCTTCTGAACCTTCAGGAGCTATAGATTACCTTATTTTTTAGATTGGATATAAGAAGGAAATTCTTTCCTGTTAGGGTGGTGAGGCACTGGAATAGGTTGCCCAGGGAGGCTGTGAATGCTCCATCCCTGGCAGTGTTCAAGACCAGGTTGGACAAAGCCTTGAGTGAGATGGTTTAGTGCGAGGTGTCCCTGCCCATGGCAGGGGGGTTGGAACTTGATGATCTTAAGGTCCTTTCCAACCCTAACTATTCTATGTTTCTGTGAGCCTATGGTTCTATCTTAGGCTCTCTGAGGTATAGCTATGAATTAAAACTAAGTTGCATAGAAAACAAATTTTTGTAGTATGTTCTTATCTTCTTATCTATGTCACTTTCTCAATGGATTTCCCAGTTACTCAGGCAAATTACCAAGGTTCTACTGTGATACAAAATCTGTTGCAAGAAAATTTGGTAGGAACTAAATGTTTTTTTCATTCTGAGGCTTCTGGTTTTGTGTACTTTAAAAAGCCTACTCAAACTTGTTTTCTGTATCATCCTCTTGACCTAACATTTTTTCTTTCCAGACCTAATTACCTGTCTAGACAATGCAAGTCACTTTTCCGAACCAGAATTCAAGTAAGACTGATTTTTTTTTTTTTTTTAATCTGTTTTCCCCTCAGTCTCTTTAAAGGAGTAATTTTAGTGTTTTCGCTTCACTGTTACATATACCTGATGCAGCTGTGGCTTGTCCAAAGAACTTGAGAAACAAACTAATCAGGGTTAGAGCTGGGTAATTTTGATCTTTGCACTCCTCCTTTCTCCCTCTGTCTCTCTTTTTTTGTTATTTACATGCAGTATACAGTAGAACCTCGTTAATTTGCATTAATGTATAGAAGCTAATATCTTATTTCCATAGACAGAACGTTGCTTTTATAAACATATATTACAGAAGGTATACACCTTGAATGATGAAATTTATATTGCAGTTACCTAAGGAGCACTATGAAATGTGTTAAAAATTGCAATCCCATTTCATAGTTTGGTGTGAATTAATGGGGTTCTTTGAAGACATAAAATGCTGTGCCTTCTGATGGGGGAAGCTGAAGTCATTTCCATGTTTTATCCTTCTCTATTTTCATCTAAAGCAAGGGCAGTGTTTAAAACTGCAGACTTGTGAAGTACATAGCTTACTTTTTGGAGATCTTAATCCCTGCCATGGTGAAGTGTTTCAAAGTGCAACTTTTGCATTTCTCTTTAATTTTCCGAAGTTCCAAAACAGGGCTCTAATTGTAGCTTCTGGCCTTATACCTCATGTGCTTAAGTCTCTGAATCCCACTATTTCCGTGGTACCGGCAATGTTGAACTGCAGTGAAAATGTTAATGGTTTATTCCAGTTCACTGCTAGATCTTGAAGATTTATGAAGATTTAATAGTTTTTGTATGTGCAGTATGAAATGGCACCAGGACATGAACATGGGCTTGCATTAGAGGTGCAGATGTCTTGCCTCTTGCTTTTCATGAGCTAGTGGTATTAACTGAATTTGGCCAGCTTTTTATGGTGAAAGCATTGCCAGGAATATTGTATAATAGCATTACTTTTCAGATATATTATTTAAAGGTGCAAACCAAATAGAGATGCAGGTGTTTAGTTTATAAAATAAAATTTGTTAATATCATTACCTATATGACTTTCAATTTACAGAAGCCATGCAGTGTTTATATTATAAAATGCTGGCTTTATTATATTGAGACTAGAACTGTATTTTCAGATGAGACTTTTAAAAATCTTCTTTACATGTTCTGTTCTCCTCTTGTGTACTTCTCTTCCTGAGTATTTTTTTCTGCTTTGATAGGTCTTCAATCAGGATATATCCTTAAATAGTGATATATGAATGATAGCAGTGTAAATCAAAAGCACAGTGACTATTTTGTAGTTGCATGCATCTTTTGACTTGATATTTTGTTTTCTTCTAGTAAGTATTGTCCAGCTGGATGTGTGATTCCTTTTGCTGATATTTCAGGCACTATTCCCCACGGATACAGAGATGTGAGTAAAAATACTGTGGTCTCATGAGAGTTTTGCTAAAACACGCAGTGTATAATTACAAGTCATTTATAGTTCTTCATGTTAGTTCTGTTGCCTGGATTCTGGAATATATTCCTCCTAAAGCTGAATAGCATGGTACTTGGTTTTTGTGCACAGCTGCTAAGTGCCCAGTGCTTCAGATGTTGCCATCTCAAACAAGTGATGTGGTAGAGACACTAAGGCCTGCTGAGAAAGGTGGATCAATCAAAATAATGTGTTATACTTTCTCTTTGGTTTTGTTGGCTTTCTCAGGTTGGGAAATTCAGATTTAGAGAACCAGTTCTATTAATGATGCCATCTTGGTTTTGACAACTGTAATGCCTCTCTAAACAGAGGGTCACAGTGGTTTTCTTAATTTTTATTTGCAGCGTGAAAGATTAACTACTATTTATGCTTGCAAGCTATGAAACCATTTTCAGAACAGAGTTAATGCTGCAACATTAATAGTTCTGTAAACAGGAAATTAAAATCTTTAATAATGTACAGTTTGCTTAGAACACTACAAAACCCTATATAGTGTTTTTCTGATGTAAGCTTGTACAACTGAATTAGCCTGCCATAGGACTGGAGGGAGTTTGCTTTTTTTAAGTGTTTTAAGAATTTAAGAATTTTGCTAGTAATCTAGTAAAAGATTACATTAAATTTCTTTGCTTAAAATATTCTTTTAGGAAGCCATTAGATTTGACACAGAGGAAAGACAATTAAAAAACATTAATAAGCAAAAATTTTAATATTAAATATGAACCCGAAGTGCATGTCTCTGATTTTGTTTTCTCAAACATCAAAATCGTAGGATACCTATTTAAATAATTACCCATATGTAAAAATGTCATGTACAGCATAACTGTGTTACATGTTCTGGTCCACCGCGAGTTCTTTCTAAATGGCTGTGAGGTAATTTTTGTAGCTTGAGATTGATTCTCTGCCTAACATATTGGCAGCATCTGTGGGACTTACGCTTTTTGGGATTTTTTTTTTTTTTTCCCAAAATCTGGGAAACTGTTTTCTATGGAGGAAAAAGGAAACTTAAGGAAATAAATGTCTTGTGACTTTTCATATACTTCATTGCTGTTAAAGGGCAGAGAATTTCGCAGAAGTCAGGCTGTGTGGAAACAAATCAAATGGTCTGGCCCTTTACACCAAATTCCAGATACAAACTCTCATGCGTCTCTTCTAAATGATAGCAGTTGCTTGCTACTTTAAAAAATACCCTAAATCTTGATTCCTTTGTGTGCGACCCCAGTGTCCACAGTCCTTGAGGATTTGGAGCTCTCATTGCTGACATTTTCTGGTGAGCAGGGAGAGGCGAGAGCTGCATCACTGCTCTTATTTCCAGGGAACATAGGAAAGAGGAGCTGCAGCACAAATGAGACAATTACATTTATTTAGAATGCTTTGGGGATATTTTGGGGGTGGGGAATAGCATTAGAGTTTTTATGAGTGAATATACTGAGGAGAATTATGTTTGGAAAAGTCTTGGTGAGCAAGGTTTTTTTTGCTGGTTAGCTTGAGAGATATGGGCATCCTTGCCTGCTGCACCGTGCAGTTATTTCTAAAGAAGCCACAGTGGATAAAGTTGTTTTGTTTTTAAAATAATGTGAGAAAGAAAATCATCCATGAAGCCTTCCTTCTGTGGAAAGGACCTGCTGATTCCTTTTGTAGCGGGACTCTACAGCACCTAGTGGACTGGTTGGCAGAGCAGTGCAGCAGATATGTTTAGTAGCAACAGCTACCAGTGGACTTCGTTTGCTCTCAGTGGCACAGGTAGCCTGCAAGCCAGGGAAATGGAAGTGCCACTGTGACATTTGTTAGTGGATCCAGGCTAACAGTTTTCCAGTGAGAGCAGAAAAGGACAGGATGTCCTGCAAAAACTTTTTGTGTAACTGATGTCCATTGACCTTTACAGGCTAGGTAATCAGCTTCTTTAGAAGGAATTCATGTATTTAGTGTGGGCTTGTGTGGATCAGAGTGCTTTGTGGTTAAACCATGAGTTAAAAAATATAACCTATCAGCTAACAGCTACAAAATCTGCAATGCATCACTCCTTAATTGTGAGGAAATAAATATACTTTCAATGTGCTTTCTATTAAAAAGTTGCCTATGTATTTATATATTCAACTTCTGTTGTCTAACATAGTAGATTTATTGTAGGCTGAAAGTCTGGCTATCTGGCATTTTCAGGCTCAGTCACCTTGCTGTTTGTTAGAGCTTATTTAATTACATGAGTTATACTCCAAATACATCTGGACAAGGATGCATTGAAATGTAGGACCTTCTTTTTATGTTTTTATAAATTCCATAATAAACTGAAGATGAATGGTTTCTAAATAATGGAGATACGGTTAAATAAGAACAGTGTCTTAATGTAATAATAGCAAAGACTATAACTAGACAATGTAGCATTTACAATATACAGTGTAGTATTTTAACTTATTTACAAATCAGCATTGCATTTTCTTTTTCTCTTCAAGTCATCATCACTTTGTATGGCTGGTATTCATGCAGGCGTTGTATCAAATACTCTGGGTGGCCAAATTAATGTTGTAATCAGCAAGGGCATTCCATACTATGAAGGCTCCCTGGCTAACAATGTCACCTCAAAAGTGTGAGTATATTTCCTATCTTCTCCTTATATGTAGCACGTGAGGTCGTGGTAGTGTCTAATTGTGGAATTAATTTCAGCTGGTGGAGCTGTGTATTCCATGGACAGGTTTTCTTCTGGAAGGTTCTCGCAATGCTCTTTTGCTGTGGTGTGACTCTTTTATCACATATTTTAACCTCTACACCATAAAGATGAATTTTCCAAATTCTGCAAGGGGTAGTTTGTATCTTCCAAAATGCATGGCATGACCATAAAGTCCTAATGCTCTGTGGAAATATAATAATTTAACAACAACTTTCTAGCTGCAGAGAAAGAGCATGTCATTTTATCTCAAAAGTCCCAGGAATTAAAGCAATCAGAGGAGATTGGTTCTTGTTATTGTGATTAGTTTAATTTAAAAGGGAAGCATTTTAATGAAGTCTTGAGTTTTTCTGGGCAGGTGTTTGTTTGAAAGCCTTTAAGTCTGATAATATCACTGGGCTAGATTTCAGTTGGAAAGGTGTCTGTACTGAAAGTGCTGCCAACTTGGTGATGGGAAGTGTTACTTTAATTGTGAAGTGCTTGTTTAGGCATTTCTGCATAGGTTTCAGTGGCAAACATTAAGGCAAGAAAAATAAACTGAAGAATGTTTGTTTCATTTTCTTCACTGACTACCACAGAACCCATCTTCTTTTGTTCTCTGCAGGGGACTGTTATCTACTGGTCTTTTCACATTCAAGACGAGCGGTAAGCATTATCACATGTATTGCATGTTGATACTTTCATACAAATTTTGTGAGTAGAAATAAGTAAGTGTGCAGGTGTTTTATTTCTTAATTTTTGCTTGTTAGACTTTTTTCCCTGCATTCCTCACTAATGTGTATTTTTAATTAACTTTACTTCCTCATTTTGATGATTAATCATCTCTACATATATATATATGTATAAATTAAACCTTGCTTATTTGCAGAAAGAGATTCTTTCAGGTTATGTTCCTCTCTTATAGTCTGGTTTAAAGTGACTCCTATACTTTAAACATATTGCTAAATCCCATAAAAATAAAGCATATTGTTAATCCTAAAATGATTCCTCAACTTTTTCCATCCTGTTTTACTTTTTATCTTCCCATACTATTGCAGATGAAAGCTATAGATGAAAGAGATAGATTACTTATCTCTTGCTCAGGAAGGGCATCTCTTGGGCCTTTGCTCTGTATGTAAGTTGTGTTCCTTCTTGACCACCGTGTTTTTTCTGAAATATGTACGAGGTTGCTGATTGGTATAACAAGTGTTACACCAAAGCCTTTTTTAGGTCTTAACTGCTTTTCATGTTTTTACTTTCTAGCAATTTCCCTGGTTCATAAATAAATTAGCTGTAGTTTTCTAAATGAAAGGTAGCTTTTCTGTAAGTCACTTCTAACATCTATTCAGAGATGGCATTTAAAGTATTGTGAAATCAGTGGCCTTTCCTTAGTTTCTTTAACTAACAATATAAAAAAACCTTAACAAAAGAATTTTGTCTGTTTTTTGTAAGAATAAAGAGCAAAACAAAAAAGAAAGGGGGAGGGGAATCATACACATACTCTTCAAAAGTAAACAAATACTTTCCCTAATATATAAATAAAAGAGATGCTAAATGGGGATATATAAGCAGGAATCTGATGGGCAGGAGCGTTTGGAGATGGAAATGTATACAAACAAGACATAATGTTCAAGTAATTTCTCTCCCAGACCCCTGTAAGAGCTGGAAGAAGGAATTGCATGTCTGGTGACCCTATGCATGGAGAATATTAAACACAGTGGTCGAGGCAGGGTTTATTGGTTTTTGGTTGTTTTTTTTTTGTCTCTCAGAATGTGATCTGATAGTGTATAGAAAAGGAAGTAAATGGCCTGGATATATGAAGAGCTAGGACAAAATGCTGAGCTAGACTATCTGGATTTCAGTCACACATTTGAAAAATTATTGAATAAGATAGAGACGAGGTACAGGTCTAGATTAAAATTCTTGTGTATTTGGGTGGCCTGGGAGTTTGCTGAAGGAGAAAAAGAATTCCATATTATGTTCAAATGAGGTTTATCAGAGTGTGGTGAAGTTACTCATGGGATTCTTCTGTAGCAGTTGACTTCATGACTTGGTACAAAATAGAGGAGTGTGTTATTAATGCTAGAGGTGTGGCCAGTGCAAAGGAAGGTGAAAGTTTGTACAGGAAAACTTGGCTGACTTTGAGACTTGAGTAATAGAAATTAATTTAAGAATTGCAGAACAAAAAGTATAAAGTTGGGTATGTAGAGACTGGCATTTCTGCTTCAAATCGGCAGCATGTTAGATGGAAATGACAGATGAGGGAAAGGATTAGTGAAGTGCTAATGTAATCATGCGTTGTAGGAGGTTATGTCTAGTAGAAACAACAAACTATAAATGCTATCACACAGGATATTGGCAAGGCTTTGTCTGGGATCCAGTGGCGCTTCGGGTCTGCCACCTGTACTTCCTTTGAGGCATGAGCACCCGACCTTGATGGAAAGAAGGGCTGCAGGGGCACCTCCAGGGGGTGGGGGAGCCAACAGCAAAGGGGAAACCATGGGTTGGTTGTTCAGGCTGGCGTACTGAAGGCAAAGATTGTTCTCAAGTGATATGTCTGGGGAATACACGTGTGAAGGGAAAACTTGTCACTACAGAACAAGATTTTAGCAAAAAGAAAATGGGATATCAAATAGCCACAAGGAAGTTTAGCCAGGAATTTAGGAGATATTTATTAGCCATCAGCAGAACGTGACATGGGAAGAAACTTTTAGTAAGAATAGTGACAGAAAAATACAACTGATTTCAAGGATATGTTTGAGCTCAAGGCCAGGATTATGACAACAGCTTCCTACATGCTATGGTGTATTGTTCAAATTAACATTGTGATACCAAGGTGGGTTTAAAACCCAAAAAGTTCTGTGACACAAAAAAGAATGATCAAGTCGTCTGTTTCCCATCTCTTTGTTAATCATACATGCTTCTAAACCATGACACCTCCCCTAGAGCTTCTCGTGTAGTGCTCTGTGTGGATGGTAACTGAGAGAATATCCACATGCTCTTGAGCAGACATAAATCATAGAACAGTCATGACCCCAAGTTTGCTTCCAGCATCACTGTTAGCAGAAAACAGTGTGTTTTGTTGGTAGTGTTATTATGGAATAAACTTAGATGGCAGTTTAATATTTGCATGTAAAGTCTTAAACTCCAAGCAGGTGAAATCATTGAGTAACTTGAATTTTCATTTTGAATCCTCTTTCTCTCTTGCTCAGGTTGCTATGGGACACTGGGGATGGAATCTGGAGTAATCCCTGACTCCCAGATCACAGCATCGTCTATTCTTGAGTGGCCTGACCGAACAGGACAAATGAACATCTGGAAACCTGAAAATGCCAGACTAAAAAGGGTTGGTCCTCCCTGGGCTGCTTTTATCAGTGATGAACATCAGTGGTTGCAGATTGACTTGAATAAAGAAAAGAGAATAACAGGTAAGTGAATCTGATCTGGCTTTTAAGCAGCATTCAAAAAGTTTGGTTACTGACATCCTTTTTTCTAGTGCTTGGTCTTAGGTAAACTCCAGGTGATGTTTAATTATAATTACAGCAAAGTTGGTTCCATGCCCTAGCTAATACACTGGACCCTGGAGTTGAACAGGTGGAGTTTCATAGTAGAAAACACCTCTTCCATCATAATTTTTTGAAATGTTTCCTGTGGTTTTATTGGATCCTTGATGCTTCCGTGCTGTCTCCTTGCAGGTGCAAATCCATATCCAGTCAGTCCACTGGTACCTTTGATGCAGGTGTACTGCCCAGCACGGCTGTAGTGAATCCAGTGGATTCAACAGTGGAATAGGAGCAGATGCACTGCAATGTGAGATAGGAGCAGATGCACTGCAATGTGAGATAGCAGCAGAGTGAATTGGCTTACAGGCTCCCTGTCACCTCCTTGCCTGAAGTGGAATTTGGGCTGAGAGCTGGGGATGGTGGGCACCTCGCCAGTCTATTGTGCTTTCCCTCAGCAAATGGACCAAACAGTGCAGACCGATACAGCCAGAGTCTGGGTTAGGCTCTGCTCCTTCAGAGCAACTGTGGTAGACCATGACTCTAGGAGAGACAACTGGAGGTGCTGTTTCCCAAATCTGCTCTGAATGGTTTGCTTCACGTTTTGGGAGTTGAATAAGCTCACGGTTTCCTATTCCTGTTGATGGCAATGTGGTCCATGGTGAGTGCACTAGGCAGTAGTGAAGCACAAGGCATTTACATTTTGGGTTTAACCTCAGGGGTAGCCTTAAGTAGTGGCAGTGCAGCTACTGTATCTTCCGTGTTGCCGGTAGCATCTTCTGTTTTAATTGTCCAGAGGTGATTCAGTGTTGTTAATGGGCATGTTTGCAGTCTGACTTAAATCAAATATAAAGTGACTTTAGTAGAGTGCTTCATAGAGTCCCAGGCTTTAAGACTATTGTGAAACATCCTCCTTTGATAAGTTTGTCTCTTTCTTAAGTGCATGAGTTGGTCTCTAAGCTCAGCTGCACACTGTGCTATTAGCAGCTTGACTTCCTGTCATTAAACAACTTGGGTTCGCCAGCAGCCTTTGTTATTACCTCCCTGGGGACTGCTTGGATTTTACATTACTCCTCTAATTCCTGTACTAATAAGCTTTTACAAAACAGCTTTCCTGTGTGAGTCATTGTGTGGTGCTGAAGTGTGGGCTTTAGGAAGCTATGGTTCTTTCAGTGGTGCTTTGTGGTTGGCAGTACAAAAGCAGTGAGGAGCAGTACTGGATACAGGAAGTGGGCCATGATCAAATGAGCAGGCTGTGTGTATCAAGAAATAGGGGAAAAGTGCTTAGCAAGGTTGTTTCATGAGAATTGAAATATAAAAGTAAGTAAAATGACTGTTAAGTTTTAGTCACTGTAGAAGTTTCAGACCCTGGCACTTTGGATAAACTTTTTGAAATGTAACTGGGCCAGTGGAGATTCCAAGTGTGTAGCTCTGGATTCAAAAGCTGATCTATTAAGTTTTACAAGCTGGTACCCATTTTTTGTCTAATGGAGCACCTTTATTTTCACAGGTATTATAACTACTGGATCAACCTTAGCAGAGTACTTTTATTATGTCTCTGCGTACAGAATTCTGTACAGTGATGATGCACAGAAATGGACAGCATACAGAGAACCTGGCATGGATAAAGATAAGGTAAAAATACCACACACTTTCTAGGTATGTTCTATGGACATTTCACGATTCTAAATAGGACTAATTCTGGTAAGGTGAGGAAACATTAAATAACTTCCCTTTCCATGTAATTTTGAATTATAAATGGCATCTACATAGAAGAAAATATGCAAATATGTAAGAATTTGAACAGTCCTGAAATTCAGAAATTATTAGTATTTGGGCATGAGAATATTCTGTGCAAGAAACTTCTGTTGTCAGTGGTAAGCTGACTGGTAGTGTGTCCCTTTTAAGAATAATCAGATTTCTTTCAAAAGAGGTAGTATATTTTAAAATTAAGGCTTACTTTCTTATCCTCTTGTGGTTACAGAATAAATGTTAGGGGCTGTATAATTTTATGTCTTCTATCAATCTTGCTTTTTGACCCAACCTGACAAAGTTTTTTCCTTGTATAATAGAACAGCCCTTGCAGAGCGGAGTTTTCTTAAGAAATGGAATGGCATGTTCAGATTGAAACTGCTTTGCTACACAGAAAAACTACCTGATGTTAGTGGCAAGATAATCTTATCTTCCCTGTGTTTACAGTTTTGCAGTATTTGATAGTAAAAATGAGAAGATTAATGTCCTGTGTGGTCTTCCCCATGGTTTGGGGCAGATTTTCTTGAACAGATGGAGAGGTTTCTTGGTAATCTGACTGTAACTTCATTCTTTTTCTTAAAATTCTTGGATGTAATTTACCTTACTTCCATAGGCCTGCCATACAACATACATGTAACAGTAACCTAGTAACTTTTTAGAAACTGGGCTTAAGCTGGTCTTTAGCTGTACTTGGTTTTCTTCCCTTTGCTGTGAGTTAGAATGTTTCAAGGTATAGGATGTAGCATCCTATGGTGAAGTGAAAGGTTGAAGTATCTTTTTGTTTGTTATGAGGTTTTTGAACCCTAAACTTAACCATAGTAGGAAGCTTCCCTGAGAGAAGACTTTACTGCTGGGGCTGGTTCATCTCCTCGAACCTGCGTGTGAACAAGACTTAGTATGAAGTATTCAAGGGGGGAAAAAAACCCCAAAACTCAAACCAAATCCAGGTCTTTTGCTAGTTTCGGAGTGCCCTCTTGTGACCGTAAAATATAATCTCAGCTTCAGCTTGTGAGCTGCCCAGATCTATTGAGGCTTCTTGTTTAGTTTCATTATTTTCTTAGAAAACCTCTGCAGCTGTTGCTTTTTAGTTGTTTTTTTTTTTTTTCTTTGTTTATTTGAAGTTCATGAAATGAAATACATTGTGGAGCCTGAAATTGCAGGCAAAAGCTCTTCTATGCACTCTTTGTAGTGTTAGGTACAACACATGAAGAACCAACCGTGTATACCCAGTAACTGCCAGCTGTAGTCAAATGGCAGAAAAAAAGGTTCAGTCTGGTTGCTTAGGCTTCAAACTAGTGAATTTTTCCTCTGTCTGACATGATCTTGCTTGACGCAGGTTTGCTTTGAATGCATGTGCACACAGGCTTCTCCCTTTGAGTCTTAAGTAATTGCACACCACACCAACCAGAAGGTGCTATTCCCTGTTTTTTTGAAAGATACTTGAAATTCCTAACACTGTGTAGGAGACCAGAAGCTTTTCCAAGGTTTTTGTGTAGCCCTCTTTGTAATAGAAGCCTGTCAGTACTCAAAAAAAGTTTTTCTTAAAATTTTCATGTATGAGAAAAAGAATAAAATGCTTGAATTGGGGGAAGTGACAAAACAAAGCTGCAGTGTTGGAAAAGTTTTGTTTGACAGCACAGAGGCAAACAGGAGAGAGTTTGATCATAAATGTGATTTCTCATGAAATACTTGCCCTGTATTGAGCTCAGAAGCAAACTTTTTTATGCAAAAATAATTAAATGAACAAAAAATACCAAGCTGCAGGTAAAATTAAGTTACTATCGTTAACACCTGACATCAAAAGCTTGACTAATAAAAGGCTGGAGTAAAGAACTGCTTTACTGTTACTTTCTTGAAAATTGCCCTTATTTAGGGGGAAAAGTGGCTCCAAATTGGAACCTACTCTTCCATGGGCATACAAACTGACTGCTTTGTATTCTTATTTCCAAAACAACCTCAATACACTTGTCCCTGCATTCAGTCTGCCTGCGTTCATTGCTAGTAAGTGTATTTAAGAAGACTAAGCTTAAATTCAGAGTGGGACAAGTATGACTGAGAGCCATAGAACCATAGAATGGTTTGGGCTGGAGGGGATCTTAAAGATCATCTAGTTCCAGTCGCCTTGGCAGGAGCAGGGGCACCTTCCGCTAGACCAAGCTGCTTAAAGCCCCATCCAGTCTGACCTTGAACTTGAACACAGTGTAAATTGTAAATCTGTGATTGTAAATCTGCACTGCAGTAGGCTGGGAAAGAATGGAGACTATATACCTTAAAGGCAAATACAAGGTATTTGCCTACCTAGATTTATAGTATCGTGAATGGGTCAGCAGTTAGTCTGATAGTGCTGCATTTGTATGTATTGATACTTACAAATGAAAATGCTGGTTACTAATTTCAGATGTAGAATCTCCAATACACTCAGACATGAAGTACTGCATTTAAATTACCAAATGATTTATTTTTCCATGCCTAACTAAACTGAGGTATGTGTCTATTTGATCAGCTGGTGCTTGAAAAAAATGCCTGTGGAAGGACAAACCAAAATTCTTAGGCGTAAGCAACAGTAATGGGGTGGGTGTGTTTTTTGAGAATGGAGACACATCATGTATATCGGGGAGCCCAGGCATGAGCTAGTGCAGTTGTGTAACATTATGTTTGTCTCTTTTTTTTTTTCCTTTCTTTTCTAGGTATTTCAAGGGAACACTGAATTGTACCAGGAAGTTCGCAACAACTTCATTCCACCCATTATTGCACGCTTTTTTAGGATTAACCCCTTAAAATGGCACCAGAAAATTGCAATGAAAGTAGAACTGCTAGGATGTCAGTTTAGCATAGGTAAGGTGACTGAAAACCTTTCAACTGTGCAAGACAAGCAGTGAGATAATTTGGCAAATATGATATTGGGGGTATATTTTAATGAGGAAAAAAGTACATCTTAGCTGCCTAATTCTTTTGTAACTGACACCTCTGAATTTCTTCAAAAATTATTACACTTAACCTGGAAAAGAGCTCATTCAGGTGTGAACTAGGTAATTTAGAAAACTGATGTTCCAAAAGACACCAGTCAGTTGCTTTCCATGTCACTGATTCACATGGGGGATGAGGTTCCTTGTTGTATAATATGAACAAAAACCTTTAGAGCAAACTGTTGCAGCTGTCTTCTCCTGCAAAGGAAACATGGAAAACTAGCAACTCTAATCACTTTTTTATAAAACTCTTTTCTTCTAAAGGCCGTGCTCCTAAAATCACCCTGCCACCTCCACCTCAGAACAAGAATGATAACAAAAACAGTGAGATCAGTGATGACATCATTAATTCAGTGAAGACTTCGTTGCAGACAGATAAAACAACTTTCACACCTGAAATAAAAAACACTACAGTGACTCCAAGTGTAACCAAAGGTATCCACAGTTTAGCAGTAAAAGTGTTTGGGAACTCCTTACAGTACCCTAGCATATATTAAGTGTGCTTTCTGAATTTAAATTTTCTCAACGCTTAATAGATGCTAGCAAGTTACCAGTCTTTTTAATATTTACCAGTTTTAAAGAAAATTTAATATTTACCAGTGATAAAAAATGAACAGTTGCATACTGTATGCAGAAACAAAACTAATCTAAGTCATTGGCCTGGTTTCAGCTGGTATAGTTAATTTTCTTCCTAGTAGCTGGTATGGTGCTGTGCTTTGGATCTGAGAACAGTGTTGATAACACAACAATATTTTAGTTTTTGCTAAGTAGCGCTTACCTTGATCAAGGACGTTTCAGTCTCTGATGCTCTGCCACTGAGGAGGAGCACAAGAAGCTGAGAGGGAGCAGAGCCAGGACAGCTGACCTGAACTAGCTAAGAACCATATATATCATAGAACATTATTAGTGTAGAAACTGTGGGGAGTTGGCTGGTAGGTTCTGATTGCTGCTTATGGGCTGGGCACTGGTCAGCAGGTGATGAGCAATTACACTATGCATCACTTACGTTTCTTGGGTTTTATTTCTCTCTCCCCTTTTGTTGTTTCCCTTTTCATTACAATTATTATAATAATAGTAGTAATTTAATTTATTAAGTTTTTCTTATCTCAGCCCATGGGTTTTACTTTCCACCCATTCTCTTCCCCATCCCACCAGGCAGGGAGTGAGCAAGTGGCTGTGGCAAGCTAATTATAAGCTGGGATTAAACCATGACAGTCGTATTAAATATATAAATTCTTTCTTTCAAAACTTGTTCAAACTAAGTTCAGCTTTTAATTGCTGAATAAATTTTGTCAGGAGAAGTGGAGACTCGGAGTTAATCAGTTTTAACTGTTTCATTATTCAAGTTGTTAAATTCTTAGGACAAAACACTTTTGACATAGCTAATATTTTATGGAGCATGAAATTCAAAAAACACCATCTAGCAGCATGTTTTTTATTATCAAAGAAAATGGTCAGAAAAAGGAGCAAGATCACTGCAGATGCAGGCACTGGTGACATGTCCTTTAGATGGTAGGGGATAGTCAGACCCAGCGTGGACTGCTTCTGTTAAGGTACTGTAGTGTTTACTTCTTGTAGGAGGTTCAAACTTCAGCAGTTGCTCTTGATTTTCCTTGTTAATAATAAAATATATTGTTCTAACACAAACACCTCACTTACGGTAGAATGTGTTGATTTTGATGACAAACCTTGCAAAAATAGCAGCTGTAGAAGAGCTAGATGCTAATGACATTTACACTGGGAGCATCCAGCAGGGTAGCTTAGCTGGGGTAATCTGGTGCGATGGATGCTGTACATGAAAACTATGTGCTTTACCCAAGTAATTTGCAAATTAAACACTGATTTATGAGAAGCTCTTCTGTCTGACACCACTTAATTTAATGGCTTTCAGATGTGGCATTGGCAGCAGTTCTGGTTCCAGTGCTGGTGATGGTCTTCACTACTCTGATTCTTATCTTAGTTTGTGCGTGGCATTGGAGAAACCGGTAAATGACAAGATTAATGAAAGTGCTTTAAATGAATGTTAGCGTGGTGCGGGGAATGCAGTGCTGCATGTATTGCTGTGGGAGCTACGCGGTCTGCCCTTGTGGAAGGAGTTTGTTCAGAACTGTATTCTCTGTGACTCGCAAGGGCAGTGAAAATAGCTTTTTGTAATGTTCTCCTTACAAGTGCTTTTACTGAAAACTGGTTTCTCCAGTAGCAGCACTGGTGATGGCAAGACAGGTTACTGGTGCTTCTGTGTTAAATCTGATGACCAGCTACAGCCAAGGTGATAGTTGCTGAGTGTTAATTAATGCACCTTCTGATAAATACATGAACTAAAACATCTCCTTTTTCACAGCAAGAAAAAAACTGAGGGCACTTATGATCTACCTTACTGGGATCGTGCAGGTAACGAAACAGTTTTCTGAAATCCTTCACATTTTTTGTTTGATATATATTTCAGATAGCAGCAACACTGACAATTTCCACTAGCAGAAGCTTCTCTAATGCTAACTGATGTGGGCCTAGTGAGCACTGAATTGCTATTCTGGACAGACTAAACTGCTTCAATTCCCTGGATTATTACTGCTCTTCCCAGAAATAGAAAAATGCTTTGTCTTCTGCTAGAGCTTACAGCTTCAGATCTCCTTTAGGAAACAAACTACAGAACCTTTTAATTACACACGAGGGGAAGAAGTAATTTATGAGAATGTCTTTCTACATTTGATAATCATGTATTTGGTACTTTTTTTGTCCTGGAAAAAAAACTTTCATCTTAGTGTATAAGGTCTCTCAAGTTTTGTCCGTCTTCATTGCCATATGAAGCAAGTGGGGTTGTCTGCAACCCCTTCTTCGCATATCTTCCATCCTACTGTCTTGTGCTCCATTAACTTAAGATCAGACAATTCCACCAAGTAGCACTTAGCAAGTGTCCTGAGAATGCTTGTGCTACATACAGCTTGAAGGGCTGCTGCAGCACTTGGGGTTGTACTGTCTGTATGACCAGACTACACTTCCCTGTCCTTATGGTGAAAGTTTCCCCAAGTGTGCTTGCTCACTGCAGTTTTAAGTAGGCCTTATCCTTTAGATGAGAAACTTTCTAATGACCTTATTTTTATTTATGACATGTCTGTTTCTGATAGGTCACAACACTGTTGTCTCAGACTAATAGGCTCAAAGTATCTTGTATTTAAGTCACAATGATGGACATGCCAGGTTTTTTTCCTATTTGCTTAAATTTAAATGTTCAGGATGGAGATCTGCTTAAAAGCAAATCTGGCAAAATCCACTATCACAATAATGTTGCTGAGCTTCTCTGTGGAACCTCTGTCTGCCCCCTCCAATCAGGTACCTCAAACTTTGTTAAACGGTGTTCTGCAGTTTTGAATCTCCCATTTCTTGGGTTTTACCTACAGGATAGTCTCTTACAGCTGGAATGAAATGTGTTAATAGACAGCAAAACTAGAATGGCTGTGGCTGCTGGGGGGAGAGATGGGGGAACCTAACACAACCACCACCCCTTCCCTTCTCTCAAGGGAACATTCATGACCACAGTCACACCTTTTTGTTTCCACTGAAGTTAAAATCCTTTTTATTCAGGTTTTTGCAGATATTCACTTATCAACTATTTTTGACAATGTGAGTTAGAAACAGGACATTAATAGCAAGAAGCCACATTAATTAAATGTACTCTTGAGGTTATAGCTGAGATTTATTGAAAATTTTACGTAAATATTCAATTTACAGATTGGAATAATGGCTGACTTTAGTATTTGCCGTGTTGTATTTTATGAGTTTATTAATGTGATGAGTAGCTCCAGCACTGCTGCTAATGGACGTTGGGGTGTGGGCTCACTAGACTGCAGCAGTTCTACAGGCATATGAAGGGGGAGCAGTCAAGCAGGCTGTTTGGGTGAGAGTAATGCTGTTACCTCAGAAAATGTTAAAATACCTTGTAACCTGGGGTTATGCAAATACTGGTAATTGCTGTAGAAATATTTTAGCAGCTTAAAATACAGTATATATGCAGGCCTGGGTGTTGTTTTTCTTTAATCCCTGTGAAGGATGGTGGAAAGGAATGAAGCAGTTTCTCCCAACAAAGTCAGCAGAACATGAAGAAACGCCTGTACGCTACAGCAGCAGTGAAATAAGTCACCTAAGACCAAGAGAAGTCCCAGCGATACTGCAAACAGAGTCTGCAGGTACATTTTACTGGTTTTGCAGGCCAGGAAACAAATAACTAACTAGACATGCTAAAAAATGTCAGAAACTGACTACATTTAATTATTTCCCATTTGTTTGGGGAAACAGAGGAAAAATGAGTAGTTCTGTTGGTAAGCACACTTAAAATGCAGGCTTTTTCAAAGCTGTTTGGATTAATTGACTTGAAGTGTTGTAAATAACACTTTCTCAAGTTAATGCAGTTATTTTACCTGTATTTGGTCTTAAGCCCCATAAAGGGTTGAAGGATATTTTTCATGCACTGGAAGCAATTTCACCTCATTATTTTTATGCATACATTTGAATGTGGCACTTGGTTCCCTACACCTATTGTATGGCTTATATAATTCTTTTGATCTAGAAAAGGAGGAGTTCCTGATAATGGCATGTGCCCTTCCCCTGGTGAACCAGTCATTAGGGGAAGATGAATGACACTGCCATTGGTTCTGTGCTTACATACTGATGGTGGCAGTGTGCAGGCATGCGGGAGTTATGGCTTCATGGCAGGGAGAATTACATAGAATAATAGAATAGTTAGGGTTGGAAAGGACCTTAAGATCATCAAGTTCCAACCCCCCTGCCATGGGCAGGGACACCTCACACTAAACCATCTCACCCAGGACTCCATCCAACCTGGCCTTGAACACTGCCAGGGATGGAGCACTCCCAGCTTCCCTGGGCAACCCATTCCAGTGCCTCACCACCCTCACAGTAAAGAATTTCTTCCTTATATCCAATCTAAACTTCCCCTGTTTAAGTCTGAACCTGTTACCCCTTGTCCTGTCACTACAGTCCCTAATGAAGAGTCCATTCCTCTTTCTATGTGATCTGTTTTTACACAGCTAGTGGGTTTCTCACTTTTCTTCAAAAAGGTGACTTTGTTTTGAAGCAGATTTACAGCATGGGAAATTGCAGCTCACAAGGGAAGAAGTGTAACCTGAGAAATTGGGATATTGCGGCTGTCCCCAGTAGCTTTATCTATTGGGTGAAATGTTTCCTTTTTTCCAAAGCAGTTACCACTGGCAGACAGACGGATCACTGACTGGATCTAAGATAACAATGTCTGTGATGCTAGTGACTGATAGGTTGTATTTAATGTAATGTCACTGCAAAAAAATAATTCCTTTAAGTGTGTTTTTATTTTGTTTTGCTGGGGTTTGCAACACAGAGTATGCTCAGCCACTGGTAGGGGGACTTGTTGGCACGCTTCATCAGAGATCCACCTTTAAACCAGAGGAAGGAAAAGAAGCAAGTTATGCTGATTTGGACCCTTACAGTTCACCCATCCAGGAAGTTTATCATGCCTATGCTGAACCACTACCTATAACTGGACCAGAATATGCAACTCCCATTATCATGGACATGTCCAGCCATCCCAACGTACCTCTTGGCATTCCTTCCATTTCCACCTTCAAAACTGCAGGGAATCAAGCTCCTCCACTGGTTGGAACTTGCAATAAACTCTTATCTAGGACAGACAGCACATCCTCAGCACAGGCGCTGTATGATACACCCAAGGGGCAACCAGCGCCAGGTACCACTGATGAATTGGTGTACCAGGTACCACAGAGTGTGGCCCATGCCACTGGGAGTAAGGATGAACTCAGCTCATGAGTAAGGTAGAATGATGGCTTGCTTTTAAAAGCCAATTCCATAAAGCTGACAGTTACACTTTTTAATTGCATTGTTTTGATTTTGTTAGTCTTAATACAATGCTGAACCAAAAGATGTGATACTCAAGGTCAGGAAAGCTGGTAATCCTGCCTTTCCTGAAGCTGTACGTATAATTAATAGCTTGTCTCCTGTAAAACCATGGACAGTTTTATTACTACTGTACAATTGTCTGTCAGACATGAGAGAAGAACTCTTCAAGATTAGCTTCAGTAATTGATAGATGTGAATGATAAATTGGGAGAAACAGTTTAAAGTACAAAAGCCAGTAATTTCTTGCTAATGGTACTGTGGAGGGGCGGGGGAGTTGATGGGACCAAAACCCAAAGCTTCTAACTTTCTAAGAGCTATATGTAAGCACTGTAGTGTCTAAAATTCATTTTACTTTATTTAATGCCTGTATAACCTTGGACTTCAAAAATTACTGTCAGGACTGATGGCAAAAATCCTGTTAACTTCATGGCGTAACAGGGGTTTGATTCTGAATTAAGTTATTTCAGCTTTTGTTCACAGGATTAGGAATCATCAACCGCATGTTCCTCAGAAGGTTCCCACCATTTTCATTCACCTTCCAGAACTAGAACCTGCTGCCTCTACAATCTGTTTTCTGCCTCATCTCCTTAAGCCCCTCAGTCTTGTTCCTTCCTAGGGAGCCAGGAGACATAAAACCATACAAGCAAACTGCATGGCAACTGCTTTTACATTTTTCTACTAAGTAAAGGCTACTCTGAATAGTGTCTGCCTCGAATTTAGGCTTCCCCGAGGGTCAGTGTGACAGAGGTGTTTGGGGTGACCAAATTTATAAAGGTTTCCTCTGTCCCCCAGTCTGCCTGTGCCAGAGTATGTGTTTCTGTGTGTTAAGATGTGAGCTTATATACAAAGAAAGATATGTATATAGTTTTGTGAGTGCTTAAGGAAGCACGCAAATATTCTAATGGTGCACAGTTTGTGTTGTCATACACACATTTAGCACATATGGTATGTTTTACCCCAACTGAAAAACTTTAGCCTTAGGGCTTGTCTTACGATTATTCTTATTAGAAGTATAAAAGATTCCAAAACATTTCAGAAGAACCAGTACTGTTCCAAAGAGGGTCTGTCCATTTCAAAAGCATTACATGGAATTTGTATCCTTCGAATATTCTCTGCTATGAAAATTTGGGGTCAGTCTTCCATTTGGGGTAACTAGTTTTAGCTGGGTAAACATGAAAAGAAAAGAAAACAATTTGAATGTTGTATTTGCCATTTTTTATCTTGTTAGAAACAAAGCACAGCTTTTGAACCTAAGTAGTAGGAAAAAACCCACTATAAAAATGCTTTATTTTTATGGTAACAGCACAGTTGGGAGGATGCTGAATTAATTTATCATGCGAAACCCCCGACATACACATCAGCCCAGTTTTATGGACTCAGTGATTACTCTTCGTTTCTGTACAGTAATTCAAGTCAGCCTTACTTAACACCCTGGGTCCTTAAATCAGGTGGAGAAGAATCAAATCAAAACTCAGCTACTGTTCAAGAAGGCTGCCACCATTGTCTTACACCAGTATGGTATCCTACCTTATCACTTAAAGATTTGGTTGCATAGAAGCTATTATGTAAACTCAGAAATCCAAAATGACTTGTTGCCTGTTATTAACACCTAGAATGTGTTACTACATACTCTGTGTTGCCTTAAAGCCTAATTCTACAATTCTTTGATCATTCTCATTCATTGAGAATTATTTTCTGTTTGTTTGTTTAGAATTGGGTGTCTTAAGCCTAAATGTGAATGTAAGTAAGGGTGGTATATTGGACCCATTCATGAAAAAGCAATTCCTTCCTAGGAATTTGTATTTTGATGATAGCACAACTTTTTCTGCTTGATAGTGCTAGTCTGCAGTCTTTCTTTGTCATCTTGCCTAAACAGGTAAGTAAGTGTTCTTGTCCATCAGCAGCAACTGTGACTTTGAAATTATCTGAGCTGATTTTATTTGAAAGGTGTGACATATTCCATTCAAGTTAAGAAAGCATTGCATTTTCAAAATGTACCAGGCTTAGGAACGTTAATCTACCATAAAAATAAATGGATGTGTTTAAGTCAGTAAATAAATAACGCTCTTGGATTTAGTATTTTCTGTAGGCCAGGTACAGTAGAACTGTGGATATACTGTAGGCTAAGATGGTGTCAGAATTGAACAGTTTATCTACAGGGGCTTATTTTATGAACAACCATAATGCAGTTTCATTATCTGGGCAGCATGAGCTGTTAACAGGAATGGGTGTTCTTAAGAATTTAAGTCCCTTTTTTGAAAGAAATTGGTCCCAAGCTTTGCTCCCTGCTGTCAGCTTTGAAAATGTTACCTGCTAGGGTTAACCAACTTTGACTGTGTAATGCCACAAACTGTAAACACTGGTTCACAAATGTAACTTGTATGACACATTTCAGATTAGACTTCTCCTGTGTACAATACAAGCAGAGGTGCATTTAATGGGTCTCTTTTTTACATGTGAAGACATGGATATCAAATGTATGTCAATCTTGTTTGGCTTGAGTATTCTCCCAGAATGTATGTTCTTACCTCAGCATGTATTGTAGTTGCTCAGGATTTGTATATGTTGCTAGAACTTAGACTGTATAAATAGTGAGGGGGTTTTATATGTATGTTAAAAGTATTTTAAATAAATTGTACATACGTATTACTTGGTATGTTTGCATTTAACACCCACCCTGTATCTAAATCACCTTTATTTTGGAAATGCAAGGGTAATTTATGAGTTACCATATTACAATAGGGTTTATGCCCTGCCCCCAAGAGTGACCTTATACCATTTCCTGTCAGCCATCCACAGAGGATGTGCTGATCCCTGCTTCATCTGCCTGAGGATTAAAAGCAATAAACTGACACTTATCAGAGCCCTCCTGTGGGCTGGAGTCTGCTGCAGGGGCAAGTGGTATTGACAGGAGAGAGCTTCCCTGGCATTGCCTGCTGCAAGCAGAATGTCAGGTCTGGACTGCTGCGTGACAAGAGGCTGAGACACAGCACAGGCAGCTGTCCTCTTGTCAATGTAATGAGAAAGTTGGGCTCCTGTCCAACATAACCCATTGCTTAAGATGCAGACTTCCCTGCCCCCCAGTCAGCACAGCACCAGTAGAGGGACTGCTAGCTGATTCTTCAACAGAGCAGGGCTACTTCCCAGTTACTGAAAAGAAGCTGCTTTTGCTTGCAAAGCTTTCCCCTGCTTGATCTTAATTCTAGTACTGCTAAATGGCTTAGTCCTCTGCTTGTCAAAAAAGCTTGTCAAACAAATGTAATATCACAAACAGACATGTCCAGAAAATGTGTGCCAGTGTGCCTGCAAGCATCCCTGCTTTAGCTGACCAGTGTTCCAGATGGACTGTTGTCAAGTGGAACAGCCAGCTGTGTAACACAGAGCACTTACTGCTTCCTGATCTGTCTCTGCATCTTGCTAAACATATATTGTGAGTGAAATGCAACTTAGCTGAAATAGTGCTGCTTGGGCTGGCCACCTTTCTGTTTTCCACATCACAGGTGAGGGAGGGGAGTTAAAAACCAACTGAAGCAAAACTATCTAGATTTCTGAAAATCTTTTAAAAAGCAGGAACCACCCTTCTTTTACACACCTTAGTGTGCATAAAAGTCTCCTGCCATACTATTTTTTATTACTTTCCCACAGATTTTGTACAAAAATAGTGAAAGACCATGAGAAATGCTTAAGTTAAAAGAAGTATTCTGTTCACTACACAAATACCACAATATTTCTACAAAGAAAAGTTCCTGAAAAAACTTTTGTGTTAATAAATGAAATTTGTCCTTCACCCTAAAAGTAAGTGTTCAGCATTTGTATTGTTTGTGTTCTGTTCTGAAATATAACATAACATACCTACTTAACACTTATAGTAAACTCTCTTCTCCAGTACTGGGCGATCACAGCTCTCTCATTGCAAGCTTGAAGAAACTCCTGCTCTGCTAAGACACATCAGATGTCTCTGTGCATTAAGACTTCAAAGGAATGCATACTTAGAATGGGTGATGCTGACCTGTGAGGACACTAGCACTAAAGAATTTTACCGTATACAGTAGTACAGTGAAAGTCACCTTTAGAAATTTTCTGTGCAAATTTTTCCTTAGATAAGTCTTAAAACAGTTATGGATAGTGTAATCAAGTATACCATGGTTCAGCTTTGAGACGCACAACAATCACTTTCATGAAACCAAATCATCAGTAACCAAATTCTGATTTTAAAATGACATACAAAGCTTGAAGCTGATGTCAGTTTTCGGCACAGCCAGAAGTTTATACCAAAAACTGTCTCTGCTGTCATGTCAAATGGAAAGAAACACTATTGTTTTGCATACGACACTGGAAGAAAGATTCCTACTTACATTCACATTTAAATGGCAGAAGACTAGAACAGCTTTTAAGTGTAGCATCTGCATGCTGAACGTACCTAGAGTAACTACACAAATGGCTCGATGGTCAAATTACAGTAGAATCACAGTCCACCTTAATAGTGTTGTGATTCTTTTGGCTTTTTTACCTTTGTAAGTAGCTTTAAGCAAGACAAAGTCTAAAAAAGGATGCAACTGAAGGAAAGTGGAAATCCACAGGTCAGGTTTCACACTAATACAATGCCACAATATATAAAAATTATTTATAGACTATTATAAAATCTTACATTATTTTTGCAGTTCACTTGCCTTGCTCCTCAACATGCTGCAGCTTCACAGGGTTTTGGCACCAATGGTCAGAGTGCCAGAATCCATTTTGCTCAGGAAGGCTCCTTCATATGAACTATTCTACTACTTTAGTCTTTCTGAAACAAAGGAAAAAAAACAACCTTGGATTTTACTAGTAAAACAGAATCCATGCTTTATGCATCAAACATCTGATACACATCTAAACCAGTTGATACAAAGGTATGGACAGCTAATTAAAATATTCCCTTTCAGTCGCAGAAGGAGGTCTATCTCAGGCCATTCTGTAGTTTTACTTTATAACCTCTCAGAAGTAGATTCAAAAATACGGTCTGTATTGCTGTGCCTTCAGGAACTGCATGAAGATGATTTTTTTGTCTGTATCAAAAAAAAAACCCAAAGGCAGCCTTGTAACTGAAAACAATGCTTTGTCACTCTACCCAGCTCTGAGGTAGACCATACCACTTATTTACTTGCATGTTTAATTACTTGCATGTTTAATTACTATAAGGAGAAATTGCCAAAAAGTAGGCTCCGGTAATGAAATTAAGCTAATGCTCTTGTAAGGAAGAGTGGTCAGACTTTTGGTTTAGTATCTTACCTGGAAAGCAGGATGCCCAGCAGCACAACTGCCTACTACTGCTGTGGCTTACTGGTACTTCCACAGTTAGTAGTGACCCATTCTCTGTGTCTGGAAACTGCCAGAACCCTGTTGTAGCATCTCCAGGCACAGGGAACACAAGGTGGGCTGTGCCACACTGCCTGGTCACCTTCCAGCACCAAAACAGGCACTCGGCACCACCACACACTCACTCAGGGAATCATGCAAAAGGTTTCATTTGCTACCACAAGAAGTTTCAGCAGTATAAAACCCACTACCTGTAATCAGTGGAAGATCTTGCACCAGTGATTACTTCATTTCACATCAAGCTAAAAAACAACTTTCAGCATTCATCTTACACTGCCTCTTGCACACTGGGAATTACTTCCTTATGGTTGCTACAAGTTCTTGCATTTTTTTTTCTGTTGTATCTGTAGAAGCACCGCTGCTGCTGTACACAATATTATAACACAGGTGTTAGTTCCCCCTGTAGAGGAGAAACTGCCTGCGGATGGAGCTTTTGTGTGGAAAAACTGTTAACTGATGGAAGTATTTTGCTGTGAAAGGACATTAGCTCTTAACATGTAAGATACCAAGATCTAATACATACAAAATATTCTCCAAGTATAAACACTTCAAAGAATGAAAACTAGAGCATGTGGAGAATTAGAGCTATTCTTTCCTAGAAAGTAGCTGAGGTTTCTGTTTTTCCAGAAATCCCTGACTATGAGAAAGCAAACCAGACACCTGAGCTGTTTCTCAGCATGAGCAGTCGTGATTCCACATTATTTTACTTACATGGTATATATTCATGTATATCATGTTTCTTATGAATCTGCTCAGGAGAGGAGAGCAGGTGCAAAAAGGTTCAGTGGAACAACTGTCACAGTGCACAGTGTGACAGTTTTGAAAAGCTGGTCACGGTCCCTGGCCTGTCAATGACCGCAAGATTTCGCAGGCCTGTTTTCAGTGGAGGTTTGTAAGATGTAATTGTTTAAAGGGTAAACCTCATTTAAACAGTTAAATGACAGTTGCCAAAGTCATGTAAAGCTATCTGGTTTGCCTTTCATGAACTAAAAAGACAAGAGTTTTTGATGGCAATTATTAGGAACAAATAAGGAATGGCTACAAAGAAAACAGAGCAGACGGAATTTCAAATAATGAGGACCTTTAACGTAGCAGGTTTTGTAGTTTAAGAAAATCAAAAGGCAGACAAGTTTCACACATACCTCTAAGAGGCAATAAAGTCATTAAGAGCCTGAGCAAATAAACCCAAAAGGGCAGTAATATTTTATACTCCCTCATACTTCAAAGGAAGCAAAAACCGAACCTTACTTTTTAACAGTCATCTATGCCCATAATGAACTCAATGTAACGGAAAGATGAAAATTGGACAAACCACTGAAAAACTCCTCAGTACAAGTAAAAGACCTTAAAACTGGTGTGGACCTTCGTACAAAACACACTATAAAGAAACTGACCAGAAAGAATAAGAACAAAGGCCTTTTACAATTATCTATGATTATCTGCATTTCAAATTCTACCATTCAAGCTAAGATAGGGTGCTACAGAGACAACAGGCTCCATGCAGAGGAGCAGACAGGTACCACCACAGCACAGGTATGGCAGAGACTTTTCCTACAGGCTAGAGGGTGTGAAACGAGGCAGCACTAAAACCAAGCCTAATAACTAAACTGAATCCTGACACACCACAAGAACACATGGGATTTATCAAGTCTACTTGTTTTGTCTGAACTTATGATTCTCTCCTCTTTAAGTTACTCTATTTATTTTTAATTGGAAAGCTTTTCTGCTCACTGTAAGTAGAGGTCCAGTGAAATCTATCACAAAGCCCCACCCCACAGTGAATCCTATCATAAAGCTAGAGAATTTCCATGGGAATTGAAACAGGAACTTATAATTTACAGTCCTTGCAGTCTAGCAGATAACAGTGCTAGACAAACAGGAGTACATACAGATGTGAAAGTAGTACCTGTCTTAACTGGCATTTGATGTATTGTTCAATCTCATAACACAGAAATGAAAATGTCTGATTCACAGGAATCTTGCTGAGATTCAGGATTTGTTTTTAGCTCCTTCTGTGAACCCAAAGTAATATTCTATATCAGAAACAACAGCACTGTAAAACACACACACAAAAATAAACTCATCTGTGTATGTAAAACAGCGATCATAGAATATACTCAGGATTCATTCAGGATTGCATTTGCAGAACAAAAATTAGGATATTCTCCAGACTGAAATACAATACTGCAAACAAGCCTCTGCTTTATTTTTTTTCTTCAGGTTTTACAATGACAATTTTGGAACAAAAACCAAAATGGGCAAAGACAATTAAATACCAAAGGACGTCCCTAAGCGTAATATAAAATATTAAAAGGTAATTTACTCCAGTGTCTCCTTCTGCCCAAGAAGATTGATTCACTGGGAGCAAAAATTTGCATATTTCAGTAAACCTCAAATAAATTTTTGTAACTTAAGGAGATTTCCCAGCCACAGTTTAATGCAACAGAAAAGCACTGTACTGGTCCAAAAACTCTTTAATGTAAAAAGGCAGCCAGAACAGGGTTTGCAGTTCTCAACTCATGTAAGAGCATTTTAGCTACAATTCCGGAAAGTCATCTTCCTTCAGACAAGCAAGCAAAAAGACCTCATGTTAACTGTCCTCAAAAAGTTTCTCAGCATCCTGTCTTAAGTCATACCTGGCACCATACACACCACAAAAATAAGCATGCACCACACGCTTAAAATATTCCATATTTGATCATACTGGATTAAACTGTCTTAAAACTATTCAAGACACAAAAATATTTCAGAGATTCAGACACTAATAATAGTTCTTTAGTCACTAGTGAAGAGCAGTTTTCCAGATACCGGAAGAGTCTGTCAATATAACACGCTAAAAGCAAGCTCCCCCCTCCCCTCCTCCTGCATCCATGAAGTTTCTGAGGTTTCAAATAAGTGACATTTCTGATGACGACATCATAGAATCATAGAATAGAATCATAGAATAGTTAGGGTTGGAAAGGACCTTAAGATCATCTAGTTCCAACCGCCCTGCCATGGGCAGGGACACCTCATGCTAAATCGTATCACCCAAGGCCGTGTCCAACCTGGTCTTGAACACTGCCAGGGATGGAGCATTCACAACCTCCCTGGGCAACCTATTCCAGTGCCTCACCACCCTAAAAGGAAAGAATTTCCTCCTTATATCCAATCTAAACTTCCCCTGTTTAAGTTTTAACCCGTTACCCCTTGTCCTGTCACTACAGTCCCTAATGAAAAGTACCTCCCCAGCATCCCTATAGGCCCCCTTCAGATACTGGAAGGCTGCTATGAGGTCTCCACGCAGCCTTCTCTTCTCCAGGCTGAACAGCCCCAACTTCCTCAGCCTGTCCTCTCTTCCCACATCAGCTGGATCCCCAACATAATGTCAGGTCCCAGTTTTGCAACTAGGTTAATGCAGGACAGCATCCATATTAATTTTGGTGGGGCAAGGTCCAGCACACTGCTGGAGTAATTAGGTCTCGGAATCTGCCCAGACAATGTACGGGCAGGGGCTGAACTTAACAGCAGGCTTTGTTGTAACATCCACAAAGGATTTTGTGTGTGGTTTTGTTCTTTCTGGGTTTTTTAACCCTGCTTGCTAGATCCTGGTTGGTTATTATCATCACTCCTTCTTCTGTACCCATTTAACCATCAGTCCTGCCATTACTAGCCTGGACAGCCAGCTGCATAACATATTATTTTACATTCCTAGAGGTATTTATAAGCATGTATTACATAGCTGTAATAAACAGTGGGGCACTTGGTTAACACCAAACACTTAAATTACTCCTCCAGCACCATGGACTTCCAGAATTTTCAGAGCTGTCTTCCAACCCAGTTTTTTGGTAATCAAAGCAAACCACAATGAAGTGTCATTTTGACAGCTATCTTCATTTCCCAAAATTAAATGGGATCAAAATCCAATACTTTGATGTAAAGGAAAAAAACTCCAACATCTTAACAAAACTTCATTTCCTAACAGCAGATTAAACCAAAGATACTTCAATTATGTTTTCATGGCAAAATAAAAATAATTTATGCTTCTACGCATATTTTATAGCATCTTTTTCAACACAGCAGGGGAAGATGAAACCATGTACACAAAGAACTGGTCTCTTACATAAAGCAAACAAAAAACAATGCTGATCATTAAACCAAACTTCTCTCATAAAACTAGACCACTGGCAGTACTCCCACTCCAAACAGTGGCAGATACTAAATTTGTCAGTATCAAGAAACTGATACCATTACTCATTCCTTTAACATTTTTTGCATCTGTATCACATTTTAAACTCATAATGAAACAGCCACGTGATATCCAGTACTAATAAAGCTGCCGCAAAAATGAGTTCCCACTGAGTTGACTTCAAAGACCAACTTGAAATACAACTATATTACTATTTTCAAAACTTATACATACTTCCAAATCTTTCTATAAGGCATGTATATGCTTTGGTTAGCATTAAATAATTCCAATAATATTTTTTTTATAAGTCATGACACCAGCCCTCTAATACATTTTAAAAAATATACTCCTATACTCTCACAGCTGTAGAGATGATGCTATCAACTTTTCGTTTTCTGGAATGCCCGCAGACTTTGGACACTAAGAGATTCTAATATATACTGGTATAGCGAATCATTTATTGGTATAGCTTATCTTTTCCCTTAACACCTATCTGTGCATTTGAGACACTTATTTTTCAGTCAGTCTCCACCAC
Source organism: Pezoporus wallicus (assembly GCF_028554395.1). NCBI lineage: Eukaryota > Metazoa > Chordata > Aves > Psittaciformes > Psittacidae > Pezoporus > Pezoporus wallicus. The sequence continues at coordinate 3,295,387 of NW_026638903.1, forward strand.
CAATGACTTCTCTGATTTATCAGTCTGCAGGATCGGTGCCTAACAGTCCAAATGACTAGGTCCAGCTCTGTACCAGTTGAATCCTCCTCCACAAATGAGTTTAAAAAATCTCTCTAGAGATGAATGCCTTTGTCAGTTTAAAAAGAGAGGGGGTATGAGGAAGCTGCTTTCCTGTGAGAACAACACTATTATACTTTAAGGCGGGTGTTTTTAGGAAAAATTATCTAGTTACGAAATGTCAGATTTCTGCAGGATCTTGGATGCAGGACTTCTCAGAGCTGGCAGTCCGACACGTAGGAGTTCTGAGGAGCTGTATACACAATTTTGCACAATTTCAACAAGTTTTTTTCCTCTTTCATTTTTCATTGTAAGATATATTTGACAAATTCACTATTTTCAAGTTCTGAAATTCAAACACTAATATTTTCAGATCTTCATTCCTATAGTTAAAAAAAATGCTTACATGGCATTCCTCTTTGCTTGACTTCAGATGTTGAGTATAACCCCAGATGATTCACATGTCTTCTAATGAAGAATCTTCATCTAGAACCAAACAGAAATTTAACAATAAAGTTAATTTTCTTTACCTGATCATTTACCTACAAACGCATGAAGAATGTATTTACAGTACTTGTTCATAGAGTTACACTTAGCTATATGCAGTTCTGTATCAAGATAGTATTATGAAGTTTTGCATAACAAAAACAAGCCGTGTATCTCTTATCACTTGGTGAAAAACAGCACATGAAACAGCAATTTTTTTCTGTACAAACCAATTATATAAAAATACCACTGTTTTAACTGGGTTTTCTCTGGTACACCTGCAACCAGTTTTGCCATGAAATGAAGTTCATTTCTTCATAGCACTGACACCCCCTTGGAAATCAAAGAAGTGGATTCTATTACCAGCTATTTTGAGGCTAATTAGCAAAGAAAGACCTTGATTGTACAATCTAAATATGCAACAGTAAATACTTAAGAAAAAACCCTACTGAGTCATATGTTAAGCCTGAATTCTGAGGTTATTTCAGCTTTAAACGATAAAATTTTTGCCTATATGTCCAGTGAGGTATTATTCAGCCCAGAATTTATTCCAAAAAGCATTTTACATTTATATTAAGTATTATTACAACACATTACTGCACATCTTTTTAATAACATAACTATTTTCAGATGAAACCTGTATCCAAAAGGCCTCATAAAAATGTGAACCATCGACTTCCTGTCTTTTTTACTAAAGAAGGGAAGTGCTAATGCCTGGTAAATGCCAGGATCAATCTAGCATTTTCCTCTCAGACACTTTATGAATCAGTGAGGATCACACATTACGTGTGAACTGAACTGGAGGGAAGCTTATGTTTTTTAGGCTTGCAAAATGGAATTATTTCCCTAATTCAGTTCTACAAAAGAATAAATTGTGTTCAAATGTGCCTCTTCCATATAAAGGCATCCAAACCAGCTGAAATTGATGCAGACACGTTGACAGTGATGTAAATCTCAACCTGAAAAAGATCAGACAGGGTGCATCAACTAGGATGCATTTGTCACACCATATCACCTTGTGTTAGCTTTTTGGTTTGGTTTTTTTTTTTCAGTTTCCTAGTTCACGGGTGGCACTGGCAGAGAGTACTGGACTAGATGGACCCATTCAAGGCTAGGTCCATGTATGTTAACAGTTTTGCCCAGTGTCACCTGTGATCTGGGACTCTGGTCTTGATTTTGCAGTGACTGTGTGCACACAGAAGGCCCAAAACCCCCTTGTTTTCTGACCATACTAACAAATGCAAAAATAAATAAAATGAAACTGTACTCTATTTACTCAGATGCAGCACTGAAGCAGGTTTGATACAACACTAGGGTCACTTCTAAGGCTACGACTACCAGATTCCTGCGCGGGAGACCTACGAGCCCTGTACATAAGTGCAAAGTGTTTAGCATCTTACAAGCGCTCTACAGCACGTTCAGCCCACGCCCAGCTGCCAATCGCGCAGGCAAAGGTAACATGCAGAAAGCACCACCAAAAGCACCAGCTTCAAAGCGCGCTTTCTGCATTCAGTTTGCGGCGGCAGCGCTTTCACAAATCGACGCCCCTAGAAAAGCCCACAGGGACCACGTTAAGGCCCTGGGGCTCAGCAGCTGCGAGCACCAGCCGGCCCCGGCACGGCTGCACACACAGCTCAACCCTTCACCTGGGGATGGCGGCCGGCGGCACCGTCCCCTCGCCTCAGCCCGGCCCGGCCCGGCGGAGCACAAGGGTCCCGCGCAGCCCCGCACCGCCCGTTACCGCTCCACCAACGACCCCCACCCGTCCGAGGTACGCAGCCCCGCTGCCGTTGCCATGCGAGGCAAGTCCCCCCCTACCTCCAGCTCCTCAGGGCCCCATTGGCTGCAAAGAGCAACGCTCCTTCCGCCCGCTGCTCACCGATGGGCTCAGGTCCCCGCCTATCAGCACAAAAGCCAGGCTCCTGGCGGCGGGGCCGCGGCTGTGTCCCGCAGCTGGGCGGGCAGGGCATGGCCAGTTAACCAAAATAGACGCTCTGGTAAAACCGGCGAGAAGCAGGAGGGTGGCAGTAGACCCGACTGCCGGAAATGTGGCCGGGTTGTGCCAGAGGCACTAGCAACAGACAATCTGCAACTCACCGCTGACAGGCGGCAGCTGCAAGACACCCTGCTCCCTGCGGCGGTAACGGCCAGCCGTACCTCAGAGGAACGGAACGAATGCCACTTGCCCACAGCTCCTGCATTTAAGTCTTTCATCTGACAAAACCTACCTTGCAGGGAGGGACTAAAAAGATCCCAGTCTTTCCCACTGTGATGTCCGTCCCATTTAAGAAAGTGTAAGTTTTGGACAAGGCCAGCATCAACAAAATACCGTGTTTCCGAGTACAAGAGCAAGTGTTCTAGTACAGTGAAGTCTGAAGACCAAATACACTGAAGACCTGAATATGTAAGAATTGCCTTTTCCCATCAGTTTCTAAGGAAATCGTGCTCTGCCTGCCTCTACGTCCCCCGCAGTAACTTCTGAGTAACGTCTGGCTGAGGAAAACCTGCCAATAACGTTACAAGTTTTATGAAACCAGAAGTGAACAAGAGAGTGCGGACAATGCTACAAACACACAGCTTAGGCTACCTACGTATAAGCCTCCTTGCTTAAGATCTGCTGGTCCACAAAAGAGATAAAGCCCAGGATCCAAAGTGGGGACAACTCCATTAACTTTGGTGTACTCCTGAAACTTTAAAATTATACCCCCGCCTGTAGGAAGGGCACATTCCCCCCCCCCCCCCCCCGATTTGAAGCCACTATAGGAAATAACCTTTCAACAGCTGAGAACACTTGAAATTACAGTTGACACGTTCATTTATTTGTATGACATGTCTACTATCACCTGTTAAGTAGGTAAGAGAATTCCTGACAAGACAGTTTCAGGGCAAATCCAAATTAAAAAACTTAGCCTATTTACTTAAGCTGTATAATGTGAGACATTCCATTTAAATCAACTTTCTCTCCCTCCACACCCCCCACCCCCCCTCCAACCCTAAAATGATGAAAATGCCCACCAGGCTTGTGTTCCATCTTCACATTTTCTTACCTCCTTTTGAAAAGCAACTCTTGACCTTTTTAGCTAAGACTTGGCTTTCCACTAGTTGCCTGGGGTGAAGTTATGAACTTATAGATCTGAATGATAAATTCCTCAAGCTACAGCCTAAAACCCATTGGCACAATTACAGTTTATACATTTGTTAAGCAATTCTTGCATTTAATTCACTTTATCAGTTAACAAAAATATGCAGAGATAAAATCCTATCCATAGCTTTAGCTCAACTTATCTCACCACCTTTGTTCACGATCAGTGCCTTCTTTTATGATTAACTGCAAAGCCAGAAGTGGCAGAGCATGAAGAATGCTTGTTCAAAGACTTTGTGATCACTGCTCAATCTCACATGAGCACTGGCAACAGTGAGCTTAAAACATGGGAATCTGACTGTAAGCGCTGGATTTTTTTTTTTTTTCTTTACTAAACTCAGCAAATAAAACCCTGTGCTTTGTTTTGCTCAGTCAAAACAGCCATGGCTGGCTCCAAAATTCCATGTGAAACCCACTGGTGTTTGTCAGTCCTGGGTTCTAATGGCCAACCTCCAGCCATGGTTTATGAGTCATCAGAAGACAACACAATGAAAGATTTTAGATGCAGAAACCCATCTGCTTTATAGGCTTCTAATTCTTGCAAGGTTTAGCTGATGACTCCCTGATTATTCTTTTATTTTTGCTTTTTAGTGACTTTAACTTAAAGTAACACTGCAGCAGCCAAAGCAACACACTGAGCAGAGGACCAAGGTAAGATCTGAAGCAAGGGCCCTCTTTCACAAAGTGACTGTACTTCAAAAGTCACTTACTGCTGAAATTCTGTTTGTAAATAAAATTCACAGGATCTGAACCAAGACAGATCAGCAAAAGCACTTGTGCCACCACCTGATTTCCCCATGGGCTGCTTTTCTTGTGACTGTATCTCATTTTGTCTGCTTCCAAAACAGACAAACTGCACACAGCACTACCCCAGTTCTTCCTGCTCCCTTACTTTTCTACACTTCCAGGTTAACTCTGCAGGCAACTCAGACCACTACATAGGTTGCAAGCAAGCACAAAGACGTCCTGGCAGGGATAGCAAACTCCTGGATGTCCCCACACCTGGATGGCACAATGCAGGCCAGCAAACACTAGCCCATGCGGAAACTGCAACCAAATTACACAACTGCAAAACACCTTGCCACCCACCAGGATGAAGCACTGCTAGTGCCCTTCCTGAGCATCCAGCATTAAATCACTGCTTTGCCCAGCACTGGGGGACACGGTTCCCTTGTTCTCTGCCACCATGGCAGGTTTCTCGGCACATGCACTGCAGGGAGGAGTGTTGTTAACTGCAGATGTTATTATTGTCCTGAGCTGTTGTGAAGCCTCTCTGCACTGTCAAATAGCTGCCACATTTCACTTCAGAGGCAAGTGACAGTGGCTCAGTACACATTCCCCAGATGTTAACTTGTTATGACGACTGCGGCTATGGGCAGATACTACTTCCTCCCTTTTTAATTTAACCATTCTGGTTTGACACATTTCTTTTTCCAGTGTTTTCAGGTTCACTGTCACTAATAATACAGTCCATAGAAAGCCCAGGGATTCATATGAGTTATTTGAGAAACCTCAGGAACTTTTAACCTCATCTTAAACCCAGTATTATAACTGTGTTAACAAAGCTGTTAATGGAACAAACTGTTCATTACACAACATCATGGAGAAAAAGGCAAATAACTTTGGGTAGCTGGATCTGACACAGCAGAAAACCTCATTTTTTTCACAACTTTGTTTCAGTTTGAAAGGGATCATTTTAGGCACTTTAATGCAAAGAGACAATGGTAAAGTCTGTGGGAGTGTAACTAAATGGCATTTTGTCATCTTGTTTCATGCTATATGTTTGTCAACAGAGCACACAGTATATATGCAGTAGATACACAGATATTTTGATTACAGATGTCTGAAATAAAAGCTTTCCAGGGCATGAGCTGCCATTGTTCACCTATGGCAATTACCATTTGATATCATTTAAATATTGCCTCTACTTGCACTGGGCGGGTATCAGCCCAATTATCCTTCTCCTGTCCTGCTTGGCTATATGGGGAAAAGGAGAAAACTTTTTTCATGCACTCGCAAACATAAAAATCCAAACAAGCCCCACTCTTCCTGCCTGGCTTCCTATAGCGTGGGTAGAAAGCAGGACACATAGCAAACAATAAATGTTCCACAATTCCTCTTTTGCGAACAGGAGGCCACCAAAGCAAAGGCAGCTGCCCAAGGGACTCCCAGAGCATAACTAAGTTGTTCTTGGTATTGTAGGGAATAATGCAATTAGAGAGAATTGAGTCAAAACACCTTAGCTCGAAAACTATGCACCATAGTTCAGAGAGTGTGAACTTTCAATTGAAAACCAAGCAGTTTTTTTACTTAACTTGACTGCTCCCCAAAATCATATGGGTTTTCCAGACGCCATGTCAGGATGCACTGTCATCTTAAGCAGCTCAGCCAAATTCTTTTGCCCTGGTATCCAAGAGCAGAAGCAGCACTTCGCCCCTTTCACCATTCTCCCTCCTGGTGCAGTTACAGTTATTTTCTCAAACCAGCTCTGTCTCTCATACCATACTGCTCCAACTGAAGAAGACAGCACCTTCTTATCATGCAACAAGCAACTGCTTTCTCCTATTTTAGATCTAAACTTAAATCCAAACTTGTATGTAACCTCTCTTTACATTAACAAAACTTTCCAAGCTCTCCCTTCCCTGAAGTAAATTTTTGGTTTTACCAAATTTTTGGTTTTACTTTTGTATTAGTTTGATTTCTCAAAAGAAGGAGAGAAAGCGTTTACACTGTAATGTGTTATTAAAATACAAGGCACCCCATCCAAACACTATTATTAATAACCTCCATGCAACACAGCTGTTTATATAAAACAGATGCAGCATGTAACCTATTTTTCCAGATTCTATAGGTCTGTGAGCATGCAAATCTCTTTCAGATGGAGTCATCCTTTTATTTTTAGATGAGATGACATAAGCAAATGTCTATGTTTAGAACATAGAAAAACCAACCAACACAGACAGATATGGCACATATATGCATGAAACTGTAAACCCTGAGGAATATTTGGAAAACTTCTGTAACTGAAGTGCTACTGAAATATCCTGTAACTCCTGCTTCACTTTTATGTCTCTCTATATAGATAAAGAATCCATTAATGAAATGCAATCCTAAATGAAGCTGACAAAAGTAGTACAACAGTTTTTGTTATTAAAATACAGCACTCTCTTATACCTCCCTGTAATTTAGAAATGAGATTAACATAGCATGTAAGTTTTTCATAATGGATCTTTTCACCTTCAGATATTTTTGCCACTGTTAAAACTGAACTACAGAACTCTAGATGATAAAACACTGTCATCTTCAAAATTACAAATGGAAAAATGTATTAAAAAAACCAAAACAAACCACAGAAACTTACATGCCATTTAGTTCACCTGTTTTAGTCCATATTTACCATGTAAATTTAGATTACTTCTACTAACAGGAATCCTTTGTCCAGTTTTCTGTTTATTAAATATAACTATATATATTTTATATATATATTTATATACATAAGAAAAAAACGCATAAAAATGTCCTTCTTTATCTGTTCTAGAAAAAAGATGGGGGAAAGAAAAAAAAAACCCACACTTTCTAGTACTTTAAGCATCCATTAATTTGAGTCCACCATACATAACACCCACTTCTGACATACATCCTTCTTTTTTTGAGTGAAGGAAATAGGCAAACTTCAAAGGGACTGAATATACAGCAATGATGCAATAGATGGCTTTAAGTAGCAGTAACAAAGGAAACACCATTTTGCTTTGAAAGCAAAAAAGCATTTTTTTTCAGTATTTTGCTATTTTCTGAAGTGCTGGCATCTGTAGGGAAGGGATTAAAAGACTTCAGTAATTCTGATATGCCAAAATAGTATAAATAGTGACAATAAATCTTCTGTGGCTTAGTGATGTAGCACTCACAGTGATGCTGTTGACCCACACTTCCGCGCTTTCCAGGTACACCTCTTAATTTTTTTCAGCAATCTTAAACCCAGGCATCTTCGTACTGAATGGATAAGGCTACATATGTTGATCTCTCACAGAAAAAAGCACACTTACTATTGGTGGAAGTATGCTTGCTAGAGAAGCTAATTTAAAAATTCAATTTTGAAAGGTTTTACCAAAATCCTTTTTTTTTTCTTTTCTACCGAAGATGCATAATCTTAATTCATAATATCCAATGTGTAAGGCAAAAGCAGTGCTGTGCCTAAGATGCAGTACTGGTCATGACACCCCATGTATTTTAAAAGCAATGTGTACCTCAGCAGAAGTGCAACATCTCTGGTTCCTTCATACCTCTGTTCTCCAAATCTTGGTATGTTTTCCCTGGTCAATTTGATTTAACAATTTCTTAATAAGCAGAATAGATGAATTCAAAGTCACACTGGATTTTGTCTAGAATCATGCCTCCTGCTGATATATCAGCAACTGACAAAAGGAAACAATCCCGACACATGCCACAGCAAAGAGCACAGCTTTTGCTATCATTCTGTTACGTTAGGCTGGTCCTTCAGCTAGAGCTCTTACTTCTGTTTCAGCCCCTGCACAAGAGGGAATAAGGCAGCAGCAGCAGTAGCGTAAAACAATCCAATAAACATTTCATATAGAATATTCCCCACAGTGGGCACTGAGGAGCACATCTACAACATTTTCTTGAAAAGGCATGTTCATGCAAGCCCTGGCACAAGGGGCAGACCAGCCAACAGCATAGCCATAGCACTGGCACGAAAAGCACTGTACAGAGGTTGCTAAAACTTCTTTCCATGCTTCTGAGCAAGGCAGATTCCATCTGCTGGGAGCAGTTCATCTAAGGTGCTATTCCCGCTGCTCTGGTCTGGGCAGCATAATCCTGAATGATAAGGCAGAGTTACTCAGATTTAGCAACAGTAACTGCTAGAGCTCAAGCAGCAGCTTCCAAGGACACTGTTCAGAGGGTACAAGAAAGATGTAAGATGTGTTTAAAGCTGTGGTAAGATGAAAAAGATGTTTGGCATTTATAAACAAAGGCTTTGATGATTTCAGGAATAACAGAAAGAAGATCTGTTTGAAGATACGTTTTTCCTGAGGAGGGGTTTGAAGACAATGCACATTTCAAGAGAACAGGTTCTTGCACAAACCTCTGGGAGATAATTGGCAAACTGTTAAGCACTACTTACTAGACTTTTCTAAACAGGATTCTTTTCTGGTAGACACTGACTCACTGAAATACATACATCATTATCCAGTCTTCTTTTACTAACATTTTTACTAGATACTTCATGAAGAATAAAATCAGTCACAATCACACTGTGACTTAACTTCTCAGATGACATAGCATTTCCTGAAAGGCAGTTTCTTGGAGGATTTAAAAGAAAAAAAACAGGTGAAGAAAAAAAAACCACGAAACAACAAAAAACAGAGGCTCCTGTGGTCTGTTTGGAGCCAGAAATCCTAAATTCAGCTTTGGCAGCAACTCCCATCAGGGCTTTCCAGAGGGCTGCATGGGATTCCATTTTCAAAAGGACTTAAAAGTTTAGGAGCACGTCTCATTGTTAAAGTGATTTAGATTAATGAGCTGAAACATTGCGTCATGTACTGCTTCATGCTCTGTTATGTCTAGCCCAGTGAGAAGTAGGGTTCTCCCACAGCTCCTGACAGATTTAGATGTAAGGGTATGAAATACTGGAACCTCGTTTCTTACAGCTTTCTGGTGGAGGTGACTAGCCCTGATCAGGAAAAGTAGATGAGAACACTCACCAGCAGGTCAGCATAAACATTAATGAAGCAAGAGTGTATTAGCAGGCCAGGCTGTAAACTTCTGTTGCTCATGGCACAACTACGAATCAGAGATTAATGGAAACAGTACCTGCTGTGGCTGCAAAGAGATTCACCAGAGGCCATTTGTGAAAGGTCACAAGCTCCCAAGTGTTCGAGACGCTTTTAAAAGCAGATGTGGTGCCCTTGACAGTGGCTCACAAACTGTGTGCCACATTCCCTTCTCTTGTTCTAGTCTGTGATTTTTATTTGGTTTAGTATGGAGATTTTTCTTAGGGGAGGATGAAGTAAGGCACGCAGAATTCTTATCAAAGAATAAATTTAAAGTTTTTTATTCCATTTGCACTTTTGCAACAGACAGATTAAAAAAAATCAGATGTACCACAGTATACTTGACCTGAATGCTTCAGTGCTGTTTCTACATTTTGTGAGAGACTGGAAATAACTCCTAAATGTATAACATTTTGACCATGAAACATGAAAACTTGTAAGCCTATTCATTAGCTGCAGTGTTTACTTTCTGAATATTGTCAGATCTTCTGATGCTTTGTTTTCTGTTGACAATAAGTCACTACACCACAGAAATGGGGGCTTGAAAGGGAAAAGGATATGTAAGAGTCTGAACTTTTGTGTGGAAGGATTGAGTAAGTAGGAGTGCAACCATGGCCTAAGTGTTACATTAGGTAGATGTTTCTGTTAAAATATTTAGTATTAAAGGAGATTTTAATTTAAACTTCCCATTTAATCATAATTCAAATTGTTAAGTCAGTGTTTTAATGCCCTCTAGCTTTGCAGGTTAGCCTCAGTACCTAGGTAAAACCAATAAATAGGGTTTAAACAAACTCGAAACTCTTAAAAAATGTCCTGTATTCAGTAATTACTCAGGTATCAAACTGTGATGAATATGCTGTGCTAAATCAGTTGCTTTTTCAGGATAGCTGAAAAAGGTATATAAAACCTAAGCCAAGCCAGTCAGCCCACATGTGGCCAACAAACAGATTTTAGCACCGAGTTCTACCTGCTCAAGCTTTTTGTTGTATCAAGACCACACTTTTTACCCATTCAAAGCTCCATTTAAGTCAAGAGAAATACTTTCTGAATTAAGGGCTGAGAAATGAATACAGACCCTTACTTCCAGCCAGACATTAGTACCACATAATTTCTTTGCCATTGCAATTTCAACCCACTATACTAATTGTTGACTTAAGTCCATCTCACTACCAGTTTCCTAGGAGCACATATAGATTATAATAAGAATGCAGCCTCAGGTAAGTTTGGTTCTGGATGATGGAATAGCCCTCAATTTGCCTATGTTCACCAAAACTGTCTCTGAAAGAAATCCAGCACTCAGGGGAAAGAATGAAAGGTCAGCGCTGCATGTTCCTCTCTCACAGCACACCTTTGCCTTTGTTCAGAAAGCTAGGGAACCTTACTACTTCTGAAAGTATGATTTCTTTTTTCTGAGCTTTAAGTGGGTAGCAGTTGTGACAAAACCTGCCAGGGTTGCTGCTGCCAGAAACCACATAGGCAATTCCCAGGAATGGGTTACTTCCTCCACTCCATACCACAGTTGAAAGAATCACATGCTTCCTTGCCTTGAATTTGGTAACAGGGAAATCTGCTAGAAGGATGTTAAGGTTTCACTAATGAAGTTTACATTATTTCCAGGAGAAAAAGTGGTAGTAAGTGCTAAAAGCCCTTTCCAAGGCATAAACAGCTTGGAGATAAGCATTTGCTGCAAAAATTCTTGTAACTGATCTGTGATGTCTCTGCTATTCTGGGCCCAAAACTCTGTAGCAGCTGGTGGTAAGTGAGACAGTTATTTTAAACATAGTCTCTGTATGAACATGGAAATACTTTTTTTTTTTTAACATTATAAATTCCAGTTTCATAATTTATGTAACTGGTATTGTGTTAATTTCTATGAAAACCCAGCTGAAAATTAGCCTTTTTGGCAGCTTAGCATGATGACTGGAACTAGATGATCTTTCAGGTCCCTTCCAACCCAAACAACTAGATAATGATGGTGATCCACATATTCTCACTGAGGGGAAGTGCTCACCTCTACCTAATATATTATCTACCCAAAATGTTGTATTTTACCTTACATCTCTCCACATGGGAACTTTCAGAACAAAAATGTGCTATAGTACTTAAAATCATAGCTCTAGTGGCTGAGACAGAAGAGAAATTTATAATCATCTTGACATAACTACTGCTGACAAAATAAGTGTTTTAATTGGAAAAGTTTGTGCTGTTTAGAGCGAGAGTGCACTTTCAGCAGCACAAAAGTTCCTGTCAGTAGGTGGCCCAAATCCAAAAGCCCAAAGTCATATGCTCCCATTTGATAACATGTCCTAGCTCCATCTGCACAGGCGAAAGAAAATCTATTTATAGTGTCTCATCACCTTAAAAACTAGGTCTTGTCACAGTGACTTAGTCTGGGCTGTTTCTCTCAGTTTCTTTGCTGTTTTACTATATAAATACCATCCACTTCCATCTTGTAAATAATAGTCTTGGATAACATGAAAGGATACTGTAAGAAATATGAAAAGTGTAATTCCCCACTGGGAGGCCATCTGTAAACTGCCTTATCCGTCTGACACAACGATAAAGATTTCTGAAGGTAGCAAAGGCTGACACTCGCATCCAGATAATGAAGTCGTCATTTATGTAATCGTTCTTTTCATCTTCCTCGTCTAAAAAATATACTGGCTTCTGCCAGTAAGGAGGTCTTGATGTCCCTGACAAAAAAGGAAAGAAACCAGGAAAGACAGGCTGTCAGTCACTGGTGACTTCTGGGCCTTCTCACAACCAACACAGGATATGAAATATGAAAGAGACACAGGACACTGTCCGGTACTGAAGAATTATATATGCTAGATAAATTTTCAACCAAACATTTCACTCACCTCAAACATGAATGAACAGAGTTTACCAGTACCCAGGGGTTGCTACACATCAGAAACTTTAAGCTCAGGAAAAACAAAGTTCCTTCCACAGATGAAAATACTGTTTATTCTGGATTCTTGCCTCTTCAGCAAGCAACATGCTCTCTATAATGAGGAGCTTGCCTTCATTTTTGTACTTTAATTTATACCTGTACAACCAGAAATGCACCTTTCTGCAGTCTAATGGCAGAGATTATGCTATTTAGAGTCTGTCATATGAAAACTTAGATAATTAACTCTTGCATATGGCACTGTGCACAGTACTGCCCTGATCCACAATAGGGAGCTTTTGGCTGCACTTCAATACAGATCAACCATAAGAAGGCAACAGCTATGAAACAGCTGTTTTAAAGAACTAGTGATGAAGGCAGTCCCACTTGTCTAACAACTGCCTAAGAATCTGCAAAGACATGAAGATGTGACACACAATTCTCCTTCATTGATGTTTTCAATAGGAAAAAAATAAAGTGGACTGCAGCCTTTCTTTTCCTGAACAGATTATGCATTACAAGAAACTGTACAGAAGGGTGTTGACATGGGGTAACTTCAGTCATCTGAAACCACTTTCTTCCAGTTCTGCGGTCAGTGATGAAAAAAAAAATAGCATAAAATAGAATAAAAATTCTATGGTCAGTGATTAAAAAAAAAAGTGATATTTTGGTTAAGTCTGTCTTCTGCTCTCAGTCACCCTCTAAAGCTGCTTCTCCAAACTGCTTTGGGAAGCACTTCTCCCAAAGGCAACATCTCAGAATGGGAGACCCTCACACAGGGGAGAAGAGGTAGGGAAGCCATTGAAAAATAAGGAATACCAGTGGAACCATTCTTACCTGGAAATGCAGAAGAGAGATTGTATGATTTTGGATTGCAAAATTTCACATTTTTATCTGTCCACCAGCTGTTTCCAGTCTTCAGCAGTGGTACTTGAATAACAGATGAGTTAACATTGTAAAAAAGATCAATAGTATCTGTAGGAAATACAAGAAACAATATGTCTGAGTAAAGGACAGTCATTCTAATTGCCAGCATCAATAACAAAAACTGTCACACTGAAGTATCTTTCAAGTGAATAAAAAATTAAATAAAATAAAATGGTCTTTAACCATGATATCCCTGTTTCGGTGGGCAAAAAGCACTTGTTTTTATCCATTATATTTTCCTACTTAGATTAGTTTAACGTAAGTCAAAAACATTATAGGCCTCATTAACATCTATGCAAACACTCAGGCACCCAATGAGATGACAGGCAGGGATAGCTGGATGATACAGATGGCAAGTGGCTGCTTTTTAGGAAACATGAAAACCACAACTCAACTGCACAAGCATCAATTATTTTAATTTTTTTTTTATCCTGCTACAAAAGCTGTGTCATGCAGCTCCTTCAGGCTCAGACATGCTCTTCTGAGTAAGTGATCATTCTGTGTACTACTACCTCCCCAGCTGTTTGCCTCTAGTTTACTAAGAGCAGTTGCAATTCTCTGAGCCTCTGCCTGCTTATCTACTTGTCTGACTGCTCTCTTTACTGCTAGCTTTGAAAAACCTTGAAAACCTTTCTCAGCACGAACTTGGCTATCTTCCTCATTTTACAAAACAGTATAACAGAGCAATTAGACAACTAGCAAAGACATCAAAAGTGAATGGGAAGCATCCTCTTTTACAGCAGAGGGACAGAAATTAACCACCAGAGCAGGATTCAGACATCAGCCCCTTCCCGCACATCACCAGCAGCCAGAACCTTTCATCACACTGTGCACCAAGGACAGATGCAAGGCAGACACTGAGAAGTTTACCCTCAGCATTTTAAAATCTTAATATCCCTAGTTCTCTGAGGGCGCATTCTGTCCTGCGGCCAGGGCTCCAGAACACTGTGGGCTGCAGGAAGGTAGCTCTGCTGGCCTAGGTCTGAGCCCAGACCAGTGAAATCAGACCTCCAGAGGAGTAGGTGGGTAGGCAGATGAAGATCAAAAGGATCTAGAAGTTACTGAACACAGCTGCTCTTCACAACTGCTCTGGTGTGGGTGGGCTCCGCTGCTTGAGAACAGCTGCTGCATTGTCAAAAACTGCTGCATGGAAGAGGTCACACAAAAAAAACCCCACCAAAACAGGGAGGGGCAGATAAAAAGGGTGGGGTAAGTGAGAAAAGTCTGTAGACATTTTTTGTCTCCTTTCATCCCAAAGAAATCCGTTCTGAAATCTGCCAGTATTCATGGCTAAGAGCCCTCTGCATTTCAGCTTAAATGTACTCAATAGGCAGGTGATGTCCATAAAGTTACTATAAATAAGATCAAACATGGGATCAAATTAAGTAAGACTATGTATGCTTCCAGCATTCAAAGAACAAAATGCAACTATGCAGATCTAAAGATCCAAACCAATGTGAAGAATATGTCACATCCTTCTAAGCACTTCCCACAGGGGTGTGCTTAGAAGGATGCACAGGCTTAGTGCCTGTGGGAAAGTAGAATATGGACTCTCCATCACTACACAAGAATGTGGTTTTTTTTTAGCAAGGAAGTACACTAAAACACCATTCCTTATTTCACCAGGGACTCAGTTCCTCAGTCCTGGCATATATTCACATTGAGGAGGGCCTTACTAAATGAAAAATCTTTCTCAGTTTCAAAATGGGGGGCAAGTTATCAAGCAGAAGGAAGGAGAGCCCCCTGTTCACTACAGTAGCACTGCTAAGCAAAACTTCTAGTGGAAGAAAGACAGATTTTGCAATATCAGGATTCAGCTGGATTGGGGTAATGAAACAGTTTTAAGTGTTAAGTAAGTGTAACTTAAGTTTTAAGTGTTAAGTTTTAAGTAAGGCAGATGTGGAAGGAACCTACTTACCATTGAACATGCTGTTGGGAGTAGCGCCGCATGGAGCCATGGCCATGGCTGTCCCATTTTGGTAGGTTGTGAAGGGCATGCAGTAACTATTCTCAATCTGCATTCAAGGGCACAAAACAATCAGGCACAGAACCTGGAGGTTTTGATGTAGTTTTGTGGTGTTACTGTTCTCCTCCCATTCCTTCTCCTGAAACGCCACTGAATAATTAACTCTCCAGCCCATTTTGGTCACATCAGAGATACATCCAAATGAATATGTTGATGACACCTTCTGTGCTACACCACTGTGTATCACGGTACGTAAACCTAAAGTCTTCACCAAATTCTGCTGCGGACTTGCCATCTCCAGACTACAAAAGCTCATTTTTGGATCTGCTACTGTAACACAGCTACAATTAAAAATGTTCCAGTGAAGCTCTGGCTTACCCTTGAACATCTTATTTTTTGTTCTTTTTAAATTTCACCTGGGCTGCTGCAGTGGTGCAGAACAGCAGATACAGTTAGCCACATTACTGCAGTTCTATGTAGGGAAATCTTGACGTATGAAGATAGAGCTTGAGAAACAAAAGCCCATCTCAAATTTAACACATCTCTCCTATCCCAGTTCATGAGAAACTATAAATCTGCATGTTTAAATGCAGAAACATTTTCAATTAACTCTAAAAAGCTGTGTATCTGATTGGTACAAAAGCCAGAAGTGGTTGTACCTGGGTGCAAACAAGCTGACTGGACACCTGGAGAAACAGATTTTAGGGAACATGTCTTGAGAGTTACAAGAGGCCTTTTATAGAAATGATAGATTGTTATGGCATAATCATTACATGTACTGGGAGGACGTGTGTGGACTGTGTGTATATAAATGCTGCTTTTAAGCCAAAGAAAACATGTTTTAGATTTGTAAGTAAAAAACCTGAATGCAATGACTGCATTCTCCAATTTTCTTATGCAGGCCTGTTGCAGGTGATGCTGTCTAGCCTCCTTTTTAGACCTCTAAGTTGCATTCTTAGAATGCTACATGATCTGCTATTTCACCATACACCTTTTCCTGTTCCTTGTTCACTTCCAAAGCCAGATGGCAAACTGGAAGACTCAGAATAATTTAATTCCCTAACCTTATAGTAGAAGCACAGCTTAAAACACTTCTGGCTAAGACAACTGAAAACACCAGGAGAAGGTTTATTTTGTAAAGACAATGTCCTTTTAGTTAGCATCCCTACAAGGTGCAGGTTTGAGAAATGCAACACTGGACTGATACCTTTTATTTATCCTCTCATTTTTCTTCTCTTTCTTACTTATTAGACATAATGGCCCTAACAATCACAGAAGCAGAGACCAAACACGGAAAAATTCTGTACCTTATTATTTATTATTCCTGAGAGGCATCTTAACACACAGTTACACATAGTTAGCTACATGGTCAAAGATGCACCTGATAGAAATACTGCAGATCTCATAATATAAAGAAGAAAATTTACATTTACATTTCGACCCAACAATTGTGCATCACTTCTTGATATCACATATCGACGGTGATTTTGGTAGAAGTTTTGGAGCCCATACTACATAAAAACATCACCCTAGAATTTAAGAATATATCCCCTCAATAAGACGACTTCATGCTGACAAAGAGAAATCCTATTACTTGCTAAAAAAGAGAGGGCAAGAGAGCACTCAGTTAATATTTAAGTGCTGGTAACTTCATGCTAAGCAATTACTTCAGTGGACACCGGCTACAATCTAGTCTTCATCCTAATTAAAAGTTCTGTTATTTTGGCACAAAATTAAACTTACTTTAAACCACCAAATGAAACCTAAAATAAAAATGCTTGATTATTACTTTATTCAAGATGGCACGGCTGGCCATGAATCTGCAATGACTGAATAATTTCATAGAGACAAGACACTTCTTTTCCATAGAACAAGATGCACAAAAAACTTCAAAAAGCACCCATTAGCTCTTAATTCCTTCAGGTTTTTTGAAAAATAAAGATGCCTCTCATCAATTATTTGAACCCTTTGGGACGTTTAGTGCTGTGATTCAAAGGAGAATGCTAGGCAGCCAAATACAATCAGTAAAGAGGATTATTAAACTATTAAAAACTTTACTAATTTAAATAAACTTCTAATCATCAATATAATCTGTAGAATTACAGAGTATTTCAACAGCCTCTTCAGTACTGAAGAACCAACCCTAAAGTGACTTTACAATTTAAACTGCATTGTAATTTTAAGTGATCATTTAGGTAGTACTAAGCATAAGATCTCTTTGGTGGAACATGAAGCATTTTAACAGAGTCAGAAACATGCCCCAGTAGGTTAGGACAGGAAATGAAGGATACTTTTCCCAAAAGAAACTGCAGAATCACATTTCTAGACTTGAATTATTTCAAGGACCTTGGGGATTAACAGCATAGCCTTCATAAAAAAGATGACAGGGATTTACTGATGACAAGTGGTCAGAGCTTCAGATTTCCTTCTCATTTGAGAGCTCAGTGCAGCAACAGCTAACCCCAGGCAAAAGGGAACTGTTTGCTACTCAGAGGGATATTGAGATACATGACCTCCACAAACAAATACCATTTCCTTCATCCCCATCTTCTCCTTGGACATCTCCCAACCACGGACACAGTTAACCTGATCATGTTCATTTTTAACAAGTACCAAAATGAATAGAAAAGGCAAAGGTGAACAATTTTGAGTATTTCATGTTTTTAAAAAGTACAAATAAAATCTGGTCAAGGAGCTCTACACAGCAGGAGTGGTATATTTTCTCATATAGGGATATAAGTAATGGGAGGTACTAATCAACTTGAATTGGCTTCTTGCATCCACTTACCAATATATCTTCCTTTAGCGTGAAATTAACAGAACAGCGGCATTCCTTATTCTAATTAGATGAATTTTCAGGAGTTTTGAACAATCTGAGCATTTATCTGAATAATCAATCTGTCAGAGACATGAACAAGCAAAGGTATTGTAATAAAGGACATGCACATAGGAAAAGGTTAATGTTTTAGCTCCAAGCCTTTTCAGAGCAGTTTTCTTCCAAGTGACTCTGGACTGCCAAAACATTGTTAAAAACCAACAGCAGAGAATCAGGACTTGGCCTCAATGAACATTCACAAATTTTATTCCTAGTGTAAAGATGTTTTAAAGCCTTTTGATGACTGCTGCAGAACCTTCACGGTTTCTCCTCCACAAAGGAGTGCTGAGTGAAGAACACTTCTGCAGCTTTGTCTGGCTGACCAAGTAATGCTTGACAATTGCCCACGTGCACTATGGCCCACCCCGCTCAAACAGCCTGGATTTAGTGCTGAGTGTTGGCTCCAGCCACCACAGGTCTAACCAACATTGCCTCCAGGCAGCATTTAAACATCAGATCTCAATGCATTTTAAGATTTTGCCACATCAAACACTTAAGTTTCTCTAATATCAAACACTATCAAAGGGATTAGCATATTTTTCTTCAAAAAACCCCAGGAAATAATAGCAACATTTCAAATATTACTAGCAGGGTCAGAAATTACCACCCATATTTTAGATATTACCACCCAGTCAACCACTCAATGCTGAGACTTTGTCACATGCTGCTGGACATGTATCCAAGGCATAAAGCCACTGCTGCCATCTTTATCTAGAAGCAAAAATACAAAGCTTTTTTCCTCTAAATGTGGCCCAGTTTCCTCTTCATAGCATGCTAAGAACATAACCCCTAACAAACCTGGATTTCTCTGATGCTGTTTGCAGACAATATGAGGCAGACTCCCACAGAGAAGCAGAACATGCCTGTGAGAAAGAAGGTGGAGAGCACAGCCATGATGGTAAGCTGGGGCTTCCAAGCTGGTAGTCTCTGTTGTCCGAACGCACTGTTATCCAGACACCTGGAAGGACATGCTTCTCCTCCTTGCTGGAGAAAGCTCGTCTTGTTTTTCATTTTCTTCTTGGTGAGAGGAAGAAGTAATACGCTGGAGAGTGTTTAGGCTGAGATACTGTCCTTACTGTTGCAGGACTGTACTGTTTGTTCAAACCTGCATTATGGCCAGGAATTACTTATTAACTGGATCTCTGTCCTTCTCATTTTCTACAGTTGTGCCTGGATCCCCATAATCAGCTTGTACCAATCAAATGACTGTACTTTGGTCAGGGTGTCCATCTTATGCATACTGGAAAAGCCTTAAATATATTCTTCCTGGTCCACAATTCAGTAGGATTTGTTACATCTTATTAATTTTTCAGCTATACTGGAATTTCAGTGTAATCTCTCTTCACTTCCATAGCTGCCCAGCTAACAGGCATAGCATACAATGAAAGGAGCTCTACGCTAATTTCACGGGATGCCACTGGGGAGGACTGCAGGTGCTAAGACAGCACTGGACAGAAAACATTGTTTTGGAAGACTAAATAAATCAATTTTCTTAACCTACTACACTCAATGCTGCTGATTCAGATACAATTAAAAGTTGTAAAAAGGTTACACGTTCTTTATCACAAAAGGGCAACTCATTCTCAAAACATCTAATTTGGATCAATGGCTTTCCAAGATGCTGATGATTTGCTCACCTCTATACATCTTGTCCTCTGGAAAAAATCCATCTATTCCCTAATAGCCACAAAAGACAAAAGAATCACCCAGGGATCATCTCCTTTTAATTTAAATGGGCAAACAGAAGAATATTTTGTGCACACTTCAACAGTTTAACAAAATCTCAATATAATATACAGATAATTTATCATATAATAGAAAAACAGAGCATTTGTCCAGCTCTAGAACAGATATTTTTCACCTATCTTTTTGGCAAATTACTGAAATTCATGCAACCTTTTCAAAGACCCTTGAAGGCAAGAACGAGATCAGCATTCTCATGAGAGATGTAAATGTCTCCTTTAGGACAACAAGGGGAGATAACAGAAAACTGAGCTGTATAAAGGCTTTCAGACCCAAGCGTGCTCATCTTCGAAGTCTCTGAAGTGACATATAGTAGTAGTAAATCTAGCAGGTGAATGTGATTTAACTCTGATTTCAATATCACATTGTTCCTACAATAAAAATAATACTAAAACTACAAACAAAACTTCTTTTTTTATTATTAAAAGAAAATTCAGAAAAAGTTGCAATGGGCATTCTTTCTGTATTGCTAGACCTCTGAAAAGTCAAAATTCTTGATTCCACCACCTGCTAATCACTTTCCAACTGCAGGCAAGATAACAGTAAAATGCAGCTGCGAATTATTTCCTTGTTGGTAAAATCATTAGAAGAGTCCCAGCTTCACAGACCCCTCTCTGCACAGCTTTATAATGCTCATCTCCAGTAGGTCAATTGTTTCTTTCTTTATCTGAAGAAAACAAAAATCAAAGAAAGCATCAAAAGTTACTGCTAATGCTTTAGCTAAGTACCAGTATTTATTTACTCAGGCATCTTACTGTAGGACTAGAAATTAAAGAAGAGGGTCCCATACAAGGTCCTGAGTTCTTGAATGTTTCCATTTTGTAAAATCTCTTAGCATTTGCTCTGCAACCCTAAAGTACAACTATGGCTTGTGAAGTCCCACCTAACATGGCTACAAAAAAGCTGCTGATAAAGCATGCCATAGCAAGAGGTCTGCTGCAAAATCCCTAAGTACTTTCCAGAGTATCAACCAGTATGAGGTAGTTCAAGGGCAGTATTACACCACAACAGCCACAACTGCATCTGTGTCTGACACGTATCAATGAAAAACAGCATGAAGGTCAGGTCTACATGCAAAGCACTTCGGTTTATAACACGGATATGGCCGTAGCTTACTGTTTACCTAAAGATAAAAGACAAGTGTATTCAAGAGTAAATATTGACTACATATTTCAGCAGGAACACAAGATTACCATCTTGGTTAGTACATAAATAGCTCCCTCTTCCCACTTACAAAGAACCTATTTGCATGTTTTCTCTGAGGATTACATCCTTCTGAGCCTCCACTTTGCACAGGAACAAGTGATGTGACAAAGCCTGAACAATTTCTATTCCACACTGGATGTGCTACATAAGGGTGAAAACAGTTGTCTTTCTATCCCAAGTCTGTTTCTGACAAACCTTTTTACTTCCATGGGGCCTGAAACTTTCTGTATTTTCAAACTTCCTCAAGTCTCAGTGTTTGTATTGTTTGCAGACAATACAATATTGTGTTGGGTTTTAAAAAAACCCTCCCTTTGAATTTACGAACAACTAATCCGAGGAGTTGAGACACCTCTGTATTGCCATCAACTTATCCACACAAAGATTTCACAGCTGTATCCTTTGGTCAGATCAGAAAGTATACAATCATCAATTTCTATTTAAACCTTTATACATTAGTGTAACTCCAGTGTGCTAAGAGAGAGTCTGATAAACTCATTCATTCTCCCTGGTTTCTTTGTGAGGTTTTTCTTTATTATTTCCTTCTCTCTATTGTTTGGCATGAATGAAGTGGGAAATAGAAAGAGGGAGAAGAAAAATCCAACAGCATTAACTAATGACATGTTGAAGGAACTGAGGGAGCAGTGGATCAGGGCACCATTCATTATGTGGGTCTGATGGGATACAGGACTCCCATGTGGGAAGATTTATGTGTTTTTAAATTGATATATTTAGCAGAATATACAACTGTGTACACAATTCTCCACTGAACATCAGGTGAGTACAAAAACAGCAAGTAGAATGGACACATGCTTCCAGCTGTTCTTGCTTTCTGTGTAAGTACAATGAAATTTAGCAATGCAACACCTTAGATATGCAAAGAATTATCAACAATTGATGTCTGCACTGAAAATAGCATGACTATGACTTATTTCTAATTTTAAGGGTACAATTTTGCCTCCACAATTAAAAATGGATGAAAGAAATGAATACATCAAATTGCCAATTCTCTAAATTACATTTTTGGCACTGTAATTCTTCTCTTCTTTGAGAAAACCTATGACTATTCATAGGATGTATTTAAAATTCTTATACAAGTAGAACAGTAAGATCCTCTGCTCACTAAGACTATTACATATTTCAAGTATGCAAGGTGGCAAAACATCCCATTGGTTATCTACTCTGTTAAGATGCCTTGTCTCCAAAACATTACTTGGGTATCTTTTATTGCTGAAATTCCTTATAAATAAATTTCAGGAATCTGCCTGATGTCTGCAGCAGGACAAATAGCTGCAAGACGCTCCACTTACATAGATCAAGATGTCAAAAACCTTTCTGTATGTTGTGTTACCCGAGTCAAGTGCAAGTTTGAACACTGTTCTGTAATCACGTATTCACTGTTCTGTAATTAAGCATAAATATCTATTCCTTCCTATGAAGGGGTAACACTCTTTCTTACCTGGTTTTAACATGAACCAAGCCATAACATTTTATGCTAAGAGAGCCTTAAGATTTTGCCTTAAAAAAAATCATCTGGAGTCCTATAATTTTTGTCCTATATTCATGCAAAAATGCTGTGATGCTGCCCACAGCAGCTGAAAGGGATAGCTAAGGTCTGCAACAGCCCAAAAGAAAATCTTAGCACCGTATCTTCAGGTTTTTGAGGTGGATCACCTACAGTCTACTGTATGTATATTTTCTTCAGTCAATTTAAAAAATCTATTCCACTGCAACCAGAACTTCTTGTACTGCTGTGCCTGTGAATTCATGTTCTCTGCTCTTTAAAAACTTACACGTAAATGCGACCGCCATACAAAAAGCCTTTTATGTATTTACCACAAGAGGGAGCCTCCTAGCTGGTGTTTGTGCTACTTCACTTCTGCAATACATTTTGGGGTGCTTTATCTGAGATTATTAGAAATATGTATCTTTGCATATATGGCACTGTACAATACAGCACATTCAAATGCACAGACAAGCACAGAGAATGATTAATGACTGATGATTCGTTTCACTCATGAAGCAGATTAATGTCTATATTCAAAAAAATCTCCTTTCTCATCGGAGATTCTGCATATCAGCCTGCTCCAAATATGCAAAAAAGCAGAAATACTTTACAGGATATTGAGAGCTTTACAACAACAAGTGATGGAGGACTCTGCCTCCTTCATTCTCTCTGGGTAGATACTAGCTGATGTCCCACAGCATATGCTAAACATGCCTTGTCACAGCAATAAATGTGAAAGCTGGATTACAGAATTGAAAAGAAGGGGAATTATCTTAAAAGGAGTTTATCAGTGATGGATGGCTGTACATAGTTTGTACCCTACCTCTTACCAACCCCCACCCCATCACCAAAGGATAGCTATCTGTAGATCTACTCATAAGAAGTCACTTGCTCTCAGATGGAGATAAAAGCTTCTCCCAAGTTTTCTTTAGTTTTTGAGGAAACTTTTGCACAAAGTCCTCTTACTGAACTTTCTGAGAACAGGTAGAACAACTATCTAGCATAAACAGGAGAAACTGACAGCACAACTGTGGAAGTCACAGCTGAGACTTGTAACAAAGAAGGAAGAAAATCTTTCGAGAGTACAGATTTATCAGTCAAATGTTGAGTTCTTGGTGTTTCTAGACCACCACTGAGGTCAGTTTTAGAGAAAGAAAGCCTTACTGATCCAGATCTGGGCATTAGAATAAAAAGTAATGAATACACAGTATATAATATATACAGGTGCTTAGACAATACCTCAGGTATATCCATCATTCTCCTTAGTTTCTGATCTCTCCAGTTCCAATCCAGAATCATGTATTTTGTGGAGTCCAAGCACAGGCCATCTAAAACAGCAACATAAATTTTACTACTAAGATACTGTCCTGGGTTCAGCAGTAGCAGTCATTTTTTCTCCTTCTTAGTAGCTGGTGCAGTGCTGTGGGCTTGACTTTTAGCCTGGGAACAGCTGCTCAGTAATGTTTAGTCTGACCAAGGACTTTCTGAGTCTCATGCTCTGCCAGGGAGGAGGGGAAGCCAGGAGGAAGGAGAGACAGGACACCTGACCCAACCTAACCGAAGAGGTATTCCATACCACAGCACGTCGTTACCTGGAAGGGCTAGTTCACTGCTCGGTTGGGCTGGGTATTGGTCGGTGGGTGATGAGTGGTTGTATTCTCTCCCCTCGCTATTTTCCCTTACCATTATTGGTGGCAGCAGTAGTGATTTGTGTTATACCTTAGTTACCGGACTGTTCTTATCTCAACCTGTGGGAGGTACATTCTTTCAATTCTCCTCCCCATCCCTCTGGGAGCAGGGGGGGAGGGAGGGGGAGTGAGAGAGAGACTGTGTGGTTCTGATTTAAGGCTGGGCTTAAACAACGACAGATACTATGATGTGTGCTTATCAAAATTACTTATGGCTTTTACATACTGTCTGTTTCCAAGGAAACTAATCTTTGAACACTTAAATACTACAATTGCTGGTTGGAAAACTAATGCACTGATACTGCAAACTCCCGTAACTACATAATCCCATGCCTTTTTGGAAGATAAACACAGAAGCAGAACAACTACCGTTGCCAGGCTTGTCAAGAACTAACATTCTGTCAGAAAATAATTCCTCAAGCTTCCTCTTGATGAAACCTCAGGAACTGAATTTCCACAGCTGATGAGGAGCTGGTAAATTACAAGGACCCTAGCCTGAAAAGTCCTGTTAATGGCAATTGACAATGCTTAGCAATTTAGAGGACTAGGTGCTATGTGAATGTGAGTCAGGTCAGTGGTGCTGCTGAACACTTCCTTTATTCTCCAAATAAATGGTGGAGAAAGAAGAAAACTGGCCCTCCAGCTGTTCTATTTTTCCCTGGTCTTCTGGTGATAGCCACAAATTTTTGTATCAGTTTTGACTATTCTCCATTCTCTAGTGAACTGGCACTCTACACTAAGGTATCAAAAAAGGAGTAGATCTTGAGATGAGATGATACACCTTGTGTCCCTGCCACAAGCTGCCTCCACACAACACGGAATCATAGAATGATATGGGCTGGAAGAGACCTTAAAGATCATTTAGCTCTAACACCCCTGCCACGGGGGAACACCTTCCACTAGACCAGTTTGCTTGAAGCCCCATCCAACCTGGCCTTCAACGCTTTCCAGGGATGGGCATCAACAACCAGTTCCAAGGTCTTACCACCCTCATGGCAATGTGCTGATGTGCTGAGCAGTAATGATTTAATGTCGATAGAGGGCAGAGGAAGCAACAAAACTATGTTAGTCCTGTGCCCTTTTGGAAAGAGCAATAGACTCCCAATCCACAGCCAGTCTGTGGCCTTATCATCTTGTCACTTTGTTGTTTGTTTTCTTAGTGTACATAATGTCTACTGAATAATTAAAAATACTCAAAATTTAGGAAAAAGAGATTTACATAGCATAATGAATTTCACTACAGGCAAATCAGAAATAAAATCAAATCATGAAGAAAATCTTTCGTTCACCCCTCACAAAAGTTTACACTGAGCTCAGAGTGACATATGATACAATGACTTCTGCCATTATTTCCTTTTGATTACTTGCAGTGTTTGGTTTCCTGAACTGTATCTTACACCATGGTTTTGTAATCACTTTCAAGTCAGCATAAATCAGTATTTCTACCAAAAGAGGAAGTCCCCCACCTCTGTCTGCTCGTTACCTGATTTTGTGTGCACACTGGTTTTGTTTTAATTGGGATCAGTTCTAATTGGGATCAGTTCACTGAGCTGCCAAACAGACTCCTGAGCTAGCACAAGATCAGGAAGCAGGAATAAATGGGCACTGACTAGGGAGGGGGGGGAAGTATTAATTTCTCAGCTAATACTGATTTATGACAGCTTAAATTGATCATAAAATCAACTACTAAAATCTTGACCTCATTTTGGCTGACATAGAAGTGGAGAAAGAGAAGAACTGTACAGTTTAATGCCCAAATTCATAGATTCATGTCAACCTCAGCACTTCAAAACCAATTTAAGTCTCGCTTCTCATGAGTCCAAGTATAAGATACCTTCGGAGAAAACCCTCCTTGCTCTCCTACCTTGCTCCACTAGCGCTTTTACTCTCCCAGGAGTTCCAACCCCAATGTGGAACACGCCTTTCTCCAACATATTCAACTGTTCTTTAATCTAATTTGGAAAGAAAAAGACAAACCACAGTAAAGCCATGACTGTTTTAAAGTTTCTTCGCAAAGAGCTGGAAATAAATTCAAAATCTCACAGTATCTCCTTCCAGAACACCATCAAATATCAAATGCTATTCATCTTTCAAACTGTCAAACTGATATATCTGGGAGAAAGTTCAAGAAATCTAACAGCCAGCTGAGCATCACACTTCTCTAGAAGATCAGTAATTTTCAACTTCAAAAATCTGCTACTGCACCAGCTATTTTTGGAGGTTAGACCAATATGCTTCCTTCAACATCTAAACAAAGTATCTGGAAATATCTGGAAAACTGGTAAAGTTGAATTAGCTCTAAACTGTAAGATGAAGACATTGGAAAAGGGTGAATTAAAGCAAGTGACATTTGTGTGTTTGACAGCATTTATATCAAAGGCCAAATGTCCACTCATTACTTCCAACATCCACACAATGTGTGCCCTCCAACAGGTACGGATATTGGGTATCCAGGCATCCAACGGCAGAATGCAAATGTGGCTGCTAGTACAGTTTGCTTCTACAAACCTATGTGTGAGAACCTTCTATTTAAACAGGCAAAAGCCATTTGAATGAGTACCTCACAAGAATGTGGAACATCTTTAAAACATTGCAAATGCATACGCATCTACATTCTGTATAGGACTGCACCAGAGATATGAGAGATGACATTTGACTAGATTTCTCAAATGGCAATCAATGTTACTAAAGAACGCTATATGAAAGGCACTATTGCTAAATGCTTTACAAAGAAAATGATACAACACTAGTTAGTCATTTAGTTGTTCTATCAGAATTCCCTTGCAGCTCTCTTACCTTTATGTGCTTTGCAAACAACTTGAGAACTCTACAGTCTCCTTTAAATGCTGTCATTGACCTAGCAATAAAAATATGGAAAAAGGAAATGCAAGCATCAGGGCTAGGATTAAGACCACAGAGAGAGAAAGTAAAACTAACTGGCATTTCTCAGTGTGCTTGAGACACAGTCCCCCACTGACCCCTGCTTGTACTTTAAACACTACCTACATTCCCGTTTGCTACTTGATCAATAGTCATCAACAGCTGGACAAACACGATAGAAGGTATCAGTAGGGGGCAATATTGTTAAGATAGCTTTTCAGCTATTTAATAATTATGGCCTGTGCTTTCATAGCTAACTTAGTTCAAAACTGACTAATCCACAAATTCTAATTCAAAAATATCTCAGCTACTGAGATATAGGCATGAACGAACATCCATGTGTGTGCACAAAAGGAAAGATCTGCCCATGGACCAATTGATGTTTTAGAGTCTTCCTGCAGCATGGCTGCTGCGGAAACCTAGGCTGCTACAGTCTTTACTGCAGAGATCGTTCCAATTCCAGTTAACCAAACCTCATTTGTCAGAGAACCTCACTTATTTTTCTGTCACTCCATTTTGGCACACAGTAGCAAACTCTATGTTCTGTATTAATCCAGCAGAACAGGACACAGTCAGTACTTAATGAATGCCATTTGAGACAGCTTTGTCTGCATGCTTCTTGCAGGGCACAAAATTTTAATTTTCTCCTGTTTATACACAAGTATACATATAAATCACTTAAGTCTCAGAGGGCAATATCTGCATGCAGGGGGTGAGCACTACTAACACATCTGCTGTATATACGCTTCCATCTGTGGCATGAAGTCAAACTTCCCAACTCTCCATCTTACGCTGAACTGACAGAAAATCACAGGAAATGGGGTCAAGACACAAAAGGCAATGGTGAAATTTGTGAGGTATACATTAACTCATCAAAGCCATCAAGACTCCTGGAATAAGAAGTGGGAGGATAAAGAAGGGGAAAGAAGAGGACAGGGCACACTGAAAATCATCTCTGCACAGAAGTTTTGCCAGGCTGAGAACCTGGAAGCATTCAGGCCAGATGCATGCATTGGCACTTGATGCCCTGGGATTACATGTGCTCATGGCCTTTGGTGCAGTCATGATTTCTAGTGGTGGGTCATGATGTTTTACGGCTTTACTCTGTTCCCAGATGTAACATGTTGCATGTTTCCCCCAAACCGTTTATAGCTTTTTTTTTTAAATAAAAATAGCACTTCTATGCAACTGAAGTACTGCTACTTCAACCTAAAAACAAACACCAGGCTCCCACAGTTTAAAGAAGCAAGGCATATTGCATCAGTTCAAGTCAGTGAATTTGTTGGCTAGCAGAGGACAGTGGCCCAGTTTTGCCTTTATGTCTGTGGTTCCAAGACAAAACCTCTGACTGCCAAACTCAACATAACATTTGCTATCGACATACTTGATGAGTTCCAAGGAACGAAGGGCAGAACTGCAGATAACCAGCATCACCACTGACTTCTTCTCCGTGTGGTTTTTACGGAGTTTTGCCCACTTAGGACAGACTGCAATGAAAAAGCCCATGTACACATACACAGAAAGTATGACATGCCACAATTTTAAATTACAAGAGTACATGATAGCCATTCTCTCTACCAAGTACATGGTAGCCAGCAGCAAGAACACACACGCTGACTCCTATGAGGTCTGGATCTCTGGCAACACTTGTACATTTAGTCATGGCTGAGAAATTGGAAAATAAAATGCCCAAAATAAATAAAATCCAGAAATATCACGTAACAGACCAAATTAGATAAGCATTAAAAATCAACAGTTCATAAGGTGACACTGTCTTTATTTGCCACATATGGCAATTTGTATCCAAGAAAATCAATTGAAAGGAAACATTTACCAGACCAGAAGTTCTATATAAATAAACAGAAGAATACAAATTCTCTTGGTTCATGTCAGCAGACAGCTGCAGGATTTTTACTGTAAGACAATACATACACCTATTTATGAAGCCATAATAAATTACTGCCAAGTAATCCCTAGCATTCAGAGGAAACTCTACAAAATTTTGATACAAAAAACGTGACAGTAAAAAAGAGCCAGAAAAACAAGACCTGTCGTGAAGAAAAGAAAAAAGCAAACCCTTAAAGTCATTAATACTTAATAATTAAAAATATTTGGAGGTACAGATGAAAAATTCAATAATATTGCATTAACAATATTTTCCATACAACTTTCATCTCACCCAGACCCAACATTTTAACTCACTTTCCTTCAGGTATGAAGAAAAACTGTGGGTGAGATCATTGGCGGGCAAAAAGCACGAATCTGAAAACATAAAGGAAAACATTGTTCTGTTGATGTATTTTTAACAGGAAAAGAAGCACATACTTTTATAGGATAACTACTAGTTATATTAATGAAATCACAAGTGTGTTGAAACCCATCATCAATTAAATTACCGTTTGTGAATCAAAGGTTAATCTACCTATGATGCAATAAATTTGCAGATCACCCAAACAATTCATAATGTGTAAATGCAAGAATCTGTCAATAATCTACCTGTCAATAACTTTGTTCCTCTTTCTGGCCTTTCATATTGTGATAATCTACCTAACTATGTTGACCCTAATCGTAACACCTACACTTCATTTTAATGCCTTCCTCTTCCTTTATTTCCCAATGACTGCCTATCTTTTAAGCTGGTCACTATGTTAACTAGTTATGTCTTACAAGCACTTTGTGGCAGACATTTAATTTTAAGCTTCACACAGAGGCAGTGGAGAAAGACAAGGTCCTAACATGTTCTTTGGAAGGTCCTTTCTCCAGTGTCTGTCTAGAAAATCTACATTCTTAAGAAGGTGATTAAAATTAAATTGTCTGAAAACTTGCCATTGTTGTCAAGGGTCTTTGCCTGATGGAAAAATATGCTCCCACAGAGCATTAACAATTCTGTCTTCAGGGACCCACGTATTTGTCATCATTCTGCATGAAGCACAGCACCTCATGGTGCCTGTCTATGGATGTCTGCTGACATATTTTAACTAAATTTTAAGGTTTCCCCAGTGTATGGTGCACTGTGCCAATGCTGGCAGCATCAATCCGCGATTTCCACTGGAATAGACAATGCGACAAACATTGGTTTGTAGTTTGGTGCTGATGCCTAGCTGAAGGCCTGCCTGTGCAGTTTCTTGAGCACAGCTGCTCTACATCACTGTATCTTCCATTTAACAGGTGTTGTCTTGCTAAAACTTTTATTTTTCATTGATCCCTTTTATTAAACTCAGAGATTGACATTTACTGGAATTTGAGTTCCAAAGGGAACGAATGTACAACTGAAGAATTAGCAGCTGACTTACTTGTAAAAATGTGTTTAAAAGATGCACTTGATGGTGGTGGCTTCTAATAGATCATTCCTAAAGGACATGAGCTTCAATCACTGACTTTTCACCAAGAGTCTAACAACACTTCAAATTAACAATTTCAAATGAGTTTCAGAAAGAAGGGAAAAAACACTACAGACTGCAGCAAGAGACCCCAGACTGCTGTGAGAGACCATGCTGTCTACAAACCTGACCTTTTGCACCATGTCAATTAACATGAACACACAGCTCCAAGTAGTTGCTTGTTACTTGCTCAGTGCTTTGACATGAAGGACTTAACAGCTGTAGAAGTTTGCAGACTCCACAGCACTCTAAGCCTCCAACTCCCAGCATAAAAAGAAAGATTATCTCCATCCAGCTCAAGAGCTAATCCATATGGAAATGAGCTATTTCACTAGTCTGAAGGACTCTTTTAGTAAGAAAGAAACAAAAGTAATTTATTATTTACTAAAAACCGTAAGGTCTAAAAGTACTTAAAACAAGCTTTTCAAAGCAATCTGTATGGGACTTCTCCTGGTTTTCTTGATTCAACAAGAAAGCTGAACTTGCCCTATAGAAAAAAAAGAAGGGTCAACCTAGAATCACAGATGTTAAGGAGAATATTTACCTAGAAAGACAGGTTTAAATATTAAAACAGAGAAATCACTGCCAGGCTAGAAGGCTTCTATATTGGGCACAGGTCACTAAGAGTTCAAGTATCAGAGGTATATGTATGTAGGTTAGTTAGCAGGCTATTTGAGTACTACTATGTCCTGGGTTCAGCAGTAGCAGTTGTGTTTCTCCTTCGTGGTAGCTGGTGCAGTGCTGTGTTTTGACTTCCAGCCTGGGAACAGTGCTGGTGATACCGATGTTTTCGGTTGTTGCTAAGTGATGTTTACCCTGACCAAGGACTTTGTGAGGCTCATGCTATGCCAGGGAGGAGGGGAAGCCAGGAGGAAGCAGAGACGGGGTGCCTGACCCAGGCTAGCCAAGGAGGTATTCCATACCACAGCACGTCATGCCCGTGGCGGGGGGTAACTGGGAGTTACCCAGAAGGACACAGGCTTCCTGGTGGGCCTGGTTTCTTGGCCGGTGGTATCGTATTCTCTTCCCTTGTTATTTTCTCTTATCATTGTTGTAGTTGGTAGTAGCAGTGGTGATTTGTGTTGTACATTGGTTGCTGGACTGTTCTTGTCTCAACCCGTGGGAGTTGCACTCTTTCGATCCTCCTCCCCGTTCCTCCGGGAGCAGGGAAGGGAAGAGCCCTGGTGGGGGGGGCCTCAACTGTTGTCAGCCCAGCACCACTCACTGGGAGTGAGTGAACAAGTTGCCTGACTGGGTTTAAACCACGACAGTTCTTTTTGGCGCCCAATGTGGGGCACGAGGGGTTGAGATAACGACAGATCTGACTGGATTAATAGCCACTCGTCACAATGCTGATTTATTGGCTCTCAGGGTTGTTCCTCTTGATCTCACAGTTTCAGTATATCGTACCTTACTTCCATCTGATATTTGCTGTATTAGTGTTTTTCAAGTGTGGGGCTTGGGCTAAGGTTTTTGTCCCATTGTACTTTATGGTAATGACTTGTATTACAATAGAATCATTGATCATGAAACTGATCTGGCTTATGTTCCCAGTGTGGTAACCACCTTTATACTCTGGGAGGTATATGATGGAGGTGCTTAGCAATTACACATCTTTTTTCTCCTTCTCGGGTGGTCAACCTGTGAAGGAGACATCCTTTTACCCTCCCAGTCGCCCCCCCAGACCATTTACATTTGAGAGTTTTGAATTTTTTGAATGGCATTTTAATGCTGTTGAGACTTGTTTGCTGATGGTGATGGGAATCACCATGCTAACACGCATACAGAGTGTGTTTTGCCCACAACTGATTTCAAGAGTTAAGCAGAGTCAGGTTTGGGTCTTGTCTGGGGTCAAACGATGATATAGGAGGACCAAGAGATTTTCCCTGAGGCTGGACAGTCATGAGTGGCAGGGTGTGTGGGATAGTATGGGCAAGTATCTAGGTCAGTGGGCCCCTCCAGTACTTTGGAATTTCACCACCAAACAACTGCAAAATCCAGAAGAATTAGTAACACACTTAAATGAGGTGTGTGGTCATTCTGGCCATACCAGAGACGGACAAATCATGGCAACGTGCTGGGGCTTGGCCTATGCTTACAGGGCCTTGTTCAACACTATCCAGCACCTTCAAAAGGAAAAGAATGTCGGTGGATCTGAGGGCAAAGCAACAGTCAGCGCAGCTACTCCACCTCCAGGCACAGCAGCTTCACCACCCCCAGTGACAAGTACAGTCGCTACTCAAACTTTGGCTGCAGTGAACAGTGCAGCTACCCCAGCGGCAAGTACAGCAGCTGCTCAAACTTCAACTGCAGCAGACAGCGCAGTTACCCCAGCTCCAAGCACAGCAGATGCACCACCCCCAGCAACAAGCACAGTCGCTACTCAAACCACAGTGATAATCACTGCAGCCAAACCAGAGGACCAATTCGTACCAATATCGGTTGCCCCTGTTCGCAAGAGAAAAAGCAAAAAAGAGGCAAGAAGGGTGAAGCAAGGTGAAGAAACAGTGTATTCACCACCCGGTCCAGAATCTGATCAGGAGTCATCATCACATGACGAAGAAGAAGAGGTAACTTCTCGACCTCGGACCTCAACCGAGCTGCAGAATATGCGAAAAGATTTTACCCGTCAACCAGGGGAGCACATCATCACCCGATTGCCCCAATGCTGGGACAATGGGGCCGATGGTCACGAGCTAGAAGGTACAGAAGCCAAGCAGCTGGGATCACTTGCTAGAGAAGGGGGAATTGACAAAGCAGTTGCAAAAAAGAAAAAGTCCCTCAGCCTTTGGAGGTGGCTCTTGGCAGCTGTGAAAGAAAGGCTTCCATACAAGGACGATGTTATGAGTTGTTCAGCCAAGTGGACTACTATAGACAAAGGCATCCAGTCTCTGAGGGAATCAGCCATCGTAGAGATGATCTATCACATCAAGCCGAATAACGGGGATACACCCATAGATCCAGATGAAGTTGAATGTACACGACCCATGTGGCAAAAACTTACACGGAATGCACCGTCATCATATGCCCATTCATTGGCAACGGTAACCTGGAATGACATAGTACCACTAACAGTGGATGAAATGGTTCATAAACTCCGAGAGTTCGAAGACAATCTCACCCCTTCCATCATCTCAGCTGTGGAAAAACTGTGCCAGGACCTCAAACAATTGAGGGACGATCTATCTGATTTATCCAGCTCCTCATGTGTACCAACACACATCTCGGCTATAAACAAAAGGCGTCCTATTGTTCGAGAGAGGAGATACAGGAGGTGTATGCCACGGGCCACCCTATGGTTTTACTTGCGGGATCATTGAGAAGACATGACAAAGTGGGATGGAAAACCTACTTCAGCTTTGGAGGAACGGGTGAGTGAACTGAAGAGGGGAGCAAGGGCCAAGACTAATCATCCCATGAGAGCTACGGCTTCAGTCTCTGGTGAGCAGTTTCCCAGATGGAGTGCAAGAGCTGATTTTACTCCAGCTCCTGTGATAACGAAGAATAATCTGTTTTACCATGACTTAAGTGTCCAACGCTGTGATGACCATTAGAGGGGCCCTGCCTCCAGCCAGGTGGAGGTAGGGGACAGTTGGATTTACTGGACTGTGTGGATCAGATGGCCTGGCACATCAGTCCCACAGAAGTATAAGGCTCTAGTAGATACCGGTGCACAGTGTACCCTGATGCCATCAAGCTGTCAAGGGGTGGAACCCATCTATATTTCTGGAGTGACAGGAGGATCCCAAGGGTTGACTGTGCTGGAGGCTGAAATCAGCCTGACTGGGAGGGAATGGCAAAAGCACCCTATTGTGACTGGTCCAGAGTCTCCATGCATCCTCTGCGTAGACTACCTCAAGAGAGGGTACTTCAAAGACCCAAAAGGGTACTGGTGGGCTTTTGATATTGCTGCTTTGGAGACTGAGGAAATTGAGCAGCTGTCCACCTTGCCTGGTCTCTCAGAAGATCCTTCTGCTGTGGGGCTGCTGAAAGTCGAAGAACAACAAGTGCCAATTGTGACCACAACAGTGCACCGGCGGCAATATCGCATCAACTGAGACTCCCTGATTCCCATCCATCAGCTGATCCATAGACTGGAGAGTCAGGGAGTGATCAGCAGGACCCGCTCACCCTTTAATAGCCCCATATGGCCAGTGCGAAAGTCTAATGGAGAATGGAGACTAACAGTAGACTATCGTGGCCTGAATGAAGTCACACCACCATTGAGTGCTGCCGTACCGGACATGCTAGAACTTCAGTATGAACTAGAGTCAAAGGCAGCCAAGTGGTATGCCACAATTGATATTGCCAATGCATTTTTCTCAATTCCTTTGGCAGCAGAGTGCAGGCCACAGTTTGCTTTTACTTGGAGGGGTGTCCAGTTCACTTGGAACCGACTGCCCCAGGGGTGGAAACACAGCCCTACCATTTGCCACGGACTGATCCAGACTGCACTGGAACAGGGGCAAGCTCCAGAACACCTGCAATACATTGATGACATTATTGTGTGGGGCGATACAGCGGAAGAAGTCTTTGAGAAAGGGAGGAGAATAATCCACATCCTGCTGAAAGCTGGTTTTGCCATAAAACGGAGTAAGGTCAAGGGACCTGCACAGGAGATTCAATTTTTGGGAATAAAATGGCAAGATAGGTATTGCCAGATCCCCACAGATGTGATCAACAAGATAACAGCAATGTCTCCACCAACTAATAAGAAAGAAACGCAAGCTTTCTTGGGTGCTGTGGGGTTCTGGAGAATGCACATCCCAAATTACAGTTTGATTGTAAGCCTTCTCTATCATGTGACCCGGAAGAAGAATGATTTTAAATGGGGCCCTGAGCAACAACAAGCCTTTGAGCAAATTAAACGCGAGATAGTTCATGCAGCAGCCCTTGGACCTGTCCGGACCGGGCCAGATGTAAAAAATGTACTGTACACTGCAGCTGGGGAGAACGGTCCTACCTGGAGCCTCTGGCAGAAAGCTCCAGGGGAGACTCGAGGTCGACCCCTCGGCTTTTGGAGTGGGGGATACAAAGGATCTGAGGCCAGCTATACCCCAACTGAGAAAGATACTGGCAGCCTATGAAGGGGTTCGAGCTGCTTCGGAAGTGATTGGCACTGAAGCACAGCTCCTCCTGGCACCTTGCTTGCCCGTGCTGGGCTGGATGTTCAAAGGCAGGGTCTCCTCTACACATCATGCAACTGATGCTACATGGAGTAAATGGGCTGCACTAATTACACAACGAACTCAAATAGGACATCTCAGTCGTCCAGGCATTCTAGAAGTGATCATGGACTGGCCAGAGGGCAAAGATTTCAGAATGTCACCAAAGGAGGAGGCGGTGCGTGCTGAAGAGGCCCCACCATATAATAAACTGTCAGAAAGTGAAAAGCATTATGCCTTGTTTACTGATGGCTCTTGCCGTATTGCGGGAAAGCATCGGAGATGGAAGGCAGCTGTATGGAGTCCTGGACGACAAGTTGCAGAAACTGCTGAAGGAGAGGGTGAATCGAGTCAGTTTGCCAAGGTGAAAGCCATCCAGCTGGCCCTGGACATTGCTGAACGAGAAAAGTGGCCAGTACTTTATCTCTACACTGACTCATGGATGGTGGCAAATGCCCTGTGGGGGTGGTTGAAGCAATGGAAGCAGAGCAACTGGCAACGCAGAGGTAAACCCACCTGGGCTGCTGCACTGTGGAAAGATATTGCTGCCCGGGTGCAGAACCTGGTGGTGAAGGTATGTCATGTAGATGCCCATGTACCCAAGAGTCGGGCCACTGAGGAACACCAGAGCAACCAACAAGTGGATAAAGCGGCTAAGATTGAAGTGGCTCAGATGGACTTAGATTGGCAACATAAAGGTGAATTATTTTTGGCCTGGTGGGCCCATGACACTTCAGGCCATCAGGGCAGAGATGCAACATATAGATGGGCTCGTGATCGAGGGGTGGACTTAACAACGGACACTATTGCCCAGGTTATTCATGAGTGTGAAACATGTGCTGCAATTAAACAAGACAAACGGTTAAAGCCTCTTTGGTATGGAAGACAATGGTTGAAGTATAGCTATGTGGAGGCCTGGCAGATTGACTATATCACACTGCCATCAACCCGCCAAGGCAAGCGCCATATGCTTACCATGGTGGAAGCAACCACAGGGTGGCTGAAAACATACTCTGTGCCCCATGCCACTGCCCAGAACACTATCCTGGGCCTTGAGAAACAGATTTTGTGGCGACACGGCACCCCAGAGAGAATCGAGCCGGACAGTGGGACTCACTTCCAGAATAACCTTATAGATATTTGGGCCAAAGAGCATGGCATTGAGTGGGTATATCACATCCCCTACCATGCACCAGCCTCTGGGAAAATCGCACGGTACAATGGGCTGTTAAAAACTACACTGAGAGCAATGGGTGGGGGAACTTTCAAGCACTGGGATACACACTTACCAAAGGCCACCTGGTTGGTCAACACCAGAGGATCTGCCAACAGGGCCGGCCCAGCCCAGTCAGAACTTTTACATATTGTAGAGGAGGACAAAGTTCCCGTGGTGCATATGAAGAATTTGCTGGGGAAGACAGTCTGGGTTATTCATGCTTCAGGTAAAGGCAAACCCACTCGTGGGATTGCTTCTGCTCAGGGACCTGGATGACCTGGATATACTTGGTGGGTAATGCGGGAAGATGGGGAAGCCCAATGTATACCTCAAGGGGATTTGATTTTAGGGGAAAACAGCCAGTGAACTCAATTGTATGCTGTTGCCTGCTGTGTAATACTTTTATAGCCCATCAGCTAGATGTCTTCAGGTCACCAGCATCTAGCCCTGACTTCCCTCCAACCATCAACCCAACAGAGAATGAACTTTGATAGAACCGGATGAGTTCCGCATTAAAGGAACGATCAGCATCAGCAGGCAACGATCCAATACTGCACACAGCCTTTCCTGCCCTGAAAGATTGTTACAAGAGATGGAACCTGACATCATGGACCGAATGGACTCGGCAGCATTATAGGGATTGGTCCATGCACTAAGAAAATGATCTCTTTCTCTTGGTCTGTGTGTATATGGATGTATATATGTGGGAGAGCGATGGTGTATTGAAAATGTGGGATCTGAGCACGACGTGAATGGCATGGAATAAGGGGTGGATAATGTCCTGGGTTCAGCAGTAGCAGTCATGTTTCCCCTTCTTGGTAGCTGGTGCAGTGCTGTGTTTTGACTTCCAGGCTGGGAACAGTGCTGGTGATACCGATGTTTTCGGTTGTTGCTAAGTGACGTTTACCCTGACCAAGGACTTTGTGAGGCTCATGCTCTGCCAGGGAGGAGGGGAAGCCAGGAGGAAGCAGAGATGGGGTGCCTGACCCAGGCTAGCCAGGGAGGTATTCCATACCACAGCACATCATGCCCGGGGTGGGGGTTAACTGGGAGTTACCCGGAAGGACACGGGCTTCCTGGTGGGCCTGGTTTCTTGGCCGGTGGTATTGTATTCTCTTCCCTTGTTATTTTCCCTTATCATTGTTGTAGTTGGTAGTAGCGGTGGTGATTTGTGTTGTACATTGGTTGCTGGACTGTTCTTGTCTCAACCCGTAGGAGTTGCACTCTCTCGATCCTCCTCCCCGTTCCTCCGGGAGCAGAGAAGGGGAGAGCCCTGGTGGGGGGGGGGGGGGGGGGGGGGGGGGGGGCTCGATTGTTGTCAGCTCGGCACCACTCACTGGGAGTGAGTGAGCAAGTTGCCTGACTGGGTTTAAACCAGAACATACTAGCAAATAATGGACAGTCCCCGTCAAATGAGAGTGCCTCCTCGTCTACAGTATAAGCAGAAAAGAAGTTCACTGTTATCTTCATCTCTAATGCAACCTCCAACTGACAGAAGCTAACCCTGCTCTACCCTGCTTTGCCTTTTCTATCACAGGGTTTTAACTGAAGACAAAATACAGGAAACCAAAAAGGGTCCTCGTCATGGTTAAAACTTGGCCACTTTACACTTGGACGAAAACCATCATCTCATTTCATGCCACTCCTTGAAAAACTATTACATTCAACATCTCAGTGATTCTACGAGCTCAACCACATCAGAATGATGTCTCATTACTTCTTTGTCTACTCCTATTGTCAGTCCTCCTGCTGTGCACCTGGATCAACTGTGATAAACTCAGAAATAAAATACATTTTCAGTATCTCAGCATCTTGGAAGCTATTATTAGGAATCATATAATTCCTATTAGAAAACTGAGCTCCTGAAATACTTTGCAATAAAAGGACACATTTAAACAATGTTCCTTTTCATTTCTGTAACTCCAAGAAACCTTTATTCTAAAGAAACTAACATCTCTACTTCAATATCAAATTAATGTACTGTATAAGAATGTATTTCCACAAAAAGTACAACTCAAGATCTGTTCCCCAAATCCTCTTCCTTCTGCAGAAAAAGAACTCAACGGTATCATGAAAAAACAGTATTTATCTATTAAATATAGTTACCTGAGAGCTTTAATTCCTCCATTTCAATCACTGAACGGTTTTCACCAAAATGCTGGCTAAGCAGATTTTGTAGATCTGCAGGAACACCAGGTTTTGGAGCGGATTTTTCCAAAATATCAGAAATTTTCTTCTATAAAAAACAAATAAAATGGGTAAGTATGGCACTTCTGTAATTTCTGCTCTTTGGCTAACACCACTGTAAATAAATGTTACTTGATAGCTTTATACAGTTATACTGGTTTAATTACAGCTTAATTAGAAAAACACCTTACAATGGGACAAGATTCCTGTAGTTGTGAGAATGCAGATTTCCGATGCAAGTTCAGGTACTTTGATGAGATCGACCTTGAGCCTGAAGACAAAACTCCTGTGCACTCAATGAACTGAAAGCTGCTTTGTGAGTTTTGTTATTTTTACACTTAACTCTCAATTGGAAAATTCAGGGGGTTTTCATAAGCTATTATTTTTAAAGCATAACAACAGGCATCATGTGGTTATATGTGTCTTGGTTACATTTTGATTAAAACAAGGTAACTACCTATCTATTTTGGAAGGAAAGATGGATGGCTGTATTCACAGAATACAAAAAAAATAGCGATGAAAATGAGTTAAAGAGCTCACGAAACCAGAAGTCAACTAGAAATTGTTCAGCACCTGCTCTGTTCTTCCAAATGTGTATCTTGTGAACCAAACTAGTAACTTTTAGAGCCTCGACATGAGTTCGTAACGATTGTGTCTATACCTTAGGAATGTAAACAAATACA
Organism: Pezoporus wallicus; assembly: GCF_028554395.1. Lineage (NCBI taxonomy): Eukaryota > Metazoa > Chordata > Aves > Psittaciformes > Psittacidae > Pezoporus > Pezoporus wallicus. The sequence goes on from NW_026638903.1 coordinate 3,335,171, forward strand.
TGGGTCTGAATTTTAACTTAAGTGGAAGTGTTGCTGTATTTTTCCCTATAATTAAATGGATCACTGGAGTAGAATAGCCGTGGCTTCCTGTTGTCTGAATGATCTGCCAACATTTAAGAAAACAGTAGGTTTTAAAGGATTGCCTGGAGACAACGGCAAGAATGTGAAGCCTCTCGTTCTCACTGAGAAGAGATTCCTTTGGGAAAGGCCACAGTAAGGTTTCTCAGCTGTGTAAGCTAAACTGAACTTGCCTCATGAGGATGCATGGCAGTACAAGCTTAGAAGCGAAAAGGAGCAGGAGAGCATGGCTGGGATGGGGCAAAAGGGCACAAATCTAGGAGGCAAAGTGAGATTTCACGGACAAATGAGGTGGGACTAGAAGCATTTTTGGCAGCTTTGGAGGGACGGTAGGCACCTTCAGGGCAAATTCAGCAGTTTAAGGTCCAGGGCAGCAAAGATAAATGGAAATTTTGACGAGAGCTACAGGAGGAATTTCAACAGAGGGATAGATCTTCCATCCCTCTTTCCCTCACTCCACCCCAGCACCCACTCCCTCTTTCTCTTCCATTCCTCAGCACTCTGTCTCTCCATCTTGCCCAATACACCTACAATGGCAGCATAAGAGGCAGAAAGCTAAAGAGGGAAGGGCCATATGGGGGTTGCTGAAGACACTCCACACCACAGCAAAGGCTGCCTCTCCCAGCTGTCTGCCTCTTTGGCTACTGCCCATTTTAACTCTGCTTAAAGTCAACTGTGTGCTTGCAAAGCCCCAGATGAATCTTTGACAGCAAAACAGAACTATCAGGCTCATTTTACTTGGTAATTCAGCATAAGGTGCTATTCCACAGGACCACTATGTCATTTGTTAGGTCCCTTTGTTCCTTCAGGAAAATGATGGCACCCTGGAGGGGAGAAGCCTGATACTCAGGGAATTCCCTAAGAGCAAGAGCAAGGACACCTGAGCAAACTTTCTTCCTTCAAGGAGGATGGGGAAATGAGGAAATGTTTCTCATGCAGGATGTTTTATTATTTTTCTTGCAATTCATTCCAGATGCTTAAAAGCAAAGTGTTGATTTCCCCCCCCTCCTTTTCCTTACTTTGAGAGAATACTTTGTTTGGAACCCATAGATCAACCTGATAAATACTTCCTGATGGATTTTTGACAAGCTGTGTATGTCAACTTAGTGGCCTAGCCCCACTGAAACCAAAGGTGTAACTAAGCGCCTATTGTTTGCCTGAGAATAGGGTGTTTTTGTTAGGTCTGGTTCACCAATCTCGGGATGCTTCTGTTCTTGCAGCAGTAGAACAAGTACTGCAGTCACTTCTGCCAGAGCTGCATTTAAAAGAAAATCCCACTCTTCCCTCTTCCCATTTCCTAGATGATTGAGAGGCCTGACATAACATAAAAAGGCCACTTCTCAGCCTTGTGAAGGAGCCAACTATTTACAGTTTGTCCTGAAGGACAATTAACTTTCTGGTACTATATAATTTCCATCTAGACTGCAGAGTATGTTTGTTGTTGAGGATGAGGATTAAACATGGCCAGAGGGACAATGCGGGGTATTTATTTATACAGTTACACTACGAGGAGAAGAGCAAACAAGAACAGCTCTTGGCTTAAAAGATAAAATAGCAGTTCGAGCTTGACACACTTCTGGAATGGGGCAGATTCTGCAGTAACTGAAATTCCACCTATCTTTGATGCAGTTACATTTTCCCAGTACGCAATACATGCAAGAGTGGTGTAGACATATACAACCCTTGTGCAGAGTACAGACACATTGCTCCAGGTCAGGTTGGGAAGTGGTATTTTGAATGAAGTCAAAAAAGTAGGAATTTGTGTCTAAAAGAGGCTCCAACATCGTGACCATGTTACTTCTCATCATCACAAGGTTGTCCCAGTTCTGAATCTTGCAATAGCACATACACCCACTGCCCAGTTCCCAAACACTCTCTAGGACATTCGTACCTTCTTTCTCTTCTTTGCCTTTACAGAAGTCTCTTGTTTTTCTTCTGGCTGACTTAGAAAACACTCTGCAGGCTGCAAAGCACATATTAAAAAAAAAAAAAAGATTCAACATCAGATATCTGATCACTGGGGGGGCGGGAAGAAAAGGTCACCAAAGGGAGCTAAGAGGGGGTAGAGAAAGTAAAATGCTGGTTAGAGAAATAAAAACAAAACCAAGCTTCCCCACTTACAGAAGGGATCACATTCTTATAGTTACATGTATCCGGAGTAACTTTGGAATAGAGATCTATGTTGTAAGCAAGAGTAGAATAAAAGAACAGAAAGTTGAAACATGTAAGTTGTAGCCACAATTCCATAAAATGGTGAAAAGCAGGTTTTGATACATCTAAAAAAAAATCAAGAGGAAAATATGAACAAAAGATTTCACAAACTTTGTATTTTTAACCTCTATTATTGTGTGTGATTGTCTAAACTTTGCCAATAGTGCTCTACAATAGCTGGGTCTAAGGTGATCATCCAGACAGTGAAAGATGCCAGGAAAGTGGGCAAGAATAATTGGAAACAATCATACTCTGGATTTCCTTTTACATTTGTAATATAAAATTTAGGAAAACATGTTTTGAGTTTGTTCTACCCCATTCTTGCTTTGTCTCCCCATAGCAGGCAGGGTCAAATACACACAAGCAAAATACATGGTGCATTTCAGAACAATCTTCATCCAACATGTGTTGCTACCATTAACCCTCTTTTGTGCCTGAGTGAGCAAGTTGAATTGGTCCATTTGTACCAGAGTCCCTGTTCACATAAGCTAGGTTTAGGATTTGTCCTTAGATACCTAAAATGGTCCAAAACAGAGGAAGTGAGGCATAGGCTTTCCTTGTTTTGAGCATAGTGATTCCTTTTTTCTTTTGCCTTCTTAGGGACTTTTGCTTCATGGAAATGCAAATTAATCTACATAGAAGGGTTTTAGAGCTTAATATGTGACTTGATGAAGAGCAATGGGAAAACAGGCTAAGCTGCAGGAAAACCTCCTTAATATTAGGATGCATTTGGCTGGAAAAATCTGCTCTGGTGAGAAACTGTGGAGAAGTCTCATCACATGGAGCACAAAAAGCTCAGGAACAGCAAATCCAGTGCTGCTCCCTGGGGAAAGCCCGGAAGAAAAGTATCAGCAGAAAAGGGAGCCCAGCTGAAAGCCAGAGAAGCTGCTCCTTTGTTCCCTTGTGAGGGCAGTTTCAACATGACAAAAGACAAGTTAACAGAAGTTCAGACTATATGAGCCTTTCTGAGTCCTCCTTGCACTCCCCTCCCCTTAACAGGAGGACACTTCATGACAACTAGTACTATATGACCCTACCCAGCACTTTGTGGCTTTCCAAGCCCACTCTCACATCCTTGTCAGAAACATTTTGTGGAGTTTAATTGTTCACATTAAGCCTACATTTCCCTTTTACTCTCCACTCCTCTGGCTAATTTAGCTATAAAAACCAGGATACTATCATGTTTAAAACAAATGACCTATTGCTTGCTTCTGCTTTCTGTGCCATGATGCAACCACAGCCAGTGCACTGGTAAAGGCAGCAATACTCTACAGACGTGGCCATGAAACTGGTTGAGATTTGAAATGGTACTTGGGAATGACCAGAGACAATTTGGTTGAGGACTGGCTACAGCCAGCAAAGCACTCTGTAACTAGAGCTGGATCAATACCTACCCATGAGAAGTGATAGGGACCGTATCTTGCCTCAACACGAGACACGTGTCCCTGTGATTTTCTCGGGTATAAACAGATATTATCTTCACCAGAAATCAAGGGAACTACTGCAAGTAGAAACTCACTTCAACTAATAGTTGTGGCAAGGTTAAAATAAGCTTTTGGGGTTTATTTTTCCTTTCTTTCTTTTTTAATAATCTCTCTCCTGACTCTGATTCAAGTGCTTTTAAAACACCACCATACATTTTTTCATTCCTATCCCTAAAATTAGCACTCCCACACATTGAGACTGAAACAGAGGTACTCTCTGCTTTCAATTCCTGCTCTACCCTTACACATGCCAGCTGTCCATAGATAATCAAAGACCGCTTGCCAGGTGTTTTAATCATAAATTCCATGTTCAACATACTTTATTTGGAGAACAAGCCTTTGGATCGATTTAGTCAAGGGATATTAACTAGCAATCAAAAAGGCAGAAAGGGGCCAACCTGAATCTCTTTCCTCCAGTAAAGGATGATGTTCCTCTACCCTAGAAAGTGCTACTGCTCTTTCAGCATATTGAAAAATGTTATGCATTCACTTCAGGCCCATTTCTCCTTCCATATATATAGTGAATTCTTTTACATAAATATGCAGAACACTCCCAACAGGTAGCTGCATAAGAAAAGAATAAAACTGTGGCACAGAGCTGAAAAATACTCTCCAATAGAAACCAAATTTCCTCACTGATACCCCCTCATTTAGTTGTTTAATAGTATCCCCAAATACCACAGCTTCTTTTTCGAAGGCAGTATGCAAGCAGTTATTTCAACAGCAAAAGAAATACAAAGCAGTCACAGAAGTACACAGCAGGCTTGTAGCCAAAGTCTTGCTTCTTCAGAGAAGCATGTTAAGACTCAAAATTATCTCCTTTACAATAGCATATATATATTTAGGCATAGTATGCTATTAGCCCAGCAATAATGAGTCCACTCTATTACAACATTAAAAATAATGCCATAAGAGAAACTTCAGGGTGGTGAATGGCTGTAAGCTTACTTATCTTTGATGATCTGCAGTCTAAAATACGAGGGCATCTGATCTAGACTGAACTTCTGACCCTTATCCAAACGTTAGTTGCCTACCTACTTATGCAATAGCTCTTTAAATACCACCCTTAAGAAAATGACATTTGCATGTTTTTCTTATGCAAGACACAGAGCAGACAACTGTTTTTTGACATGGTTCCCCCGCGCTCTGTGTTTTTATGCTATTTTTACATGGAAGTTCTTAAAATGCAGAAAACAGGAAATTTGTGCTGAGACCAGTGATTTATGACCCAGAATGTCATAAATTCTTTGTTTGTTAATCATAGGCAGAACATAAAATATTTCCTGCATTATATTTCTAACAGTTTTTTTTCTTTACGTGTTGCCAAGTTACTGCGAATTCGAATATAGAGTGAAAACATTCTTGCCTGAGTGTGGAAGTTTACATTCTAGATCAGCCATATACTCTGACTTTTAGTTTTTGACAAAGTAAGCACATCAAATACTCCATTCAGTTTGGAGACAAATTATTCATTTCACTGTAAGCCTGAGGACAGCCTGCAAGCTAAAAACATAAATGCTTGCAGTTCTATTTGGTTGTCTCCTGACTGGCTTTAAGGTGCCAAGTCCACTGCAGAACAGCTTCCAGCCTGTGAATAAGGCAGGGATTAATAAAACAGGTTATGTTATATGCACCAAAACTACAGAACTACTAGCTTTCTGTAGACACATCTGATTTTGCAATTGTTTTGCAAACATGACATGTCCGTGACTTTAAGCTCCCATGAAACTCCTGGAGTTTTGTGGCTAGATATCAAAATACCCAATTCCAAAATGCAAACTAGTATTTTTTATATGACAGGAAGAGTTGTGGCTTGTGTTCTGCTGTAGCTTAGCAGTCCCAGTCCACCCTGTCAGGATAACTTGTAATGGCTATCTTATGTTCTTACAGAAAGGAAAGAACAAAGCAACTTCGCCAAACAAATTGTCTTGACTTAGTTCCAAATGTTGAAGTGAAGATAATGGTGATAAAAAGTGGCTCCACAAGCGTCCTCCTCGAGTTGAAGTCCTCAGCATCAAACCCCTGGTAGAGCATGTACAAAGGCAATACAGCTTTCTCTTGTATTGCTCTGTTCTCTCTTTCCTAATCAAAACATGGAACCAGTTCAGATATTTATTTCTCTCACTTCACCTCTGGTTTCCTTGGAAAGACACCCCAAAGCATAGTAATTTCTACTGTGCTGTTTTAACACTTCTCTGTTACAAAAAAAAACCCATCTCTGAAAATGGTTTTCACTTTGGCAACTGCATTCACACTGTGAATTTACTATTGATGTAGAGGTCAAAATTAATATCTGTAACCTCAAGGAGAGATAGTTTCCAATGTAATTTTAGCTGTTTAACAGCCATTTGCTTGATTCTGCTATACGGTATCAGGAAGGAAGAGGAAATTTACTTTCAAACAAGAGACTCTTAAAATCATCTGACCTCTAGATGACTCGTTTTTGCTGTATTTGGAGTGATGCTGTATGTCAAAAACCTTGCTGCCTTTTGCTTGGCATATATATTTAATGCTGAACAAGCCAGTTCCTACTGGTTTTAAGGGAAGCTTTTATTAGTGAAAGGCTATGAAAATATCAATCCATGTAGAACTAAATTCCTCTTCACTTAGACCTTGCACTGAGGAGATTATTGGGTAGAGATCTGTACAGCACATAAATACAGTTTTCAAGACCTTGTGTGTGTGGGGAAAGAGAAAAGATTATAGGGGAGGATGCTTGGTAGGCACCATCCAGGCTTTCATCGCTACGAAGTCATGTTGTAACAGACAGGCTTGGCACAAAACAAGAGTGGATTTATTGAAATGTACTGGGTTGTGATCAGTTCCAATTAAGGCAAAATAATTTAATAAAACAATCTTAAGAGATCAGACAAAGCGTGAAGTAAACTGTCTCTTTCCTGAAAAAATGGGGATTATGTTTCCTTATGCAGTATCATCTCTGTGATCTACATGACTGCTACATTTACAAACCTGCTTTCTTTTCTTTGTCATGGCAGGTTTGGAATCTGAATCTTTATGTCTTGCTGTCCTGTTGTCACTTGCTTTCTCAACAGCTTCATCTTCTGAAGGATCTAAGGAGAAAAAAGAAGACTGTTTTTCAAATCCATCTCCTATCTTTGCATTCAAAAATAGGGACTATGGTCCACAGGATCACTGTCAAAATACATCTTCCTTGCTAAGTTTTCTGACACTTCTTTCAGAATAAGTCATCTCCTCCTACTAAAACAAGTCGTACAGATGAAGGGAGAAAACAACCAAACACACACAAAAATGCACACAACCTCCACCCCCAGCCTCCATCTAAAAGTTCCAAATGCCTTATTGCCAGCAATTACCTAGAAGAGGAAAAAATAAAAGATTGGTATAATGTCCTATTGTATAAAAATATATACAGCCATTTTCTGCATGTACATTTTGTCTCTCCTACTTCAGTAATTATTAGGCAAAGGCACTATACCCGAAGTTTTAGCAGAATGCCCATAAAACTGAAAAAGGCTTATGTTTTGAGAGAAAACTATTTAAAATAAGGTGTTTCTACTCATTTTATTCTTCATCTCTTTTATCTATAAAGAGACTTTGGGGGAAAAAAAATATCCACAGCAACATTTCCCTTTTGCTATATTAGTGCTTAACATCTGCTGAAACACAAAAGTTTTTGCTGGGGACTGAATTACTTCCCTGATCATTGCCAGAAGTATTAAGATACATCAAACTGAATTATTCAATTTCTGTATCTAGAGTATTTCCACCCAACTGGTACTTAGTCATTGTTGCAATCTCCTGCATTCTGAAGTTCTAAATTCACTTCAGATTCAAGATTGAAGAGGAACAGTATGATTTCTTCAGTATCACCTGAAGTACACATGATGTTAACTACATCTATGCAATCACTACCTATGAGCAGAGTAAACTGATGGCCAGAGAACATATGACAGAAAGAAAATAAATTATGGCTGGTATTTACTAATTCTACGTTGAAATAGGTACCTAATAATAAAAGGTAACTGAAATGATATGTGAAAGATATCTCAAAGAATTTAAGTTACAGGTGAAGTAAAAGAATATGAAGGAGGAGAAAAAGAGATCTTTATTCATCCATAGATGCAATGTTATATATTATATGGCAATAAGGCAGCAGCTTTGAAAATCCTAATGCAACCCAACAGGCAACAAAATGGGTACATACTTAACACCTGTAAAGAAAGATACCATCTTGTAACTCCTTTGCCCCTTTGAAAGGCTTGCGTAACAGTCAGCATCCTAAAGTTGGGTTCTGACAGCTGTTAGACTTCAAAAAAGTTTGAGAAGTAGAAAGCTAGCGAAGAAAATCAGTGTGTGTTTTAGCAAGTTTGGCTCCTATGACTGAAGTGTTGGAATGGAAGGTTACAGGCTTTTTAGAGAAGACAGGCCTGGCAGGCGGGGAGGAGGAGTTGCCCTTTATGTCAGGGATAGGCTGGAGAGTATGGAACTCTCTCTGGGGACAGGTGAACAGTCCACAGAGAGTTTGTGGGTCAGGGTTAAAGGGAATATAGCTATGGGAGACATTACTGTGGGCATCTGTTACAGACCGCCTCATCAAGGAGAACCTGTGGATGAAGCACTCTATAGACAGATAGGAAAAGCCTCACGCTCACAGGACCTTGTTCTCATGGGTGACTTCAACCACCCCGACATCTGTTGGAAGGACGGTACGGCCCGGCACAAGCAATCCAGGAGGTTCCTCGGTTGTGTGGAAGACAACTTCCTTCTTCAAGTAACAGAGGAGCCAACAAGGAGAGGTGCCATGCTTGACCTTGTGCTCACCAACAGGGAAGGGCTCGTTGGAAATGTGATGCTCCAGGGCAGCCTTGGATGCAGTGATCTCGAATTTGAGATCCTCAGGACAGTGAGAAGAGTGTGTAGCAAGCTCACTGCCCTGGACTTCAAAAGAGCAGACTTTGGCCTCTTCAGGAACCTGCTTAGTAAGGTTTCATGGGATACAGCCCTAGAGGGCAGGGGGGCCCAAGACTCTTGGTTGATATTCAAGGATCACCTGCTACAAGCTCAGGAGTGTTGCATCCCAACTAGAAGGAAGTGCAGCAGGAGGGCCAGGAGACCATCCTTGGATGGATAAGGAGCTGCTGAGGAAAATTCAAATGAAAAAAGAGGCTTATAAAAAGTGGAAGCAAGGACAGGCAGCCTTGGAAGAGTACAGGGATGCTGTCCGGGAAGCTAGGGACCAGGTTAGGAAAGCTAAGGCCCAGTTAGAATTAAACTTGGCTAGGGATATTAAGGATAACAGGAAGGGATTCTACAGGTACATAGCAAATAAAAAACAGACTAGGGACAACGTAGGCCCCCTCAGGAAGCTCTCAGGAGAGCTAGCTACAGAGGATTTGGAGAAGGCTGAGGTTCTGAATGACTTCCTTGCCTCGGTCTTCACTGCCAAATGCTCTGACCACACCACCCAAGTCTTGGAAGGCAGATGCAGGGACTGTGAGAATGAAGACCTCGGGCCCACTGTAGGAGACCATCTTAAGAACTTGAACATGCACAAGTGCATGGGTCCTGATAAGATCCATCCGCGGGTCCTGAAGGAGCTGGAGAATGAAGTTGCTAAGCCGCTGGCCATCATATTTGAGAAATCATGGCAGCCAGGTGAAGTTCCCAATGACTGGAAAAAGGGAAATATAACCCCCATTTTCAAGAAGGGGAAAATGGATGACCCGGGGAATTACAGACCAGTCAGTCTCACCTCTGTGCCTGGCAAAATCTTGGAGCAGATTCTCCTGGAAGGCATGCTAAGGCACATGAAGAACAACAAGGTGCTTGGTGACAGCCAGCATGGCTTCACGAAGGGGAAATCCTGCCTGACCAATTTGGTGGCCTTCTATGATGGGGCTACAGAACTGATGGACAGGGGTAGAGCAGCTGATGTCATCTACTTGGACTTGTGCAAAGCGTTCGACACTGTCCCGAATGACATCCCTGTCTCTAAATTGGAGCAACATGAATTTGACAGACGGACCACTTGGTGGATAAAGAACTGGCTGGATGGCTGCACACAAAGAGTTGTGGTCAATGGCTCAATGTCCAGCTGGAGACCAGTAACGAGTGGTGTCCCTCAGGGATTTGCTGTTGGGACCGGTCTTGTTTAGCATCTTTGTCAGTGACATGGACAGTGGGATTGAGTGTGCCCTCAGCAAGTTTGCCAATGACACCAAGCTGTGTGGTTCGGTTGATACGCTGGAGGGAAGGAATGCCATCCAGAGGGACCTTGACATGCTTGTGAGGTGGGCTGATGAAGTTTAACCATGCCAAGTGCAAGGTCCTACACCTGGGTCAGAGCAATCCCAGGCACAGCTGCAGGTTGGGAAGAGAAGAGATTCAGAGCAGCCCTGCAGAGAAGGACTTAGGGGTGCTGGCCAATGAGAAAATGAACATGAGCTGGCAGTGTGCGCTTGCAGCCCAGAAAGCCAACCATATCCTGGGCTGCATCAAAAGGAGCGTGACCAGCAGGTCAAAGGAGGTGATCCTGCCCCTCTACTCTGCTCTTGTGAGACCTCACCTGGAGTATTGTGTGCAGTTCTGGTGTCCTCAACATAAAAAGGACATGGAACTGTTGGAACAAGTCCAGAGGAGGGCCACGAGGATGATCAGGGGACTGGAGCACCTCCCACATGAAGATGGGCTGAGGAAGTTGGGGCTGTTCAGCCTGGAGAAGAGAAGGCTGCGTGGAGACCTCATAGCAGCCTTCCAGTATCTGAAGGGGGCCTATAGGGATGCTGGGGAGGGACTCTTCATTAGAGACTGTAGTGATAGGACAAGGGGTAACAGGTTAAAACTTAAACAGGGGAAGTTTAGACTGGATATAAGGAGGAAATTCTTTCCTGTTAGGGTGGTGAGGCACTGGAATGGGTTGCCCAGGGAGGTTGAGAATGCTCCATCCCTGGCAGTGTTCAAGACCAGGTTGGATGAGGCTTTGGGTGAGATGGTTTAGTGCGAGGTGTCCCTGCCCATGGCAGGGCGGTTGGAACTTGATGATCTTAAGGTCCTTTCCAACCCTAACTATTCTATGATTCTGAGTTGGATATCGTCTGTCATTAAATCTTACTTGATACAGGTTAGATTCCTGGCAAACTACAAGAGCTTTAGAAACAGAGCAGCAACTGAGAAGAGAATTTCTGTCCAGTACACTAAGAGACACCTAAGTGAAGGGGTTAGATAAGCATGTTAATGAACTTAGTTCAGACCAAAACAAACACCATGGAAGAAATGGCAGCAGTCATTTGCATCTCAACACAGGATTAAGGCATATTCTGAAATCTTAAGTGAACATCCACGAAGAAAAGCCTCTGCTTTCCAGATATAGAGCAACTGTACAAACACATACCAAATGGACATTGCAGCTCTGATGGTCTACTCGCCTATTTCTCTTCGTGGGCACATGGAGTATAGCCACATGAGTCCTAGATCCCACTGTGGGCAAGTGGCTGGTGGCAGGGAAGGAGCAGGGATGTCGCTACTGGTAACCCTTTACCACAGGATGTAACATTACCACATAACTGTAACATTAAGTGCTGCTGTAATTCAGCCTCAGAGGATACTAGGTAGGTAGCCATTCTGGGATCTCTTCTCAAAGAACACAAGTAAGGGAGGTGAAAATTCTGTATCTCAGGCTTCCTTGCACACTAGCAAATATGTGGCACTGATCTCCATGGATTGCCCTCATGAGCTAATTTCCCTCTCTTCTGAGGGAAAATTGAGACTGATTGACTTTTCTTATAAGCTGCCCATTTGGATCATGAGCAAGAAGAATGAACAACTGTCCCCAGCACAACTGCTACTGTCCTAAGAGTGTTCATCAGAGAGTGGATGAAGGTGAGAAGTTTTCTTGGAAAGTTTACTGGCCACTACAAGTAAAAAGGGGAGAGTATTCAAAAAATGTTTTTATTTTTATCACCATCAACAGGAATATGGGTTTATCTTATTATAAATTTATCATTAATGCACAAAAAAGTGTACTTAGTCCTGTACAGCCTTACACATAGCAGCAGGTAAACAGGGGAAGAGAGAATGCTGAAGGTTAACAAATTTATTCCTTACACTACAGCTCAAATATCTGTGCCAATATACTGGGTTCTTCCTTTCTGTTCTGAGAATGTTCAAGAGCTCCGGCATCATACCTTGCCCCTGCACAACAACAGCTCCTTCCACAGCCTGCTCCTCTTGGAAGTCACTGACAACTTACTCCGGCCACTTTGGAATCTCAGAGATGTTACTGTATTAGAAGAAGCTAAAAAGTTACGTCATTCAGCATACTGCTCAAAGTTTAAAAGATGTTAGTGTTACCACTATGCATTACCACAGGCTTGTTTCCCTTCATATCACGCTTCCTCTGGGAAATTTCTTGTGCTGCATTTTGGCAGCACAGCTCCTGTTTGACTTTTGCCTCTCTGCCCTAACTCCAGAGATACTGGAGGAGTGACCAGCTTTTACACACACCAACCCCACAGCCTCAGGGTCCTGGACGCACTGCATCCAACCAGGCTATGGAGTGATGATATAAATGAAGTACATCAAAGAAATAAGAACTAATCACCTCTTTGACCATCTTTCTCACTGTTCTAGACCCCAAATCCCCACTCCAGAGTATATCTGCGCATGTCCCCCTGAACTGAATTGCTGAGCCAGCTCTTTCCAACGTTTCACACTGGAAATGAATGAGAATTGCATAAAATAGATTCAGGAGAACCTACAAGTGATCCTTAAACATTCCTTCTTAAATCCCATTTGGCATGCTCTGAAAGGCAAACAGGAGTCGCCTGAGTTTTACATAACATCTTCTTTTTCTCATAACTAAAAGACACACTGCTAGCAATAGCAATCTGAAACTGGACAAATGGTTTCCATGATCTGAAATAGCCTGACAAACAATGTACCACCTGTTCACTGCCCATCTGAGTTTTGGACTGTACTTTGTGATGCAACATCCTCTGCTTTCAGCAAGAAGAGGGAACCAATGTCTAGCCCCAGACCCAAACGTCTGTAAAACCAGTTCAAATTTGAAGAACTTTCTTCAGTACCTGAGTGTCTTCTTTTTGTATGCAGAAGAACTTTTTATCTGTGTTCATCCCAGTCGAGACAGTAGCTAGTTTTGAGCTGTGAATGTTTGTGACACCATGTCAGTTCCCATGACGACAGGAAATCTTTGTTGTGGGCATCAAAGTCTGACAGGCCAGATTCTGCCAACCATGTTCACATTAAATAGTATCTTCCTCTGCAAACAGTTCCCTTAATGTCAGCAGGGTTATTCACAAAATAAATCATAACTTGATGCCAATAAATGTAGAAGCACTCAGCTCACAGATCCCAAACACATTTGTATCAGAGCAGCACTGCTTGCCCTGCTTTGAGGTGTCAAGCAGCCCAGACGACTCTTCTCTGCCAGAACTAGAGAGAGCATAAATCCTTCTTTAATAACAAGCTGGCACAAACGCAGAATCTAATTGATTAATACAACATTGACTTTCATCTCCCTCATGGTGCAAGCGAGCAGGCAGGCAGGCACTGATGGAATATGCTGCTGAAGGGGTGATGCAGTTCAGCACAACAATCCTTTGCATCTGCTTTCCTGTGACATAGACCTTACGCAACCACAAGGTCATCAAAGACATCTGAATGGTCACGTAATGCTCTCAATACAGAAACATAAATGTGAATTCTACAGGTCTTCACGCTTTCACCTTTGGTATTACATCAGTGGCATGGCACATACCAAGTGACTTCCCAGTCATTAAGTATTTCTATTTGATTTTAGTTTGAATCATACTGATATGGAAAAAGCCATTTGTGCTTAGCACACATGCATACATATATAAATGAATAAGACTCTCATTTATTATACTAATCACTGTTTAAAATAATTCAGTGCAATGAATTTTAACTCAAATTTAATATTGATATACAAACATGTGTCTAAGTACATCAATATGCGTGCTAAATACATATACACACACCTTTATTAACACACACATATCTGCATGTTCATACACACGCACAAGAATACGCATACAGATATTTAGATAATTTAACTGGTTCCCTTCAAACATCTACTTTATTAGTATATTCACAAAGAATGTACATTTGCTTGGTTATTTATACTACTATTTTTAAAGACAGACAGCACCTTAAGGATATAGGAGGCAATTAATAAGAAAGCACAGAATAGAAAAATATTCTTTTGTGTACATACCCAAAGACAACTGAGGGAATAATTTCCACTTTTTTTTAATCTGTAAGCTAAGTGAGATCAGACATCTGTTTGGTATCTAAAACACTCCAAGTGACACAGGCTAGTACAGGATAAATTCATTTCTTACCATTAAGTTAATCTCTGTGCTGGGATTTGGAGGAAACCTGCCTTATAGGTCCACAAGGGAGGCTCCCTCAACTTTCATTTGATGTATCTAGCACTACTCACACTCTGAGACACACTCTGGGTCAGAAGAGTCTGCATCTGAAGAGAAATCCCTGCTCTCTCCCTTATGTTCCCATCAGGGTTACAATTCAGTACTAAAGTAGAATCACTTAAACGAAAACAAAGTTTGTACATTATTACTGCCAGCCCCTGCCCTCCCCTCACCCCCAACTTCCATCCTCCTCTGACTCTTCTAAAATTGCCTGTGGAAAGGAGGGCTACAAGAAAGCTGGAGAGGGACTTCTTACAAGGATATGTCATGATAAGGCAAAGCATAATGTCTTTAAATTGAAATAGAATAGATTTAGATTAGGTAGAAGGAAGAAATTCTTTACCGTGAGGGTGGTGAGACACTGGCACAAGTTGCCCAGAAAAGCTGTGGATACCCCATCTCTGGAAGTGTTGAAGGTCGGGTTGGATGGGGCTTTGAGCACGTTGCTCTAGCGGAAGGTGTCCCTGCCTGTGGTCCCTTCCAACCCAAACCATTCTGTGACTCTATAGGTTTTATATTTGTTACACTCTGCGCCTTGTTTCGGATATGCTACAGGAAACTACGTGCTTGTCATTACTCTGTAGGAGGGTACAGTTTATTCAATTTACTATGATGGATTAATTTCACAGGCAGCTTTGTAGGCTATGTTTTTATTTATTGTTTGATTAAACAGTACCGATCTGTCTTCATGAATCTGGTGGGAAAATATTTCTCAGGGCTTCCAGCTTTAAATTCAGCAGATTAAAAAATATTTGATGCTGAGTAAAATGCCAAGCCAAGTGTGCTGAGCACATCTCAAGTTTCTTTAATTGCCATTTTAGATTTCTTTGGGAGGAAGGCAGGAGAGGGGCAGAGAGGAGGTCAGAGAAAAGAATCAAACTGAGGTCTGAGAATTCCTCATTACTCTCATGGTTTTGCCATTAAAAACTGGCCTAGAGTCTTCAGTGAGTCAGATTAAGTAATCTTAATGTCAATGCACTACTTCGAATTTTTCTCATTGCATCTTCCCTGCATGTCCCGTCAGGTACATACAGTACAAGGTCAGTCAGCTTCTGTAAAGTGTAACAGCTGTCAGCAAAATTGGCTCCCAGGTCCCTGTTCATCCTTGCTCAGTTGAGAGACCTCCTTCTTGCCTTCATGTTTGTTCTGATCACAGTAACTGGGCTAAAAGCATCAATGACAGTATTTTAACATACCACGATGTTACCACAGGCAGCAGGAAACATAAAGCTCAGGTGGGTCCTTCCATGCTGCCCACCAGTACCCAAGGGAAGAAATGAGGTCTTTTAAATGAAACAACCCTGGGTGTGCAGGCTGATTAACTGAGAATTAACATTTTAAATATTTTAAAACATTTTGAGCTCAACTATGTCCCTGACAAAAGGAAAAGGTTCTGCATAGCAGTGGGAGAAGCAGGTACAGAGGCCAATCAGGCACAGCAGCAATAGGCAAGCAGCAGCTCAAACATCTCCCGGTGAGATCCCAAATTAGTCAGCTCTGTGTCACCAGCACCGCTAATCCTGAAAGGAGGATCTCTTACACGTCTACCAGGACAATCCTCTCAATTCCCCCACTGTAAGCAACGGACAGCTTTCAATTTTCCTGTTGAGAAGCCTAATAATAGCTCAGATACCCTGGAGCCTATGGTGTAAAGCCAACTAGCCAAGCAATATCTGTGAAGCTCTTTTAGGTGCCTCCAGACCAGCCACATGGAATAGCTAAGAATGCAAATTTTATTATTAATATGGCTCTTCAGATCAGTTCCTAGCTATTCACCATGACAATACTTTAGAAATTCCTAGTAAATGAGGTAAAATGTTAGCTACAAAAGTGATTGGTCCTTAGGGAAGATCACCACATAACTATTGCATCAAAAACAGTTAACAACAGTGTCAGTACCCTCTCCATTTCTCAAATTGCTCTGACTAAATCAGAAAGAGTCCACTGGCACTCCTTGAAAGACAAATAACTCTCCTCATCACAGGCATGCATCATCTGCAGTGGCATGACTGAGAAATCCAGATGACGTTACAGAAAAAAAACACCAAACTCATTCCTCACCTCCCTGAATAAGGATTAGCTAAAACATTTCAAACAGCATTGCAAACCAAGATTTAGTCTGAGAAACACATACACAGTAAGAGAACATATTCTGACAGGAGATGAAAAATCTCTGATGGCAGGAAGAACATCAACGTGGCTAAACATGGAGTGCTGATTCAAAAATTAATGAAGATATTTCCTTCCTTTTTAAAAAAAAATAGTATTTTAGGTTTTGCAATTCCAGTTTTAAAAGACTGATGAAGTTTTCATACTTTTCTCACTGGGGTCATGAATCAAATTAAGTGCCTTCACTCGTAAGGCCTTAAAATACTTGTGTATTTTGACCATTCTGAACTAAAGAGGAAAAACTGTGAATGAAATGGTATCTCTTATTGTTGTTAGGATGTAAGAAGTTGCATGTAAAGCAACTACCAGTTACTTACTGTTCCTTTGGTGACCTTCCCTGTCAGTTTACTGCAACACAGAGCTGCCTCCCATCATCCCAACCCAGCCAGGGTCCCCCATCGCCTGGTCACTGTATTCCCTTCCCATTCCTATGAACTAAGGACTCCATTCCCAAAACCGGTCTATTCCAGCACAACAGTAATTTTTTATATCTGTGAGGATGCCTTGAACTGCAGACATCACCTAACAATGTACTTTAAAAAAATGTATTTTAAAGCGTACTTGTGAGGCATAGCTGAAGGACATATGATATGTACCTGAGCAAACACAGACTCAAAGAATCAAAAGAACTTCAATTTTGTTCCACTAGACAACATTCAGATGGCATAAGGTCCTTCCTACTCCAACCAGCCTAAGTCTGTGCCAAGCCAGTTTCTTGCTAACAGTCTGTAGGAATTCCCTATAATAGTTTCTAAGTATTGGCAGTAGCTTGTACTACAAAGACAACATTCTTACAAAATGTAAAACCCTTCCCTGTGCAGTTCAACAGGCACATCTACCACAAACTTTTTTTTCCCCTGATAAAACTGGTGAGAGGATATTCAGTTTACATTCCTCTTCCTTACATTGAATGTCAATTTAAATTAAAATCACTGCCTGTTAAAGCAAAAAAGGTCTTGATGAATAATATCAAATTAATTTTCACTATGCTCTGATATGATAGTTTTTAGCACACATACACAGCTATCTTGCCACACAAAGGATCTCCCACAGAACATTTCTAACAACTTTCGCCCTTATTTTTAACACTTTAATATGTAAAATGAATACTTCCACACTCACTTGTGATGCAACTTGCTGACTGGAAGTGAACCAAGAGACAAAATATTAGTAGTCTTGTAGTACAGCCTGTGGTGTAGCTACAACCCAGTCCTATTCGTAATTTGTCTTTTTCACTACCTCACACAAGGAATAATGGCACCACGAAGGTAAGAAGGGAGAACTCAATATTCATTTAGTCACTGTAGTTCTAAAACCCATGGTAACATAAAGCGTAAACACCAAGATTTGACATGTCAGGAATATGATAGGCCCTTTTACTGTTTGCCATCCAACTTAATTTCTTCATTACAGGCCTGCCGATCAAGAGCAACCAGAGCTTAAAGATACAATAATACACCAGTACAGAGTGGAAATCAGTTCTGTTGTTTGCTCTAGTACCCTTCGTCAATGACACCACGACTGAAGGCTCAGATGACAGCCACAAGCTGCTGCAGTCTCCTCATTTCTCTTTTTTTTTTTACTCTCAAAAACTATCTGATAATCTCCTTAAGTCTCAAAATGCAATTTAAAAACATTTCTAGAGATGGGGAAGTGGGAGACTTTTATTTGTTGGTAAGCAGCATGGGTTTTGGCTGTTTACAAATCTGCTGGATGCATATTACAAAATTAAATACTTAACCTTATAAAAAGGGCTTCCCTTCTTGACAGATGCCAGTCATTATACAACCTACAGTCACTTTAGAAACCACTCAAAAGGATGCCAGTAATAGTGTGGAATGGTTTATGCTTGTAAGAGAACACTCTATCTAACTCTGAAAAGCAGAGGAATAGGGCAAGTCAAGATACTGTTGACCACACTGGAAACTGGCCAAGACATTATGGTTCACGTATCTCACCTTTTGAAATGCTCCATGGGATCTTTAAATAAGTGCCTAGGAATTTGGTGCTAATCAAAAGAAAAATCACTTCACGAATATTAGTTACAGAATGTATGACTGTACAAGGCAGAACCCCACAAGGCTGGCTTGAAATAAGTATCATTCCAGAAGAAATGATACCAAAGAAGGCTAGACAGTCAAAAACCATCCACAAAGAAGTGGAAAGACCATCCAGCATCCGAAGAAAAACACAAAATACGAGCCCAGGAAAAGCTAGACACAAATCAGGGTCTGACTCCCTGCTACATCATCTTCTATCTTCTTGGTGGTGCGGACAGGAAACTCATGCAAAAACAGTATTTAATGATGTCAGTATCCTCTACATTTTGAATTTCAATACTTACACAACGCTAGTATGCCACTCAACATATGTCTATCTGGAGGCAGACTCTTTCCTTTTTCAGGCCCTTTCTTTAAACACCAGCATCCTTCATCTATTGCAGTATTCAGTCCTACCAGATTATTTATTCTTCTTAAGGGAGAAGAAAAACGTAAATTGCGAGGAAAAAGGAACTTGGATAAACCCATAAAACTACGTAATGTATCCCAGGTCTGTGTACAAGCAAGTTTTGCCCAGGAATGGTATGTCTCAGATGTGATGTCTCCCTTAATACTACAGGAGATTCACATTTTCTACTGTTCTCCCAACATGCTGGGAAGCAGCTGTGGCTCACAGCTGTATTTCCTGTCGTGAAGGTAAGAGTCTGGCTGACTCTGTGGACTTTGAGATGATAGATCATGATAAAATTACACAGTGGAACTTGCCAAAAATAGTAGGCTTCAATTAAAAAAAAACAACAAAAACAAACAAACAAAAACAAACAACCCCAAATAAACAAACAAAAAAAAAACCAAACAAAAAGCACACTTTGCAAAAGCTTAACAGCCCCAATTACTGTTCACAGAAACACATGACTACTTTAGTGACCACTGATATAATTCACGCCTCTCCGGTTCGTATTTTGCAGGCATACAGATCTATAGTATAAAGTTATCACAGTCCTGATGTTTCCCCAGGTTTTCTTTGAATATTGAAAACTGCATGGATGCATATAACATAGCACACATTTAGATAAATGTCACCAACAAAAAAATATATCCTGTTGAAGTACAATACTGAAGACAAATCTTTTACCCTAACTCTCCTAAATGTCTTAACAGAGAATGTGAGAGAAGACATTCTGAGTTGCTCAGATTTCTGCAGCTTTTTCTATTTAGAAGCCTTTATATGACATAGCAGTATCAGGCCCCATTTGATAGAGTATCAGGTTGACCCATAGCAAGTTAAACTCTCTTTCAGGTTAAGAACAAAATACCCTGACATATTGCCACACAGAGTCAAGAGTGGCAAATTCCATGGATTATAAAACATCTGTTGAAAAGCAGGCATAAGGGTTATGTTTCTACACCTTTTATTCTCTTGCTTCCTCCTCTGCACGCACTACACATTTCTCCTCAGTTTGGTCTCTGATATTGCAAGTTCCACTGCCCTTTTAAGCTACTCCAGAATCTCAAATTTATACAGTACCAGAATATACATTTGTGGATTTAACTAACTTTTCCAAAAGGACTATAAAAGCAAGTGAAAGGATAATTACTTACAGACAAAAGCTTTTATGAAAATACTACACACTGCTGCATTAAGGTTTTTGAGATGGGGAAAGTTGACAGGCATTTCATCTACGTCGGTGCTCTTTAGTTAAGACTAGCAATTACAGTGCAATCTCTCATCTATACAGGTCTTTTGTGAATTTGCATGTGGCTCATTTTTCTAAATGATCAAATAAAGCACATTATGTCTCGATCAGTTGCAACTGCCATAAAAATAGAGCTCATACCTACATTAATTTGCTGCCAGCAGATGGTTGATTGCTTTTCTTTTTATGTTGCAGTCTTGCTCCCTTAGATTCTCTCTTTGTAGAGAGTGACATGCTGGGAGGTCAGTTTTCTGACAAGGTCATCTGCCTTCAGAGTATGAAGAGAATTGCATGGAAAGTGGGTTGGGCTATATTTAGAGCTTGGTCCAACTCCATGCCAAGGTCCCCCTGCTGTCTCTCGCTTGCAGCACCATCTCTCAGGTCTATTCTTGCAGATTCTCAGCCTACTGAATACATGAGGAGAGGAAAGTCGCCCTAAGCTACTACTGGATCAAGGTTTTTGCAATTTGCTAAAACCAAGTGGCTCAGCAGCTCGGATGAGGACTCCTTAAATCCCTCAATCTTCTAACATTTATTTTTGTGTATTCAAGTGGATTTTCCCTTTTCAAGTGAATAAGGAAAGGAAGCTGCCTGGGATATAGCAAAAAAGAGTTTCCTGAGCTAAGGTAAGCTTGTTTCATTCTTCTGTTGTCATCATAATTAGAGAGCAATTGATGATGGCTTTGATCAGATATGCTTTTCTGCTAGACCAGTTCTGCATGTCAGCATTAAGTGTGTTTTTTTTGGCTAATGACATTCTCAATTTCAAAACATCAATTTTCATTATTGCTATCTAAAGAAAATTGGAAAATATAAGCATGTGCAGTAGAATATACATTATCTGATTTTACTTGTTCAAATTAATGTAAAAAGCACACAATCATAGCAAGAGACTGTATCATCCTGAAAGTAGGAGAAAAACAGATGTGTGATGATATGCATGATGATGACATATATAGGCATGCACTAAGATGTGCTGAGTGATGTTTTATCCACATTTTGCATGATATAAGAAAGTATGGCTTCACGTTTGCAATACAGGGATTGCTGCAAATAGCACATCTATTTAAAAAAATGAATTAATTACTTGATGAACACATGCTCAAATCCCTTAAAGGTTTCAAAGAAGTTGCTCAGCTTCAACCAGAGTACATTCAGGATTAAAGATCATATTGAATATGGTCTCCTTTTTCCGTTGCATGCTTTACAGTGGGCCTGCATTGCTTCTACTTTTAAAAACATATGGCTTTCCTCAGCACCATTTTAAACTCTTGTGATTCCTAAGGCGGGGGGGGGGGAGGGGAACCTGGACAGAATACAGCATTGCATGCCATAAGGAGATCCTAACACACTTCAGGTCACATGGATATCATGATACTGTGGAGTGGACTCTGACATGAGATCGTTATCACATAAAGACAACACTGGAGCCACGGATTTAGCACTGGCACACATACACACACACACACTTTCTAATGCAACATGACCATAGCAAACACACAAGAATGGTAACCTGAAGAAACAGTGAAGAAAGGTCCACTTGACCAGAAAGTCACAACACCGACAACATCAGGAAGTTCTTCAAAACATAAAAAATACATAAAGGTCTTAGCAAAAACATCTGACGAAAGGCAGATGTGTTCTGGGTTAACAGTAGGCAAAGGGCAAGAAAGGTCACAAAGTCACTGGTTCATCTAAGCCAGGACAACTGAGTGAATTTCTGCACTTGTTTCAGGTCATTTTTCTTAATATACGTCTGGTTAAACAATATCATGCATCAGGCATAAAAAGTAAAAGATTACAAGGTAGCAAGTCTTACCTACTGAAGAAACTTCTGATTTTGATTACTCTCAACTCTGTGTAAGATCTTCTGGTCATCCTCTGCTTCTGATTCTTGCTTAGTAATTTATGCTTGAAGTCTTGACTGTTAAATTTATTTGGAGGATGTAATAAACACCATCCATTTCACACAAAATACCTTCAGTCCTAAAACTCTTTAACAAATGATCGGGGGGCTGGAGCATCTCTCCTGAACACAAGCTGGGAGAGCTGGGCTTGTTCAGCCTGGAAAAGCGAAGGCTCCAGAGAAAGCCTTATGGATTCAGACTTAAACAGGGGAAGTTTAGATTGGATATAAGGAAGAAGCTCTTTACTGTGAGGGTGGTGAGGCACTGGAATGGGCTGCCCAAGGAAGCTGTGAATGCTCCATCCCTGTCAGTGCTCAAGCCTTGGGTGACATGGTTTAGTGTGAGGTGTCCCTGACCATGGCAGGGGGGTTTGGAACTAAATGACCTTAAGGTCCTTTCCAACCCTAACTCTAACTATTCTATGATTCTATGACCTTAAATCAGCTTTCCAGTACCTGAAGGGGGCCTTACAAGAAGTTTGGACAGGGACTTTTTGTAAGAGCTAGTAGTGACAGAACAAGGGAGAATGGCTTTAAATTGAAAGAGATGAGATTTACATTAGATATTAGAAAGAAATTCTTCACTCTGAGGGTGGTGAGACACTGGAACAAGTTGCTCAGAGAAGCTGTGGCTGCCCCATCCTTGGCAGTGTTCAAGGCCAGGTTGGACAGGGCTTTGAGCAACCTGGTCTAGGGGAAGGTGTCCCTGCCCATGGCAGGGGGTTGGGACTGGGTGAGCTTTAAGGTCCCTTCCAACCCAAACCATTCTACAATTCTAAAATTTGGGTAGCATGATACGGAGTCAACTCAGGCTGTGTGGCATGTGATAATTCAGATTAATCCAGGAGGTTTATATTTCAAGAACTCAAAGAAGAGGCTGTTATGGGAGGATCACTGAAGTACTGCAAATGCATTCACCAAGTCCATCAGCAAGTAAAAGGCTTCACAGTATAAAAGCAACTAGTGTGGCCTCAGATTGGCAGCAACCTTATATAAACAGTTGTTATACACTGATAGAAAAGAGGACACATGCATCTTCTAAGTTTTTAAATGTTCACATTTTACCTAAAGTTACTGCTTAATAAATCAACTTAGTCCCTGTGACACTTTGGCACCTATTCTCTGTTTGTGTGCGAGAAAATGTTATTTCTTCATCAATGTTAAAGACATCAGGGTTGTAGGGTGTGGATTAAAACAAAGCAGTACAGATGTGGCTGTAGCTTACTAACATAGCATTCAAAATACCACTCTGGCAGAGGGGCTGCATCCCAGAGGTAGCCAGGGACTGGCTTGTTTTGAAGGGAGCATTATCACACCTTCCCCACAGGAGCTGAGCCTAGAAGATCTCTGTCACTCAAACTGGTGGGAGGTTTATTGGCATATGGATGAGAGGATGACAGGAATGGAAAATGGCAGCATCACTTCAATGATAAACAGGAGTGTGGCATTACTGGAAGAAGCTAGAAGGAAGCACATGTGAGTGAACAGCCCTCACTGTCCAATGCAGACAAACCTCAATCTACTTCTAACCTTTCTCTGGCTGGGCGGATCCTGCTTCGTAGGATTCTCCTCTTCCTATTCTCCCCTCTCCGTTAAAAAATTCCAGCACCACAATGAGCTGGCTTCATCTTGCTAAGGTGTGACTTCCAATGGGCACAATGTGGCCATCCTAGTGGGGACCACCACGGAAGGAAAAAAAAATAAAAAAGAAAGTAAAAAGCAGGAAAAGATTTTTATTTCCTCCTGTAGTGCCAGAAAGAAAGACTGAAACCCTTTGTTTCTATTATGGGGGCTCAGATGGGGCTGAAATCCACTTTCCTCACTGGGTGTGGGAAGGCATGTCTGACATGCCCAAGGTTGTGGAGGAGGAGGAAGAGGAGGCTTGGCTGATGATACATGCTGCCAGCTGGCCAGGCAAAGCTCCAAGGGGACATTCACAAACTCCTGGCTTTGGCAGTCACCTTCTGCTGACAGGCCTAAGCAGTGCCAGAGCCAGAGGGCTAAATCCAAAAGAGCACCAGGGGGGATGACCAAGTCCCACCAACAGTCATATTGCCTACTATCACTTGCTGTATTTATGTTCTTGCTTGGGGCTTTCTCCTGGCGCAACCAAACAGTAAATGATAGTAGGAGTTTCCTGCTGCCCTGCAAACCTGAACAAGCTGGGGTTTTAAGGGGAGTCAACTCATACCTTTAGCAAGAGGCCCTGTCAGCATCATTGGCACATGGCTCTGTAGCCAGCCCACAGGACCCAGGACTCAACTCCACCCACCACCATCATCACATAGCTGTTGCTGCAGACAACATCCAGGCAGGGACATCCAAAAGGGGATGGAAGAGTATAAGAGTAAAGGTGGCATCTAGAGAGTCAGAGTACTTGGGTATAGTTCTCTGTGTGTATGCCTGTATGAGGAGGGAACACAATATCTGGTATGAAAACAAGTTGCTACAGATGCAGAAGCAGTCTTACCTCAAAACATGCATAAAAATTATCTTTCAAAACCTTTTGTGACTATAGCCACAACTCCTGAATATACTTCCCAGGAAGGGACAGAGGATGACATCATAATACATGCTGTATAGGAAAGACAGATACTTACAGGCACAGAAAATCATAGAGCTATAGTTAAGCAGACAATTAAATTATTGTAGTCATTCTGCTAAAGAATGTTTTCCCAACACCTACCAATAAAAGGGAAGGGGAAGAAAATCAAAGTTCATACTCGCAACAAACCACATAGCCCTAAGCTTTGTCTGACCTGCTTTCACAAATTCATCTCCCAAAAATAGGAGGAAAAGAAACCCCAACCACTCAACAACAGAACTTTTCCATAGGGTCCCCTGCTGCATTTTTCTCTCTGTGCACCAGAGGTATAGTGAAATCTTGTTGCAGAAAAAAAGTCTGCTTTGAGGTGAAAAATAGACTCAGCAGTCTGCATCTTCTTTCAGGCTGATCAGGACTAATGTAAAAGTGTTAGAATTAATGCAAAGATCTCCAAAGACTGGTTTTCAAATTTTGTGGTAGAAAAAATTTCTTTTAATGCTGGCAAATTCACTCTTGTCTACCCCAAAGCACAATAAGGCTTCATGCTCACATCTAAGCAGAATAAGGCACAGAAAAAAAATCCATTTGAAGATCTAGACAATCTACAGGCCTGCAGTACCACACTGCTTTGCACCTGCAATTGCCAACTCCAGACTGCTGAAAACTGCAGGCAGAACACTGCCCGCTACACTCAGTGCCTTACTTCTCGCCCAGACATCTTTGTGGTTCCACCCAGTACAGTCTGATGGGTCTCAGCCCTTACTTCAGTGATTATTCAGGATTGATACACAACCCATTCATGCAGGGTAAGATCTGCTGTGTAGAGCCTCCATATAAAAACAGGAACCTGCAGGGGAAAGGGAGGCAGAAGGAGTGGCCACACATGACAGCAGATATTGACCACCAGGGCAACAGGGGACACAGCAGATGCAGCCGGCTTTCCTGTGGTCATATCTGTATCTCTCTTGAAGTCATACAAATGCACGTAAAAATGTACACAGTTGCATACAGACAAATTACAAAGTTGCAAAGGGTGGGGACCCACTC
Organism: Pezoporus wallicus; assembly: GCF_028554395.1. Taxonomy (NCBI): domain Eukaryota; kingdom Metazoa; phylum Chordata; class Aves; order Psittaciformes; family Psittacidae; genus Pezoporus; species Pezoporus wallicus. The sequence goes on from NW_026638903.1 coordinate 3,360,759, forward strand.
CATCCATTAACAGCAAAACATAGTATTTTAGACTAAAATGAAACACCTCCTTTGAAGAATGCATTTATTTAATATGGACTTGGAATTTGATCATATAAAACAGAAAGCAACTATGGCTTTGCCTAAAAATGATGATGAGAATGAAATTGAACAACAAAGTAGTTTACTTGGAATGTTATAAAATAGTGTGCAGGGGTATGAGACAGCATGAATATACCCAGAGCAGCAACAGTTTATCTATGTGTTCAAAACTATTTAAAAATTGAGGACATGCATCTGGCCACCTGCAAGGATTATTTTCTCATTTTCATAGAGCTGTTTCCAACTCCAAGTTTAGTGACAGCTACGGAAGTAAGCTGAAAACAAAGTGCTCCACTAGGGCACAAGTTTCTTATGGCAGTAATAGAGGTACACAGCATGCTCACAGAAAGACCTTTGCTCTCTCATGGGAGCTTAGCAGGAGCCAGGAGCCTGGGAAAGCAGCAGTACAGCAATGGCTGTGCTTTGCTGAAGCAGTTTCTCTATGAATAGTTTGTTCATGGCTTTCTGCTGCTCTGCGACGTGTCAAGGAAAAGGATTATATGTGTACGGCTAGATTGTACCAGTACGTTTCATTTGAAGATGAAGGTGGTTAACTCTAAAACAATTCCCAATAAAAATCCTACCTACACAACATGACATAGTCACGCAGGGAGAAATAGCTAAAAGTGGGATTATACAAAACTAACAGAAATTTCTCACCTTCCATTACATAAGCCTAAATTCTCTCAGTTGCAGCAAATTCACAGTGACCACTACTGGGGCTAAAACACCACTGAAAGTAATCCTACCTGAATTCTTTTGTCTCCAGCATCAGTAAGTGAAAGTGCATATGCACAGCTGCAAAACTGCAAATTACAATTTTACATTAAATGAAACTTGGACTAAACACAGTCCTGATAAAATAAATCCTTGGAGGTGAACTTCTCCATTTTTCACTCATAACCAGTTTTTTAGTACACCCATTTGTTTCTCAGATATCACTGGAGAACACTGTTCAACCTCTAGCATGGAAAAAACATTTAAAAAAATTAGTATTTACAGCAGGGTTGTATTTAGCACAGTACCCATGCCATTTTCATAACCACTAATAATACTGCAGAAGAGTATGAGAGCGAAGGATGAAAAGAAGGTAAAATAATCCCCAAATGAGTGGCAAATGTTTTAGATACTCTCCTTAAAGAGGCAATTTAAAAGCCATATGCAAAATATAGTGGAAAAATAGGCATTTTCCATCAAGTCTTGTCTGTCTTTAAAAACACTCAATTTAAACAGAATACGAGTAGCAGCCTTTCTTCCTGTTACTATGTTTTATTCTGCTAACATAATCATTAGAGTTGTCATCCAGTACAACTTGATGCATACCGTCATAAGTTCACTTACACAACACTTGCCTAAAAGAGTGGGAAGACAAGGAAATCCCACTTGGGAAGAAAGTGGGGTAGTAGAGGACAAGCCTGTCAGTATAGAATTAAAAAAAGAAGGGTTGAGATGATGCACTGGGTCTTGTGTGCTCGAGCACACGCTGTTGCTGTGTGTTGTCTCACACAGTCAAGCCAATGGGCTGCATGTGTGCTCGCTCGCCCACCAGCCAGCACTGGCCCACTTAGAAGGCGAGACAGCTCAGGTTGTGGTGGAGTTTCTCAATATAGATAAGTACACATCAAGAGACTGAAACATATGACCTCTCAACTCTTTTGCAACAGGAAACTTGAGACTCTTGAAGGGAGAAAAACAGAGCATTCACTCCCCCTCGCACCAACTTCCATCTGACCTCCAGCTGTCTGAGGTGGACAACATGTAGTCTAATTATAGGTTTCTTGAGTCTTCCCAGAGACTGTCCTCTTATGTGGGCAAAGAATCTCAAAAATCTCTTTCAGAGCACAGATCTTCCTCCATCTTAGACCCTTATTCTGCCCTATAACAAATGTGCAAGGCAGTTCCCCATCAGATTTGCTCCTAACCAGTGAAAAAGGAAAAAATGTCAGGTTTCATCAAGCAATGAAAGATACAGAGTGACCACTGGAAAAGGCATGGCTACCTTCTTTTCTCCTGTCCTTTCCTTTGAACAATATGGAGAAATATCCACTCCCTTAATGGGGTGTTCTGGAGCCTAAACAACATATGTAAAGTGCTATGGGATTCTTGAAGAAAGTGCTATAGTAAAATAAAACGATAGTTGTTTATTATATTCAGACAGAAAGGACATGAAGCCCTTTTCTCTAACCCTTGAAAAAGCATCAGTGTTTTTAAAAATATTTTCAATAATCCAAACCACATACATTCAGATCATTTAAGATGAAAAACAAACTTGGAGCTTACTCTGTCAGAGACACACAGCTCAGTGGGATGCCTTTTAATTTGCAGCTACAGTTCTCCAGTCTCAGTATTAACAGCCACAGTCAAAGGATTCTTTGTCATGTTTTTGCTATTCAGCAGCTTCTGGGAGAGTGTCCTGACGTGAAACAAGTGAGTGATAAGGCTTAGCCCTATCTAAAGGGCTACTACTGTATCCAGCTCAAGGACAAACTGATGACAGACTATGTAATGCTAGGGTCAGAATATATATGTTATGGCAGAGACAGAAGCAGTGCTTTATCTAGGCCCTGAAGTCTCAACTCTGGAGACAGCCTCATTAGACAGATGTCCTTTGGTATCCTGTACAAATTCACACATTGTGAATTCTTCAACCAAGACCCTGCTGGGAAATGTAGTCTCCTCCCACTTGATTTACTGCAGAACTGCTGATAAGGAAACCCCGCTGTAGCAGAACACAACCCGCAGCACAACAGGAATGAGACAGGCAGCACATCTGGGGAGGGGGAATCAGCATCTCAGCCAAAGTTACAGAAAACAGCAACTGTAAGACAATCCAAGTCTTACTATATGGAAAACAGCACAGCCCTCAAATCAGAGATACTTTGTCTCTTACTGTTTGTCTTTGGCAGCAGAAAGAATGGCCAAATACAATTAGTAGTATCAAACAGAGCCCAGTATAGCAATAAAAAAAGTAAATCCTATGTGCCGTCATGATAATTTTATCCTTTTGTTTGTTTTTTTTTTAAACTGAACTTAGTAATTAGTTCAGCAATGGCTGGGACAGGAAGGCTGCACCAGGACTCTAATGAAAGCAAAACTCTGGGGAGCGATTTTGATTATAGTAGAGGTTTCAGCTGACTACATTTTAATTAATCGGAGTAGTACAGCACTCTGAATTCCCAGGTATCCCGCTTCAACCTGCAGACTAACATGACTTGTTTTAGGGCATATTTTAACATTGTTCTAATAAATTCTTCAACTGCTCTTTTACATCTCAAAGGTAATTTGATTTTATTTTTATTATGGAGGCTTTCAATGAGCATTTCAATTACAAATCACTAAAATGATGTGGCTGCAGAATGCCAAAAATAGACTCAGAAAACAAATTTTCTAATTATAAAAGTTTTTTCAGATTGATAAACCGTTTTAATTTAAAATAGGTCTCTATTATAATGAAGACAAGCCACAGTAGCATTCAGTTAAAAAAGCTCAGTAAAGACCCATAATATTAGCTAACATCCCCTACAGGATAAACACATAAGTTGTCAATTACAAGAGAAAAGCAGAATGTTCAGGGTTTGATACACGGCGCAGTGTCTGCATTAACTGTATAATCTGACTTAAGCAAGGACTGACAATATGCATACAAATAAATAGCAAATGAAAAACCACATCCCAAAATGAGTAAGTTTTGAGCTCATACATAATTAGACTCATCAGATATGGTGTAATTTCTAGCTTTAAATTCACAAAGCATGTACATTTTCCTTTGCATTCTTCTCCGCATCCTGAATTCACCAGTCTTTTGCTACTGTATGGAGATGAGAATGTTAAACTGCCCAGCATCCTCCCACTTCCTATTGAGATGCTACAGTCTCCAACATCAAGTAAATGTGACCTGCAGACTTGGTTGTATGTATGCTGCTGCTATCCAGCCGCAGTAGTAAATGACTGAATCTTCCTCAAAGAGGGATGTAAAATTAGGAAAAGATCCATACATTATAAAAGGATGAGGGGAAGGCAGCCATAAACCAGAGAGGGCTAAAGACCCAAGAGAAGGGCAGAGCACACAGCTGAAGCTAGTAGCAGTGGTGGCAGGAAAGGGTATGAGGGCAACAGACATGGAGCTCTAGCCTAGCTCTGAGCCAGTACACTTCTCCATGTTGATCATGTCAAAAATGCTTCATTTTCTACAAACCGGGTAAGCTGCTGTACTACCTGCTCCATATCCATGAGGTCACGGAGCTGTTACTTGGTCCCTGCATGGGAGATGGTAGACTCCTGCTGTCTCAAGGCACTGTCTCTCAGTTGTAGAAACATACTTGCTCCTAGCAGCACCTACCCCTGCTAAGGGGTACTGAGCCCCTCATGGCTACACCACTAGCCCAAATGCAGCCACCTCTGCCAGGTGTCCTCTGTTGTTATCTAAACCTTTTGAGAAGACAGACACCATGACTTTTTCCCTAGGGACAAGAAAGAGTAACTTCACATGGTCCTTTACCCCAGTGTATCCATAAAGCTGCCAAAACCCAACCCAAAATAAAGTACCAATTAGATCAGTTCTGTGTAGGATAAAAAAGGGTAGCTCACCTCTGTGTTGAAGTATTGAAGCAAACATGATTTAAAAGAATGATAATGGATTTCCTTTGACAATGGGACAGGTACAGACCTCAGCTCACATCTGTGACAAGGCATCTAGTTCAACAATCACTATTTTCTTTCAGTTTCTGCTAACCTAACAGCGCTACAGATACTCTATTTTACAGTTGTCATTACCGCAAATATTGCAGGAATAATTTCCTACGCTGAATAATTAGAGAACTGGGTAAAGGCCATGTCATTCTCAGGAGCACGTAAAATTGTTCCAGGTTGGAAATCAGTCATCCATGCCTAGCAGTAATTCTTTGTGAAACAAAGCTTAGAGAGTTTGGACTGCAAATCTCAAAGAGGAAAAAGTATCAAATTATTGCCACAGACCAAGGCACAAAAATCTGACTTTATGATTTGGAGATGCAGTTTCTGCACAGATTTGCAAGCCTGAAGCATTTTTTAATTCTTTTTTTTTCCTCACACTGAGCAACCGAGTACTTAGTTCAGGGTTCAGAAGAGCTCAAGTGATGTATTTAAAGCCTGCTGGGTACACTGTCACTTACACTATGTTCGAAACAGAAGGAAAAGAACAGCTGCTATTGCTCTCCCTGCCCCAAGTTAAGTACCAGGATTGGGAACTCCCCACCAGGAGCATGTGAAAGCACCGGCACTCACATGCTGCAGCCTCCAGTGATTTAGAACTCCCCTCCTCATCTTCTACTCTTCACTCATACCTTGCCTTTCAACTGCATCCAATGACGAGTAAAGGTAAATAATGCAGTAGACTTTACCTGGGGCTGACCCTAAAAGCAGATTCAAAACCGCAAGCTTGGGCAGATCCTAGCCAGGATCTCTCCCTTGAGCCCAAAAGAGTTTGAGCCTACAAAGCCGTATCACTTCACGGCTCTGAATTATACTCTGGCTCCTGAGCTCCTTGGTAGTATCAAGAGCAACTAATGTCCCAGGATTTTTCTACAGGTCATTAAGAAAGTGAAGTTACATTAAAGGAAGGTGGGAAGCTGATGCATGCCGCCCTCTGGCCTAGGTGATCTTGACAGAAGTCAGGTTTTCTGAGCTCCTTTTAAGGTTAGAGCCTCAGAAAAAGTACCTTGGCAGGAGGCTTGCCCTCAGAAAACATGTTGTGGGTAAACTCATGGCTGTGTTAAAAGTCACCTACCTCTAGCTATTAGCCCTGAAGTCACTGAATGCAAGGAGGGAGAAAGCATTATTTCTGAAAACGGGGAGGGAGACCACACCCTCACACCAGTAAGAGTACCACTGCACCAGTACAGTACTACCAGTACACAGCACCAGTGCTTTATGAACATGTGTAATAGTAAAAAAGATGCTCATGACTCCAAACTATAATTATTATGAGAACTGCCCCAAGGAGGAAAGTGATAAAGAAAATGCTGCTTTAACACAAGCATTGGTTTTACTGGGTTTGTTTGATTTTTTTTAACTAGAGATTCTGTACACCTCCTTCTCCTTAAATTGCTTGTGCATGTCTTGGGAGTGGACACTGTGCATTTGAAATAACTGAATCACAAGCATGCCTTCCAAGCAAGCCTTGCAGGGATGAGGGGGAAACTGCATGCACAAGAGTCTTCAAGCTGCCTACACATGCAGCAGGTGCCTCCTACCGGGTCACTGGAAAAATCCATTCAGCCATTCCAGCAGCTTTTAAGAGCAAGTAAAATACAGACAATGATATAGGGCACTGGGAGGCCAAGGGGGTACCACATCTCAAAGCAATGTTTGGATAGGCTTGGGCAGTTTTTGGCCTATTCTAACATCACTTAAGAGCGGCAGATTTTTTTTTTGATGTTAGAATAATTTCTGTCTCCACCATTTGAGGAAGATAAAGATCATGTGTTCACTGCACAGACCAGCCTCAGTAGGACAGTAAATACAAGGTGCAAGACAGGTAGTCAAAAGTCCCAACCTGTGTTCAACACAGAAAATATTCAAGAGATGAACCTCCAAATTCAAAATGGAAAGCAGAAGTGACTGCAGAGGATTTTCATTCAAAAAAACAGCTTCTGTTTAGGTTCACTGGTCAAGACTTCTGTTAGCATGTACTTCAGGAAACTCACAGTATCCTTGCACTCTGCTATACATGGAGGAAACAACATTCCCACAGCTGTATTCCTGTGTTAATTATGGAGCCATTTTTCAAAGACAGTTTTGAAGCATACAGAGCTATGACTTGGACATGATCAAAAGTCCATAGATTTGCTGCTGCATTCCATACAGTCAACTACAAGAAGTGAGCAACTTGCCTCCAGAACTAACCGGAGTTAATCTGGCTGTTTCAGATGGTTCATCTCACTCCTCTCAGGAGGCCCAAAACAGGCAGCTGCTCCTCCTCACAAGCAGTGCTTGCCACAGCATCCCAACAGATTAAGCTCCATTTCCCCATGAAGCTATACATTATTAATCTTATCTGAAGCAGACAGTGCTGACGCCCAGCTTCCCCACTGTCTGGAAGAACACCAGCTGTCTCCAGCTTAGCCTGAGTCAACAGAGTGCATGTATCAAGAGGAAATATTTCTTAAAACTTCACAGGATTCAGAATCCTTCCCCTAGTCTTCTCCCTACCTACTCTCACAGAAACTGCCTGGGATTCACCCCAATCCATCTCTCTGCATGCCCAGGTGCAATAGCCTTGAGTTTACATCATCTGTTTATGACAGAACTGTGCCATTTCCTCTCAGACAAGGACCTGGCCCCAACACCCCATCCATTTGTGTTTTTTCAGAGATGGGTTACTGCAAGACTGTCTTTATCAGACCAACAGAAGGAGATGCTTAGATTATGGAGCCAGTGAAAGTTATGGTAGCACACCTCCCAAAGCACAGGAATGGACATTAAAGAAAGTAACTGTACCCCCCCAGTTCCTTAGATTTTACTTCTTAGAAGTCTTTTGTGGGTTTGGATCTATGGCTCAAGAATCTCTATGGTCTTTTTCTTCATTCATTAGCACTGGAGCATTACAGACAATAGATATCACATACTTGCTAATGTTGTAAATACAGAAGTTCATTTCTACTGAAAGGCAACCAAATCAAGGAAGAACTTTCAACTTTGAACTTAAAAACTGGTCAGTAAGGGGTACTGGATAAGACTTGTATTCATCAGCCCTTCTTAAAAGTGGTTACAAACAAGTGGATAACAAATTACACAAAACCCAGGAAGAAACAGATTTTTACTGACTTATAAACCTTTCAAGGCCTCTAAAAATCTCAAAGGTTTTTTAATGGTTGTGTGGACATGGCACAGACTGGTGCAATAAAAGCACATGGCTCAACAGGTAGACGAAGTCCCTAAAAACCAAACACTAAGCAATGCAGCTAATTTTGCAACAAAAACTTATTTCTTGGACCAGTTTTGCTTTTTAGGATGCAGTCCACCAGTGAGTTGGTTTATGAACAATCACATCATGACACACATAGCTTGCATATCCCATCCTCTCATGAAAAACAGGGGTCTCTATAGTGGCAACACTACCTGTGAGGAAACACTATTTTTAAATAAAAGCCTTTCATTCTGGGGTAAATGATTTCCAAACAGATTTTGATCCCTTAAATCAGGGACCAAAACCTTGTGAGCAAGTAGGAAAGCATTCTACAACTTGAAATGTTACAGCCAAGCTGATGAAAGATAGCTCAAGCAACTTTAATGGCTCACAAGCAGTCATTTTTACTGTAGAAATCAACACACCATGCAGGTCCAATAAAAGCAAATTACTTGTTATTATGGAAAACACACTAATTCTACTCACTGTTTCCCGCAGGTCTACAGTAGTAATAAATCCAGATTTGCGTCATTAATCTCTACATAGCAACTAGTAAGTGTACAGTAAGTAGTGACAAAACCAACAGAAATGCCCCATAATACACATAATATTATTGCCTTTGTGTGAGAAGTCACCATGTGGTAAGTGAATATTAAAATATTCAAAGATCCAGCTCATTTTACACAGTTGGGCTCTCTGATGAAAGTTGCACTTGGAGCATGTTAGTGTAATAACACACTCCCACAATTATTTTTTCTTTTTTTTTTAAATCAGTATTTAGAATGAAACACTACGGCTGAATAGTATTACTCTCACCCACTTACATCATCAAAACAACATGACAGTGTTACTTTTATTTTCTAAAGCTCGTTTTTGGAGAAGCAAGTAATCTGTTCTCTCAGGTACTGTTTAGAAAGCAAGATTAGTATATTAAGCCAATTACCTTATCAAGTATTGTGCTTTTTACATTGCCATATTTACAACATAGCTTCAGGCACGGCAAATAAAAGCTGTTTTAAACCTACGATTGCCTCAGAGCTGTTTGACAGGGCTCTGTATGCCTCTTGGAGTTGGCCACTAGTTTTGTAGCGTGAGTCCCAGGCTTAATCCTGAGTCTAAAGTACTTCAGAGAATAAAGATTTCCAAGTAGAAGGCTGAAACGTTACACATCCATACTCAAATTCCAAAGGCAAACCTATTCATCCATAAGGAAGACCTATTTATATGTATTTACCTAGCAAGAATGTACAACGGTATTTGATTGTTTATCATCATAGCAAAGGAAGACAAGATAAGCACATGTATCTCACGAAATTAGCTATTGCCTATAGGCTTCCCCACATTCAGATCTCGGTTTGACCCATAGAGCCACCTGTGTATTTCTATTAAGATATATTCACTAAGCCTACATCAGAAGGCAATGAAAATCAGTTTCCTCCCTTACCTGATTTCCAGTTAACCAGTGGTCTTAAGAATCTGATGTCTCACATTCTAATGTAAAGACCTGAAGCCGAGAATGCCTATTTATACAGGACAGAAAGGAATTTAAATATACACTGATAGAATTTGATTTTAATTACATTGGACACAGTATTTGTCCAAGCAGAAGCACAAGGGGAGTACATTAAAGAACAAAAAAAAAAACCACCCCAAATCATAAACTTGGCTGTTGAAAAAAAACCATGGTCACATCTCTCATGTTAGAAATGTTGATAAGAGTTCAGAGCTGTTGCCAAGGTTACTGTTGTCTTGAATACATACTGACTGTTCAGAACCAGTCACATGACCTAAAGAATAAAACAACATTTAGTTTCATATACATCTGTTAATTCATGTAAAATTAAACAATTAAATTGTTTGCTTTTTTTTTTTTGCTGTTTTGTTTTGCTAAAACCAACCATCATTCAGCATATGTTTAGAAGAATACCCATCTTTCAGGAGTCTTTTAATCAATCATAACAATTTGCAAACCCATTTCAAAAATAAGTATTTAGAGCTCATGGAAGCAACGAACTCAAAGAATGGCTTATATCCAGGCATTGTGTAGACTGAATGATGTGATGCTCCAGATATTTCTCTGCCCATGTGGTATCATCAAAGAACTTTGTTACATTTTCTGTTGTTGGGTGTTGTTTTTTTTTAATAACATGACAAAAATTATGTAAAGAAAGATACAGACATATAGGGAACTAAGAACTGCAAAATGAGACAGGGGTAATGCAAAAGGGGTCATATTCCACCACTCAAACATAAGCCAGCAGAGAGGAAGGAATGAGATTAGAAGAAAGGTCAGAGAAGCAATGGCAGTCAGGTCTTTTCTTGGAAAGAGCTTAAGAATGGAATTAAAACATAAAACAACCTTCATACTTCTCAGACATCACCTTCTCTCTGCACTCTCTTCTCAGTAGTTTGGATAAGACTTTTACTAGACAAACTTTTTTAACTGTCCACTTGTACCCTGAGGTGCTTCAGAAAACTGCTGAGGGCTCAGCTGTCATCCCAGCATAAAGTGCAGTTGGCAAAATACTCTGCTCCACTAATGACCTTCCCTTGATCAAAGAATTTCCAGGGGGTCAAGGAAAAGGGAAAGGAGAAACAACACCTCGCTGTTGAGAAATTATCTCCCATTTCAGACCACAGGACGACTCTTTAGGAAGGTGCTGCCTCTGCTTCAGTTCAGCAAGAGCACAAGAGACTGAGGAACCTTCTGCTGATTTTGACAGCCATGCAAAAAAACCTTCTTTTCCAGTCTCACCACCAACCAGGTCTCTGCAGCAATTTGCAGCAATGTATTTCATTGGGCTACTCCACTAAATTAGTTGCGGGTGCTTCTGTAGTAAATCTTTCCTTAGTCGTGTGCTTCAGTAAAAATGGACTGGAAAAGTCTGCTTCATAGGCTTTGTATCAGCCACAAAAAGCTGAATGACACTGTGAAGTCAAGCCCAAAGTCCCCCAGAGAATTCGGGAGCACCACTGTCACATCACAATTTTCCAGTTTCATCCACTCAGCTGAAAGGATGTTTGAAATCAACATTTCTGTGGACAAAGAAAATCTCATTTCATTCTTCTCTCATTACTGAAGCGTGGCTGAAACCTTCTATTCTCAGAACAGCCACAAATAACTAACCCCTGGTACATGTAGGGAAATTTTAGTCTCAGAAGTAGAATTTCTCATAAGAACTTTTAAGCAACTGAAGATATAGAAAGGGACACTGTTACTTGGTCTCAGCTAGAGCAGTTGTTAACAAGATGATATGGGCCTGCCTTTAAAGTCTATTTGCACAAAAGGAGGTGAATCTGTCAGTAAACAGCAGGGTAACATCACCACACCCATAAACCTCTCTTCTAGAAGTGCCATACACCTGAGTATCACCCATGAAAGCAGATCCCATGGTTGATGTGAATGCCATCTAAGGCCCTCTTAACTCAAGCTCTGTTTCAGACCCTGAGATGCTGTTTCTTAACAGCATGACACAGGCCATCGTGCTGGAAGTCAGTCTGTTTCTGGGAAATGCCACTCCACTTCCACTTCTGACTTTTCTCCTTTCTCAGGTTTGCCCCTATAGCCAAAAAGCTTGTTTGGTGCTCCAACTAATCTATACCTCGAGTTAAAATGTTAAACATTAAACCCTTAGTACTTCATTCTGAGTTTAAGGCTGAGATTGAGAATCTCATAAAACCCAGAATGCTTAAGGTATGGCTTAAAACTACAAATTACAGCCCTTTTCCCAGCACCTTCTGTATTTATAAAAAAGAAAAATAAAAAAAGTATTACAAAGCTTATCAGAAACAAACTTCAATACAAGTGGAGTGAGATTTCAGAGGACACCCATCATCTCTATTGCAAACATGTATGCCAGAGCACAGAGTGTTAAGGTGATCTTCCTCAAACCACATGCCAAGTTAACGGCAAAGCCAGGGGCAGTATACAAATCTCACTGACATGGTAAAACATTAATAAGCCCACATGTGGCTTTTCTGCTTATTTACTGTATGTGTCTCTGCATCAACTTATTTTTCACATGCTGATTATTCATGACTGAACTATGCTTTTCCCACACTTGGGGAGTGCTACATGCAACTGCTCCCTATTTTCACTGAGTGAACTATCACCAGAGTGGGAGTCAGGCCTTTGAACAGCCTTAGTTCAATTAAAATCCCAAGCCTTTATGCTTGCTGTTACCGTATTTCTCTACTAGTTACTAGAAATATCATCATATTTCTCTTATTTCTGAGAACTTGTGGTTAAACAGGGCAAATCCCTCCCCACCCTTACTACGTGTAAGGTAGCCTCTCCGACTGCCCACTGTGCTAAGCTCCACAAGGATAAATCTGAGCGACACATCAGACTCACAAAAAAAGAAAGTCATCGAGCATCCCCTATTGTGCTACTGGCAAACAGGCAGGGAAGCTCAACAAGACAGAGAAGCTGCTGTACTCTTACTGCCTGCCTTGCATGTGTAAGATCCCCGTTTCTCAGGACACTATCAGTGATACAGAGCCCACAGGGTGGTTCCCACTGCCCATCCCCTTTGTTTAGCTTCTTAGGGAAATGACCACGGTATCTGTGTGGATATGCTTACCGCTGTGTGCTTATCCCAGATTTTTTTTCTGTGGTCCACAGTCATTACACAAAGGCAGGGAGGCGATTCTATAACGATCTTTGTGGAAGGTGAGGCTGGCATGTGTGATCCCAGACAGAGGGGAGAATCCCAGCAAAATCCTCAACCAAGTAAAAAGTTTCAGCTGACATTCACAGTCAACTGGACAGAAATTTATAGGAAAGTAAGCATGTTCAACCCCACTGCTCAGAGAACTACTCATCTGTCCAGGCAGGCTCTGTAAAACACTCATTTGGATGATTTATTCCATTTTTTCTTCTAAGAAATCTTTCCCAGCACTGGAACACAAGGGAGCAGACCGGTGGGTGCCACACATTTGTTAGCACAGAAAAGATCTTTATAAAAGAAAATTTTGTACTTTCCAAATCAAGAGGAAACAAGCCAGTGACATGGTGTTGCAAGGGATCCTGTTTCTTTCTAAGCATGCCTTTTCAAATACTTTGCAATTACATACCTTCAAGTACAGAAAAGCATCCACTTGGAAATAAGCAAGAGGATAGAGCCAACGTATGTATTTTAGGGTGAGTTTTTTTTCTCAAGGTCTGTATATCAGAGCAGAGATATCTATTATGAATATTTTGATCATACATTGCAAGCCAACACCAGCCATGGCTGCTTAAGTAAGGGGGGAAGGGAAAGACTGACCCCCATTATGACCTCTGTGCAAGTCCTGCCCCTTAGCTACCCATGCTGCAACAAACGACCCTGGCAGTGGCCCATTACGCATGAGGTTTACCACTAACCTTGCTCATGATGATGCAAGGCAGCCACAGAGCAAACACAAGCCACTCAGCTGGCAGATCTGCAGGGGCACTTGTAAGAAACAGGCAGTGACCTTTTCAGCCAGCAAAAACTACAGCAGGAAGACAACACATGAACAAACCTTATCATGCAACAGAAAATTTCCTCACTGGCGTAATAATGTAAAGGGAGACTATTTCCCACTGGCAGTTTTCTACATGAGGATGTAGCCTCAGTACAAAGGGAAGCATGAACTGCCAGGCTAAAAAAGTTGTGACAGACCGCAGCAAGCATACTCTTAGAATCATAGAATAGTTAGGGTTGGAAAGGACCTTAAGATCATCAAGTTCCAAACCCCCCTGCCATGGGCAGGGACACCTCATACTAAACCATATCACCCAAGGCTCTGTCCAACCTGCTTGAACACTGCCAGGTATGAAGCATTCACAGCTTTCCTGGGCAACCCATTCCAGTGCCTTGCTACTCTCACAGTAAAGAACTTCCTCCTTATATCCAGTCTACTCTTCCATTTCTTGAGTAGTTCAGACCTGGCCAGGCACATATCACATTGCCTCCACAGCAGTACTCCTTTGAGAACCAGGCATTTAACAATATAGACAGCCCCTGGGATGAAGGCAGTACATTAGAGAGGACAGGAGACCCAGACATGTAGCTTTACCGCACAGAGGGTCTCTCTCATTAGTGAGAATGGAGCTTTGCCACATTTTCTCTTGAACCTTCACCCTCCCAGAAAGCAAACACTACGGCAGGAGAGCTGTGGACTCCGTACAACTCTGTTCACCTATTTAAACTGCGTCAAATCCTGCTACCTAGTAACACCACCCTCTCTCTACCTCACAGATAGCTTCCCTTCTTTTCCCCCATGAAACTTCCAATGCTTTTTTTTTTCAAGTAGAAATTACCAACATTGATGGAATTCTGATACAACTTTTTAATTTCAAAAAGCTTTCTGCTTCCACTAAATATCTCTCTATCTACCCCAACCTTCCATAATTCAATCTCTATCTATAAATACTTTAATATGATTTATTCCATTTATTTTCTAGTTTCCCAGGTGACGACATGACAGACCTTCAATCTGGTCGTGTACAATCAGCATAGGAGAGGTCGGTGAATTGGCAATAACAAACTATTTGAGAGCCAGCAACAGGAAAAGTTCAGATATTCAACAATAATGCACTAGCACAAATGCATGCTTTCCTCCTCAAAGACTCCAGCATAAGAAAAAGCTTTAGGAGCAGATCCTTCACACCGTAATCTACACTGTTTTGATCTGGTGACTTAAGTATAATTCGATCTGCTTGCTGGCAAGCAGCTAGTCTGCAACAGGGGCAGAGATCTGATGCCTGAAGTCTAGACAAAGGACCAAAATACAACAGTTCCTACATCTCTGTGAAATTTGCAATAGACAATCTGGCAAGGACTTCAGCTTAATCTTTTTGCCTTGGCTTTCTCTTGCTTTCACACTCCCCAAGTGGAAAGCCACTTCTCATTTTAGGAATTTTGGATGAACATGCATTTCTTGCTTCGCTAGGTTTCAGGCATGCCTGTCATCACCAGAATGGGCACTGTGTGCCTCTTCCACAGCAAGCAATGGACAAACTGTTCCAACAAAATTCTTCTGCCAGGGCTGGGTCACAACAGTGGCAGTGAACAGAGGGATCCTGAGCAAGCCACTTCCCTGATGTGAGAGTAAGTGGTACAAAAAGATACTTGAATGAGGCAAGAGGATGGGAGAATGCTTCTCCTCAGTAAAACTGAAAATTTGAAAAGGCTGGAGTCTGGCACAGAGAAATGCATAGGCTGTAATATGTTTTGTAAAAAAACCTCCTCCTGCATAGCAATGTGGGACTCCTCAATGGGAAGCTCAACAAACCACTTAAACTTCTCTTTGCACAGGAGGGCCTGGTTAGCTCACCTGGACATGGCAATCTATGTGGAAGAAAAAAGGAGAAAATACTTTTAAAACATCAGTTTAAGTCCAGAACAGTTCCCCTTCTCAGAAAGGCCCAGTGTAGCTGCCCCTGTTAGCAAGGTACTGGAAGGGGTGATATCTCAGGCCTGTTCTTCAGCAATGCTCTAAAATCCCTGGCTATGAAGCAAGCCTGACAATCAGCCACCTTGCTCTGCTTGCACACAGACCCAAGTCAAGTAACCTGAGGAGTCATTAGCAATTCAACACTCACTGCAATTTCACATTATGGTCTGACCAAGTGGCACAAGCACTTAACCACAGCTTTTAACAGCATGCTGTGCACAGTAATCCCTCCTTGGTATTTCATGTAAGCTCCCACTGTGAATCAGCACACACAGCAATGAATTTTGGCTTAACAGGTGGACTCAACTGCACTTGCACTTTTTAGAGCAAGGAAGGTTATCATTCCTACCTAAATTACATCATGATCCTGACTGCTGTCCACCAACCTCCTCCAAATGCTGCCTTATAGTGGCTAATGTGCAGCCAGGGATGTTGCAGCTGGGAGAGCCTGGGAGGCTCAGTCATTCCCTTTCCCATTTGGGGAAAACTTGATGACATTTACACCTTACTTGACTCTGATGATCAGCCATGCTAGCAGGCAAACACAACATAATAGTGACACTTTAAAACAAGTGTTCAGGATGTGTTTTTCATTACGACAGTCAATCCAAACACACCATCCCCACCTCTGCCTTATCCCACTGCACAACAAACGTTAAGAAGCTAAAGTGATAGCAACACACGAATGATGAAAACATTCCACCAGCAGACTGGGCTATGCTGAACACTGCGTGGGAACATCAAATTAGGTATTTTCTGTAATCTGAAGTGTTTTTTTTTCATGGAACATTAGACTTTCTGGTATTTTTTTAATTCACAATTGTGCTCAAGCTCCTTGGGGGCTCTGTTTTGCAACATGGCAGAACTTCACAGGTGTGCTGGTTTTGACTGAGATAGAGTTAATTTTCTTCATGACAGTTAGTATGGGGCCATGTTTTGGATTTGTGCTGAAAACAGTGTTGATAATACAGTGATGTTTTAGTTATGGCTGAGCAGTGCTTGCACAGAGCCAAGGCTTTTTCTGCCTCTCACCCCAACAGCTGGGGGTGCACAAGGAACTGGGAGGGGACACAGCCAGGACAGCTGATCGCAACTGACCACAGGTATATTCCAGGCCATATGGCATCATGCTCAGCTTGTAAAGCTAGTGGAAGAAGAAGAAAGGGAGGACATTCAGAGTGATGGTGTTTGTATTCCCAAGTCACAATTACATGTGATGCAGCTCTGCTTTCCTGCGATGGCTGAACCTCGGCCTATTTCTCCTTGTGTCTTCCGATTCCATTCTTTGCTTTAAAAATATGACAGTAGAAATGGGTAACCCAACAAAAAAGAAATTCAGTAACATACCACAAAGCACTTACAGCATCAGGCATTGATATTGTGGGCTGGTAACACTAAATCTGCTCAGAAGAACTGCTGTGATCTTGCATAATCAAAACCTAACAGCATCAAATTTCTAATGTATCTAGTACATGAGAGGAATTTTAAAGAAGTAGTGCTGACCTCAGGTCCAGAATGAGGTGATGCCCTAAGGCAGTGTGGCACAGAAACATGTGCAGCCAACAGGGCATAGGAAAACAATTCATTTGACTTCCCCATGCAGAAAGGCTAGGCACTTTGAGTGGTACTCGTGGCAGTTACATCTGGCTGGTAAGAGGAAGCTGTTGATGACATTTGCCCAAAGCAAGGCTCTTAGTCACTTATCTAGGTCAGGCGCAAGTCTTTTAACCCCCTTATTTAAGAGCAAAGATTTTGCAAGGATGACTCCTCTTGATGGGTATGCCAACAAACTAATATCTTTGCCAGAACTGAAGGAGTCAGTTATCTGAAGACAAGACACTGCACAGTGTCACTTCCAAAACAAAGTCGGTTATTTCCTTCCAACCAGTAACCAAAAGTTGCCAACAGCAATACATATTCAAGAGAAAAAAATAGGGGAGCACAAACATGGGGAATAGCTGGAAAATTAGACTTCTTTTTATTTATTACTGCTGCTATTTTTAATTGAAAATGGTGTCAGAACACATTCTTCTAGTGACAATGTAATTTAAGCAGTCTATTACTCAGTATTATGTCAAATCAATGTTCTGCAAAACATTAACCTCCGTCCCAGGTTCATCCCCCTATCTCACCCCCAATATACTCATTCCAAAACCACACTATATTTAATCCCAAATATATAAAGCAGATAACATAAATGCTATTGCACTCAACTTTAGGGAATTACTAGCATAGTACTCTTGAAATCTCTAAGAAAACTCGTGCTGGGATAATATTTAAGGCTTTAGTCCCCAAAGCAACATTTCTCAAATGACCTCAAGCCTAAAGCTACCCAAGTTGCATCAAAGCTGCTCAGACATGTTGTTGCTGGCATTAGCTTAAGTTCTTTTAAAATATAGCTAAAACATGTAATAAATAGAGAACAGTGAAGTCACCACATGAGAAAGATTTTTAAAAGTTACCTTGCAGATCTTGCATATAAACATGAACAACGGGTGGCTGAGTGTCCTTGTCACTCAGAGCTTGCTTGCTCAGCCATTATGATCTTCAAAGCACTTCATGTCTTACCCTTCAGCTGTGTTGTTAAGATGCTATTGATCAGGTACCAATATACATGTTAATATGTAACCTGCCAGAGGTGTTTGAAATTCCATCTGATCTTCATCAAAGGAAAAAATTCCTCACCCTTATTACAGAGTATAAAAAAAATTACCAAATGCCCCCGAGCAGGATGGTTATCCCTCTCCAATACCGCCTTCCCTCACTGCAACACCATTAGCTCCAGATGAACCATGAGTTCTCCATACTATCTCCCCTTTCAGTAATGGCTTTGAACCAAGAATGTTACTATTGAAGAACAAGGACAGAAGGGCTGAATCCCAAGATAAGTAAGTGGCCCGGCTGATCTCATAAACTGTTCCCTAATGCTTACCACTGGGATCACACAAGGTTTCTGGAAACAGCATATAAAAACCAGACACTGAGGTTTTACCATTCTTAGGCAGGAAGTAAACAATGCTTAGCAGGAATTAAACACACATTATTCAAAGAAATTTAAAACACAAAACCCACATACAAATCATGTGGGACTTAGATCCGATAAAGAAATAGAGCAGGAACAGGTCTGGCAAAATCCACACTTGTACGCACTTGTGAAGGTACAGAGAGAACTACAGATGTAGGTCTTTAATGCTCTTCAAGAAACACAGCCACTACATTAGAACAAAGCAAGAACTACAGAACTTCAGATCCACTACCAGAGAAGTTAGTAGAAAAAACAACAAATCCCTCCAAAACAAACAACCCACTTCAGTGTGAAGAAAATCAAGCTATTGATGAGCATTTCTGAAAATCCTCCCTGTCCTACTAATGCGCCCTGCTGATGGCAGCAAACTGTGTGAGCTGTTAAGCATTTCAGCTTTTGTCCACTTTGAGGTCTGTCTCATGCAGAAGAGACTCACTCCTGTGTTTCTCCCTCTATATATGGAGGAAAACTGACTACATATATTTAAAGTACATGCTTCAAACACTCTCTAATCCTGAAGATAATTCTTCTGTTCTAACATGCCACAGGCTTTCAGGGGAAGTTAACTGGAAAACAAAACATTTCAGAAATAATAATACAGTAAAAAAAAAAAAAAGCAGACGATACACATGATGGTCCTAGAATTTGATGTCTATCACTGCAGCAAGCCATGACTGTATATTCAGATTTCTTCACTTTTTTTTCTACCGTGATGCTACTTGTCCTCAAGGACAAGTATCTCTAGACTTATCTCAGCCTAAGGTGCAGTACTTTCCAGTAAGTTGCAAGTTGTTCTGAGCAGCTGAGGAAGACTGAACAGTCACTCAAAAGTCCGAGCTGACCATTTTTGAGTTTTCTTCCCTCAGAGGTAAATTAACTACTAAGGAGGAAATAATTATGGAAGTACAATACTCAGTGCTTATACAGTGTCTTTTTATCAGCAGAACTCAAAGAGCTGCATATACTTATTAATGCACTTACCAACCACTAATCCAGGAAACTGACATCCTACTACTCAATCGTTCACAGAAGATTATCAAATTTGGGGGGAAAAAAAACAACAACAAACAAACCAAGATAAAACAAACCACTTTTGTCTTTTTCACTACTAAAAAGCCGTAGTTTTTAGGACCATAGGAAGATAAAAAACCCCACAGCTTTTGATCAATTCCATCTCATGTGCAGCCAAAGTCTCACTCCCAGCTAATAAGAAAAAAATTCTCTTGATGTAGCCAAGCTGCACTACATTGACATCTGGATATTATCCTGGTGCTGGGACCATTTGATTCATAAAAATCTGGAATTCTACCAAAAAGCTGATGGGACACACAAACCTCAGGTGATAGGTTTACCATCAGCCCACTCAGCTCTGAGTCCACACATTACAAAATGTAAGCACCTACATTAGGCTGCAAGAGAACAGACACATACCCCAGAGCATCCCAAGGCCAACTCACTGCTCTGTGTCCCTGGCTTTATAATTCTACAAAGAACAGAAACAAATCCAGCTCAAAGCAGTGTTCTGAAAACTAAATGTACGAAAACGCTGTTCCATTCATGTGTTTGCATGTCCTAAGAGACAGTCATAAAATATGATAAAAATATTAGCAGTTCGGTTTTAGGGACTGTGCTCTCACAGATGAGAACAGAACAACTCCAACTAAAGTCAATGGAATTATACCCACTGACATGAAAACACAACACGGCACTCAAAAAATACCTTAAATCTCAAAATCCCCAGATGCAACATCTGTGGCTGACATCTATATTAGCCACAAGTGCATTACCCTGAAAGGAGGTTTCAGTTATTTTTATAGTGAGATAATGTTCCCTTGATGATCTTAAAGTCTTAGTAGCATATAACAATTAAATTTTGTTCTTGAGAAAACAATAGTAGACATCTACAATTTTGAATCTATACAAGACTTAGCAATTTTTCCATTTTCTTCACTAGAACAGTGACTCCTCCAAAATGACATAAAGCTACTGACAAGCTACATACAGGAATTTGAAGGGAAAGCAGGGGGAAGTCTTCTCCAAGGCCAAGAGCAAACTGGAAGTTTTACACTTTGCCAGTTGCAAGAAAAATGAGAAACAAACCACTTCATTTTGTTATAATGTATCAGCTAACATATTTCGTAGAAGGAAACCTGCTCTTCATCAGGAAAATTCGACTTTCATCTGGTGAACTAAAAATACACCTGCAGAGGTTTGTTAACATGGTTGACCTCAAAATTTGGAACTTTCTGCCTTCCAGATGCAAAATAGCTCAAAATTCTGCATTTTCAGGGAAGGATCCAAAAGCCCCTCTACCGTCTATTCCCCACTGAAGTTAATCACCAAGCATTAGTGAACACAGCCAGTCTTAGCCGTTTCCTAAGGAAACACTGCATCCCCACTTTTGGATAGAAAATTGAGCAATTAAGTCTCTTCTGCGTTTTCTCTGGTACACTTTACAGCATGGCTAAGCAGGGTGTAGCACACTGCATGATGCCACCACTGCGGCTCTCCTATGTTTGGTCCTGAACTATTATAGCAAAGAAATAGAGATGTCAGGGCAGTGAGCAAATGTAGGTTTTTCTTTTCTCCTTCCCTTCTCACTTTTCTAAACTTGAGTGGGTGTTGTCTGTTTTCTGTGAGGGTTTTGTTGTTTTTCTTTGTTTGGTTTGTGTTTTTTTTTTAAGGAACTTGAAGGTGCTATATGAAAACGTCACTTCAAGTTTGTTTTGTCAGAGGTAAAACAAGGAAGTGAAATATCTTAACCAGTAACATTACTACAGGTCAAGCCAAATGTTCATCTGAGCCAGACAATCTAAGTACAGTTTGATTTGTCTGTGTTAGGAAGGAATCGAAGTAGAGATAGCTCACCCTTTTATTGTTTAAATAGAAAAAAAAAAAAAATGGTTACTGTCCCATAACTAAGGATTCCTTGCAACATGTCACCTTAATGCCTATCATGCCATGTCTGTGTGTGGGAATGGTCACTCAGGCCCTGCTCCTGTCAGGACTAAGCAGCACTAGTGGCAGCATCTTCAGGCTTTATTCTGCACTACAGATACGTGATTCAAAGAACTAGTGGATCCCACTTGTTACTCTAAAATGTACAATCCATAATTTTCCTGGCGGCAAGCAGACAGGAAGGTTAAAAATAGGAGAATAACGGGAAAGGAGAATAATGTTTCTATCTTCTCTGAATGACCAGAGCGACCTCATCAGTATGTCTTTCCCCTGCCCAGCTCATCCCAAATAGGTTCCCCAACTCCTCAGCAGCACAGTGACTGCAAAGCCATGCTGCAAGCAAGAATTAAATCCCACTTGGCATCCCTTTCAACACTGCACAGCAGAGACGTGGATCCCATTAGCTGCTCTGAAGACCTATGGACCAGGAATGCTTATTTAGAGATGCTACTGGAGGTTACCCGCATTTACGGAAGGAATGAATCCCAATCCCCAGCACCAGCTCTACCCCAGTACACTAACAACAATGTACAAATGACAATCTGATACCCAATGCGACTACCTCTGAGCTGACCCAGTGGTATACAAGGCTCTTTTTAAGATAGAATTGCAGAGTAATTCACATTCTCCTACAGCTTAAACCCCTTGTGGGTGGATGGAGTGTGAAAAATTCTTCAGGCAAGGATAAAAATACCAGAAAAGAAGGGAAGGGACAAAAGACAGCAGCTTCATTTCCTGACCTGATGTGGGCCTTGACATGCACTTAAAGGAAGTCAGTCCAGGACAAATGCTGCATCTTGTAAAGTATCTGAGAAAGCTCATCAGTTATTAGTGTCTTACCCACCTCAGCGTTACTTTTTTAGCAGAAAGGACAGCCCATCAAAAACCTAATCCTCTACAAACCAGAAGGAAGCAGGCAGCCTTGCACTCATTTTTTGTAAAACTGTCAAGACCCAATTAAAGGTGATGCAGAATTATCCTACTGCTCTCAGGAAGGGTCACCAGATCATTCAGAAGCTTAACTATAACCCACAGTTATAGATGTAAAGAGCTCAGTTTACAATGCATTTCTGCATCTATATTCGCACAGAAGCTCACAGTATAACACAAACACAGACAAAACTAACACCCTTTCAGATGTGGGGCTGAAGTGACCTCAAATTAACCTGATTCAGATTAAAGAGGCACCCTTCTGAAGTTCCAGATATGATTCTAGGACCCCTGTGTCCTGAGACACAAAAGCCAGTAAGTTTGGTTCTATACCCATGCCTTGTGGGAGCTCCACAAATAAGTGTATACCCTTCCCACAAGCTAACATTCCTTGTGCAATGGACTTGTGCAAAGTGTTTGACACTGTCCCACATGACATCCTTGTCTCTAAATTGGAGAGACATCAATTTGATGGATGGACCACTCGGTGGATAAAGAACTGGCTGGTTTGATACGCTGGAGGGAAGGAATGCCATCCAGAGGGACCTCAACACTCTTGTGAGGTGGGCTGATGCCAACCTTATGAAGTTTAACCATGACAAGTGCAAGGTCCTACACCTGGGTCAGAGCAATCCCAGGCACAGCTACAGGTTGGGCAAAGAAGAGATTCAGAGCAGCCCTGTGGAGAAGGGCTTGGGGGTGTTGGGTCAATGAGAAAATGAACATGAGCCAGCTTCAGTGTGTGCTTGCAGCCCAGAAAGCCAACTGTATCCTGGGCTGCATCAAAAGGAGCATGACCAGCAGGTCGAAGGAGGTGATCCTGCCCCTTTACTCTGCTGTTGTGAGACCTCACCTTATTGTGTGCGGTTCTGGTGTCCTCAACATAAAAAGGACATGGAACTGTTGGAACAAGTCCAGAGGATGGCAACAAGGATAATCAAGGGGGTGGAACACCTCCTGCATGAAGACAGGCTAAGAAAGTTGTGTCTGTTCAGCCTGGAGAAGAGAAGGCTGTGTGGAGACCTCATAGTGGCCTTCCAGTATCTGAAGGGGGCCTATAAGGATGCTGGGGAGGGACTCTTCATTAAGAACTGTAGTGTTAGGACAAGGGGTAACGGGTTAAACAGGGGAAGTTTAGACTGGATATAAGGAAGATGTTCTTTACTGTAAGGGTGGTGAGGCACTGGGAAGCTATGAATGCTCCATCCCTGGTGGTGTTCAAGGTCAGGGTGGACAGAGCCTTGGGTGACATGGTTTAGTGTGAGGTGTCCCTGCCCATGGCAGGGGGGTTGGAACTTGATGATCTTAAGGTCCTTTCCAGCCCCAACTATTCTATGATTCTGTGATTCCCTGAGGACACTGAATGAGACTGCCCAAGAACAGGAATTTAAAACAGGCTGCAGGACAGTGGTTTACTAAGAACAGGATGTTTTGGGGACTGCAAACAGCCAGTATACATGCAGGGCACAAGCACTCTGGCCAGTGGAGTCACAAAGAAAAGGGCAGAGCTGGACAGGCTCCCACCTGCAGCAAGGCAAGGCTCCAAGCACTGACATAGCCCTCTTCAAAGACTTCAAAATGGTCACAGTGAACACAGGCCCTCCCCGGCTCATGCTGACTGAGCATAAGATGGACCTTAAAAGGATTAAGGTATGAAGGACCAAGACTGCAGGCAGATGGAGATACGGAGGATGGTCTGTAGGGAAAACAACATCTGCTTCAAAAAACCACCTTACTCCCTTCCAGTGAGTCACTAAGGTAGAAAAATACAGCTTTTGCTCTGTTCCTTCTGAGGAAGGAGCCATTTCAAGGCTCTGATTTGTCTTAGTGGGGATCCCCTCATTAGTTTATTATGAACCAGAGGTACTTTCTGTGAATGGCCAAACCACAGTGACGGAACAGATTTCTTTATGTGAAGTAACCCCTTGCTACAACATGGATACTATCAGCTAGTGTCATCATCCTGCATTTTCTTTGGTGAGTGAAGATGCTCAATCTGACCACTTGTGTGTCAGACAGACAGAAAAGGCCTTCTGAGAAGGAAGCTTTGGATCATTTCTTGGCAATGCACTCTTGGCCCTGGGCTCTAAACCCTGACACAGCACATGTAAGCAGGTTATGCTCTTCCCACACCAGACAAGGAGGTGCATATCCTCAGTGAGGAATGGAGCTCTTATAGCTTACATCTGCCTACAACTCTGCCAGGTAAGAAACATGAGGCTGGAAATTGGCCTGTCCCACAGCAAAAGAAATCAAAGATGATGATTCAAAAAAAGTTAAAGTTCACAAAAGGAGCAATGAAAGTTAGAAAGGCTCAAGCAACCTCAAGCAAAGAGCATCATATCCCAGGGGAGCTCTCACTTGCCAAAGCAAGAGGGGCAACTGAGCGTGCAAGGGCGAGTGCTATCCACTCCAGCTGCCTTTATGAAGAACAAAGAGAGGACTAAGGAGGTGCATGGGTTGCCCTTTGCAGGCACCACTAGCGTTAAAGCTTCTCCAGCCCCAATGGCAACATGAACAAACATCAAGGGAGAACATACATATTGACAGCCACACTGGAAAGTACACTTTTCCCCTACCAGACATAGTTTGGAGTTGCAGTTGTTTGATTCTTACCAAATTTACATGCCTAGCAACATTATTAGGATAAATTCCTGTGACAAGCTGATCTTACATTACTAACAACACAGGAATCTTACGCTGTCAAGGACAAAAGCACCAGCAGGATTCTCCACATACAGGGACACTAACGGGTAGAACTCCTGCAACTTTTCTTCTGGGCTGATCCTTAACATTAACTCAACATAATGTGCTTACAGTTACAACACTCCCAAGGACATAACTATAATAATTTGGCAGATTTTACTCTGTAATTTTTCTGTACTTTCTGTATTTTTTTCTCCAAAGAATTTAAATGTTTGAATATTTATTGTTTTTTCCTAACTTCAACATAGCTGCAGAGCAGCTCAATAGCCTTCCCCTCCAGTTTTGGGCTATGTTTGCACAGTCCAGTAAAAGAATCTGCTATAATATGGGCACAGATATCTAAGTTCAAATGAAATTCATGAGGTCATACCTTCGATTCTCTAAAGAATTCCTCTGGCCATTTTTATATGTAGGGTTGTATATATCATGACACTTCTATTGGCGCAGGAGTGAGGAATAGGGAGAGTTACAAATCATGCAGTCATTAGTAATACAAGACATCTCAAAGACAAAATGAAACTAGATGGACCAAACTTTTCTATAGCCACTAACAAAGGAAGTGAGTATGGTTATGTAGAAATGCAACCTCAATACAGCTATCACTCAGTGGATTAGCATTGAGCAACTCAGTTTTGCTGTGCTATTTAACTCAGAGGAGTAAGGCAGTCCCTCCATCTGAAAAATGGCTTGCATGAGCCAAAGACATACAGTTTTATGGTTTTTGCTTAATTGCTTCATTTTGAGGCCAAGTCTTGCTTGCACATTCAAACTACAAATGAAGAAAAATATATTCAGGCTATATCTTGGCTATAGCTAACATGTATTTGTAGCAAAGCTGTTTCACTCTACTTTTAACTTGCTTTTGAACTCCAGTGCCTTAAGATTACTTTGCAGGAAAAAAAGGTGGTAAAATGCAGACTGATTTGGGTTGATTTCCACTTTACATGTAAGCAGGAGCTCTTCACAGCTGACTCACAGTAATACCCTTTGGTCACTCCTTGGTAGACAGCTGTAGAGAACCAACACTGCAGTTAGCCATGAAGAAACTTGAGTTGGGGGAAAATACCCTATAGGCTAATTGTTGTGGAGGTTTTGCCTATCTTCCATTCAGAGATGACAAAAAGACATAGCTTATTATGCAAACAACATTACCCAGCTCTGACCTGCTTAGTGTTAGCTGAAGTTAGTGTTATATTACACCAACATGGCTGCAGGAAAGTAAGCACAGAAGAAATAAATTACGTTCCTAAGGAAGCAGCAACTACCTAAAGACATGAATTAGCAGGTTGGCAACATCTTGCATTACAAAGCTAGAACTTTAAGGTCATGAATGCAGGTAAGTGGGTATAGAGTTAGTTACACAGACGTCTCGTTTATGCTTTAAAATCTCAAATTAGATGACATGTCACAAACTTTTTCCTAGCATGACATTTTAATTGGTTCATCCAGTTAAATGGCTCCAGGGTGAACCAGTGATACTATAAAGGAAACAGACTGCTATCCTATTAGGAAGGATGCTAAAGACATGGGAGGAACATCCACAAATAGTAAAGGAAGGCCTATGTTTGCAAGCCTGTAATTGTACCGCTCTGCACCGCTGTGTAATTTTAAAACCACTGGGCTCCTGTTTTCTCCTGAGTCTTTCTCTCTGAATCTGCCAACTTTTCCCATCATTCAGCTGATCCTGATCATTCACACCTCTCTCACACTTCAAACCTATTAGCTTTGCTAGTCTACTGGGGGTCTTTACCATGCCTTTAACTTACACAGGATTTTTTCTGATAGTGCAAAGAAATCCCAGTCAAAGTCTTCAAATAAGGCCAATACACATGCTTATAGCTAATCACAACAAATCTGAAAATTGAACCAATACAGCAGCTAGAGCAATTACATTTTCTTACAGTGACTAATAATTTCTTTTGTGTTTTAAAGACCTAAAGTCAACTGAAGCATGGGAAAATATTTAATGTAATTTTCCAAAGCACAGCATTTCTGAAGCTCTGCCAGTCATGTGGTAGACTGAACACAGCATTGTGAAGTATTCTCATGGGTAACCAGAGTGACTCTACAATTATTTAAAGCCTTGTGAGATTCACTTATAATTCTAGGTAAAGTATTTCACTGGCGACTGCACAAAGCTGCGTTCCAAAATCTGAAGTGCAAAATTTCATGGCCTCTAGCCCTGGCAATTCACATCCTATAAAGCAATCAGAAATTTTTATCTTTTGCAGAATAGCTGGGATCCCATGCCCTTGTAGACAGTTTCTGTATTTTGTTCCCTAAGCAATAAAATATCACAACAGCTGCTAGCAGGTTGGAAGGAGGTCAACAAAATTAGTGTCAGGGGCTTTTTATTTCTTCTCTTTTAAACTCCTTGGGGAGGCTTGATCAAAACTTAGCAAAGTGCATAAGTATCCTGTGTAATAGGATTGTTAGATCTGTTGGCTTCAAACTAAAAGGACTATAAACCAAAATTCCTATTATGGATATTTCTTGATGTTTGGTGGTCTGTCATGCATTCCCACTAAGGATAGTCATTTCCATCTTTGTGCACTTAAGATCTCTGATTAAAGAGCGTTGCTGTAATACTTTGATGAAATTACTGTTATTTTGGAATTTTACTTTTGAAAAAAAAAAAGTAACAGAATAATTAACATGTCTATCGATTCTGCTCTCCTTAATGGCAAAAGTGGAAAGGCTGAGTTATTAACCACTTGTTTGCTTTGGCTATTGACAACATGTTGGACACACTTCTAGCATTTCAGCAATGCCAGAAGCCTGAGTTTTCCTCTAATTCTGCCTACAAAGCCCTGTCCAAATGGGCAATGCAGACTCACAGAAACATCTGAGATAAAGATGTGCCTTCTTAGAATCATCTGAACTAATACGTCACTACTGATCCACTCAAAGAGAAAGCAGACAAATTTGAAGCATATTTTGTATTTATGCTTAAGCAATTCCTGGGTGAATCTTACTAAGCTGGTTTTGATTTATGAAGTTCTTTGCATCTCTGTGCTAACTATAAGGAACAACTTGCCTTTCTTTCTCTGTTGGGATGGCCTGAGACTTGTCATCAATAGACACAGTCTTCCCAAAGCTTTACTTATTAAATGCTAAATGTCTATGGAAAGGTTTTATGTAGAGTAACCCACCACTGTGGATTAAGGCCAGTGGCCACTAAGCAGTTTTGCAGTTTCTCCAGTGTGACAGAGAAGAAACCAGTCCAAGTGCCATAAACACCATAAGCCAAAACTTAATCACACAGAATTCAATGGCAAACTTCCTACCGATTTTGTAGAATCCAAAATTTAGTTTCTTGTTACAGAAACTTAACAATTAAAAAACACAAAAGGAACCTGACGTTAGACCTCCTCAATATATATAAGGCAAAGCATTTTGCCATGTTTTCACAAGTATCCAATGTTGAAAATACCCTTCCAAAATTTCTTATGAAGTATTCCAACTCCCCACTATCATAATACTTCACAAGCAGGTTTATCAACATAAAACAACACACCACATATAAAATTCATCACATATAGCAGACTTCTCTCACAGAAGATGAGATCATAAATTTTGTGGGCAGTTTGGTAGTTTTTCCTCCTAACAGCTAAGTTATTAATTCCCCCCCCCCCCCCCCCAAAAAAAGTCCATAAAGCAGCACTTAGACCTACATATATAACTTGAGTTTCATTCCTTACTCCGAGAAAATACCAGTACCTAACAAGCTTTATTAAAAAGACAAAATCACCATAAGCAAACAAATAAACCCTAATCCCCCAAAAAATCAAACCAACCCACAAAAAATAAAAAAAACCAGTCTTAAGAACTGCATTTGGTTCTGTGTGGAAAAAAAGAGGGTAAAATATTCTCAAAAAGGCTACAGCTGAAGGAAAAGAACTGAAGTGCTTACACATCTGCTAGAATTATGAGCATCTTACTCACTGAACTATTTAGTCTCCAGCTTATCTGACATGGCTCCATGAATGTGTCTCTCTGCCCCCAGCAGGAACAGTTAAAGATGTTTTAAAACTCTCTGAGGACAGTTTAAAATGAATAAAAAACGTAGAACCATAAACAAAAAAAAAAGCCTCAAATAAAGTCTCTAATACACATGGAAAGATCTGAATTTGAGCTCATGAAAGACTGATTTTTTAAAAACAGATGGTAATTTATTAACTGTGAAAAAGTTTGACTGGCCTAGATACTACCAAGGACCTTTTCATCCCTAAATAACATATTTTATCAAATGGTCTGTTTAAAACAAAACCACATAAACACTCCATGTGCTTTCCACCAAGGAGAAAGCAGCAGAAAATCCTTTTTCAAGACTGACTATAAACATACTCCATGTGACACGTGTGGGACATGTTTTCACATTTTCAGATAACGCTATGAGAAGCTGCAGCTCTGAAGGTGGTGTGCCAGAAGCAGAAGCACTTCACATGGGGGTAAACTGTGGATAGGAATAACAAAACAGAATTGCTTGTCTCTCAGAAAGGCTTCCGGTTTGCTTTTTCAAGCTCCAGATGTGTTCACTCAGCACAGCCTAGTACTTGCTACTGCTGCCCCTAATTCTTCAGGTACAGACACAGCCACACCCACAGGCATACCACAACCTCCCAACTAATAAAAGCTAACCAGCAATAACCTTGCCCTGCCTTCCACAGTGAAAGGCAGATGTTATCAAAGCGAAGAAAAAGTGCCCCTGACAGCAGTTTCACCCTGCTCACTGTATGAGCTTCACTCTCTGCGTTACAATCCCCAGATTTTTTAAGTCAAGGTCTAAATAGAGAGGGATTGTATAAAGATGTGCACTGCAATTCTTTTCCTGAATGCCCAGGAAAACAGTGGATCCTGAGAGATGCTGGGACAACCATGGTGTGGTTTCAGGATGCAAACAGGAGAGCAGCCTCTTTCTATAGACCTCCCACCCTGGATGCACTGTAGATGCCTGCAGCAGATCCAACCTAAGAGCCAACCAGCAGCCCACCAATCCAGTTTTCATCAACCTACAGTACAGATGTGTCCAGCTGGTAAACCTTCATATCCTTGCCAAGCTACTGACCTCAACAAATACCAAGAAGAACAGAAATCAGGAAAGTGAGTTTTAACTGAACCTCCCAAAAAAGATTCCATTTGACTTCTACGTTACTTAGATATACTGTGAGAAGCCCACAGCATATTTTCCTCTTCTTCAGCCTAGAGCCAAATAAAATCAGCAATAGAAATCTCTGCTCAACAGCCTCAGTAAAACCATATGTAGCATGCTTGCCTGTAATTGCTGGACACAGGTTTTACATCAAGCCATGCTTCATCCTAAAGTCTTACCGATCAAAGCACTCTTCTTTAGAGGAAATATAACCTCATTACTTTCCACACAGCACTTTACAAACCCAAACAACTGGTTAGTTCTCCTGATTCTGACTCAAACAATTGATAATAAAGCCTATGAACTGTAAATTCTGTTTGCAACTGCCAACTGGTGGCCATCTTGCTGAGCAGGTAATTTTCTTGTATTGAAAGATTCAAAGCTCAAACATGAAACTAATTAAATTCTAAATCTCTGCATACAGCTACACGTGCCTCAAAGGGCCTTATATGCATCTGCAAAATATAAACAAAAAATAGATAATCCCATAACTACAGTTCCAGAATCTGTGAGTATAATTTTATTACAGATATTGGACAGTTATTTGCTTACAAAAGAGACAAATACTTAATTTGATGTTTCTTTCTGTAGCTTTTCCAGCAGAAAACAGAACACTCGATTTTGACGACTAGCCCTAAAAACTGGGATCTTTTATTTCAGTCAGTCAGGCTGTCTCTCTTTTGTGGACTAACATCAAATGTGTCAACCACAACTGGGTTTATAAATTCTCAGGTTTTAACATACTGAAGGCAGAAGATTTTACATAGAACATGAAGAAAACAAAAGTTCAGGACTTGCTCCAATCAGATGTACTACATGTCTTAATTTTTATACTAGTCAGGGTTCACAAAAGCCTAGAACTGAAGTAAATTCCTAATTATGCTGGCAAGTCGGGAAAAGATGAGCAGAAAAGACTAAAATATAAATCAAACTAACCATATGTTAAATTAGGCTAAAGCACACACATGCTGTTTTCTTCTTTTTAAAAAAAAAAGAATGGTTCAATTTCTGTAACAAGCATATGCAGGTTTAAGGAGCAGTGGGCATCATAACTGCATTAGCTCTCACACAGCACTCATACTTTTCACAACCATTTGATGCATCAGAAAGCGTTAGGAGAAGCTTTGGTCTTGCTAATCCAAAACCCAGATAGTCATCAGAGTTAAATGAGAGCTGACTAACACAACAGGGAGTTAACCCCTTAAGAAAGCTATTTTAGGGCTCCCTCACAAGGGATTTCTCAATTGCTATGAAAACAACGTTCAAATAAAATTTCCAATGCTTGAATGAAAACATGCTAAAAAGAGTATGAGATGGATGTCTTCACACAGACACTAAGTCAAATGATGGGATCTCATGTGCTGCTTCAGTTACCAAATTTAATAGTTTTAGTAAGCCTGTAAAGACAGGCTTCAAACTGATACTATTCCAGGGGTCATGGCTCACAGATTCACAGAATCACAGATTCCAGGCAATCCATCACCAAAACCCTTCAAAAGTAGCAGTGAAACCTAACGTCAGCATCTGATGGGGTATTATTAAACAGACCTGCACCAAAGCATACCCACATAGGAGCTTACACAATGCTCTCAAAAAATGTGCGTTAACATAAAATATACTTAGTCACCTTGTTTGATCTCAGTAAGCAAGCATGGGTGAATTCACCTTGCATGGTGTTAAAATTAATGGTCCACATTCAAGTGTTTTACAAACAACACTTCTTTCTCCAAAAGTAATGATGAAAGCCTTCCTTCCTCCATATTGCCTCCTCCATGGAGTTCTTTAGGCGGTCATCTTCTGCTAAAGACATAAAACTTAAGTCTCATTTACACTCATTAAAAGATAGGAACTCATCCATCTTCCCCCACTGCTAACCTGTCCAAATCCCAACTTGGATTGTTCCTGACTCTCCACATTTCCTCTTTGGTGACACCTGAGGAAGTAGCTGTTTTTTCTCCACACAACTGTTTCTTCTGTCTTTTTTTCTAATTAAACTGACAGAAGTTCTTCAAATGGAGGAAAAATCAAGCTAGAAATTTGCTCTTGGGCAAGGGAGCTGCTTTTGGTTTAACTTTAAGAACCATGTGGTATACGGGTCATCCAAACCAGCAAGATTTTAAAATTCGAAGGAAAGTAACTGCAATTAACAGATGCTTTTACAAGAGCAGTGGTGAGTAAAAAAACTGCCATCAGGCAAATTCTAACAAGCCAGACTGGCTAATGTTCAAGCAAAGAGGTGGTTGCATCCAGCAGCAAAATAAGCTCCATTATTTTAAAGATTTTTTTTTAAACAATCTTTGGAATTAACAATGTTTGCATTTTCTGCAGTGAACTGTTATAATTATGTCCATCAAGAGATGGAAGTTTTGTTCTCATGTTACTAATCCTTTTATCAAAGCATTTTAGACACTAATTATAACCTTACAAGGAATTACCAAAATGCTAAGGGACAGAAGGAGTGAAAAAGCTCCCAAAGAGCATTCTTTGATACAGGGAATGAAAAGGCTTAAGGAATCACAATAGGATGTAATCACTTAATTGTCAATGCCTTTGTGTCAATACTACTAGCTGAAGATCCAGCTGCTTGCCTGGTACTGTACAAGACCTAGAAATGTATATGGTTACCAGTCTAACATCTTTCAACTTGTATGTTCATGTTTTGTATTATTTCAGGTGGATCTCATTAGGAAAAGTAGGAGAATAGGCTTGATCTGACAGTCCAAAAGAAGCGAGGCTGCACAGCTCCATGCTCCTGCGTGCAACCAATAGCAAAGCTGAAAATGTCTTCTCAGTGAGAACAGACGCTCTCAGAGCACATACTCACACAGCGCACACAGAGGTGTGTGTGTATATATATATATATACACATATATATAGCCACCACATAAATAACACACAGCCCCTCTCTGGCTGAACAGGAAGACGTGCGCTAATGAGACTATATATATTTAATATGTATACACGTGTATTTATTCTGTGTCTGTGTGTATTTATATACATACACATGTCCACACACATGGACAACACTGATCCCTTCAGGAGCTTGCTAAAGACAGCCTGTCCAGTAACCTTCTGGATCCCAGTACTCCCAGTTGCTGGCACCCGGACATATGAGCCCCCAGTGGCACTGCCCCACTCCAACTGCAGGCACAGATTGCTGCACACACATCCACAGCTGCTTGGGACTCCCCTGCTCCACATACATGTATGTACCTGGCTCCTAGACCACTTCACCTACTCACTGGCCTAATCTTTGTTACTGCTTCCACAGCAGGGTGCACGCCTGCACTTGCTCTGGGTGCTGCATCAGGGATGTATGTATGGGTCTCTGGCCTCCGGTCCTTAGCCCTCTATTTTCTCCACACTTGCTCCTCCCCAAATCGCCTGAATGCCTGTCACTGTCTGCCTTCGGTTCTTTACTTAGACATCCAGTAATAAGTCCTGGGCAATCCCAAAATGCTCTTCCCCTGGTTCCCATCATGTGTGTTATACACAACCTCTCCTTGGTCTAAAAGGTGCTCTGGCATTGACTCATCTTGATGGGTTTCAGGTCTGAACCCTGGGGCTGAGGCTCTCCTGGGACAGTCCTGGGAAGGGCCCAGACTGGGTGTCCCTTCCTCCCAGCCCTTAGTTCAGGTTTTGCCTGCTATTGTGCCTGTTTGGTCTTCTGGCCTTGTGGAGGTGGGCCTTTGATGGGCTGATGGCCCCTGTGATGAGCCCAGGGCAGGGTACTAGCTGGGACCATGTGCCTTTGTCTACTAACGTAACCTAGCAGATCTTCCCTTACAAGAGTGACCTGGTAACTATAATGCCCTGCTCTGTCCTCTGCTTTCTTTTCCTTTGCATTTTTTTTTCCTAATTGGTGAACATCTGCTCTTCCTGTTGAGCATTTGGTTTAATTTAGAGAAAGAATGTAAGGCATTTGTATTAGAAACACAAACAGAGGCACTGGGATCAGACAAAACAATCTTTGCAGAAAGCATGAAGATAAATTCCAGCCAAATGCAAAGGTGAATTTTCCAAATTCCAGTACTCCTCTTTTTAGAAGGGGATGCACTAAGCATTTGTCTGTGATCTTTTTAAACGTTTTGGTTTATTACCAGGCAAGGAACTCCAAAAATCTCATTTAACATTCACCCTGACCATGGGTACTTTCAGCCTGGCCCACCCCAGAGCTCAGGAGGTGGCTTTGACACATGGGATCCTGTCAGCTGGTCCAGCACATCATTTTGGAAGAAGAGGAGGAGTGGTGGCCAGCGCAGCAGACAGGCCTCCCTGGTCAACATGGGCATGCACAGCAGGGCTGGCTGACCACACTTCTGCCAGAAGTTACCTTTGCCTTGACCGAGCACTGCACGCAGCAGCCCAGTGTGCCTGTGGGGCATTTCAACCAACTTTTTCCAAGTGTGGGGAAAATCACTGCTGCTTATGTAATCTGTCTTTTGCCAAATGTGAACCTGGGAGCTCTGCTGAGCTGACATCAGTATTTCTTTACAAAGCCAAAATATCTTTCAGTCTGCTGTTCTTCTGGCTTCCGCCACTGACTATAGGTTCTGCTAAAAAGTTACATCACAGTCCTAAATGCCGCCTGTACCATTTGGATTAAGTGACATTTTTTTGCTTAAAGTACAGTTCAGAAATCAATATTTGGGAATATGAGGACGCTGAGACTCCTTAGTAAGCAAACAAGCAGCAGCAACATTATAATGCATGATACCTGGCTTATCCCTATGAAGGTGGGCTACCTTGCTGACTTGCAGCTCCTGGAAACAAGCAGCCCCAAGAGTCTTCAGATAATTCACTTCCTTTCCATCTTGTTTCTTACACTGGAAACTTATTTAACCTCCTAATTGGCAGCGCATAACTGCATTGCTTTGCCTGCAGAGTCTGTTCATAGCATAACCCTTGAAGAAGTTAACTGAGTTACTGGTTTTCTATACCACTTAATTATAATTATGTACCACTTAAAGAAGACATATAAAATAAGAAAACAGAGGCAATTAAGGATCCCTCTCAACAAAAACAACATACTGATTACTTGAAAGCCCAATTCATAATTTTTCAGGAAATGGCAGTGATGCATCTTAATTTCAAAATAATAAGCATTAAATAAATGCAGAAAACCAGTTGAAGAAAGGCTGATATGAAAGCCTTTTACAGCAATAAACCCCAAATCCTAGAAGACTTAAAGTGGTCCAAGGCCACACATTCTTACTGAGTCCAAGAACTGGCTTATAAGCTACATGTAAATCAAGAACAAAACAACGGTAGTCTCATCTGCCATTCATTCAAGGAAAGAACACCAAACCACCTGCCTCTGCTGTGACTTCAGTTTATTCTCAGTGAAGTTTCTACTAACCTGAATGATAGCTGATCATATTGATGCTCAGAAAAACGATGTCACAAGCTTGTTTAAAAACTTAACTGTTGCATACATATCCAGGGAAAAACAGTCTCTTCTGTTCATCTCACAATATCTTAAAAGATAACAACCCATGAGGGCATACCAATGTGAACAGGCATGACAGAGAATACTAGCTCCCTCTTCTTTAAATAGCATTGGTTGGCAAAGTGTAAAGTGGTTATCGCAGACTTCTCTGCCTGTATGACTACTGAAGGATGACTTCAAGTTAGCAAGGTTAAGAAAATAGCTGAAAGCAGCAATTCAGTTTTTAACTATTGTTAAATCAGAGGCCCCTAAACACTCCAACAAGGAGCAAATTTAAATGAAAGAAGAGAGGTGGTGCTTCTGTGTCCCCTTTTCCTGATTAAAATTTAGAGACCCTGTGAAAAGGACAGTTGATTGGTGCCACACCCAGTCAACCTCTGGGTCTGTCACTGATGTAACTGAAAGGGGCAACTGAATTTGTTATTCTCAAAACCAGCGTTCTGTGGCAAAAGATAATGCTTCTGAGGTTTTCTTATATCCACTGCTAATAAACTGGTCTACAACCCTCTGCTAACTTAGCATCAGCCATGGCTGTTTTGACAACCATGAGCTTCTTCCCTTTTCACCTTTTCCTCCAAAGCTGATCTATATTTTCAGTGCTCCCAGTGACTTTAATGAAAGCCACCAGCAACTCTTAAGGATGTTACTTTAAAAACAAAAATACTCAAAAAATCGAAACAAAGAGATGCAAAGGCAAACCAGGTTTGCTTTATTTGGTCTGGTTAAGCATAAAACAGCAAGATAAAAATCCTACCTTAAAACCTGCTATAAAATTATTGCTTTCTTTCAATAGTATATTTCACTTGAATCCTGCATGTAGGGGTAACAAACAGTAAGACAACCTTATGACACTTCCAGACACCTTACTACTGTTTCTTCTGTGGTAAAGAGGCTAATGTCAGCCAGTATAACTCTGTGATTCTCAATGAACCAACCATAGGCATCATTAAAGTAACAGGAACCCACAGTAGGATACAGCTGTGGCGCGGCACTGGTGTCAGCGCGTTCGGGGCTGCTTTACACTTGACTCATTTCTAGATATTCCAGTATGCTCCAAATTGAGAAATTTATTTAGGAAACCTTTCAGACTTTCCTAAGGTTATTTCTGTCATAGCAAAAAGTAAAAGCTGAAGTACTGAGATATTTGATTTCAATCAGCGTGATGAAAAACCTCACTATAGGGGAAGAAGAGAAAAAATAAAGGGGGGGGGGAAGACATATGGTTAATTTTGGCTATGGTTGCTGCTGCTGTTTTGCTGCACTTTAAGTAAAGCTACATTTTTTAACAGTGACAGAGCTCAATAACATCTTATTAACTGTAACTTCTGTAGTTAATCTTTGTTAGATTCTCCATCACCTGAAACCTTTAAATCAATATTAGACACCCCCTCAGAAGATAAGCTGTAGCTCAGCCAATTTTACTGAGCTGTGTAAAAACCTGATACATTAGGCGCTATGGTTTATGTTTATGTAAGATTGCAACCATGACGTAATGTCTCTAACCTTAAGTATCCATTAAGCTATAAAATACCCAAAATACAAAGGCCCTAGGTGCAAACTCTATTAGACATAAAAGTGGACATGTAAAACAGACTGCTATATGACAAATGAGAAATAATCAAGTCCAGTTACTCCAGCAGTGGTAGGTATGGAAAAATACTGTGAGCATTGTTATACGGCAAATACAGTGCTGAAAATTCACATAGTATGAAAGGATAAACACAGCTACAGAACGTATCAGTCTTACCAGTGCCATGGCAACGGTAAGAGAAAACATACACACTGACCTGAAATAGTAGCAACTTTGTCCCATTAAGAACATTGGTTATTAAGGGAACAAGCAAGAGACAGTGGCTAAGTATCCATAAAAGCTGGGAATGTTTTCTGTTTCCAGACAGTGTTCCAATGCCTTTACTATTTACAAAAAAAAAAAAAAAAAAGAGGGAAAAAAAATAATCTAATTTGATACTCCCTGAGCACATGAAGACACCAGGCTGAACAGATGCACACTGCAGGGACTTCTGCTAATCCAAACCACCATGTTTCCACCTGCCTTGGAACCTACTGATAAATATAAACTCCCTTAACCCAGACCCTAATCCCACAGCCTGATCTACCCCTTACACAAGCATCCCACTCCTTTCCCTCACCAAAAAGAAAATGATCTGTTCACACAAATCAGCTGACAATTCCAAAATGAAACAGCTGAATGTGCCCGATGAGGGATTAGCTAGCATTTCAGCCCTACTGAAGAGCCTTCACATTACTAAGGTTCATCACACTCTAAAGCCATTAACCGCAGTGAATTTGTAAGAAATGCTATCCACAACTGGTTAGACCTGTAAAAATGATTTTACAAGATTGATTCGATACTCCTTCCTAAAGGAAATCTCTCATAATATGTTTTACAACTGTCTATCAGACATTGTCCCTTACCATTGCTGCCCAATTTCAAAAGAGAGAGAGAAATCCTGAAGATACCAAGCTCCTAAAAATCTGGTGAGAAACCAGTGCACAGCAAGATTATAATCAGCACACGGAGGGGAAAGGAGGGACAAAACGGGGTAATCCTGCCAATCTAAGGCTTGTTTGGTGATACAGCACCAACACTGCTCCTGACTGGATGTAGCAGACTCTGTGTATTGCTCCCCATTGAAGCAGAGGTTTCAATGGGGAGCACAGTGTGAAGCTTAGGTTACTGCAGAGTTGGAGGTACCCAAGCAGAAAGGGACACACATCTAGTCATTAGTATATCTCCAGGCTACAGACTGGATTCGATATTTAACCTTAATATCTTTTTCTATTAGGCAATGACAACGTATTTATATTTCACAAATTCTCCACAACTGAGCAAAAACCCAAACCAGAAAAACCTGCCTAGAATAAAGTATTGTTTACCACCCCTTACAATAAATCTAACCATAATAGAAATAAGCTTACCTACATAGCACATTGAACATTTAAATATTGTCTAGCAAGGAACAATAAGCGCTAATGCATATAGCCCTCATGTCTTTACAGTGACTAAGAGAGGTAACAGTCTGATTTACAAGTACTTCAGGATTTTGTGAAAACAAGATTAACGAGGAAATGGTTCTGCAGCTCAGCAACCCATTGGAACCGCCTCAATGCAACTGCTTTGCACATATTCTTTCCTAGTAATGCAAGCTTGTAAACCACCAAACGGGAAAGAAAAAGTGGCAAAACAACAGGGATTTTTTGCATTGAATAACCAGTAATAGTTTTGTACTGCCATTTTCCACTCTGACCACTGACTTTTAAAAAGCTGCCAGTTAAATGTCTAAGATACCTTATTGCTCATTACTACTCGACACAGTTCTGCGGTACGAAAGTCTAGCAACTGCTGCTGTTTGAAGCATTCAGAATGTTACCTGCACATACTTCATAAAAATGGCATTTGCTAGTAGAAGCAGAGCTTTTAAAGTTCGGGGGGAAAAGTCTTGGGGTCTTCCTCTTCTGAGAGCTAAAAATTTTATGAGTGAACCTAAAGAACTGCCAGACTTCTAAAGCGACAACACATTATGAAAAAATTTCCTATGTGTTTTGCAAATTTCAAGTCAGACACATTTCACAACTGACATCAAGGTTTTTAATATCAACTCTAATGAAATATAATTCTCCAATGACATAGCTGTGAAATAACAGCATTTTCATTTCATTAGCTGGCAAAGAGGCTTTGGCCTTATGTCTTGCGTAGAGTCAGAAGTGTTCTAGGCCCTGCACAGACATGTCTGAAGACAAGGCCTTTTCCTTTTATCTGCTGTAAACTCTGAAACCCCAGGGTATTCAGCCTAACAGAAGAGTTTATGCATTTTCACACAACTGCTACAGCCAAGTTGTATGTTAGGACACAAAAGAGTATGAATACAATGTAAGAAATTGCCTTCACTTTCTCTACAGCTTCAATTTCACTAAATCTCTTTGGGTGGGATTGGACTGTTTCTTGTTGAGGGGAGTTTCACCAGTTTTTGTCTTTGAAAACCCTGCAGTCAATGAAGAAATTCCAGCTATCATCAAAACCCTGAGGGGAGCAGAGGGCAAGCTGAGGATTAAAATCATAGTGCTGCTTTTAAATCTGGTTCTTGTTGAGGTCACACTTTTGCTGCTGAATGCAAGTGGGATATTTATTTTTAAAGTACAGGTTCATGCAGAGCTCGTGACAGTTTAACTGCATGTCAGGAAAAATCAGAAAGCTCTCATTTGCAAATGACTGAACTAAGCACACAACTGAGAAGAGCTACTCCTTCCCTAATCCCCGAAAATCCAAGCAGCAGGCACGAGAGAAAAAAACAGATTTCTTCCCTGAGGCCTAAACCCCCTTGACAGGGATGAAATCAGAATAGAGCAGACAGCAGTTGGAAGGGGAGCCTTGCCTATCCAGAAGCCCCACAGTAGTTGGTAGGAGCACCTGACATGGGCACTCTTTCTTGAATTTGTTGTGGTGACGAGCAACAACAAGAGCAATGTTGTACTCACCCCTTCACCTATGCATCCTGCTTGATGCACATACTTCTTCAGGACTCCGATCTATTAACTTTGAGAAAGCAACTCAACTTGGCAGTTCTTAAGACACTTAAAGGCTTTGGAGACTGCACACTGTGCTCTGGGACTTAGCAATAACCCTGGTGTCACCCAGTGCTGGTACTCAGGGACAACTCCACACATGATCCAGCTCCAGTTTAAGAGGGAATTTAGAAAGAGTATCTCACGGCACAATACAGTGACAAATCTAGGCCTGACCTGACAAAACGTACACATAATGAAGAAAATAATAAGACATCCCGACAAGTACAAAGGCAAAGCCACTGTTGCTTATCTCAAGGCAACATCTCCTGTGATGGTCACGAGTGCAAAGCAACAGGGCCCAACATCTCTGCCATAGGACTGACTCATACACACTCAGCTTGGGTGGGAAAAAGACCAAGAACCAGCATTTGGCACATTAAATTGAGAGGTGGAGAGAAAAGCCTCCAAAAAATACAACGGACAGATATCTGGCAGAAGTTAATATTGAAGTTCATTTGTGGAGTGTTGGCCTGCTGCATAATTCTTGTGGTAACATCTTTTTGGGTTCAAGAAATGTAAAAACAGTAAATCAGTAGCAACTTCCCCTTTAGACTGGACTCCAATTAAGGAAACTTGGTATCCATGCCCTCCTTTTGCATCTTTCTGAAATCCTCAAGGACTTTTTTAATGGTGTCCTGTAGTACACAAACAGTAGGCTAAACACAGTTTGAATTCTTAGAGAACAACAGCTGCCTGCTAGCTCCATTTGAGTCTACAGCAGAAGCTGAAATAAAGCTGTTTAATTTTTCTAGTTTGAGGGGCAGGTGAGTAGGGGAAGAGTATGCATAATGCATTATGGCACAGCTTGCAGAGGTGGCTGTCTCTTTTGGTGCCACAGTTCATTTCCAGAAAGATAGCTGTGTATGATGAAGTAAGTGTTATCCTTCAGCTTCCCTAGACTGCTGACAAACATTAGACTGGTCTCCAACTCTGATGAAATACAGAGAAAAAAATACAGTGCATGACCTCCCAAAATGGGCAAAAACTTTGGTTCTCTTTGAGGGATGCTCTGGGAAGAGGTAGAGGATAAATGGGGTCTGGCAGTCTATTCCAGCTCCATGCAACCAAGCATAAGTTAGCAACAACATACATCTCCCACCTCTGAGGCACTATTTGAAGCTTGCAGGAGGAGATAGCACAGTAGGGGAAAAGCTGCTATGCATGTCTGCTCTCCACAGATCCAAGATATCACAGCCAGGACTTTGTAACACACTTGCTGGAGGCTTTGCCTCAGATGGCGAGAATCAAAACTATGCAAAGATGGCGGGCTTAGGACAAATGTAAGTGCTGGCATTTATAATGGACAACGGAGTGTCTGTCACTGGATGCCTGTTACAGATATTCACAGTTTGCTTTTCACCATGTCATCCAGTAGTTCTTTTATTTAAATGACTGCATTTTCTACTAGTGGGAAATGCTCTGCATTGACCATACCTAATAAGCTATTGTCACACCAATCATATTTTCATAATCATTTACCTCATTTGTTTTAGGCACTGTATTTTCTTAAGAGCCCTCTTGCTTCTATTAGATGACAATGTAAGTCTGAAACCAACAAAATACTCTTCTTCAAAGACAACATCCTTTTCATCAGGCATTGAAGCAATAAATGGCTTAGGAAGGGGGAAACCTAGTTAACTAGTTGCTAAAACTATCTAGAGCCCCTGTCTGTGAACTCAAAAAATACTATTTCTCACATAGGTCTAGAGTCTTAATATGCAAAGTTATACTAAAATGGTATTAAAACTTTTATGTCTTCCACCCACATAAATGAAGCAGTCCCCTCCTACCCTCCACAGCTTCCAGCCTCAAATATCGTGGCTGATCTGACAAAATAGGTGACTTATGTTTTTATTGGTTCCTCCAGACTATGACGACATTTCCTAAAACACTGAGCCAGGAAACTATTAATGTCTCTGAAAAAGTGGAAAGGGTCAGGCTATTTCAAAGGGCATATGTTTGCTAAAAGCCTTTGTAATAGATGTATAGGCCACTTAAGTTGCGATTCATAGCAACAGAGCTATTTAACATTCACACAGCATTTCTAGCTTTAAAGTATATTATGAACGCATTTGTAATACCTCTGTGTTAAGAAAATACTACACCTCATCACCTTTTTGAGAATTTTGAGAATTAAAATAAGAGGGTAATCAGCTTGCCTAAGATTTTGTAAAGTTAATTCTGAGATCAGAATTCCCCACAGATCTGTATGTGCTCCTAATCTCAGACTGTTATTGGAGGGAGGAATGGAAATGGTCTGAACTCATCAGCATGAAACAAAAAGAAGACCACAAGATTTTCTAGATGATGTCAGCTGCATTGGCCTGCATTTGGCAGCACAAGTCAGGTCAGATATTTGCAGATGGGGTCAGAGATTCCTTAAAAACCCCTCTGTTTTATATATATACAAGTACTACACCAAACCAACTGGTATGCTAACAAGAGCATAGCACACTACATGCAAGGCAGAAAGAGGGATCCTACTGAGGCTCCACACAAGCTTCTAATTTTCTAGAGCATACTACACGCATATACCTCTTTGGTTTGGCTCCTTTGTCAGGTCTAGGAATTACCAAGGGGAACACAAAGGACTTACAGAAAAGCCTTGAAAGTAAGGGTACTCCAAAGGCATCACCACTCCATTCATGGCCAGATTAATTTCACTCACTAACCCAGTTCGGATGCTGCCTACACTTGACTATGCACAAAATCCTCAAAACAGGGGTGCAAAGCAGACTTAAACCCAAGCTGCCTACAGCATATACAGCATTTTACACAAAAGAGAGTGTTGAGGCATCCTAAAAGTACAAATAGCTCTACTCTTACCGATTAAAAACCTCACTCATCTATCGTGCCTCAAACAAACACAATCCAGTCACACAACAAAAGCTACAGGTAAAAATTCCCACTATTGCACAGTGCCATCTCCTGGGCAAGCAAGACGGCAAACCCCTCCTCACACCTCCCTTCTCTTGCTGCATCCAATGTTTTAGCTACCTCTCTCACGTGCTGGAAAGCCAGACATTACCTCTGTTCTCAAAAGGCAGGCCAATTCACGGAAAGAAGAGCAAATTGTTTACAGCTCCCATCAAGAAATGTGAGACTTAGCAGCCCGCTCTTGAGAGAGGCGGTATCTGCACAGGCAAGCACTACACAAATCCACAGGATTAAATTCAATCTGGGTTGCTGGCTAATCAGCTTCCTTTCAACATCCAAACAGGAAATGGGAGTGGAGGAAGTGAAAGCTTAATAATTTCTTGCAAATTAACAAGTTACAAGAGCTACTCCAACAAAAAAAGTTTTGCTAAGTGAACTTAAGCCTAGCACATTGTCTGCCCCAGTGACAAACATTTAGCTTTAAAACCCAGCTGCACATCTTGGAAAGAAAGCAGAAGCAAACATTTCATTTGGTACAGCTCAATTTCCAGGATAAAAGGATATCGAGCTGTGAACTAATGGTGATGATCCTACCTTACTGTAATCGCAACTGTTGAAATTACAATCCCCAAACCAAACCAAAGGTGGTAATTCTGCCACCTCTCTTTAAAAGACCCAGCAAAGTCAAACAGGATTAGAAGGACAGCTTTCTAGTTATCAAAAAACTGTTAAATTCATAACAGCCTCTGACAAAGGAGAAAAAAAAAATCAGACATAATGTCTTAGCTTCATTTCTTTACACTGTCTTTTAGGGATACTGTATTTACTGGCTCTGCAGACCCGGTAACATCTACCTGGCCAGGCAGTAAAGGGTCAGGAAAGCTGGGGAAGAAAGTCCCTGTGGGACAAAGAGAACCCTAAAAGGCCTGAAGGAGCTAAGGACTCTGAGGCCTCCATGAAGATCTCTCCCTATCTTCATGTCACCACATTGTAGCCCTTGGCAAAAGTGAAAAGCCTGGCCCATTACACACCCATACCTTGGTGCTATCTTCACTGCAGGAGAAGAAAGAAGGCTTTGTGCAACTGTTGAGTAATTCTCAAGAGCTGACAGGTGAGAGGCCAGTCTCTTGGTTGCCTGGATATTAGTGACAGAAGCAAGATGATTTACAGGGGTAGATGCAGACTCATAATTTGAGATACCAAAACTGCCCCAGAACTACAAGGTAGAACTCCTTGTGGCTCATGGATGTGTCCAGCAAAAAACCAAAAATCTCTTGGAAGAAGTTGTATGACTCACCAGTACAGAAAGAGATGGTTAAAGTGGGCTGCATGGAGAACATAACAAAGGCAAAGGAATCGGGGGGGGGGGGGGGGGGGGGGGGGGGTACCCAACCCTGCTGTCAATATATCCGCTGCACAATCTCACTGTCTCCCAGGGATGCAAGCAAGAACAGACACACAGCACAGTTACCATGGCCCACAATTAACAAGTAAGGAGCTAAAACTGCATGGGTGCATGCTCTTCGTTAAGGAGTGTGAAGGTAGTTTTTTTTCCTGCTTTCAGCAGCAGAGACATGGGTGATCCTAGTTCCAATGCAGCATTTACCATAAAGTGCTGTCTGCTGTAAGCCACCTCAAGGTACGTGCTACACCATGCACATGGCTGGAAATGCTTTTTAAGACTTATTAATGGGTAGGTATTACCTCTTTCACTACAAACACAGATACTCTTCCCAAAGGACTTGCATTGCTACCTTGCACTCCCAAGACTCAACAGTATCAGCTGTGTCCAAGCACTTACTTCT
This sequence comes from Pezoporus wallicus, assembly GCF_028554395.1. Lineage (NCBI taxonomy): Eukaryota > Metazoa > Chordata > Aves > Psittaciformes > Psittacidae > Pezoporus > Pezoporus wallicus. The sequence goes on from NW_026638903.1 coordinate 3,405,636, forward strand.
GTGGGGTTGGTCACAGACTACTTTGTTCACTTCCCTCTCTCTCATAGGATGCTTGTATCCAGGGCAGTGATGCCACTTCCTACTACGTGAGAAAGACCATGATGACATTGCAGGACTGCTGCCTGCTCCGTTCCTAAAATGACAGAATCTGCCAGAACATTCAGGTTTCCAGCCTGTGATGCTTCCACAGGTTAGCTGATCTTCACTTAACTTCTATAGAAGGTACTTTTCCTTAAGCCAGAGATTTCCAACTTTCATTCCCTCTCCTCCCAATGAGAAAGGTGAGAGTTTCCAGACAAGGTTACTTGGTAAGGAGTGCTGAAGGGGCTATGATGCTATGACTGTATCAACAATCCACCGCCAAGAAATGGAGGAGGAATATGCTTGACAATTCTTAGTGAAAGACAAATTATGATCCATGTCCACCTTGCCCTACATTCACACTACATCCAAACTCACATGTTCCATTTGCTTAAATGTCTAAAGGAAGACATAGTTGTGACCAATTTCTCTGGAGCAGACACCAGGTAGCTGTTAAATAATATTAAGAATGATTTCACCATGATATGCTTGTACTGGATCTTGCCCAAAAATTTTTTATATATTGCTTATATTACTGTTTTGCTGCAATTGCTGTCTCAAAGGAAAGCAAGAACTTAGAAGAATATATGCATGAGATCATACAGATGAGGAGACTCTGTGTTTGCAGAGGTGTGGTAATACTTGTCAAAATAGATCATCTTTTTCAGCCTGTCTTCCAAAATAAAGATTTTCTTTGATGACAAACTCAGGTATTCCCAGAGTTCTGTCTGTAGAGAGCAACTTAATGGGTGGAACATCAGGCTAGGGGCTGCACAACAAAAATCAATATGCATGACAGTGAAGAACAACTGCAATGTGAAAATCCCTCTGAGGGTCATACTTAGCTTTCCAGGTCAGCCTCTGGGAACCCTCAACTCAGATACTGAATTCTTGTGAGGAATACCATTGATCCTTGTGGTAGTTTTACCTCCTCAAAGACACATTTCTGAAGGCTTTCTTTTTTGTGACGACTACTGGGCTCTGTGTTACACAAGCAGAAGACTGACAAGGCAAGAGCAGACATGCTATAACCCTTCCATTTGTAATGTACTTGTAAACTCTTCTAAACTCAAAACAAGTGATAGTCTTTATTCAGAAGGTCTCCAGCTATAGAAGCAGCTGATGCTATGTTCAAGTGGTGGTGGAGGGGAAGTGGCTCTTACTGCTTAAATCTTCAATAGACTTTAAAAATCTATTTTGATAGTCTGAATGCTTGGGAAGTTAATGACAACTCTCATCACTCTCACTGTGGTCTGGTTATTTCCCAATGTGGTTCTTCTGCGCCACAAACATACACAAAGAGGAAATATTTCTGCCTGGCATTATCTCTGCAAGCAAGAGATAGCCTGCAGAGGGAAGAGTAACAGCTGTGGAGGTATACTGCCCTAACAGGTATCAGCCTCCAGTCACATCTCTTCACATGGAGATGACAACTGTAAACACCAAAGATCTGAGCACACAACTGTGACAGATGGCAATTCAATCATGGAAAAGTGAGATGATGAAGATTCAAGGCTTACAGGTGCTCTTCAGCACTTATACTTTCTGTGCATATTTTCAATGGCCTCTCTTTCCCAGTTGCAGAGATTCACAAAATAAGACATGTTAGCAACTTGTTCTCCAGTTAGCAGGGCTGGCAGGAAGGCTCACTCAGCTGGTATGTCTGTCTCCTACTAACAAGATTGCAACTTACTTAACTTCAGGCAAATTAATGAAGAACATCTACCTTAGTCCTTTGGTATGTGTAGGTGTAACAGAATTCCCTTCCATCAACAGAAACTACCTGAAGAATAAGCTGTAAGTCCTTAGCAAGCTTTCTGACTTTTAGTTCACATGTTTTGAGGGAAAAAGCCACCAGTGAAATCAAGAAGCAAACAGGTGAAAATCTCTGGTATGTCCTCTCTGCTCAGACCTCAGAAAAGCTCTGCTATGTGGGGAAAACCGGCATCAGCCCTTGCTTTCCAAGACACAGGACTCCAGTGGGGTGTGAGCTCCAGTCCTGAGCAAAAAATTTCTTTTCTTTCTGTTAGCCAGGCAGCCCTGCCAAAGAACATCTCAAATTCTGGGCAGGGAAGCACGTGTTGGGTCATGCACTCCTCTTGTGCTGGTAGTGTCTGTGGTTGGAGGACTACTCTGTGACAAGAACAGTGTTGTGCTATGGTCGAAGCACTGTTGTTAAAAAGGTCTGTCGGTAGCAAGCATGACTGGCTGGCAGAGATCTAGCTTAATGGGAACAACCTCTTTATGTTCTCTATGCCACACAACACGTGTGAGTGCTCAGAAATCAAGGCTCGTGCTGCCCCAACTACCTGCCCTGTCTCCTTACTGAATAGAAGAAAAGCAGCTGCCTCTGTTGCAAAATGGGTGCGATCCAGGTTAAGCTTTGGGGGAATGTGAGGCCAAAGCCTTATGTGATGGCCTCATGTTTACTGCATGCACTCTGCCAGGTCCGGTCCCTGAGTCAGACAACTATCAGAAAGGTGCTTAGTCCACACAGAATAGAAAGACCTAAGGAATATCACTTGTTTTTAGCTGAAGATCAGAAAGTGAGGACATACAGCAACGTCACACAGCTGTGACAAAGGGTATGTCATGCAGGAGGTTTTCTACACTACTACCAGCCAAGGAGGCTGCATCTGACCTGTGGTCTGTTTAAGAAATACAGCCTCCCTGTTTTCCATGTTTATCTCATTCTGTTAAACAAGCCAGTCAGCCTACTGTTCTTACCACATGGTAAGTAACTAGCTTCATGTAAACAAAACAATTAAGCTCCATAAGGAACTGCTTGCCATTCAAAGGTGAACTAAACATTGCATTTTGTTTTGGGAATCCAAATATGGTAAGTTACTGAGAGTTAACTATGACTATGGGATTATTCACTGCACAGAAAGTGTAAGTGGAACAGGCAGCACAAACTGAAAAATCACATTTCTTCTTCTTTATCCTGTCATTAACCATCCTGAGATCCTCCTGGTCTCACTGCTAGCTGCTCTTGCTGAGTATCACCTTAGCATAACTAACTCATGGTAGAGAGATGAATAGACAGGTAAACTTCATATGCTGGCACAGCTGGCTCTAAGTTCCCCCTCTTCAGTTGCAAACCCACCGGGTTCCATCACTACCCCTACCTCTGATCCGTTAACATATTTGGCAGTCAGACATTTCATTAAGGGATTGCATAGCACACAGATGCACACCAACTCATCATTTTCTTATTAGCTCTATGCCTGTTGCATCTAAAAGCCCTAATCAATATCAGACTGACAACATTCTGCTGGACAGAATGTGCATGGAGGAAGACAGAATCCCCACACAGAAACCTGGACACTGTAAACCCAATGCACACATCCAGCTCAAAGAACTCAACTCTACACTGCTAATCTGTGTACATGTTCAGCTTTGCAGGCTGAGTATTCTTATTTTAAATATTCACAGAATGCCGGAGTACTGAATGGACAGAGTAGGTAAAAAAAAACCAAACCAAAGCAAATCAACAACAAAACCAGAAAGAAAACATTATTAAATGGGGGGGGGGGGGGGTGGTGGTGGTGGTAGAACAACAACACATTGATACATTGATAAAGGCAAAAGTAAAAATGCATTCTGTTATAGTACCCACTTTTACATTTTAAATGTGCATGCTTTGCTCCCTTGCAAAGATTTAGTAGCTATCCCCAGTTACAGACCTGCATCACAGCTCCCTGCTGTACCTGCCTCTGTGGGGCAGAAGCAACTGAGCTGAAGCAGGCACAAGGCTGAGGGTAGGACAGGACGTAAAGTGTAGAGCCCTCAGGAAGACAGGTCCCAGCACACCAAGGGGAAGCACAGAGCCTGGAAGGTGATGGCAGCTTCTAGAATAAGTTCACAAGTTTCACACTGGAAATCTGGGAGTTAAAACCACAGTCATGGTGGAGATTCCAATTAGTCACGCTCCCTCAACCAACTCTGCGATGTGATATCTATGCTTGCACTGCCTAGAAACATCCCAGCCTCCTGATGAAGTTACTAGATAAATTGTTAGTTTTGAAATACAGCTAGACAAGGGTTAAGAAAACCAACAATAGTCTATTATTTACTGTAGTACTGCAGCACACATGTCTCCATCTTGGATGAAGGGTGAAAGACACCATTTTGTGCAACAGACTGGCAAAGTCAGACACTGGGAGAATGAAATGGCCTGTTATGGTGGTATTATCCAAATGACATATAGCTATGGAACAGTAAGACACAGGCTGTGCAGACACTCTTACTAGCATACTAGCTAAAGAAGCAGACCTTGCACAAAAAAAGCAGACCAAGACACTCTAATTTGGCTCATTTTCTAAATCCTGGGTACCAAAATGGGAGGGGGGATCAGGACAAAAAGGATAGATATAGCCTTAAATTTCTTCCTGAGCTTCACTTGCCATCACAAATATTGCTGGCTATCAGATTTTATTACCACTTAATTATTATATTCCTTGCAAATACTTATAAATACTTATGGGCATACCTTCAAAGCTGCTCATGTACAACAGAGGATTACTGAGCATCCTATATAGGAGGTAACAGAGCCAGGAACACACAGAAAGAGTCAACTGGCTTTGGTCAGAAGTCTACATCAAGTGCAGCTTCTCTGTCCTTCAGGTTTTTACTCTTTACTGAAGTGAATCCTTCAACCAGCAGATACGAAAAGGTCTAGAGCCCCTAAGATAGAGGACATATCTCAGGGTTGAATATGGTGGGAAGGGATGCAAAGCTTGGACTAGGGCTTATTTGGAGGCATGTCTAGGGACATGGGGAGTTTGGGACCATTAAGTTAACACAGAAGTGTTAGTAAGATGTGAAGGGCTGGACTTCAAAGCCAAGGTGAGGGGGGTAAACCTAGGAGAGACCACAAGACAAGAGATGGCTCCTAGCTTCAGTGAGACTGGTGTCTACAGAAAGGTCCTGTCCCTCTTGCAGCCAATACAGGTGTGGTCTGCAGCTTTCATGTGATGGTGTGATGGCAGTACTAGGAATTCTGACTGCGAAGCATTTGAGATTGAGAAGGAAAAGGAAACCTCCTTCCAGACCCATGCAGAGACTTAGATGCCAAAGCTCAAGCTTTCATCAAATGGGCACAACTACTTTCAGCAGGTTCTGCTTGTCCTTGGACAATTTAGCATTCCTTTGCAACATAACATTTCTAAGAAAGCTACTATAGGACTGCAGGTGTCCTGCATGTATTCAGGATGTACTCTCCAAAATGTGAAACTATAGCACAAGCATTAGGTTTACCTTATTCCTGTCTTAAACATTATATTTCTCTCACTCCTCTTACCTTTGCATATGTTTTCAGAATCTTAATCTTTGCTCCATTAACCATATGCTCTCCCTTTTTCTGTGGTGCCTTTGTTCTCTCTAGTTTTCCTCCTCTTCACTAAAACAGTCCTTCCTTCATGCATGTTATTTCCCCACTAACACAACAAAAATCATAACGCTAATCTGATTTCACATGTGTAGCACAGCTGATTTTACTTTTTTATTCCCCACACTTTTCCGTGCATTGACACTGTCGACAAGCCCTCTGAGACAAGGCCTGTTCAAATGTGAACTGTGCTTAGAAAAACAGTACCCAGATCACCTTGTCTGCCCCTCAGCATGCGCCAGACATAAAAAAACCCCAACACTAGTGGATAAACTTGCTTCTTATACAGCCACCACCTTATTCCACCTTAGGATCTGAAGTTTCAGGTCAATGCATTAATACTGTGTCATCCCACACTACAAAACCTGATGCAGTTTTCATTAAGGTCAGTCACTTTGCCAGAAACTCTAAAGGCAGTTGAGGAATTCCACCTCAGACCCAAGGTAAGAGGCAAAACTGCTGTATCAGGTAAATCTCTTCTGAGGGGCAGAGCAAAAGGCCTCTAAATACCAACCTTAGTAAAGCTGAGGGCCTACCCAGTCCTTGCCTCTGCAAGCCCCTCACAGGGCTCAGTAAGCACTTGCTTAGTATGGTGTTGAGCATGGCAGTAAAACCTAGACACACTGCTTAAACAAGCTAGAACTGTTTCTCAAGGCACCATCCTCTTAACATATGACTGCTGCTAAACATTACAGTATAAATTTCCCACTGAACTTAAAATACAGTTGACAAATATCAAAAAAAAGAATGAAAATATTTATATCTTGAAACACCTGGACTGAGTAAACAAGGTGGGCCTCTGTTATGTCCTGCTTACCAATGCACAGGCTGAAGCAGACAAATATTTTAGAGCAGTCACTGTTGTGCATGCATGTATGCATGCCCTGTGAGCTGCCCTTCCCACTGCTTTGCCTGGCAGGAGCAGAACAAATCCTGGACAGGGTGATGGGTGCCCTCAAATGCTTCGAAGAAGGTGATGACCCGAGCACACACAGCAGAGGCTAAGCCTCTCAGGCAGCTGAAGCAACTCATTCCCACACTGTATGCAAACACCATGCACAGCTACAGGTACAACTTTCAATTTTTCTCCATGTCCTGAATGTCAGATGGACCCTGCTTGTGGCTACAGTATTATCCAATGCCTTTCACCATCCTTCAGAACTGATTTTATGGAGCCAATTTACTCTAGCAGATAGTTATCTAAAACTCAGATAATGCAATCATGACCAAAAATGATCACTTAGTGGTTAGACTTGTTACTTTTAAGTAATCAACAACAATTCTGCTTCTTTCCAGCCCTCACTGCAAGCATTTGAAAGTCCGTCTGTCCATTCCACTGTCACTGGTCATCTTCCCTTTTACAATGCCTGTGTGCTAGAATTCACTGCGCCGTTGTGAAAAACTAATCATTTAGTACTCAGTGTCACACTGGTGAAAACTGCTATGTTTAGGCATGTGCCTCTAATAACTCAACATTTTAAGAATATATTAGGGTTTTTAATATACTTTTTAAACTGAAGATATATGACTAGAAGTCATATTGAAGATATATGACTAAGCATATATATATATATATATATCCCACCTACTTACACTTGGATTAACAGTCTTCAAAATGACAAGTGAAAATCTGTAACCTGTAGAAAGCACGCAGTATTTCAATCCCACACAGAAAATAACCTCTATGCTTTAACTTTGGTAAGCAAACACAGCAAAGACCCATCCAAATAAAAATACCCGCTAAAAGACATTTTTTCATTTAGCACCTTAAATAATACTATGTTCTAACTTCAGGGGAATTCAAATACTTAAGAATTATTTTATGAGAGAAGTTGAGCACAAGAGCCCTGGTTCAGGTAAGCACCTGCATCTACAAGTTCTCCTAGACTGAAGGTCTGACATATCAAGGCAGCAGGTCTGATTTCCAGCTCAAATACTTACTGATGTATCACTACAGTAAAGGGAGAAAACCTGTTTCAAAGCTCCTAACATCTGAAATCCTTCTGAAATAAGTATTTGCCATCCTAGTGGAAGCACCTCAGACACACCTACTCTGCAAATTCCTTCTTATAAAACAACACCATTAATAGGAGACAACTTGCAATCCACTGAACTATCATAAAGAGACCAAACAATAAAGAGCACAATTAAGTGCTACTGCTTACCAGTTGTTCTAGTTAATTCTTGTAGTTTTATCATTACTGTGTTTTCCTTTTTAATTGTTTTTGTCCCCTTTCCTTACTGCCCGAGAGACACAAACACACAAAAGATTTGCCTATCTAGCCATGCAAACACAGCAATGGCAGACGATATGCTTGAAGAATGTCTGAAAAACTATTTCTAGAGGAAAAAAATGGATTATTTTTCTCCTCAAGTAGTCACAGCCATTACTTGTAACAGGGACATGCAAAAAACATTAAGACAGATGTATGAACTTTGAGTTGATGATATGCCATAGTTCATTACATCTGAGGAAGTGTTGTTACACGGAATCCTGGTGAGAGCATTTTGATACAGGCCACAGGACTGACTAACACCAGTTTCATTGCTCAATGTGGCATATTTTTCCTATTACATAATGCTTATTGCAGATATTATAATGATACATAGCTGAAAGCCATCAGTGAAGACTTTCACAAGGGACCGCACAAAGCAAGCTGATACAGTGATAAAGAGACAGCACTTGATCTTATTTCCGTACACTCTTTTGTACCTTTGGTGGCTGTTGAATCAGTCTGTTCTGATCAGATCTTCCAACCTCACCTGCCACCTCTATGATACCATTGGTCAGACCAAATTTAGAAAGCAGCTGCTGGGAGAAGGGCTGAAGTCTCATCACCTGTGGAAGGTCACTAAATAAGGAGGGCAGGAATGGGGATCTCTCCCAGTTCACATCATTATATGGTGTACAAGCCCCATCTGTCACAGGATCACCTGCACATGCAAATTCCAAAATGGTTAGAAACCAGATCAACTAGCTGGTGTAATTACAGGGAAACCTCTCAAAATATGAAACCATATTAGGTGGCCTTTTCATTGACTATGCCTACTTTAAAGTTTATATGTCATCAGGGCAGGCTTGCAGAAATCCTCATGAATACAGTGTTATCAAGTTTTTATTAAAACTAGTCAGATGTTTTTTCCACCAAAGCCAAGATTTCATTAGGAACCTTTCTCTGGTTACCTTCTTTAACTGATACCTTCCAGGGGGCTATCTGTCACCAAGAAAAAAGCACACTAATTTGGACAGTTTAGGGTATTCAGATCTTGTTTCTTCTAAGAACTTCAACTGTGCTGATGATGAGAAAGAGATGAAAAAGAACTGCTTCCAATCCCAACTTCAGATATTATAATTGTATTAAATGATCATTTAATTAATAAAAGGAATAGAGCACCATGCAAATGGAAGTTGAGAAACTAAACAGTTTAACATATCAAAATCCCTCACGTCACTGAAAAACTGCAGAGGTCTAAGCATTCACACCAACTGGAATTTTAATATAATAAACAGGTTTGATTTAGTATTAAAAATTCATATGAAATTAAATGAGTGAGCCCCAACTTCAAAGCAGCCAGCTATAAAGTTACTCCACTGGTTTATTCATAAACTTATTTCTTGGCCAAATACTCTAAATCCAATACAGCATCATTATGAACTGCTGAATTGCATGTAGAAGTCTGCCTATCACTTCTTTAAAATACTGCAATGAAGAGATGCTTATTCTAAACTCACTGTGCAAAATATAATTTTGGACCCTCCTATAATTCCATGATGAAATCACCACAATTGGTCTAAAAATGCAGTATTTTGAAAAATTAATACCTGTATTTTGGAGAATAAAATACTGGTATCTTGCAAAGGGAGTGAAAGGCAGCTCAAGTCTGTTTGTCCTTAAAAACAAGCTTGTCACATAATGGGAAAAAAATTAATCCACCAGCTGCTTCAACCAAACGAAACACTCAACTACAAGTTGCAGTCCACTTTGGTACCTGGTCACTTTCAATGGCACAGACGCATACTGCATCTGCAGTGCAGTACAGTGCAATGTGTAGACTGAAGACGTAAGAAGTTGCACATTGTCTCATACGGTGGAGAAGGATTAAAACCTAGAAGCAAAACTATGTGGTCATATAATTCACTTGTTCCAGTTGATTCCTCCCCTTGGTTTGCCTCTTCAGTGGCTTCTGGGCCGCTAGAAAGGCAAGTTCCCTCAAGCAGAGACCTCGGTAAGCTCATCCTGAACATCAAAGGCAGCAACAGTGACACACAAACAAGTATTAGACAAGGACATAAAAGAAGATGAATCTGAGGCAGCTGTCAAGAATAAAGGAAGCAAGACTGATGTTGGGCAGACAATAAGAGGTCAGAGAAGAAAATGCTGACAGATTAGCATCAAGCTGAACAGTGAAAGCAAAAAAAGCAAAATTTGCTATTGCTTTCTCCTGGAAGGGAAAAGCAGTCAAGCAAAGAGGAAGAACTTGGTGAAACTGCATGACTGCCATTATAATATTAGCCTTGCCAAACTTTAAAGCCCCTTAAAGCAGGCAAAATGAGTGTCTAAGACAAGAGATGAACAGGAAGCACACCCTATTTATCTGGCAGCCAATACTGAGAGCACACAGGATAAAATGACAGAATTCTGTCCCTGTATGAACATAATCAGAGAAGCTGGGAAGAAGGAAGAATCATAGAATAGTTAGGGTTGGAAAGGGCCTTAAGATCACCTAGTTCCAAACCCCCTGCCATAGGCAGGGACACCTTACACTAAAACCATGTCACCCAAGGCTCTGTCCAACCCGGCCTTGAACACTGCCAGGGATGGAGCATTCACAACTTCCTTTGGCAACCTATTCCAGTGCCTCGCCACCCTCACAGTAAAGAACTTCTTCCTTGTATCTAACCTCCCATTGCATCTAGGCAACTAACACGATCTACAGACATGTCTAAGCTGGAGACACTGCAATAGCTTTGTGAAAGTCAGTTTTCAGAGCGGCCCAGCTGTGATTACAAGCACACAGAGCAGTTTATCATCTCATAACTTACCAATCTTGTCAGTAATCCTCATCTGACAACAGTGACTCTCACAGCAGCAAAAAACGTGGTGAAAGAGTATGGGGAACTTAATGGTGTGGCCGATGAACAAGGCCCCTCCATCCCCATGAGAACATTTTTCAAAGCAGGAACAGCTTCCAGTTGGGCAGAATCAGAAAACTGCAACTCCTTGATTCTGCCCATGAAGTTTGCCAACAAACATACACGATAAGCTTTAAATGGGTTTACATACCTGAACTCTGCATATAGGAGTGCAAAGATTTGTGCTACAAACTAAGACAATGTACTAATTTTTGCTGTGCTCATAGTTTAGATAAATCCAATCTCTGTTTACCTATCTTATGACTGAGAAGAGATCAAATCCAGAGAAAAGAGTATTAGATGTTGTAGAGAGGAGAGCTGAAGGCCCCCACACGATACAGACGTAATTTGTGCAATTTGCGCCATGGAAGCCCAGAAAGAAATTGATCGGCCAGGCTGCCTGGGGTGCGGCACAGGCTTTTGTGCATGAACAACATTTTAATAAACAAGCAACTACATAAACATTCTCAGAGCTAGTGGGAGACAAAGCTGATGACAAGATGAATCCTGACCCCAAATGGGCAGGGTCACAAAGCTGGTAGAAGGCTGAACCATTACCTCAATTTTACCCCCAACTAGACAGTCTAACACAACTCCTGTTCAACCTATGCATCTTAAGAAAAAAAGCAAAACCCTATACCAGAATATAAGCAGTACTTCAGAAAGACCATCGTCGGAGATACATATGTTCTGTGGGGGAGAAAGGGAGGAAATGAAATAATCAGCCTGAGGGTACACTGCAGTATTTCTACAGTGACTTTTGTACATGAGGTCTTGCATCCTTCCATTGTCTCAACACTCAAGGCAATTTCCACCATCTAAAAAGGGAAAAAACCCCAGCAGTTCATGAAGAGAATTATTTGGGCCTGTAGCTATTTGTGTTTAAATATATAATTAAAATTAACTGAATTAAAAAAGCAGCTAATTTATGCTGTGGATGATGTGGTGCATGGTCAAACATGAAGCATTGCCATGAGTCTTATTTTCTGATGGAAAAGCTTGGTCTTCATAAGAATTCAGACTCCAAGCCTAAATATTTTCAATTACATAAGACAGACATTCTGTAGTTTTCTGTTACAGGGACTGAAAAAGTGCCAGCGAACTTCTGTGCTGTTCTACCTTGTGAGGACCACACATTGCAGTCATATTAGGAATGTGGCAACTGAATTTAAGAGCAGCCCTTGCAGTTTAACTCCGTAATGGACTAGACTGAGAAAGTATTTATTTGCAACTCCTATACAGCAATCTGCAGTAGTTTTAAAAGGGATGAAAATGTCATGATAGCTTGCTCATGAGCTGCTATGATGCAACTCAAGCATAAAGTAGTTAAAATTTTGGGTCAAGAAGTGGACGTTTTACAGTTTTAGTAATTTCTTATTTACAGAAGGGACTATAGTTTGTGTGTGGTTTATAATATTACATAATACAAATAGCGTTCAGTTTAACAATTGCCTAAATGCACAAAGAATTAACCAATATAACGCCTCAAACATTACGATGTTCAATTAAAAAAAAATAAAATCTTTTAAAAGTACACAAACACAGTTACATCAGGAAAGCCATAAAAACCTCTTTCAGTGATGCAAGAAGTCTAATCCAAACCAGGTGGATAAACATCAATCCTAGAATGCTTAGATTCTGTGGGTTTATATTAAAAGTTGGCAGAGAAAAGAGAGATGAGACTAAATCTTCACCTAAATTCAACAAAAGAATTTTTTTTAGGGAAAAACAAGGGCAGAATTCATGGTAGTGCAGAAGATGATGTGGACAGGCCAACTAACTGTGTCTCAACATGTTGCTCCACATCTAGCTTTCAGAAACGCTATCCACCAAAGACACTGTTCTCCTTCTCCCTCCCACTTTTAGCCAAGCACTGATGTGTAAGTGCAGTCAAGGTGAGATCAGAATGTTCCTAGTGAAGTGAGCTTCCAACTGTATGTTATGCTCTTTTCTACTACTGCATTGTAAACTTGATTTTTTTAAACTTTATTTAATGTACCTCATCATATATATAATGTGTATTATTATCTATTATAACATCACATAAATTTGCCTTGCTTGCCTCAAAATCTCTCATGGTACATTCCCTCATGTTTTGAGTGTTTCTGTGCCCAGTTCCACTAGCTAGAAGTTTACTTTCTCTCATGCACAAGGACTTTTTTATTTCTCCTCTGTGCTGATGTGTTGATGCATATTTTCCTATTTTTTCTTAAAAAAATTACAATAGATTTCCCTCCTCTTTCTACCCACATGTTAAAGAGGTACATTCACCTACTACACGACAGAGGAAATGACACAAAAATTAAAGAACTAGGTATTCTGCTTTGGTCATACATGACAGCTCAACTACTTTAACCCTTGCTTGTCTCTAACACGAAGTTATTGATGCGTCAAGTTCATATTTAAATCCCTTTCTTCAGGGGGAGACAAAGAAACATAGTTCACCAGCAGTGTCATGGACGTCAGCTTGCTCCTAACTTAAAAGATGACATGAACCGTATGATAAAACAGTGGCCAGTGACAACCCACCACCAAACAATTAAAGTACAAATACAACTAAAGACTGGCAAAGACTGGAGGAGTGAGAAACACAAAACGGGGGGGGGGGGGGAAGGGACAGCAGTCCAGAACTGAAGGGAGAGAGAGACACATGGCAATACTTAGCTGTACAGTCCAAGGGAGATAACCAACTCTGGTATTAAATCCCACAAAAACTTCCAGAACACATTCAGGTTTGTTCTGAAAACTGAACAGGTATATTAGAATTATGGATATGAATAAGTATATTATAGAAGCAGCTAGTTATTTAAGTAAAAGATCAGGAAAGACAGGAGTCAAATGCCTGCCAACAATAATGGCAGGCTTGTCCATCAGGAAGAATATGCCTGATTTTGTTCTAAGTATCTGAAGAAGGCAAAAAAAAAAAAAAACAAAAAACAAAATAGGACTACAGGACTGTTGCCTGTTGGGTTGGAAAGCAGAGCAGAGCTGTGATAGTTTTAGTCTAGTTTTAGATGTGCAGTACACAGAACTGACTAAAAATAGCTAGGCAATGATGCCTGCTGCATTCTTGAGATTAGGATCAGGCAAAGGCTTCACGATGGCTGCCAGCATTTGAATAGTTTTGAGACATTTCAGAAGATTATGTGATTCCAGAAGACCTCTTTCTTTTATTAAAAACTAGTAGATGCTTTTAATAGATGTTGAGTACAGACAGGCTTTGTTTGAGAAAGCACTGCTTATTCTAAAATAAGCAGGATCCAGACAAAATGCTTCATCAGTTCACTGCCTCCTAACAGTATCTTTACTTAGGACCTCTAGGCTCTCATCTACCTGTTGTTTTGAGTAAATCCAACTTAAAAGAGGAGCGAGGGGAACCTAATGGAGAGTAAAAGTTGTTAACTAAATAGGCAGGGCATAGGTGATGTTAAATGAAGAGTCACACCAGGACAAAGCAGTGACCTGATACAAAGCTTGTACCTGGATTCTGAGCTCTGAATATCATCTGTCTTCAGCATGACCAGAACCTCAAGCAAAAGAGGGGACTACTGTTTGCTCTCATTCACCTGAGCAGGATCCTCACCATGTGCAAATGACAGTCACAAGCACTAGGGATATGCTTATGTTTTTGGCCAAGAGGAAATTAGATGAATCTGTGTAATTAAAAAAAAACCTGAACAACTCCTGCATTCCCTCCATGAGCAGTGACAAATGGATGGCTTCAGAATTCCAACCTAAGTTGGACAAAAGCATCTGGAAAACTGACACGAGACCACAACACTGAACCGAAGACACACAGTAGTCACCAGCTACAGAAATCACAGACTGCCGCCTTTTCCTTTGTCAGAAAGCTCTGTATCCTACAAATCCTACCCCATGCAAGGAAGTTCAATCATTCGGAGACACTCCTGTCAATGCAGTCAGTTGAAAAGGCTTCAGTTTTTAAAGGAAACTTGCGATTTTCGTAACATTCTCTTCTCGTACTGAAGTAAGCCATTTAAATCTCTATTACATGCTCCAGTATACCAAGCAGTCCAAACAAAGAGAAATGGATTAGATAAACAGAAATATTTTTGTTATGACCTAATTTAAGGACCTTAAAAATAATGTGACTACTTCAAAAACTGCAAGGCATCAAAAGGCTTAAAAATATTGCAGAGACACGAGAGTTGTAAGGTATCTGGCAAGTACTGATAGAGTAACATTTAAATCAAATGAGAAACAGGAGGCATTCAGAGACACATGGTTACCATTCACGTAAATTTATGACCAGGGCATTTCTGTTACTGTAATAATCTTCGTACCAGGAGCCACATGCAATGGTTCTCTCTTTTATGTACAATGTCCATTTACATCATATTGGTGAAAATTAAAGAAAGGCTTGAATTTGGAATTTGCTGGCTGCCAGTACAACATAAAAGATGAAGGTAGTACAGCTTTTGCTCTTGTAAAAGGAATCAACAGCTAGGAGAAGGAATCATGCAGGTTTTACAGTAAGTGGCAGAAGAGATGGCTAGGAGACAGAAGTATGCATGCCCCATTCTACACACAATTAAAATCAGTCTACTACAGATCCAAGTACACCCTTAAGAAAGGTGCCTAATATTTCCATCAAACTAATGAATGCACTGCTTCCTTGATTACCTTCAAATTTCATTTGTGCATCTGCACTAGTAGTAAAGTCTTAGTATCACAGCCTGTTCTGGAAGACACCTTTAGTAAGCCTCGTCTTACCACACAGTCAATGTTTTTCTGTTTCCTTGAACACAAATCTAAAGCGAACAGTGCAAAATACAATCTACAAAGTAGACACATAATGCCATCTGTATTGCAATTCCCTCATTAATTTTATAGTTTATATTATCTTCCATATTACATTCCTTCTTACAGAAGCACTTAGACATCACAGCAGCCTGAGTAATAAACCCCCAAATTATAAATAGTAACAACTTCTCCCTATCAGGCAATAAGTGTCCAGGATCCCAAATATGGTAAAGCAATTCGTAAACTGGAGAAATAATGAGCTGTAGGCAAAAATATTCCAACTCTTATCACAAACTGTTTTTCCGTAGGGTGCCTGCCTCTACCTGCACATCAAATTCACATCATTAAGATGGGATTGGAAGAACTTCTCTGCCACACTCTATTCACAGCTCAGTCTTTTGATTCTTGGGTATGATGTCTGACCTCCATTCATTCTTTATCCCTGTTCACCAGGTTTAGGACTCCTTCTAAAGGCAAACAAGGGTCACTGGGGAAACAAGGGACACTTCAAAGGAACCAAAAATAACTATGCCTAAATGCATAAGAAATGCCGCTGACTCAACCCTAATCCAAGCTTGTTTTACATTTTTGCTGCTCCTTTAAATACCACCCTGTCTCTGCATCTTCCTGGTATCTCTTGTTCTCAATTGTCATCTCTCTGAGGTTATTCACACAGCACAATACAGCACTGTAAATCCCTGAACAGGGCATCAGATGCACCTCTATGCCCATGCAACCCACAGGCATAAGATACAGAGCTAGCCCACATTTCCAGTGTCCAAGTAAGCTCACTAAAAACTAGGTGAGGTATTTCTGCACAGCTCTGCACTGTGCTATGGATTCAGGCTCTCTAACGAGGAAATCATTTTTCTGCTGTTTGCACAAAGCACCTTGTTTAGCATCTAGGCTCAGAACTAAAGCCATTAGGTACTGCACAAATAAAATCCCCAAAAACAACAGCAGCAACAGAGCCTTCTTGTAGATTCCCAAAACCCACAAGTACACCTAGTTGACTGCTGAGAGAAATGTGACAAAAAACATGCCAGTGTGTTTCTCTGCAATAAAACATAGACAACAGCTCCACAGGAAGCCAAGCATAGGGGACACAACCTAGCCCCACGCCTAGGAAAACTCCAACCTGAAATAGCAAGAAGAAAACTAGACGTTTTAATAGCTCATTCCTATTTCTTTACACAGGGCAGCCAGGGCCAAAAGCAGCAAGGCCACAGCTAAGGTTAAATCTGGACGAAAGTTTTCTCATCAGTAAAGGTTCTTCAAAGGGAGATGGGTTTATTAAATCAGAAACATTTTATTCTGTGAACTGGTGAAAACTCAAAAGTATTAGAGCATCACAGCTTCAAAGGAAAGCAAAACGTTTTCATGCAATATGCTTCTTCCCCTAGCTTCCCTGGCCATTGCTTCAAGAATGTCCCTTTTCCTGCATCTTTCTACTACTTTCTACATCTTGGTTTGCTTCTTTGTTCACTTGCTCCTCCTCCCCCCTCCCAAAAAAAAGCAACAAATCCATGAACAAAACCCCAACAAACAAAAAAAAAACACTCAAAACAAACAACCAAAACAACAACAACAACAAAAAACAACACAAAAACTGCTTCAGAGCATTATTCTTGGCAGGAAAAAAAACATAGGTACCTCATGCATACAGCAGAAAGCTTACTGATTGTTTCACTCTGCTGGAATGTTTTACAAAATCACTTACATCCCCATATGAGATAAAATGTCACAGCAGTTTTTGACACATCACCTGTATTTTACAAATACCAGATTTACGAGGTCATATAAATTCTGCTCTTAGTTCTTCAGTGTGCTTTGGTCTTCCAATGGTATTTTTAAGGGAATTTTCAGATTACGGAGTAAACCAGATTCTATTTAAAGGACACGGATTATCAAAGTGGTAAGGAAGAAAGGAGAGAAATAAGGTTATATATCATATATAATGTTTTCAGAATTCCCTACATGAGTTACACATTTAATCCCATGACTTTTCAATGGGACTGAGAAGCACAACATGACCTAGATGCTGTCCCCATGCTAATAAGTGCCTGGACCACCCCAACACATTAGCTACAGACTTCCAACCAGGGCTGTACCTTATTAAAAAAAAAAAAATCAGCCTCCGACAATTCCTCTCACAATGAAAGTGTAAGGGGATATAGCATTATCTATGTCTCTGGGTGTTAGAGACATCACAAATGCACATGACACTTTGTTTACTTCGGGGGTTTTCATGATCACGGTTCAATTTCTGCCTAAGGCCCCTAAATGGAAAACAAACTTTTTAGGAAGTCAAGGCATTTGGAGACTTTTATGGGCCTGTTCTTTCAATAACTACAACCATCTGAAATTAATAAGTGAAATCTGTAAAAGAAACTTTCTGTTCAGCTTTCATCATTTGTGGAAATTCTGCTTTTTTTTCCATCAGCATCAGCAGCTGATAAATGAGAATTTCGGGAAGCTTGTAATGTTGCCATGTAAGACATTATCACCCCAAACCTTTAACAGTAGCTGAAGCACACTGTAAACTGACTGCAGTACACTAAAATTGGACAAGAGGGTCAGTATGCATCATTTGGGTAGGACAACTTAACAATTTCACACCATTTGTAACCAATCTCTTGCTGCTTAAGTGATGCAATTAATGCCCTTCACACTTTACAAAGAAAAAACCCCAAGGCCTCACTGCTTTTCCTAATGTGACTACCCCATTGCTCTGTTATTATAAAGGCATTTCTATTGGTATAGATGACTGATGGAGGGTTTACAAATTGCTAATTCACAAAAGCTGCTTTAAAGCTACATTTCACAGATTTTTTTAATTCAGGTTCCATATTAGAAGAGGGGAGTAGTGTGTCACTGTTACAGAGATTACTGCACATCAGTAGACTTACAGAGCTTTGAGTGCCATTGAAGCAGAGCACTGTGCTTCAGTATGGGAAGCTGTTAATGCACTTAACAGCTCATATGTTCAGAAATGCAACATATCAGAAAAAAAAATCTCAGATTTGATTCATTATGTTTATATATTTAAAATAATGCATACAGTGCTTTACAATTATTTGCCCTACCATAAACATGGTGGTATTTTGACAGTGAAGCAAAAAGACTGCTCTGATTTATCTGCAGATTAAGTTGTATTTTTGTGCTAAATGATAAGCCGCTCTGCCCCACAGACCAAATCGCATTTGTTCATATATGGTTATTCTCAGATACATGGAAAAAAAAAAAAACAAACAAAAAACAAACCAAGAAGTTACTCAGTTAAAAGCTCTCTCCATCTGCCTGGAGTTTTATTAATAACTCATCACCATGGTATCACAGCATCTTAAGGAAAATAAAACAGATAGTTGCTAGGCTCTCCAACCTCAAGGATAAAAGGGAATACTTCTTAAGGAAGACTACGAGAAACTGCTTCGGTCTTGTTTCCTTATCACTCTTGAGAGTGATGCTAAGCCAAGAGATGGGCCTCATATTGTGTTCTGAAAGCTGCAAGTACTGTGGCCATCACTCAACTCTGTCATCCATGACCCAACTCTCTGCACTAGCACCTACAGAAAAACCCAGAAATCCAAGCTGTGAAGGGACAAAGTCTAAGCAAAAGGGAGCCGTATGAAGGAATGCATTGCTTTCCTCAGCACTCCCATTTAACCCTCAAAAGGACTCTCTGACCATATCACTGTTGTCCCTATTCACATTAACTGAAAATGAGCTGTTTGCTGACATGCACTGAACTCCGTCCTGCAGAAGGGGCTCTAGGATCAGCACATGGCACAGTCTTGCACTCAACTGAGCCCCATAGTGTCGTGCTTTAAATGCATCTGACATCAGTGGTGGGAACTAGGGAACAGTTTAGTGACAGGTCCTCTACTCACAAGAATCTCAGCTATTTCTCACAAGTATTTTCAAAATTACTGAGTTTGAGAAGTGCCACCCTTTACCTGTAGCAGTCTCCCCATCAATACAGAGACAGAGGATGAACCCATGCCTCTGCCAGGTTTAGGCTCTAGAAGGAACAAGAAGCCTGCACGCACTTGTAAACATTATCTGCTTCAATAAGTGAAGTGGGCTCAAAATGTGCTGTAACATCTTTAGAATCCTAATACAGAGAAGCATCAAGTTTAAATGCAGTAAAAAGCATATGGCAGTTTGTTTGCAGTCCACATTCCCTTTCAAAACGCATGTACTGCATGTTTGACTGTTGCCACATTGTTATTCCAGTAAAGAATGGGACAGCAAAGGAAAATCTGTAAAAACAACATATAGATTGAAGGGTATGACATACAGACTGAAGTGCTTCCTACTTACAGATAACCACAATGTTGACTAAATTCATTCTAAGGCTTAAGAGCAATGCAGTCAGAAGTCACACCTTCATTTGGTATGCTATTCTGCTGAAGTGTCTCATGAGCAGGAAAGCTTTACAGAACCCTTATGTCTAGTGCCAGACAAGGAGAGAAATCCAGACCTGCAAACTATCCAGTCTGCCATTTGTGAGAGATACAGTGAGTGGTTACACCATTTCCTTCCTTTCGCCCTGTTAAGATGAGAAAGAAGACAGGATTACAAAAATACCACTGGGTGCAGCAGATTCATCTCCAGTGCTGTCTCCCTCAAGTCCCACAGTCTTCTCATGTAAGCTTAATGCAGCAAACAGATCGTGCAGCTCAAGAGGTAAGAGAAGACAAGAAGCCCTAGAGAAGTGCATTTCCCAATGAAGACCTGACATGACACAAAATGCCAAAGCAGCAGACCGGCCCCACTCCTCAAGAGATGCTGCCGTAGCTCAACAGACTTCCCTCTCAGAAGGACATCATTCCTGTGTACTGTTTATGTTGTATTTTAGAAGGAAAAAAACTGCCCTTTAGCTCACTTCTTCCACACTCATATTACTGTACACTAAAGCAGAAGTCTGTCACCTACACCAAGTATAAAATACTGTATTTTGATGTCTCAGGTGGCTTAATGTTAAATTTCATACAGTTGCAAGAGAAGTTAAGCAAAGGAGACAACTGTCTCCTTGTCCTTCAGTTGCTCGGCTAATTTGTGCAAGCCAGAAAATCATCTCTTTCATATTTGTAGCTCTAAGAAAGCAATGATTCATGCAACATGAAGCCGTGTTATACTTAGGGTCTTCCTTTTTAAGGTGAAAAAGAAGCAGAGTTCAAGGTAAAAAAAATCTCTGGAAGCAAATAATCACCCTGATTTACGCCTGCCTGCCAGGCAGGGTGCATTTTGTCTCTCTCTGTATCCAGAACATATACAACTAATCCTATTTTCTAGAACTGCAACTGTTGATTGATGAGTCATCTTTCCTGTAAATTTATTATTTTCTTTTAATGATTTTGGCATTGTTCCTTGAAATTCCTCTCTGGCTATGTAATGGAAATTTTGACCTCACACTCTGGTTTCTTTAACATCACAGATACTGAGATTATGAGCTTAGGAAGACCGAACAGTTGAATAAAGGATCCAATGATGAAAATTTGCAGTTTAAAAAGAAAGCAAGTTGTACAAAATAAACTCTCAAGTAAATATTTAGCTGCAAGGCCATTAGGTTATGTTCTTAATAACACAGCAACACATTTATCATAATTAATAATTCATGGGGGGAGGGTTGCTTCCCTCTTTCCCCTCCCGAAATTGTTAAAGTTGTTGGCAAGTGAAACTTGGCATATATCAAAGTTCAGTTTTTCCTTTTAATTAGCAACTCCCCATATTATGGTTTTGAAAACATACTGCAATTAGTAGTCAGAAAGCAAAAAGTAGAAAAATGCAAACCAGAGGAGAGTAGAAAGAAAACAAAAGCACCAAACAACTCATCCATGAGTTGGAACTATTGCATGGTCTAACATAGCACTTTCAGATTGTAATCAGCAAGATGAGGGACTTTTCAGCTCTGTATCTTCCTCCTTTGGTAGCAATGTGGACAGTACATAGTAGCCCAAATTTCTCAGACATGCTAAGTTCGTAACATATGGCAAAAGAGCTTACAATTTTGCATTTAGTCCCACCAAAAAAAAAAAAACAAAAACATTACAGAAAAAAATAAAAATTGAACACGTTTGTGCACTAGTCTGCTTTATGTAAAGCTTCACCTAATAAATATAACAGAAACTCCTCAATCTACTCAGCCTGCATTCAGCCAGCAGGAAAACCCCACAGCACTCAGAAACAGACACACTGCTAGCACCTGCTAGAGCCTCTAGCCAGCAATTGCAATCAACCACCAACAATCATCATGGTAAGCTAGATCTAAGACGTGGCACATTCATGGCTCACAAAGGCTAAGCCTGTTCAAAATGAACTGACATTCCTGCCTATCTTTCGAACGCTAAGTGGGATAGCCAAGGGACATGACAACATGAGCTTCATATTATTCTTGGAAAAACTCTGAAGGAGATTTCTCAGATGAGAACACCATTATCTCTCTGGCAATTCTTTGTGGTCATGCCAGAGGGCAGCCATGTTTATGCCTGCCATGTTTAGCTTGCACGACCAACCACCTTTCATTCAGGCCAACCGCAGGAGACAATATTTGGCAATGAGCTCCACTGCTGCTCTAGCCACAGGGGAGCCCACAGCAGTCCCTTCACAAGTTTCATTAGACACTGACCAACTTAAGTGGCCAATTTAACCCATGAAAAATGCAGTAACTTTGAAACTTTGAAGACAGTCACTGCTCTTCCCCATCAAAATAGCACTCCGAATGGAAACTGTGCACCCAACAGTAAAGTAGCTCTGACTACATGTGCTGGGACACGTAACTATGCCTTGCAGCTGCTTTCAAATTCATAGGACTGTCTGTCCCCAGTCTGTTGCAATGACAGAGTAAGTTAATGTGACTCATACTGGTGTGATGACTGGCAAATACTTGTCATAAGATGATACTGAAAAAAACCCAGTGTGTGAACACATTCCCAGCTCTCTAATGAAGCTGAGTTCCCAAAAAAAGACACTGGGAGAGGAGCAGGAAGACAGAAAGACAGTCAATTAATCTGTTGGGGTTTTGGGTTTTGATTGTTTTGTTGTGTTTTTTTTTTACCTTTCCAGTATCAGCAGAGAGCTGAGATAGCTGTATATTAGTAAAATAATATGCCTGTAACATAAGATGAAATATTTTAACACAGGTTCCCTTACATACGGCCATTAGTGGATGCAGGAAAGAAATGGCCAAAAGCTTTCTTTTGTCAGGGGAAAATTCAGCAAATATCAGAACAGCTTCATTTTTACACATGTAGTATTTTTGAATTGACTGTATGAGGCAACATGTTAAATATTTCCATCCACCTCATAAATAATGTTGCGTATCTAGGGGAATACCCTACTACCTACACAATTGCTAAAATATCTGAGGTCTGTAATTACATAGAAAAGGAGAAAAGTAGCTGGGCCAGAGGATCCTGACACTGAAAATAAGAATAGTTTGGACACAGGGAAGAAGAGAGAGAGAGACACACAAAAAGGCATTCCTCTTCCCAGTGATATGTTTATGTTACATGTAAGTGTACCTGATTTAACTTGGGTAACAATCCATCAAAATATGACAGCTGAAACCATCTGAAGCCAAAATCAGAACATGGTAGCAGAAACATTTCAGAAAGCACTCTAATTTCTGCAAAATAAATTTATGTTGGCTCCATTCTCATCCTCACAGACCTTCTTTTGCATCAAAGCCACAAACAGTAAAGGCTCACAAACTGGTTGGAGAGGAATGATAGCTCTTTCCCTGGAAGAAAGGGAAACACGCAGCCTGGGATCCTGACTGGGACCTGGCCAGAAGAGAAGAGTAGTTGGGCCAGAGGATGGCCTGACATTGACAAGGAGAAAGGTTTGTGCAACGCAGGGCAGAGGAGTGTGTCACTAGTATGATACTACCAGCATTATCAAGCAAGAAAAATAAATGGGGAAGGGGCGAGTTGTCAGACTGCATCTTAACTTCAAATGTGAACTGCCTACAGCTTGTACTAAGGAGAGATGATGGTAGATGCCCACTGCTCAATGAAGCACACCCATCATCCACATTCCAAATGCAAGTTTTAACTGTTTTGAGAAATCATCTTCAATGTCTACATTTTGGTCAAAAAAAACAAACCCAAGGCCAAAAACCAAGCAAAACCCAGATCCTATATTTCTTAATAACTTGTTTGAAAACTGTTATTTCCTCTCATGCAATAAATTGCTTCTGAACTAATGTTTCATCTTTGTAAAACATTCTCAACACCCTAGAAGAATCTCTTTTTAAGGAGTAAATTTTAAAAAAATTTAAAAATTATTTATAATTTTTTTTTTAAAGTGGAAGACTTTCCGTCTTCCACTGGAAAGCAGGAAATGCCCTTGGGCCAAAGAAAAACAACCAAAAAACCAACCAAAAAACCAACCAAAAAACCCCCTGTAATTACATGACTGAATAACCTGAAATTCTCAAGTTATTTCATACATAGCGGATACAACAATTTATCCAAAAGTATTAGAAATGAAACTATTTTTCAAAATCACAAGGACTGAAATAGCAACAGAAATAATGTCCACATAAATTATCAGAATTAAAGAGGGAAAGGGGAAGAAACCCCACTATTATTAAATGTACCTTTTTATCAGGGAGACTGAAATCCCTCCATGAGGCCTTCCTTATACAGAATCACAGAATCATAGGATAGTTAGGGTTGGAGAGTATATACCTGGTACTGAAATGATCTTCAGTTGCTCAGTTACTGAAAATCCCCTTTGCTCATTATTATCATTGTATGTACTATTTGATTACACTTGGCAACAGTGAAAGTGTGGTACCTGTACCCATCAGAAAAATAAAAAAAGACCAAACATATCAAAACTTCTTATCCTATCATCTCCTATTTTGGACCTCAAAAAATTATCCTGAGCTCAAGTTTACACATAAGCAATATACAGAACCTTTGTATGACCTAAGAAGTCCAAAAGGAGGTATCTTGGTAAGACTGCTAGTGTAGTCCATTCATCTATTGATCCCAATGATCACTAGTCTTAAAATGTGAAGGAATTAATAATTAATTATTCCAAACTCTCTCAAGATACTCTCCAGACTTTATACTTTCAGCTCGAAGTATTTTTCTAGTTATTTCCTAGGTATGCTGTACTACACTTTTCTACGTAATGCAGAGAAAAATACAATCAAGAGGTCAAAAAAGCAAAAAATGTAGAGATCCATGTTACCAGTATGCTCCAGCTGATACAGTGGGTGACCCATAGCAAACCACTTAGCCATATTCCCACCAAAAATGGAAAAGGCTCCAGACTCTGAAAAATGACTGTCAGACCAAAAAATGTTTACAGAGCAGCCTGCAATCATCAAACAGAGGGCTCTCCAAATGGAATGTATGTTCTAGCCATGATCAAAAAAAAAAAAGAAAAACCAAAACAAAAAGAACAGGAAAAAGAAGAACCTTTGCAGTCATGACTAGGCACATGTTCTAAACAGAAATGAAACAGAAATGAAACTCCTGTTTTTTGGGTATAGCTCTTTGATTTTTTTCATTACTTATACTTGATAAAGACTAAGTATAGAAACAAGAAAAATAAACCAAGAAATTCACACATTCAGGCTTATATGAAAGCTGCTGAAATACTTCACAAACTGCAGGTGCAAGAAGGTTCTTGGAAAGAGGCAGTTATCTATTCCTAGGCATAGTTTCCACAGTTAAAAGTCAAAATTCCAGCTACTAAAGCCCTTCTTCAGGATTCATTCACCTTCATAAAGTAAGAGATAAAAGGAAAAGAAGCACTTTTCATAAAAGGGCAAGATGCAGAATGTAAAATCAACCTGTGTGAGGTCAGAATGCAACAAAGCACACACAAACTGTTGATTTGACAGATGGAATGAGAAACCTTTGATCTGCACTCAAGAAATCAAGATGTGTTGGTGTTTATTTGCAGGAAGAGGGTTGCACCATCTGAAAGGAACCTAGCAAATATTTTTTTCCCCTCTGCTTAGGCTGGTTGGTAAGATTTGGATGAAGGCACAAAAAAAAACAAATGAGACTGTTCCCTAGCAAAATGCTTGCTTGTTCCATCCAAATGACTGCTCCCCACAGAGAGGGCAGTGGCAGTTTGCATTAGCTTCTTCTTGCAACATATCTCTTCCAAATGCAAAGACTTAGCAGCAGAAACAATAAGAACTTAAATGCGGACAGAAGCTAAAGCTGTAAGCGTATGACAATTCACTGGGCAAATCCTGTTTTATGGTATAAAATTGCCAGTGTTACTGCCAGCAATCAGCTATGGCTATGAACAGTGATAGCTAAGACAAGCATATGGTGAGAAAAAAATGACAATATGGTTAGTTACTGTGCAGGAAATAAGTTGCAAAGATGCAATTCACAATTTTGACTTTAACATCTACATGAAGTAGGGGTACTCTGATTTTCAGGAGTCTACTAACGGTACAACATGAGATTTATTTATATTTTCACAGGTTCACTTTTCTTCTTGATTCTTATGCTTTAAACCAAGCAAACAAGCCAATAAAAACTAATCAAATGGGATTATGAAGTACAAAGTAAGGGTACAGACACTTCATTTTCCTTCTTTATGTTCCTCTTCCACCTACCTTTGCATGAAAGTATCACACAAAAAAAAGGAAGAAACACTTTCACTGATTACAAAGGTGCTGCATAAAACCAACTCAACACACATTGTTGCCAAATGCATAGCATAAGCAAAGCAAATGGCTACCATCTTTCCCATAATTATATTTTACTTAAAAAAAACACAAAATAAAATCAGCTACAGCCTTCATTCAACATGTAAATCTAAACAGACTGAGAATGGAAATAAGTGCTTGCTGTCCACGTGTGAAGTTCATGATTACTCTGAACAATTAAAAGCATCAGAATGCCTAACACCCATTGGTTTCTCCAAGCACTCATCCATACTGCATGCCTGGCAGTGGCTTCAAAGAAAATGTGGATTAAATAACTCGATTCAGATGTGAAAAGACTGACAATAAACAGCATTTTAGTACCACTTAGTCATAAACAAGCAAGCTTTAGTACTGCATGGCCACATTAGGAAAAATGAAACTGCTTCTTCCGAGAATAACATGCTGAGCGTTTGACCCATGTGCCCCGCCACGAAAACCAGGGGAAATTTGTTCTGATTTTCCTTGTTCCATCAACATTTAAATGCAACCTTATGTAAGAGAGTATAACTACTAAAAAATGACCAACTTTTCTTTAAAAATCTCATAAGAAACATTTTTAGTTACCCACTTCTGTCATTTTTAATAACGCCATTTTATTATGTTGTTGTTCTTAAAGAACAATGTTCACAGAAGTATAAATAAAGTTACAAAATACTTTCCTTAAAGATCACTAAGCAGATCAGATGGCCTCTGATCAATGCAATAGCCATTAACTGCAAGCATGTCATAATGCTAACCTAAATGACAGGCCTACCCATGGCATGGAGGCAGTTACAGAGCCATGGGAAGAAAACGCCAAGCACAGTGACTTCTTCCACGTTTTATAAGGGACTTCCTTATCTCCCTTCAAATCCCTAAGGAAAGGATTGTCTGGTAGTTTTCATAACAACTAATTCCTGTATAAAATGGGTAAAAAAAAAAAAAAAAAACATACTAATTGGACTCACCACATTTCTGGAGTCTTCTGGGTAGACAGATTAACTTACCCTGCTGTAAAAGAAACTTCTCAAATGCAAGTACATATCCCAACAAAACATTAGCAGATGGTGATTATAAAATGTGTGTGAGAGGCTTGGGTGTGCTTAGTCATACTGTTCACCAGAAAAGACAGATTACTATGGGTATGAAAAGACAGATTACTATGGATGTGAAATGTAATGGAAAAGCATTCTATATGTACACTGTAAATAAAAGACAGACTAGGGACAGCATGGGCCCTCTCCAGAAGCTATCAGGAGAACTGGCTACCCTGGATTTGGAGAAGACTGAGGTTCTAAATGACTTCTTTGCCTCAGTCTTCACTGGCAAAGGCTCTGAGCACACAACCCAAGTCTTGGAAGGCAGATGCAGGGACTGTGAGAATGAAGACCTTAGAGCCACTGTAGGAGAGGAACTGGTTTGAGACCATCTTAAGAACCTGAATGTGCGCAAGTGCAGGGGACCTGATGAAATCCATCCGCAGGTCCTGTAGGAGCTGGAGAATGAAGTTGCTAAGCCGCTGGCCATCATATTTGAGAAATCATGGCAGTCAGGTGAAGTTCCCGATGACTGGAAAAGGGATAATACAAATCCCCATTTTCAAGAAGGGGAAAACAGATGACCCAGGGAATTACAGACCAGTCAGTCTCACCTCTGTGCCTGGCAAAACCTTGAGGCAGATTCTTCTGGTAGGCATGCTAAGGCACATGAAAATCAACAAGGTGCTTGGTGACAGCCAGCATGGCTTCACTAAGGGGAAATCCTGCCTGACCAATTTGGTGGCCTTCTATGATGGGGCTACAGAACTGATGGATAGGGGTAGAGAGTTGATGTCATTTACCTGGACTTGTGCAAAGTGTTCGACACTGTCCCACACGACATCCTTGTCTCTAAATTGGAGAGACATCAATTTGATGGATGGACCACTCAGTGGATAAAGAACTGGCTGGATGGCCACATGCAAAGAGTTGTGGTCAATGGCTCAATGTCTGGATGGAGACCAGTAACGAGTGGTGTCCCTCGGGGATCAGTGTTGGGACCGGTCTTGTTCAACATCTTCATCACTGACATGGACAGTGGGATTGAGTGCACCTCAGCAAGTCTGCCAAAGACACCAAGCTGTGTGGTTTGGTTGATACCCTGGAGGGAAGGAATGCCATCCAGAGGGACCTTGACACGCTTGTGAGGTGGGCTGATGCCAACCTTATGAAGTTTAACCATGACAAGTGCAAGGTCCTACACCTGGGTCGGAGCAATCTCAGGCACAGCTGCAGGTTGGGCAAAGAAGAGATTCAGAGCAGCCCTGTGGAGAAGGATTTGGGGGCGTTGGTCAATAAGAAACTTAACATGAGGCATTTTCAGTGTGTGCTCGCAGCCCAGAAAGCCATCCGTATCCTGGGATGCATCAAAAGGAGCATGACCAGCAGGTCAAAGAAGATGATCCTGCCCCTCTACTCTGCTCTTGTGAGACCTCACCTGGAGTACTGTGTGCAGTTCTGGTGTCCTCAACATAAAAAGGACGTGGAACTGTTGGAACAAGTCCAGAGGAGGGCCACGAGGATGATCAGGGGACTGGAGCACCTCCCATATGAAGACAGGCTGAGAAAGTTGTGTCTGTTCAGCCTGGAGAACAGAAAGCTGCATGGAGACCTCATAGCAGCCTTCCAGTATCTGAAGGGGGCCTATAAGGATGCTGGGGAGGGACTCTTCATTAGGGACTATAGTGACAGTACAAGGGCTAATGGGTTCAAACTTTAACAGGGGAAGTTTAGATTGGATATAAGGAAGAAGTTCTTTACTGTGAGGACGGTGAGGCACTGGAATGGGTTGCCCAGGGAAGCTGTGAATACTCCATCCCTGGCGGTGTTCGAGGCCAGGTTGAACAGAGCCTTGGGTGATATGGTTTAGTGTGAGGTGTCCCTGCCCATGACAGGGGGATTGGAACTTGATGATCTTAAGGTCCTTTCCAACCCTAACTATTCTATGATTCTATATGTTGCTACAATGATCCATAATGTTGAAAAGTCAAAATAGGTAACTGAAAATAGATTACAGAATAGAATTTGAGCATAACTGCTGAATACAGCAAGATGGGGGGGGGAAGCTTTGTTCCTGTAATCTTTTTGCGTCTAACAGTTATGACTAAAGATGAGATATAGACCTAGATGGACACTGCTCCAACCCAATACACCTCAGCTCCTCAGTGCTCAGGAGAGGTGGGATTTAAAGGAATGACAGAGTTTCTTAGACAATTTAATCATGCTACTAATTCTGCGATCTTTTTATTACTTAATTATTTAATAGCAGTTCTATTATTAATGGATGTGGTTTATGCACATCTTATCCACTACAGATACAGATTTATAAACCGCTGTAAATTACAGTGCTGTAATTGGACAGTGTTGACTTGAAACTTGAGTAGTTCAGGAATTTTCACAGGCATGATGCCTGAAGACAAATTTTAATTTCATCTCTAAAGCAGATTCCCTCTGCATCTTTAGACTACTCATCTCCATTTTCTCCTCTCTAAACGTGCCTCCAAGGACAGTGCTAGAGGTTTAATTAATGAATGTGAATCATCTCAGCATTGCCTCCTGATTTTCAGATATAACCAATAATAAGCCAAAATTTTACTAAGGCAAAACTATAGTTCCACTTGAGGAAAAGCACAATTTCCACTATGCCAGTCAGAAGTGGGCCTGCAAAATACAAAATCAAAGCTGTGCTACTTTCAATCTCTGCCAACAAGTGCAGTAGTGTGTCTTCAAGTGTGCAGCCACTTATGGTGTTAAGTTTTCATACAGCCTGCAGCCTGACCTATGGCGTCGTGGCTTCTCTGCTAACCATGCTCAAGTTGGCAAGATACACATACAGCAAGATATAGCAGTCAGATGACTGTGATTACCTGCCCTTGCAACTCCCACATGTGGGGCAGGCACCATCACTGGTCATGAGCATGTATACTCCGCTAGGAGTCACCTCTCCTCAGAGGATATGTCTTCCCGTTCCCACCCACTGCCACAGGGCATGTCAACATTCCTCAAGCTACCTGAACTGTTTGCATAATCAGTCCCTAATTGTTTCCACCCAACAGAGGATACCAGAGATGACCGCCTTCAGCTTTTTTGGTTAAGCCTGCTCATTTCAATTGAAACAGGACACAGAACAATTGCAGCTGAGAAAGGGGAAATGAAGGGATAAGAAGAATATCACAAGAGATGCATGGGAAATTCTTGTATGTGACCACCACACCATTAATCAATGCCAAAGGACTTGTTCAAATTACATGGCTGCCAGATGTGTTCCTGCCGTTGCCTTCATGTCATTCACATGACTTCACATTCATGAGACGAACTGCGCACCAGATTTGAACACCTCTATCTCCCTGTTCAAGTACTTTTCTACACTGTAATCCCAGATGTTTTTTTGGCATTAGTATCAAGAAAATAAATTCAGGCACGTGTTATTGAAGAGACTGGGGTATTTTATGTGACACTGAACAGCTTTACATTCGTAGAGGAAGAGGAAAAGAAAGCTACTGGAAGTACCGTAACTGGAAAGTGGCATTATTTTCCATCCGGTGACCTCCTGGCAATTCCAGAAGTATCACAGCAGGCACGTTCCTGTCCCACCTCCCTGTTTAGTTTCTCATGATCATCATCATCACCCTCTTATCTTGTCTGGCCATTAGGATCACTACATCATACACTGCAGACTAAAGACCATCACTGAGTAGTTTCAAACCTGTAACTTCAGAGATGTGAGACAGCTTGTGGGTGAACATCCAATCTTAATGACAAAACAAAGTGATGGAGAAACTGTCATGCCTCTCAGAGGCAAGCTGTTCCTCTAAGCTCCAAGTTTCAGCAAGTAAATGTCAGGAAAAGAACTGCCAAAAAAAAATAAAAGTAATAATAAAAAAAATTAAATGTGAATCAGTCATTTATTACACAAAAAAGAATCAAACTGCTGTTAGTCACATGTTCCTCGAGGTCTGCCTGTTTCTGTTTCCCTACCAAGTATATTGTCAGATCCATTAAAGAAAACGAGGACAAAACCAATGCCTGTGCATGCATATGCCCAGAAACACAAATACAGTTGATGGTAGTCACTCCTCTCAAATCTAACAGCAAGATTCATTTCAACTATCTGTTAATTGCCATCCAGGAAAAGGGATTATATTCAGATTTTATGACTGACAAAAGAAGACATATATGTGTTGTTAATGCAAGACAAAACAGGAGCATCTCATCACAGAATTATCTGAAATCTACCACTTATTTTCATTTGATCAAAACAAGACAGGTGGTCTGCTCATCACCAAAAGCTGGCTGTTCTCAAGAGATGTCAACCACTGTGAAGAGATGCTCAGATGGTTACAATCAACCAAAGATGGAAACTGACTGAATGTTAAACTTTATTACATTTCTATTGGTATTATGTTATGATCAAGACATCACAGGCCCCCAGCTACTGACTGCAAATGGGAGACTTGAATACTCAAAGGATTAAGGCTTTCATCTCACTCTAAATTGCAAAATTTGTTTTCAGTTGGCAATCCTGCCAGATGAAAACAAGCAAATTCATATTTTTAGATATACTGAGTTCAGTACTTTTTCTAAACTGAACTCAGACATCAAATCTTTCTACTATACATACCATTTGTTAGCAAACTCACCCATACTTTCCATCCCTTTACGTTCACTGGCACTGAAGCACAGAGAGAGAATGAACTCCTTTCCCCCCCTCAAGGAGCATTCTCTCCAACCTTCATTAGCCAAACTGAAGCTAGTTACAGAATGACTAAAAGCAGTTAGAAATCTAAAACCAGTATGTTAGTCAACAACTGATTATATTAAAAATGTGATACTCATTTGAGAATACCTTTATAAAAAACCCTAAGAAATCCCATGGCTTTTTGTGAGTCTTTTAAGCTGTAATCAATTTATAGCATAGAAACTGAGTCAGCTGCTATGTAGTTAAGGCTTCCCATGAGAAGTATAGCTTTGCAGTGACTCAACGGGAATTGTTCTCAACCTACATGAGCCTGAAACACTGCAGTCATTAACCAAGTGCAGCTCACTGAGTCTTCCCTTTAAAAATCTGCAAGAAGAAATTTTCACCTTCTCCTCCCACCCAGAAATTCTCCTTATTGCTGTGTTAGAAAATGGAGTCCGCCTTTCTCTGCCACAGCTACTGCCTCCCAAACACAATTTCCACCTTTTAACAATTAAGGGTAATGAAGCACCTCCACTATAAGTGTGACACCTTTATTCTTGTTCCCCTCCCAGTTTGCTGTCAGGATCTGTCCTAGCCTAAAGTAGTCTTGATGCCTCCACAGAAAGACCCCCCCTGCCCTGAAATGCCTGGTCTCTTCTTAACACACTAGAAGAGGCTGGCAGGAGAGACTATACTCTGACCTAACTTTCAGTCCTTCCTTCCTTCACACCCTGCTGTGAATGGTCTCTTTGCCCACAAGTCCAGATCAGAGATGCTGGCAGGAAGAGTTGCTGCTCCTCGCTTCTGCAGAAGTGAGACCTCCTCTGTACAGAAACCCTCCTGTGAAAAGCCTTCCCTTTGCATTTGGAATGGACCTGTGTTTAAAGGCAAATTTTCCTATTCAAATGGGAAATGAGCAGAAAATGCAACACATATGTAACACATAAAAAAAAAAACAAAATCATGTGCCTGTAAATTCCTGTTCCTAGTAAATAATTATTACCTGTAGCAACAGGCAGTGCAGATGCTTCCCCCCTCTCCCTGCCCTTCTTCCTTTTCTTCAGTTACAGCATCAAAAGGAAACTAAGACCTTTTAGAGACATAAATGATGCATTCCTGCTCTAGAATGGCATCAGCATCTGGACACCTTGCAAAAAAGTTCAATACCCACCAATTCTCCCCACCACCCCTGATAGCAAGCATGAATATTCTTGCCTTTCTTCTTATTTACCAACAACACTTAAAGGCAAGAGCGTTCAGAAGTTCATTTCAGTGGGTTTTGAACTGGTTACATTACAGCCAATTGCTTTGATCTGGGGGAGGGAGGAGGAGGGAAGCAGAGAACATCTGAAGTTCACAAAGCCAAAAGCCAAGATGCACAAAACTGAAACATTCCAAAGTTAAAAATAATTATCTTTCAACTGCAAGAGCAGAGCTGTAATTTTGAGCAGTACAGCATGATATCATGGTTTATATGGGGCCAGCTCAATAAATCAGGCTGTGCCTAATTAGAGATCCTACTGCAAATCTACATTCTTTAGACAAACAATTAAAACAGGACAGTCCATAACACAAGCCAGATATGTTTACTAAAATACGTTCTTTTCAAGCTTTTATGCTCACTACTGCTTACAAAGCTTTCACATTTAGTAAATTATAGACCCCTAAGCTTTTATTTTAGGCTGACTTCACTTTCAAGGAATTCTTCAATTAACTTTACATTGCTTTAGGATCTTCATCCAATGAGAAAATAATCTGTCGTTTCTTCCAGTGCCAATGGCTGCCCTCCATGTTTGACTTGCAGGCTTACTGTCTCTTTAGAGCCAGGGTCTGTTTGTCTAAAACCAGCCTATTTGTCACAGCATTTTGACAAGTCCTCTGGAAAAGGAGGACAAACTTTTGTGGTGGGCAAACTGATAGGAACAATGAAGGCTGTTCTCACAATCTCAATAGATGAGTGCCAAATTGAAGGAACACTCGGCAATAAGCCCAGAGCTGAAAGCCCTGACTACCTGAGATACCCTTCTTTCCTACCTACCCCAATTTTTGATTTTGCAATTTCTACTTTTCTCATTTTTCTTTTCCAAAAGATGTGCTTTTCCTCAAATCTCAGTTATGACATGCTCAAACATTTACAGCCTAAAAAACCCAGTGCTATCAAACATTACTATCTGTAGATGGTCCCGATGCCTCTGGAACTATTGAAAATGCCGTGGAGACTTTGACTATCAGTTACCTGGTAGTTAATGTTAAATCAAGAGCTGAAGAGTTTAATTAAAAGCATGAGCTGAACAGAATGGACAGGATTCATTCCTAAACTGCATATTTTTTCCTCCTAAACCTTCAGAGATTTGTATGTTTTTTTTAATCTCAGATTAAATAGAGGGGGAGAGTGGGCAGCTTTTACTCCTTTTCCCTTTTGACATTTGACTTGGTAAATGGACCAAAATATGAAGGATGAGAAAAACTGTAAAGAACATGACTGAGGAGCAAAATGTTTGACACTGTTAACAGAAAAGGACCACACAAAAAAAGAAAGGTATTTCTGTTAGCGCAGTATTATGTTGTTCAAATTATTTTCTTCTGTGGAAAACTAACCAAGCACAAACATGGAGAAAATATCACCCACCTCTTAATAAACAGTTTTTAGATAAAATAATGCAGCAAGCTTTAAAGGAATCAAAACACATTAAATATTATATGTTCATAAAGACATGGCAAATGCACCTCCCTCAACCACAGCCACCATGATCAGCATAACCTTAAACAGAAATGCACCCTTCAGACCTCTATTTGAATTCTTCCTTACGATAAAAATGCATCAAAATTATTGCTTAATATTTTTTAATTTATTTTTTTTTTTAAGACTTTGTGGACAGAAATATTATGACTGACCTCACTTAAGTGCAAGCGTTTGGAGTCATAGCCATTCCAATCCCCTTACATTCTCAGTGTGCAGCAACAGATTTCTCAGGAAAAAAAAACATTAGTATTCCGACATAGTTTGGACAGCAACAGTAAAAATTAAGAAAGCAGACTTCACAAAGAAGTATCTATTTTTGCAATGCGGGCTTTCGCACAATACATACAGAATAAAATATTTCAGTTCTCTTGTGTAAAC
This sequence comes from Pezoporus wallicus, assembly GCF_028554395.1. Taxonomy (NCBI): domain Eukaryota; kingdom Metazoa; phylum Chordata; class Aves; order Psittaciformes; family Psittacidae; genus Pezoporus; species Pezoporus wallicus. Next base: position 3,440,515 of record NW_026638903.1, read on the forward strand.
TTGTAGATTGTTTGCTATTGATCTTTTGAGTCATATTTTGGCACTAAACTGGTAGAAAATATAAGTACTACAAACCAAGTGATATAATCTACATGTATATTTAACTCATTTTGCTTTTATCTTTCCAAGAGGAAAACTCAGGAAAGATACAAAAATCAAAGATAGGTGAAAAAAAGACCAAAACCAGAATATAGTAAAATTTATATTTTTAAATAAATAATTTGCACTCCAATTTTTTTTTTCTCATATTATGAGTTTTGTGATAATGAAAACCTTCAGAAGAGATAAATTCTTTGCTCTTTAAAGTTACAGGACAGAACTCAGATTAAAGCACTGTTTCTACCTGTACTCAAGATATAGGACTATAAAGCACTTTCTTAAATAAATGACATAGTGACTCTATAAAACCAAGGCAAAAAACGATCTTTAGGAATCTACATTTTTTTTTCAGAGTGCATTATTCTTTCCTCCCTGCCCCAAAACTGCTGTGTATTCACGAAAATAAAGAAGAAAACTGCATTATAGCGAACCAATCCATATGGCCCAGGCTGTAATGCTGTGTGTGCAGTGCATGTACACACTACATGCTGATGACACATTCCCCGTCTACTACTGTTGTGGCACAGAGCAGTTGCCAGAGTGTCCAGGTTTCTGGTCCTTTGTGGAGCACACAATACTGCATGGCAGTTTGGATAGAAGCTAGGAAAAAAACATACGGAGGAGGGTAGCTGACAGAGGGCAACTAATGCAATGCTTCTCACTGGCAAGTAAAGCTTTGCTCAACCTCAAAATCTCAGTTGGGACATGTCTTTAACCAGATAACGAAATTGCCAGGCAAGGACAACAGTGCATGAGAGAAAGAATGCATGAGTGAGACCATGCGCATGAGGTGGAACATATGTGCTTCCTCCTTTCCTTCTCCCAGGTTTCTCCCACCAGCTGAGAGCCACTACCCAAGGGCTCAAACCTCTTCATGTCTGGTTACCTAAAAATAAGAACATGGTGTAGGCCAGTATTTAGAGAACAACTGGAGGAATCTTACACCCATTAAACCCTAGGTCAGTGTTTTCTTACCTCTCTGAAGCAGGGACTCACAGATGACAGCTTTTTCGTTTCTTTTCCTCACTCCTCACCTACCCTCCCCTCCTGTCACACTGCTTTCCACCTCTTCCTCTCTGCCACCTGGGAATCAGCTGTGGGGGAGCTGTCAAGGTGACAAACACCATGCACCAACTTCTGTGAAACTATGAGCTTTGTCTCTTGGAATAAAGCATCTCAAACTCCAGAGTTCATTTAAGAACACGACTAACTGCCTTTCAGATGGAATAGCAAGGAAAAAGCATATTTAAGACTTCAGAAAATTAAAAATCACACAAATTGCGCTGACTTCATTTGAGGCTGAAACCCACATAAAATCTGTTTAATAATAAGCGAGAGAATGTTTGCCTTATATTACACAAAGGATCAGACTAGATGGCTACAGAGGGTCCTTCTGACTAAGTTGTGACGATACAGATGCCAGGGAATTTTAAAGATCAGGATTATTTCCAGTATGAATTACACTATTTGTTGGTTTAGTTTTGGTCTTCTAAAACCTGACAAAACCCAAAGGAATATTGTGCACACAGCAGCCCAGAGCCTGCCTTTAGATACTGTCCAAATGACATACTTCTTTGATCAAGTAGATAGCAATAACTGTTTCCATTAATTCTCTGTTAAGAATCACAGGATTCAAACTGTTGATTTCCAGGATTACCTCATACCCAGGCCTCTCACTGATTAACTAAAACTGTATATATATAAGAAAATGAACAAGAAAGCAGAACTGCAAAACTATGAACCAAGAGTGTCCCTGATAAAAGAAACGGACTGCTGTTCTCAGCTCCTTTCCATAGGTTGATTGTGAATTGTAACCAGACAAGATCGCCTTTTTCAAGCTTCCAGCAACTGGCAAACATGCATTCTCTACAGGAAGTTGTATTTATAGTTGCATTACTCTTCACAATACACCAATTCTCTCATAATCAGAAGTTGTCTCTAGGCCTGCTAAATGAAAGATCTTTTTCCTTGGGATTGCAGCCTTTAACAGGAAGCTTCCAAATCTACAGTGAGTAAGGGCTGTGGAGGGAAAAATATAGGACAATACAGCTCCCACGCCATTATTAGATAGTAAAGACATATCAGATTTTGTGTTTTTGGTTTTTTTTAAGGAAACCAAACAACTCTGGAATCATGGCATTGCAATTTGCGTTAAATAATCTGTTAAATCATCATTTAACTTGCAATATGTGTTTAACTTGAATATCTTTTGCTACCCAGCTTTAAATTCTTCTTGGGTATGGATATCAGTATATACTTGGACAGGGCCTTTAAACATGCAGATATTCCACAGGAAATCTGCTGCAGTGCACTCTGCTTCATTGAAGGAAAATCTATTTCAAACTTCTGCAAGCAACTGACAGTTAATAACTTGCTTGTTAACTTGTTCACCTTACATATAGAAAATTATTAAGAAAGAAACCCCAAACACCTACTGGAAATCTTCAAATTGTCTTCCAACAACAATATCAGAGTATTTAAAAGGGCACAGCACTAGCCTGAGCTGAGGTTTTTCCCCCTCCTCCCCTAAACATAGAGACAAAGAACACCATTTATTAAGTAAAAAGAAATTAATACTTTACCAAAGGAAAAACTCTTCAAAAGCAAAAAAGCACTTCAAAAGTTGTTCTTACCTAAAACTGAAAGAAGAGAGAGATGGAAAAGTGCGTAAGACTAAGAATCATCCCTTGGAGCACTGCACCTTCAAAACACAATTCCCAAACAGTATTTTACAGATATCGTGACAGCTGTGGAACAAATCTAAAGAAAACAAGATACACCACAACAGGAAATTGCAATTTCTTTGAAAAAATAATTAACCTTCAGAAGGAAACCACTACTAGTATAAACAAACAAGTAATAAAGGAAACTGTTTTACCACAGGGAAACCTGTCCTAAAGCAGTGGCACAAGGGAATATAAAAAGTGTTTGCCAGAAGTGATGGGTCTCTGAAGAAAATGGGAACAATTCTGTAACAAGGATCATGCACACACAAACTTCAAATAAGTCATCTTCAAGTTTTCAAAGAGGAGGCTGGAGCACAGAAATCCAGTAACTTTAAATAGAGGGCTCAAATTTACATTGAATGTAATCACATACTGCTGGCACTTATACATGACCAGGAGGAGTTTGAAGGATATCTACCAGGCTAAATTGCTTTTATAATCATAGCTTTCGATGACCAATCCTTGTAATTTATAATAACTACAGTTATATAAGCATCTTGGTGATTATTCCATTATATTAAGTGGGAATCTGAAATGCAAAAAGATGAAAAATCTCAAAGTTAAACCTTATTCATCAGAAGATGACAATTTAATATTTTTTCCCCAAAAGACACACAAACTGAAAACAGGTCTAATTTTTAGAACTTAAAATCATTACTTTTTACATGAAAACCTCATTCTCTAATCTATGAATTTTTGCTCCCTTTTACTGCTTACAATTCCTAAAATAGTTGCCAGTGAGCAGTAGTCCTTTTGTATTTACTGATATTCCAGTGGGAGAAAAGAAGTTCACAGGGGTGTAAGAAAGCTGTAACTAAAATAAATACTAAAAATAGAAACATTTTTTATTTCAGATGTTAGGTCAACTATCTGCAAATAACAGCATTTCAGACTGTCCTTATTTGTTCTTGTTTGTTACACTGGTGCCCTTTGTGGTTTCTAGTATTTTGGCAACTGGAACATACACAATAAAGCTAGCAACACAACAAAAGTTTAGCAAAGGCAACAATAATTTGATTTAAAAAAGAACACAGAACATAGAACAGAGCAGGCAGTTCTACTAATAGTGGAACCAGCTTGATCTGGCTTCCTATGACTGTCTCTTACGGGGATTTGAAAAACCTTCAGTAGGTCAACAACCTCATATTAAAATTTCCCTCTTCTACCTGTACTTTTAGTCATTCAATTTATTTTTTCTTTTTTTTTGAAGCAGCATTTAACTAAGGAAAAGAACTTTCCTGCTCTCTGAACCAGTTTCTTAACACTACAGCAGCATTAAGTTTTGTGACTTCTTGTTTTCTGATCCTCTTGTAGAGGATCAGTACAAGAGAAAAGCCTTTATACAATGCTAAAATAGATCCATGGTTAGCAAATTCCAATCCTTACCTATAAGGAGATTTTAGTAAAGTCAGAAATGCTAACTATCGCTATGGAGATCTGAAACACAAATACATCACCTGTGCCTCACCATCCTCACAAGTGAGGTTTTTTTTCCTATCTCTCCTAAAGGGATTTGGGAAATGGAAATTTTCAAAGATAGACAAATGGCAGAAAATAACATGTATGAATTAAGAATGTCACAGTGTTGCACTCAGGAAATTTAAGAGATTATCTCTGGAAACACCCTCTCAAATGGAAAAATGGTGGCAGCAGCAATCGTTGGAGATGAGGGAAAGTCAGGCCTATCTAAAACCAAGACATCCTTCCAGTTCCTGGGAGGAAGAGCAAGAATGAACTGCCGATGGTTTAATTGTGCACTTTTCTCATGCTGTTAAAACAAAGAGCATAGAGCATCCAGAAACCCTCTGCATTACCTTGTAGCTATCCCTGCAGTGTGAGCTCACCAAGGGCTCCCATGTATAGCTAAGCTGCAAGCCAGAAACCTCAACAGTCAACAACAATCAAGCAAAGGGCTGTTTCAAGATACAGGCAGACCACTAACCAACCAAGAACAAAGGCTCTGCTTCTGCAAAAGTCCTGACAAAGGCAGAGTCTCACAAGAACTGCAAGAAATCCCAAGGCAGAGACAGTGTCTGAGCCCTTCTCAAAAGCCAGAGGGAGCCAAAAGAAAGGCTCCTGGTGCAGAGCTCTGCTCTGCTGTTTCACTGCATTGCAAACATGAACCTTCTTTTTTTGACACGTGATGCCCTCATGGCACAACCATTGAGCATCATGCACATCCCCAAGATCATAATTTTCTTCAATTCCATTTGTTCCGTTCCTTTTTTTTTAATCCCTGAGATTCCCCATATTCTTCTGGTATCTTCCAATAAGAGTTTGTTAAAGTTATTCATGGATATGAAGAACATGCAAAATCTGAAAGCAGATTTGAGAAAACATTTCTGTGCGCTCTCCCTGGAAGATAAAGTGCCAACACCTGATCTAAAACTTTCTGTAGTCTTCCTATGGTACTGGTGTGGCCAATACACCCAGGTGTATTTATACCAGAAAAGGCTACAGGAAGAAAGGCATACACAGCAAATATAAAATACTAAATCTTCACAGAGGTTTTTCTGAATATGTAGGACTCTGCTGTTGGCCTTTTGTATCCCCCTGGGCATGGTGATCTTCAGCCAAATAGAAGATAAAAACTACTGAAATACGAAGATGACCACACAAAGCATTGGAGAAAGCTATCTTGCTGCACACGGAAACAAAAAGTGGCCTGCAGTGTTATCAGACAAGCTGCCTGAAGCTTTACAACACACCACAAATGCCAACCAGAAAAAAAACACATCCAAAAGTCACATTAATCCTTAGGTAAATTTAGATTTAAGTAGCTCAGTAATAATAAAACTAAGAATGACAGTTCTGGCCATTTAAACCACTTAGCTATTTTGGCTTGGTACACTTGTTATTGATACAGAGGGTTGACCATTGTACAAGGGGGTTGTACAGGGGGGTTGTACAAGGGGGTTAGAGGAATTTGTTTAAACAAAAGGACTATCTGTTGTAAATGCCTGCTAAGCAGAACAGAGACCTCCGGTCCTGTTAATAAGCAGACGCCTGAATCTAGTGATAAAGGGGAGAAGCAGAGGATTTACGGCTGGGACACTGATCAAACTCTACTGATAAAGGGGAGAAGTAGAGGATTTATGGCTGGGACACTGACCAAACTCTAAGGCCGCACGTAAAGACTAAAAAAGGTGAAAAGTGCAAGAAGAGGAAGACTCATTTACTTCATCTTGAAGACCCCTACCCAGAGGAGGAAGACTCATTTACTTCATCTTGAGACCCCTGCCCATGACCAGAGGGGGCACTGCGCAGGCGCAGAGGACCTTCTGGCTCATTATAATACGAAGCGGGCATAGGACATGAATATGTATAGGCGTATTGTGAAACCTTATGAATATATATAACTTTAGAGAATAAATGTAGAGGGAAACAACACTGAGGCACGCATGACTTTGAGGAATTATCCCCGTGCGTCTCAGCGCTGAATAAAAAGCATACCTACTTTACAACTTTAACGAGTTGTGGAGTCAATCCGCGCATCATTATCAGGCCACCTGAGCCAGGACACTACTGCTAACATCTGCTTCCTGCCTCTCAGGCCCTTCCTCCATCAGAGCTTTCCCTGGACTCGGAATTTGACTGAGCCAAGGAGACGGATGGTGCTCGCCCTCTCTCTGCAGACTTTTTGCTGCTTTGAGCAGCAAGAGGGAACTAGAACTTGACATGAACTGGAGGATGGGTGATGTCCTGCCTCATAAATCTGCAGAACTGAAGGTACAGATTTTACAGAAGTTGTTTAAAGACAGTTTCTTGTTTCAATTCTACTTCACTCAGTAACTTTAAATTTTGAGAAAGAAACTTTCAAGCTTTGTTCAATTAATTTTCTAGTTGAAAGCACAGAAAAAGTGCGGTCTAGGAAAAAAAAAAAAAAAAAAAATCAGTTCTACAGCCAAGGTGCTGGCTATTTAGCTGGGAGAAAACAAAAGCCAGAAATACTATTTCAGTGCTCAAGCTGAAAGACAGGTTCTAGTTGTACAGCTTACATAAAGGCAAGTGACAAACAATACACTTGATTTTTGGTTAAACACTGACTTGCTGAATAAAATCTATGTTACTCTTTTAAAACAGTTCCTTTAAAAGCAGCAAAACAAAATAACAGACAGTATTAATCTGGACATGAACTTCTGCTATCCTTATTGAGACATGTTATAATTATAACTGACTCCATTAGCATACTGAAAATGTGCTGCATGTTGCATTAGAGAACTTTACATATATCTATTAATTTATTATATGCTGACTTATCTGGTGCACCTTTTGAGACTAGCAAACTAATAACAGAATTACTTGCTTTTTCTTTAAGATATATTTGCAAAACGTAATCAAAAAGTGCATATAAAATTTTATCTCAGGCATCAGTATGGCCTTTATTAGAATTGGTCAAGATGTATGCCTTACAGAAATAAGTTGGGACTTTTTTCCTGCCTAATTAGTCATTGACCATTCTTTTCTCTTAAGGGAATGTTTCTTCCAAGAAATGTCACTTAGATAAGAATCAAGGTTGTTTACATTCTACACAAATGTTATGCTCTCAAGCTTTCATTTCTGAAAACGTCAAAAAGTAAGGGGGATGATGCTGTGCTTGTAAAAACATTCTTTATTAACAGAACGAGTCTCATGGCATTTCAGGTTTCCCACAAGATGTTTTTCTGTCTATCATTTTAGAACTTTTTCCCAAACATCATACTCCTGATATAGGCTTTGGCAGGTTGCAAGATATGAGCTGGCTAGAAAATGATAGCTTGTTTTCAGTATAACCTTTGACTGTTAAACATTAAGTACTTTTTGCACAAGGTAATTCAGACCAAGGTGCACACACACAGAAAAGATGACAGTTTAAGTTGTGGAAAGCTGAAGTCCTGAAGGATGTCAATGACAATTTTATGAAGAAAACAAATCTTGAAACATAAATCAGCTTTTCTTGCAAATTCTATATTGTCTTCATTCTAGTCTCCTAAGAGAGATTTAATAGCATTTAACAGCACACTTTCTTGAAAGTTTAGTGGAACATCAATACAGACATTCTACAAAGAACCTCTAGTTAAAGGACACACACAGACAAATAGCTGAACAAATACTGATCTTCAGGTACATAAAAGGTCAAATTAGCCAGCCCACAATAACAAAATGACCAAGACTTCAAAGCATATCAGAGAACACGTTCACATGTTTTCTTGATCAATAAGATCAATTTCCCATCTATTCCATTAAAGAATCAAGAGGTGGACAAAATCTGAACAGTTGTATTTGCAGCCCAAGGAAGTTTCAAAAGCTGGATACAGAATCACAAACTTGCCAGTTCTATTTTGTAAGCTTATATCTGTGCAAATACCCAAGAAGAAACAGGAGGCTTTGCTGACAGACAGCAACTGAATCATGGTCCTGTTGCAAATCTTACTAATGTCATAACACTAACATTGCTAAACCCATGAATGTGAAAAAGACTTTAGTTGATAAAAATCGGAATTCACGTAAGGACAGGGAAGTTTCTAAAGCTGCCTAGACCACAGATATCTAATGGCACTTTTCATTTAGCAATATAGTCAGGTATCTGTTAAAGGCATATTTAATGTTTCATAAAGTTTAAAACAAAAGTGCTTCTAATCAGATCTGGCAGGAAAGGGAGAAATGCATACACAGAATGAGGTAAGTGCAATCTTGCCCAGCTGAAGAACAGGGAATGGCAGGGCTTCAGGCCATGACTCACACAGACACTAAACAGTAGAGAGCTACAGATAATTCTCAGGTAAACCTTGCATGAGCCACTACATCATCCTTCTCTATCCTTCCTGCATTAATCATGTCATTAGTAACCTGACGCAGCCCAAGAAGAATGTCGGATTTACAGGAAGCAGAGCAATGCTAGCAGAACAAACACTTTGGCAGGTCAAAAAAGGAAAGACCAACCTAAATTTCATTTTAGATTGAACCACACCCTAGAAGAACAAGAAAACTGGGAAAAAGAAAAAAACAAAACCAAAAAAAGGTATCTTCCCACTATGAGAAGTTTATTTAAAGTTCCTGATGAACCAGTTACTGAGAGCACAAATGTAAAGGATACACAAGAGCACACAATAAAGAACCAGCTCAAACATGTACCTAAGTAAAGACAAAAAAAAACAAACCCAAGCTTTCTTTTGAAGTTTTCATCATAGTTACGTAATTTCCACATTAGTCTAGATGTTTTTAAACAACTTCTATAGCATATAGTCATGAATCAATTGTACAGTGAATACAAAGTGTACTGTTAGGAAAGACTCTGTCCTAGCCAGGTGTCTCGGTTACTCCACTAACGTAAGAACGACAAGGGGAAATACTCAGCCAAAATAAAAATGAAAAATTTCAGAATTGCCTTTAAAAATTATTACTCTGGATTGATAGCACTCTGTAATAAATGTCACCATAATTTAAAATACTGTATATGGCTAATTCACCTTAAACATCTCCAAGAAGTAATGGTCATTTGACAGGATGGCAGATCACTTCTATTCACTCTGAAACAAGTAAAAACCCCTGCAGATTACTCTAAAAGCAGAATGAAATTATCCTTAAGTGTCTTGATGCAAAGAAAGGTCTCAACCAAAACATGCAAGGGATACAGGGAGCAGCAGTAGCTGCATTAAAAGAAAGTCCACCGAGCCACTTCACAATAGCAATTCTCAGAAGAGCATCCACAGCAAACATGTGCTGAAGCCTCTCTAAGCATATGAAGTCTCTCTAAGCGTATGAAGTCTCTCTAAGCGTATGGAAAGCATATGGTACTGCTTATGGGTTTTTTTCAGGTTCTCATTACTTCATCTAAGTCTTCCTAAGTAGGGTTCCTATTATGTTTCCTTCCCATAGAACACTCCCTTTTCCCTCACTCTCCTCCCATTTTATCTTAGCATCAATCCTGTGAACTGACAAATTGATTTCTTAACTTCATGACTTTAACCCACAGGGTTGCAAGCCTACCTTCCATCATAAAGCAAAGCTCTAGAAACTGAAAAGCAAAGTCAGAAAAAAATATTTTCTCTCTTCCTTTTCTCTTTCATCTTTGACCCACTACAATGGCTGTTCATGAGCTACTGACACCTAAATGTGTCACCCAAGTTAAAAATTTGTTTTAATTAATTGTAATTGCTTTGTTCTTACTGATTATTCACAGCATTCTTTTCTCAACATTAAAAGTAACATATTACCAATTTTACAGCTAAAAGTTAAGACAATATATCAAAATATTAGCGTAATGCAAAATAAAAAAGAAAATATTCATCTTCTCACATTGATTTGGAAAGTTTCTTGGTTGTGCCATGACAGTAGCCCTAAGTCCCTTATAAGAATTTAAACCAAGGTGGTTTGAAGGTTTTCTCAACTTATGTCCCTTTCCTGTTTACTTTTCTAAAGCCAAGATTGACTTGAGAGAAACAAAAAAAAAATGTTTTGCCCATGGCTGTTCAATGTCACATGCAGAAAACCACTAGTAATCCCAAATTTGAAATAGGCAGTAATCTGCTATACAACTATTACCTTTCTCATCAGTTTTCTGAAGGTCAGCTAAAGACTATGTGGGCAATAGTGGAAAATCTCTCAGAAGAGTCCCTATGTATATAAACAGCATTTGCCAGATTGTTGGTTGGCAGTAAGTTGGCAAGATTGATCTGTTTGTGCTTCATTCAGGAAAGGTGTTAAGGACAGTTTCACAACTTTGGTTTACTTTGGGAGGAATGGGGGTGTCTGGTATGCTCTTTTTTAAGACCTTCTGAAACCAAAGGAAAGATTTAGAGAGAATGCCACTAACTTAATACATATTCTGCAGTGTATACGAGCACCCTGGGGAAAATCTTCACTCTGATAGATTCCATCTTCTCCTGCCTCGAGGAGTATAAACCGGGTTCACAGTTTACATTTAACCTAATGGTGGGTTTCAGAACAAACACATTTCAGACATATCTAGCAAATACTCCTCACACAGCATTCCAAGTTTCTCCTGAAAAAAAGGCCTTCCTTCCTGAGAAAGACTTCAATGATATCTTCTAAACCTGCCAGTAGCTTGCATTACATAGCACACCTAAGAATTTTAAACTGACCTTTGTCCCCTCCAAGAAAGCCATCAGTCTGTTCCAAACGACCCCCACACACTCAGCAGAAAGCCAAAGCTCCCCGAAACTTTCAAATATGTAATCTATCTGTCCCAAGGGATGAGACTGTGTCTGCCTCTTCACGCACACAAAAGGGTGAAAGAGCTTTCTACAGTCTTAAATATCTCACAGCACACATCTGGTCCTTAGAAGCCTTTTCTTACTCCTTGCTCTGTGCCACTGCTTCCTTCCATGTCCATGTCTAAAAAGGGTCTCAGAAATTTACTGACAACTTGGAAGTAACATGCACATGCACTTTGCCAGCATAAGCTACAGAAAGGTGAGGAGGAGAAATACACACAACCCACTTACGCTGCACACCTATTATAGCGAGGCTACTAGGATGGAAGCACGCAGTATGAATACCTTCCCCAGGAATCTGCACTTCCCCTAAGGGACCATGCAGCAGTTTGCACGGGTGTTATACGCCCCATGCAAACACCGTTTTCTGGTGGTGGGAACTGAATTTGCTATCTCCTGCCAACTTAAATCTATCAGGAAAAGCAAAAACAGAGAAACAAAACAGACAACAGCTATAGAGGTTCCAGAGGAATGTAATGACTATAACAAAAGGCAATAGCAGTAATGTGACAAGGGTTTATTAATGGGTCAAAAACCAGGCTGAAATGACTAAGATACAGAATCAAACCCTAGCTGGATCGCCTGCCTCCTTCAGAGATTGCAGGCCTTTGCGCAATTTGTATTCAGCTTCCCCAGGGACCATTAAAAAGAAGTCTCTATCTGGTCTTTCACCTCTCAATCAGAAGGGTGTTCTACCAAAGCAGAGCAGCATTACTACCATAGAATCGTAGAATGGTTGCTCAGGTTGCAAACACAGACCAGACTGGTCACAGCCTCATGCAGTCTTGCCCTGAACACTGATAGGGATGGAGCATTCACCACTGCCTTGGGCAACCTGTTCCAGTGTATCACCACCCTCACAGTAAAGAATTTCTTTCTTATATCTAACTTAAATCTCTCCTGGTTAAGTTTCAACCCATTATCCCTTGTCCCATCCCTTTTAGCAGAGCAGAAACAGCAGAAGGATCAAGCTGTACCCTCTTAATGAAGGTCAGCAAGTTGGAGTAGAGCACAAACACCATCTACCAACTAGTGCAAACTACCACTGATGCAGTGCAAATGGTTTCCTTAAAGTGACTGTAAACCTATGGTAAGAAAACAGTAGTCAACAGAAGTCTGTACAACTACTACTAAAAGAGCACATAAACAGACTATAAGTATGGAGAGGTGGAGAGAGGCGACAACACTGGAGTGACTTAGGTATTTTATCCCATTCTTTCAAGCGAAGGCGTGTCTACTCACATCTTAAATACCGCCTTGTTTCTTCAGAATACTACCAACCTTTGCCACTATTAGGAAGTACGACTTTCATGCATTGATAACACTTCAATATTTCAGCATATGTAGGTATCATTCCAAGTACACAAGAGATAGCAGTGTGTTGCGGTTCTGATCATATCTACATTCACATGTAGCTACTCATAAAATTGACACCTTCCACCCATGCATGCCAGGCCTTTTCTCAATTATTCAACTTAAATAGCTCAGTAACACAAAACATTAATTCGACAAAAATCTCAATTTCTTAGTTACAATGATTTAAAACAAACAAACAAACAAAAAACAAACAAAACTCAAACAGTAAGTCCTACTCTTTCCACTAACAAACCCACGGGTTTTCAAACAGAACTTTCTAAGCAGTAAGACATTGTCTTCCTTGATATTCCATGTGTATCATGGAACGGCCTTTGAAGGGGACAGTCAAAACAGTAAGATTTCACTTTGTTTCAGATTTATCAAACCAGGTGCCAAATTCTTCTCCGTATTTGATGGGGAGGTAAATGTGTATGAGAGTGCTTCAGCTGGGTACCTAAAGAAGTGAAAAGACCAGAACGCACTGAGATCAAGAAGGGACAATCAGAACTGGCAAGAATTATGAACTGAACAGAAACCTACCACATTTCGGACAGGAGTGGGACATGGAACAGACCTCGCTAGAGTTGCCAGAAAAGTAACAGTAAGCCAAAAATTAAACTTGCTGCAAACCGTTACGCAAAGAGTGACTCAAAATAGTAAAGAGCTGTTTGGTTCTCAAATAAATACTATGACAATGTGTCAAGACACATTATGTTATCTTAGTATGACTTAAATATTTCTGAAAGCTATGTAAAAAAATGTTTCCTTTCTTCCTGTTTGGAAGCCTTAATTTTATCAAGAAAACTCAAAGATGCTGCCATCATTTCCTTGGGGATTTAGTATACTGGACAAGTCACTGGTCTTAACAAGTGTACCAATTCACATCTAGTATTGTTTTAATAGCCCATGCCCTGACTAAAGACAAAAAAGGACCATAAAGCATTTAATTGTGCTTTAATAAAAGCCAGTAAAATATTCTTTCCTTTTTTTAATGCAAAACCACAGAATTTCCTTATATACATCTTATTATTAGTCAAAACTAACTCGGTACACTTGAAGAAAAAAAGAAAGTAACACACTTCATTGTTACAAGTTAATTGTGATACATTACCTTGAAAAATCAAGGAGACTAACTGATGGATCAACATTTTTTCCCCATATCTTACAATGTTAGCTGATTTTGTACAGTGAATATTTACACAGCCCTTCACAGAAACTTTTCTAATACAGTAAAATTGTTTTAACCAGCAATTAGTAAAACAGGGTACTGGTGCTCTCTCCTGTGACTTCACCAGGAACTGTACAGTAATTGCAGAAAGTTTTGCAAAAGGTTAGCCCCTTTCGACTTTAAAGACTAAATTCCACACTTCACTATCAAAAACATAGAAGCTTACATCAGAAAGACACTACAGACCTAAAATCTTGCACCTGTAATGTTAAAAAGTGAAAAACCATAAAATGTAAGTGAAAACACAGGGCATTTGTAGATTTAGAAAATTAAAATGCTTCTTTTGTTCAGAGGTATTATTACAACCATTATGGAATTTGTTACTATAATAGCTGATAGAAAAGTGATCAAATGGCACATCACCTGAAAAAAGTATGATGAATATTATCATGGAAGTACTCGACATGACTTGACATTGACATGGGAGAGGAGAAAATCCATCTCATCCAAAAAAAAAGTGTGAAAATCAACATAGCCTAGTAAAAGTTTAGTAATCTAAGAGTTCAAGAAAGAGTTATCTAGAACACATGAGCTAACCCAGACTAACTGGTTCCTTCTCCCTCTGTCATTATCCATCAGTAATAGGTGGTTTAATACTAGAAATGCATTATGTGGTTTTCACTCTTGGCAATAACTTCAAGAAACAGCAGGCAAATATAAAATGTAATTGTTTGAAACAACAGTGTGTGTATATTAAATGAGTTGCTACCAGCAAATAACAAAAAAATACATTCCTGTGTCCAAGTAATCCCATTTTTCTTTCCTTTCTCTCCTTTTACATCCTTGGATCATCTTCTGAAAACAGATCATGCTTGTTTCACTCCTCAGCACATGGTAGGGCTGAGTTCCGTTCCACTCAGGTTTTCCTCCCAGTAGCCTGCCTTTATCTGCTCTTGCACCTTATCTGAGCAAACTGGTCACATCTCCATGATAAAGACAGACTATTGCTACTAGACCATTCAATATCAATACTATGGCATTCTTTCCCCTCCAGCAGCTGCCTGGCTGTGGGCTACACTTTTCGAAGGGTCCTTCAAGATCAGTGTCATAGCTTTATGAACCAGTGAATTCCCAAAGATTAAATTCTCCATGTAAATTCTAGCAGCTAGAATTTGCTCACTCCCTACCAACACACACAACTATTTCTGAAACTACAGGAGAGTACAAAAAAAAAACCCAAAAACAGAAAAAAGAAAACTTTGAATGAAACAAAATCAAGATATTGAATAGCAGTACTTTTTATTCTTACAGGAATCTGCTAGACTTCATAACCATTAATCAGAAGAGCATATTATTCACATGCAACTTTTTAAATGGTAGAAATGTTACTGGATCTAGTCTAATCCGTAACAAATTATTTTATACAAATGTATCAATGTACTCTGGTATACAATTTTATTAAGTTAATGCTGAAATAAAGACCTCTGAAGTCAAAAGAAATCTTTCAAGCAGTAGTCACTTATGCTTGTAAAAAAAAAAAAAAATCATCACCTTCTTCTGAATTTTACTGCAGGCTCATACTACAAGAGAGGCAATTCTAGACACAACTAAGAAGAAATTTTGGGAGAACGTCCCTAATACCAGCAGAAGAGCTCTGAACTGGTAGGAATCATTTTTATATGCATGTTTTTAAGAGGGTATTACTGAAAAATACATAAAAAACATATAAGCTCATTTCTCATGCATGAATTTCTCTATAGGATGAAAATAACAGGAACCTGCTTAGGTCAGTATAGGGCAATTTCTGCAGCTAACTTGGTAGACTCACTAGTAGAAAATATTAAATCTTTTAAAAAACCAAGCCATTCTTACTTTCTTGGCCAAACTCTGGAAGACTTTCTCATACTTTCTACATGTAGTTGCCATTGCTCCATTTACCCAGTTCTTTTAAATTCTAAGTCATAGAAGTGGGTGGAGAGAGGAACTGATTTTGTTCTGCATACTAAGGAACTCTTTTAGTTGATAAAATTTATCAAAAGCTTTTTATATCTCAAATAAGTCTTTTCATGTAAAGTAAATGTGAAAACGTATTTGTATTTCTCCTGTACGTTTTCTAGTCAAAGCTCCCCCTTAGAAATAGTAAACTATTGAAAAAATACGTGAATCCTCCAGATTCACTTTAAAAAGTACGTTCATATACAGAGATGTCATATTAAGCACATACAGTAGTTAACTCATCTGCTTTTGCCATCTGCACACTAGAACAACAAGCAATGGGGTTTTTTTTTTGACCAAAATAATGTTTCTGTAAATACGTTCTGGAATTTCACTGTTCCATTTAAATTAATATAGAACTTACAGTAAGTGGCCCTAACAGAGAGAACATTTCTGATGTCTCTGCCTGAAACACATGCCTTCCCACAACACTTCCTGTCTTGCACCCGTTTTTGGATATTATCACTTGTCTGACAAGAATGAGGTCAGCTAGGATTGTAAAGATACTTCACAGCAGCTGTCCAGCATTTCTTTGCAAGTACATCAGCTTTTAACTCCTTAACTGCCCCACCAAAACAGACACTGTAGTCTTGCAGGTACACGAAAGAATAAAGACTTTTCAGAGTGCACAGGGCGCTGGCCACTGAGCTATCTAGAAGTGCTTAACTGGGGGACATAAATGACTAAACTTTTCATGTGAGCAAAAAAAAAGCTCATGAATGAGCCATGTGATGTGAAATTAAGAAGCATTACCACTTTTGCAGCAGCCAGGACCAAAATGAGATGGGGAGGTAAGACAACACCATTTATGCAGAAGAAAGAGAAACACTGTGTTTGAAGAACAGCCGAGAAAGACAGCCAAATTTCAAATACTAAGGTTTATCAGCACTTTCCCAAACACACTTGGCTAAGTCTCAGCAAGTAAAACTTTATTGGTCCAGTTGCTTTCAGGACCAATAAAGCTGAACTAAACCTGTATAAGCAGCAAAGAATACTCTGAATTTACACAAAACTTATAATGTGACACAATAAACCCATCCCCAAAACTCTCACAAAACTTCCCGATGTTTTAAAACTCTCCATCTTAGGTCGCACAGGCTGTCAGAAATGTCTTTTATTCATTTATGAAGATGCATTCACAGAATCACTAGCATAAACTGTGTATGAATGAATCTTTCAGTAGCAAAAAATTTGATCTGTGTCAATTATGCCCGTATTTCCATGAAATGCGCCAGAATGTGCACCCATGTTTTACTGGCTGTGGGAGGACAGATGGAGACATACCGACACTGACTGATGATATCTGGCATACAAGCTTTACCTGTATTAAAGTTAGTGTGTTTTGTTTGTTGTTTTTTTTTTGATAAAGTTCCACACATGGTATAAATTTACTCCCAATCAGTTCACTGAACTGCATGGCCACCATTTCCATTTGAGAAGCGTTAAGATGATACAAGCTTACCACATCACCAAACCAAAATTCTTTGTTGCTTTCTGACACCCTGTGTAAGAGCTGTTGAAGAGACAAGGAGAGCAGCTTTCTATCACACTGCAGTCTCTCCAGCTCAGGTACCACAGGAGGCTGTGAGAGAACAGCAGCTGGGAGCGCAGAGTATGTTTTTAAAAGGTTCAGGTATGAGACTGATGAGAGACAAAGAGACTGTGATCATGCAGCACAAATGTCCCAATAAGACATGATTTCCACAGCTTCTTACTTTCCTTGTGTATGATGTGTTCACAGGTGCTGTGCACATCCTCCCTTTGTACAGTGAGCCTAGCTTACATCTTGTTTCAAAAATACTGCAACAATTTTGTGATTTAAACCATGATTTAGTTACAATATTACAGTTGGTATAGTTTCAAAAGAGCAGCATTACTCTTTAGCCTGCGCACCGCTCACACTTTGCAGGGTTTTGGCAGTGAGCAACTTAGCTCATCCATTCTCATATTGTAACACTTCAAAGTACATACCAGATCTAAGAAAGCATTTACAAACTCAGCTTGCAAATAAAAAAAATTAAAAAAAAGAAAAGAAAAAAATCTTTCACAAAACTGATTCTGTCTTGCAAAAAGTCTCTGTATGCCCTTGGCTGCTTCTGTCCCCACCTGAGGTAGGGCGTATACACATGTAATACTTTATACATGTGCATGCAGGTCTACAGGGCAATCCTCTGTGCTTCCTTCCAAATGGCAACTTTTCAAAAAGCAGCTGCCACTGTGTACAATAACTCAAGCAAAAGTCTGAGAAGCAAGTCAGCACACAAGATATTAGCTCAGTTTTGCCTACAGTAAAAACCAAGCAACACAAACGCAAAAGTAAGCAACTTCCAACCACTCACCTGGCTCAAGAGTTAAATTATAGCTTCATAACACTGTACCAAGGTGTGCTGCAATAAATACTATGCTACCCTAAAGGAATTGTTAATGTCAACCTGGCATCATCGTCAGCAGATCTCTTCCGGGCCCCTTTCTTTCAAACTAGCTAGGTTTCCGTGTCAAACCACAGGTTGCCTCAGTGTTCTGTTTGTAACATACTTTTTTGATGAGTTAAAACCTGATAAACAGCAATATCAACCATATGGGTCCTTTATAAAATCCCATGTTTCTGTAGTTATGGACAACTAATGGAAAAACCCTGAAAGCTGAACTTAGTGTAACAGAACTGAGATGAAACAAGTTGTGTCTTTTTCCCCACAAGCCATAAACATCAGATGCATACAGCATGTTAAGACACTATAAAGGCCTAAGGGGGCACAGATAATTATCAAGATGGCTAGGACATGCTTCCTTTAAGCTGATCTCATTATGTAGCATCACATTAATATGACTGGAGTTTTATTTCTTTTTTTTTAAGTTTTAAAATATGTCCATCTCATACGTCCTCTGCAAAGAGGCAGATGGACTTGAGTAAGGAAAAATTGCTGTTCCCAATGCTGTTCCCAAAGCATTTTCAAATTAATTGATCATTACATAATACATAATATTATATTTTAACTCAGTATTTAAATGGATAAAACAATTTTGTGTCAAAAATCAGGTAAGTTTTGTGGCAAGCAAAAGAGAAATTAAGTAGTAAGACTGTATTCAGTTATTTCTGGCATCTGACCACAATCAGTCTCTCTGATGCAAGAAGCTAGGCGAGCTGACAACACTCAAAGTGAGAACTAGGCAAAAATATATATAACTATATGGACAAAATTGTCCATTTTCATAGACTTTCCTCCTCCCTTCTGTTCTAAGCAGAAGATAGTACATTTCTGCAAATGAGATGATGAAGGAGCAAGATCTACAGGCAAGCTGGCAGAGCACATAGGTAATAGGGAATGTACATCACAGGACTCCCAGAGGTCCTACCCAGCATAAATTGTCAGATGACGCCTTCCAGCCTGAATTTCTGAAAAGATATTAAAAATTCATTTAGGAAGAAATTATTTCAGAAACATTATGCCAGAGTTAAACCTTCCTGCCTTTTCAGCTCCAGAAACCTAAAAGAACCAACTCTTAAGAATTATACATTTACCAGTAATTCTATTTTTGTTATTTTAGCATAAGGGTGCACCCACAAAGTCAATGCCTTACAGTTTCTATTAGCTTACATTCCCCCACTTTACAGGGTAAAGTTAACCTACTAAACATCTTAAGAATCAAGAAAGTATTTCCCAAAGCCAAAAACTAGAAGCTGTACACTATTGTGTACATTTGGTTTCCAGTTGCTCTCAATTTCCTTCTTTTTCCATAGCTATAATAATTAGAATAATTATATATTTACCAGTTTATATATCTACATTATTAAAAGATAAAATAGAGGGAATAAATTAAATTTTAATAGACCAGAAACATTTTGGGTTTTGAAACAATTGTAAAAGCTACTGCGCTCCTGCAGGCTCAAACAGTATCTCAAATGAAGTTTCTCGTGTTCTATACGCATTGGCACCTAACTGCTGAGATACAGGAAATGTGTTCTTTAGGGACAAATTATCTTTGATGAAATGGGGAAAAATTGTCCAATCTTACAAGCTGTTTAAATGATTTATTTTAGCTTTTACTTACTGATGAATCACTGACTTGACCTTAATCTAGATTTATATGTCTATAATTAGCCTTTTCATGTGCCTATTGTAAGGCTTATGCACATGCACCTTGGTGTTAAAGGGGAAAGAGGTCAGGGAAAAGAGAACAACGTAAACTGGTTAGAAAGATTTAAGAGATGCCAAGCATTGTGCAGAAAATCCAGTCTGAGAGAAACAAAAGAAAGTACAATAAAAGAAACTAACAGCTACTTCATCTGACACGTTAATTTAAAACGTTCACAGCACCCTTCAGCAGAGAGTATCACAATAACTATCCAAAAACACTTGTTATTTGAGGCATGCATATGTTCACTAGTTTACTTAGTTAACAAAAGCAGACAGCAGCAAGAAGGAAGCCTAAATCATTCTGCCAAAGCTAACAGGAAGACAACCCCTCACAATTTGGGTCCAGATTCTGCTCTGGAAATCTACAGACCAGAAAATAGATATATATATGAAGGGAAAGCTTCATAAAGTCTTATGAGGACTGCAAAATAATTTCCAAAGGAATGCAGAGGAAGTCTCATCCCTTGTGGTACCTAAAAGTAGATGGAACAAAATAGTGGAAAGAAACCCACGGAAAAACCCAGTACTGGCAAGTTGACAGGCTATATGGAATATATTTTTTTTCTTTCATCTCTGACTTCTATTAACATTTTTGTGACTCTACAGGCAGCCAGGTAGGACCTTTGGTTTATAGTCCATAAACACAAGCCAAAAGCCTCCCACAGTTCCATTTGGTAACATCAGCGTAACATGCTCAAATACACACAGACTTCTGACAATGAGTCAAGTTCCCATTCAAACATAACTTATGCCAAAAAACACCAAAGATTATTTCAACTAATAAACACTTGGTTAAAAAACATGTCAAATCAACTTGGTCTTTACATCAATTTAATTGCCTTTTACCACAACCACTGCCTAAGCGGCAGCATTCTGCATGAAGAACCGAGATAAAGGCGATTTAAAACATTCTCACAGCACTCCCCTGACCGTCATTGCTTCCCTGGTTGCGTAAAGCTAAATTTGCACCAGAAAAGAGATTCGCCAGCAACCGGGCTTCTGTTGTGAAATAATTTTAAGGATGTCAACATCCTGACTCCTGGAGATAAGAATCTGGGACAAATACTGCACCAAAATTAAATTCTTAAAGGAAAGGACAAAGGCTTGTATCCTGTCACTGTACACAGTTTCAATACCCTCTCCAAATGTTGTCCTTTGATTCAACCTTCATAGTGTCATTCTTACAAAAGACATCTCTCCATAAGAAATACAGTACTTAAAAATACGCACAGTGTTATCCCAAATTTAAATAACGTATTTATTCTCTTTATAAAACTGAGACATTTGGACTTCAGATTTTTCCAAATTCCATTCCAACTCCCCTACTGCGTTTGTACACTGAGCATTAAAAAGACAAAGCAAAAAATAAAAACAAAACATTCAACACAAGAACACAACCAAAGTTCAAAGTAACTTGTGAGATGTTGGATTTATAGATCCTGAAATCACCTTCTCCAAAACATTATTCTTTCCAGAATTTAATACACAGTTACAGCAATGCAGAAGGCAGAGCCGGTGCAGCTAGCTCTTCCCCAAGAGACAGCATCTCTAACAGACCACTCTGACAAGCAATTAGAGAACAGCAAAGCAAATTTCTACCAGACAGATGAAAGGAATACAGCAGACATGCATTTGACAGTTAAAACACTGATTGGAATAGCAGCAGCTGTAAGCATGCAGAAAAAGACTGAAATCTCTTCAGAGACTCTTCTACCACACTAAAAGCTGCTTTGCCTGAATAGGACCAAGCCACACTTGAAAGGCTAAGATGAAGTGTCCCTTTTACATAAAAAGCAAGCCTTCTTTCTTTACAAGTACCATGCTGAAGCTAGCCAAGGACAAATAAACACAAAATTCACTAAAAATACTTCAGAGACAAAAGTTCTCAAAGACAACCCAGTCAACTGAAAACACATGTATTCAAACATAATGTCCTGTCTCCATATGTATTTCTTCTTATAGAATGGTGACATGAGCTAAAATTTCATTCCCACTGTGAGATCTCTTGATGACTCATGAAAAGATGAATCACTATTCTCAATGGAAATAATGACTTGTGACAGCTATAACTTCTGATGTTTGAAGTATCACATGGGCAAAGTCAGAGTGACTCCTTGCTGTAAATAATTAGCGAATTGCAGCAAAATGTATTTCACTACCTAGCTTTAAAGGGTAACGGAGAATTAACAGTCTAGAGTCTCACCCATGCTACAGGATAAATGCATGAGTAAAGCCAGAGTCTAAACTAGTTCCAAAACCTTTCTGACAGGGACCGAAAGCAGATGTTTAGACAAAGAGAGCAGTGGGAGCATCAACAGAGTGAGCCTTCTCCAAGCATGCCCTGAGTTGCCATTTAAGGATTTAAGCTGCCTCCAGAACATTCTGCCAAACTACCACAACCAAACTGATCCGTTAATGTCCTTGCTGAATGCACTAACACCTCAGGCCTTGGAGATGACTCTACAGATTGACTACGTGCTGTGCGAGGAAGCACTTAGTTTCAATTTTGTGGTGAACTGATTCACTTAGTGTCCCTCGATTATCATGCATGAGAAAATAATTATTTCCATTTACTTCATGTGTGCTGCTCAGGATATCCACGTCCTAAATCAGATGCCTCTTGTACATTTTCTTTCCCATTTGAACAGTCATAGCATAGTAGTCCTAGGAGATAGAGCACAGGTAATCTGGTAATGGAGATAGGGAATCTAAAATCCAAAATATGTTTGCACAAATGCATAATAATGCCTTCTGGTTTAGCTTACTTGCTTTCTTAAAGCTCTCTGGTTTCTGACCAGTGCTAGAGACTGACCTGAAGTATTCCCACAACAAAGAGGGATCCCCTAACAAGTCCTCTTTGCTGAGTACAGTTGCTAATAACTACCTCAGGGCTTTTTCTTAGAGATATCATCAGAAGCACCTAATTAAACAGGTTGATAAGCCATCTATTTTAATAATATTCCTGCTACAACTCTGGCATCAATTCCGCAGGATTTCAGAATAACAAATTGTGGTATGTTGCACTGAAAAAACAGTTCAACGTCTTTGAGAGGCAAACTGATTCCTTTCAGAAGAAAGAGTGCAAACAGGGAAGGAAGGAGTTTTCATACCTAGCCTTTTTTAACCAACCACTCTCTTCACTCTCCTGCTACACCCCATGGAGAAAGCAGGGCTTCTCCTGAGCAAGAATCCAGCCTTAGATTTGTGGAAGTGCCCTTTGATAGCCCCATCCCTCTTCTCTGCCTATAGCCAGCTAGGCTAAGCTCATATGCACAGCTAGTGTGCAAACCTTTCCACACGCTCCTCTGCATATCTGAAAGCAAATATGTATATTAAGAGATCTGATTCCGGACAAAGAATCATCTTTTTTTTACAACATGTCATGGTCTCAGCCATTACAATTTTCCCTCACAGTAGAGTAAGTATGCATATATATATACTTAGACATTTAAATAGATCTTTTTAAAATATATATGTATAAATATATAGAAGCCTTATTTGTGTACCACAATAAGGCACAGTGATATTCAGAGGCTTCCAGATGCTCTGTTCAGTTCAACCAGCATGTGCGGCTTCTGTAAAACACCATGAAATACCAACCTTGGCAGCCACTTCCCCAAAACTGTCATACACATGTATTGCCATGGGTTTCTTTCCTCACTCCTGATATTCTCTTGTTCCTTCATCTTTCCAGGCCATCCTGCTGTCCCTAGGGCAGCTGGTTAGTGGGTGCAGAGGTCCTCTGCACTCCAACACCAAACTTGGAACCAGGCTGGACTGCCTAACCGGGACAAGGGGTACAGCAAGGGCCTGTGGTACCCCTAGAGCAGCGCCAGCAAACACCATCATTTCAGTTAGTTAGAATCACAGAATGACAGAATGGTTAGTGTTGGGAAGGACCTAATAGCTCATCTAGTTCCAACCCCACTGCAGGCAGGGACACCTCCCACTAGACCCAGGTTGCTCAAGGCCCCGTCCAACCTGTCCCTGAACACTGCCAGG
Source organism: Pezoporus wallicus (assembly GCF_028554395.1). Lineage (NCBI taxonomy): Eukaryota > Metazoa > Chordata > Aves > Psittaciformes > Psittacidae > Pezoporus > Pezoporus wallicus. The sequence continues at coordinate 3,464,213 of NW_026638903.1, forward strand.
GATGGAGCATTCACAACTTCCTTGTGCAGCTCGTTCCAGTACCTCACCAAACCGACAGCAAAGAACTTCTTTATATCTAACCTGAATATTCCCTGTTTAAATCCATTACCCCTTGTCCTATCACTATAGTCCCTGATGAAGAGTCTCTCTCTGGCATCCTTGTAGGCTCTAGTTGATGGCTGAAACATTGTCTTTGCTGTACCTGCCAAGCCATGAAGCAGATGACCAGGTCCATGCTTAACAAGGCAGCTGCAAATTCAACAACGCTATTTCTTACAAATACTGTACAAGCCCTTTGGGAAGGCAGCCTTAAATCTCCACAGGGTTACGTCTTGCACAGGTGGCCTGTATAACTTCACAGGATCCTGTTCTTAAATTTTTTTCAAAGCCTGCTCACTACATTTATTACTGTAGTTCTGACTAAGCCTCCAAACTATTTTTACGGGCCCTGAACAATAGTAATCATTTAGGATCAAGTTCAACCTGCTAAACTGAATTGTATCTAGTTCAGAACCTTAAAACCCCACATCTCTGAGAAATCCTGTTGATCACAACACATACAGGATATCAACTGGATAATGTTGATTTACAAGATATATGAGGAACACCACAAGAACAAGAATTTGCTATAAGGTTTTGTCATCACTCAGACCCCTAAGAAATGCATTTTAATACCCTCTTAGCAACAACTTCATTTTGAAATGTGCAATGCAGATGTGGTAAGGTAAAGATGATCAGGTTTGTGAATAATGACTATCAATTTTTTCAGTGTCATTTAGGAACCCTGTCTAGGACCTAACAGCACATTACGAAGTTGTACATATCATTCTTCAAATAAAGCAACACTAAAACTAGAACATCAATTTGCAAAAGGCTATTTTCATTGTATCAAAAAAAGACTGAAGATTTTACTTAACTCTTCTGATGAGCAGGAAAAAAAAAAAAAAAATCAAGATATTTGACTTATTTGAAGGGCAACTTTAAACTACTCAAATTTAATTCTATTTCCTGAAACAAGAGGCACTACTATTTACTGTTGAAGCATTTGTCCAGGGCCACGTACACTGTAAAGAAATCACTAACTAACCTTAAAGAGATGGGTTTCAACTCTGCAGCTCTAATTTACAAGAAGCTGAAGTTATGACAAAAACAATTTCACTATGCAAATGCTCTGAGGATAAACACACAGATTGTCTTCATCTCATGCCAGCTAAGAAATTAACGATGAACCTGTACAAAATAATGACAGCAATACCATTTTAAATACCAGTGTTATGAGCCACAACCTACCTCAGAAAACCATATATATATATATATATATATATATATATATATATATGCATTTCTCCCTTGTTTTCCTTCAGTTCAACCCTAAAAAGCCAAACAGGGCAACAGTTTTACTTCTCAGGTATGATGAACATACCTTTCCCTCTCCCATTGAATTTTATGTTTGTTGGGTTTCTTCGTGAGGTTTTGATTGGTTGGTCAGGTTTTTTCCTCATTCTCTTCTTTTCAAGGCTACATGGCAAGAAAATGATTAAAACTTAAAGTAAGGAGAGAACACCTTGCTGTCTCTAGATCTGTTACTTTAATTAATGAATATGCTTGTGTTAAAAACAGACCTTTAGAAATGTCACATTTTGTGACTGGCCAGACTATATTTAAAGGAAAATACATGTAGTCCGAGTTATACTAGCAGTATAACTAGCATATTAGTTATGTTACACAACAGTCCCCAACTCTGTAATCCGGTCTCTGACACACGCAGCCCCACAGACTTTAATGCACAAGGAAAGCTTGCAGAATCCTACCATATGCACTCTGATGTTTACCGGGCATTTGGTATTAAATGATGGAGGACATATTTTAAAGCCTTTCATTTTAAAGCCTTTCCTTTATCTCCAGAAATTTATGTGAGCAGAAAACCTAACATTCTGGTGCCAGAAGAGTGTTAGGATCTCTGATCATTCCTCCAATAGAATTGCTTACACAGAGGAACAACTAGCTATTCAGGGCTGTGTATTGTCTCAATCAAGGTAAATTAACTCCAGTGTTAAGACTTTTAAATACTTACTCATTCAAAACAGAATTGATTGGAAGAGTGCTAAGAAAAATTATCCTCTTAGAGAAAGAATGTAAACACTATGGGAACATAAGATCACTACATACACCTGCTGTGTGTTAAAATGACTCCTTTACAACCACTCAAAAAATCAAACGAGGGGCTGCTTTGGAATTACTACTTTTTTTTTTGATGTTAAGCAAATGCTCACAAGCAAACTTACATGTTTTTTTTAAAATGTGTCCTGGAGAGATGTGTGTACCTATGTAACACAGAATTAGGAGGATATGTTCAGAAGATGAGGTACACACAGGTACTTTAAGAAATGGCATTAACCTGCTGACTTCATGTATAACAAATTAGCACTATTTAAGTGTCATGGTGCTTTCAAGAGCTAAATATTAGCTTCAGATTAATTTCAGTGAAGTCTTAATACACGGCAGTTCTAAGGAGGCCCTCTGTGCCTGGAGGATATGACTCACTGCTTCTCTAGGAAGGACTTGCATGTTAAATGCAAACATTTATAGTCACCTGTCCATGCCCCCCCTAACACACCTAAAAAGCTGCTGACCTGTTCTCAGCTGCCAGGAAAACACCAGTAGGAACACAATAAAATTGCTACCGAGATCAAAAAAAGCAACTCTAACATCACCCTCCTGCCAGATCAACCCATTTATGATGCTTGCTGTACAGGGAGCAGGCTCCTTCCCAAATCCTCCCATAATTCCAGGGCTAAAGAGAGGCAGCAAAAAGGTCCCTACTGCATCCCCTGTGTGTCCCACCTTGCCTCTGCCTAGTTCCATGCTCTTTGTCACTGGCCATCACAGAGGCAGGTGGACAAGCTTTCTGCCAAGTCTCTCCAGCATCAACATGCATGTAGAGCTCCAGCAAAATACAGGACAACTGATGAAAGCAACTAAGCTTGGCAATACAAAGACTCTGCTATAATATTACCATTCTTCCAAAAGGTTAATCAGGTGTTTGAACTGGCCTTTTCAGATAGTACTTTAGATGGGTGGGGATGGGGAAGAGGGCATTCAGGCTTTAGTGTGTTCCCTTAGGACCTCTCTGAACATCAGACCCTTGTAATACGGTTATATACATGCATCCATTTATGTCTGCAAAATCCCTTTCCTCAGCTGCCACTAGCCACTGGGCTAGCAACTGGCCACAGCTATATTTTATTTGAACAAGGGTTAAAACAAAGAGAGGAACAAACAATGGTATGTGCTTTAAAGTCACCTCTCGAGCATGCCTTGCCCTTCCCCTCCAAGGATTCAGCTACAGTATAATCAAAACCAGGGCGAAGTCACAGCTGCAGACACATATCAACATTTGCTTTTACATACAAACCTCATGTAGCAAAATTGTGGGGTCCTTATGTAGCAATGAAAGGAATATATGATTCTCTCCATTCGTCCTATGCCAAAGCACAGATCACGGCCTCAAGACCAAATTTCAAACAAGGGGAAGATAGGGCTGAGGAGAAGAAAGCACAGGCAGGGACACAGATGAGGTACATCTACTTGGCTCACTGACCTCCATTCCGCTTCTCTTTCTGTGAGGAGGCAATTTAACTTGACTGCTTTTAAGAAATTTCCTATTAGAAAGCTGTTGTTTCCAGTGCATTTTTATTGCATTTGCCAAAAGTTGCGTCATCAGAACAGGGTATATTCCTACGGGAGCTGAAGGTCCAAAACTGTAAGCCATTATAATAAATAATACCAAATGCTGTGGCTAGTAAAACCTGTAATCTGAACATGTACTAAAATTAATTTCACTATGTACAGTTACTATTCAAACTGTGCTTTTCACATTTTCCTGGCAGACACAGTTACCAATGAGTATGAACAATATGAAAAAATAATAAGCCACCACTCAAAGTCAGAATTTGACTTTGGCTTATTTAAGGCAATAAACAATCTTAATGAAAAAAAGATTCTTCAAAGAAATAAAGAACTACAAAGTTGACTTGAGAATCTACCTGGAAGATCATGTTTCCTTTGTGCTCATTTGTGTGGAGGTGAACAAGCACCAGATAATGAAAAAAATCCTCCTGCCGCAAAGTCAATAGGTAAGAACAAGTAAGAACAAAAGACTAATTAAACACAAAGAAAACAACAAAAAGCCTCCAAAACAACAAAAAGAAATACACATTCCTGTTGGAAAAAGATTTTTGATTCAAAATACCGATGCAACACTGACCTGCACTTCCACTAAAGCCTAGAAATCAAAGTTTTCTATATTTCTTAAGAGCACCTTGTGACTCTAGGGCACTCTTGTCAAAAACATGCAACTTGCCACCATAAATCACAGCAAGAGCCCACAGGCAGCATATGTGGAGTTAGATGAGGGGTTTACAAGGCACTGTACTGAGCCAGGACTCCTAGCTCAGAGGTGAGGAGAGAATTCATGCCATTCACCCAGATGTCAGCATCCCTTCACTAACACCAGGAACCTAAAACCTCTGTCCCACAGGAAATAAGGTTTCATCTGTATAGAAAGGTTACAGTGAGCGGACTGAAGATCTGAGAGAGATTTTGCTTCCATTAAACTCCTGGGAAAGAATGATTTAGGATATTTATCTGATTTACCCAAATTTTTCTCTTTGATATTAAATATGGAGAAAGTGGGTGTGGGGAGTGGGGAAAGGAATCTTCCATGGCCATCTGCATGTTGCTATTTTGTAGTTGCAGTTGGAAAATGCCAGGGCTGATTTCTTGCACAACTAAATACTATCACAGTCAGAAAAAATGTTAGCCTACTGTTATATGCTTAGGTATTGCCATTAATGAGACAAGAAAGCAAGGAGAAAATAATGTGATATCACACTGCTTTTGTACTCCAGAACACAAAGAAAAACTCAGTATTTCTTCAACACAGGAACACAAAGTACCAAATTGCAGAATACAATAAAGACCTGAACTTTAGTATATATAAGGAAAACCCAGTCCACAGCTAAAAGAAAACCGTAAAAACTAGAAAAAAAAACAACCTTGAGTGATTTAATTTCTGATCAGAAAATCCAGAGATTACTGTCTGGTTTCTAGATTGTAGCAGAATGTAATAATGTATGGGGACAGTACGAAAAAGTTTGGCTTAAAACAACAATCAAACAAACAACAATCAAAACCACCACTACCCCTCAAAAAAAAGCCCCAAACAAAAACCCAAACCAACTCAGAAATCCTAGGTTTAGATACAAGCCTAAAGTCCTACCTAGTCCTTGTTCATAGATGCTTTGTGCCAGCATGACAAAACCAGTAAAATTCTTCAAAAAAGAAATGCAGTTCTCAACAGCTTCTATGAGTTAAGTACTGTCTGATATCAGACACAGCACTTAAAGAATTGGTCTGAAGTATAAAAGATGAAGTTCATGAAGGCAAACTGACATTAATGTAGGAAAGAAAACCCAGGGCTTAGGAAAAAGAAATTAAGCTATTTTCCACAAAGCTGTCTAAAGGTGGGGAATTCCAGATAAGGGAGAAGTTCACAGAATTTCAAAGCTTGGCTAATATGTTTTCTGTGTTGCTTAGATGCAAAAAACAGACAAAAAGATTTTTGGACAAATCAAACTGATACTAAGCAAGCAAACAGACAAAAAAAATCAGACCTACAATTGCAGTGAAAGCCTTATCTGGACATGTCACGTAACTCCAATAGCCTCAAAAGAAGATAAAATTGTGTATTTTAAAATATCAATCAGCTCATTCTTATAAAGAAGTCCTAAACATGGGACTGCGAAAGACAACTGTCTGAAGTAGGGCTTCCCACACAATATAGTGGGAAAAACAGCAGGGTTGGTTTTGAAAAGTTATTTTATTCATGTCTGTCTTGGTAAAATCAGGGGCACCTGTGGATTCCCCCACCTCCTCCTTCTCCAAACAAGGCATCTCTTCTTGGAGCAGGTTGCAAATGATCAAATCAATGGAATAATGATCTTGATTGTCCTAGCCAACTCCACAGACATGAGTTCACAAGAGAGGCAGCCATGCAGCTTCCTCAGATGTTAGTAGAGACTTTTGATCTTTCTTTGAAGAAACTTTTCTCAGGATATGTAAAAGTTTGTGGTTTATTTTCATGTGTGGGGAAAAGCAACAATGAGGTGAACACTCCCACACAAAAAATGTCTCAAAAAAGCTATGCTTGTCAAAATTACCCTTGAAGAAAATTCATATATACTCACTTTGAAGGTATACATTTTTATTCTCTAGTCCTCACTGTGGTTTCAGATGCCTATTTCATGACTCATGGATGTATGCAAACACCAACCAGATTCAAAAAAAGAATAAAACAGAAATGGACATGGCTGCAAGGATTAAGAAATTTGGGTTTTGGATACCGAGATCAATTACCGTGGGATAAGAAATTAACTTACACTAGGTATCATGTACCAGATAGTCCTTGCTTACTAGCCATACATATTTCATTGAAAACAAAAGCAAGGTACTTCAGCTGTGCGTACTACTGCTCTTTTGCTGAAAGCTTATAAAAGACCATTTATTTTGTATTTGCCACATGCACCAAAGCACAAAAGAATTACACAGACACACACCTGGTATACAAACACATTATTTAAAATGTTATATGTGTGCATATGGAGGCACACACAAAGTGAAATACAAGAACTACCATTGCTTTCTTCCTTCTCTTTCACCCCCAGCTGTATAGCTAATAATATCATAACATTCTATTTCTTCAATTAGATACTCTTTAGCGAATTGTGATTTTAGGCTGCTTTTCAAAATGATGTTACACTACGTTACCAGCATGTTTAAGGGCACACAAAAAGGCTGTTGGTCACAAGCACTTCTTTGCCAGAGACAATATGTCTTTCATCAGAAAGGAGGGACCATATTATAATAGACACACTGGCCACCTGAAGTGGTGTTTGTATACACGCATGTGTATGTGTAGGGAAAGTTAATTAGTGAAGTCAGAGATGTAAAAATTCCACCACACTGCACAAGCTACTTTTCTCTTTTTTTTCTTACAGACTTCTCTTCATAAAATTTGTAGTTTGCTTCTCAATAATTTGAAAAATAGTTTTAAAATTAAGAGCTATGTTATGCTATCAAAAACATTGTAAGAAAAACCTTCAATTAATAGTACTTTTAATTCCACTTAGATTATTACTATAGAACATTAAAAGTTCGCATTCTGGGGTGACAGGAAGGTCCAGGAAGTGGGAGGGAATTACGAAAAAAGGGACTTTCTTTTTTCTCATAATTATATTTTTTTAACCTGGTATCACAAAATTCACCTTGAAATATTTATAAGGTTACCACACTTGGTAACCTTATAACCTGGTGATAGGATTTTGGCTATAACAGGTCTGCTGAGGACAGCAAAATAAGTATGGGCAACAGTGTATATTATTGCAGGTTACCCATTTATCAAAAGCATGTTCAAGCAAGGACACATACCTGCCAGCTAGGAGACAAGCAAACACATTGCTTGTGAGCATTTAGAGAGCCTTGTGCGCTGAGAAACTTCTGGATTTTAAACTCTGCCAAAACTGTCATGTACTTGCACAAAAGCACTGAGTTGCTGAGCAACACGTTCAGATAAGTTTGCACCAAGTTTGGCACAAGGAGATACTAATCTTCACCAGGACCTCTATAAGATTTTGATTAGTAAGTCTTTAGTAAGAAAGGGGAGAGCAAAAGACAGAAATGGAAGTATTGAGAGGTGCATGGATCTCATATGAAAGAATCAAAAATGAGATAGAGGTGTGTAAAAGCTAGATCAGATCAATAACCTGCAGAACATAAACCAAAAGCCAGTAAAAACCCTCAGTAAAGTTTCAAGCCTCTCTGCCCCCACCCCAAAAAAAAAAAACAAATCCAAACTGAAATATCCCCCCAAAGAAACCACAAACTACACCATTCAGTAGGCAGAAGGTGTGTGGCCTACCATACAGTAAATTTTGGCCTATTCTGAAACCCCAAACCTAAAACCACTTGGTTTTGTTTTTTTTCCTTTCTGTTTTCAATCTTGCATATTGTTATTTTACAAATAGATATATAGTCCCCCCTCAAGTCCTCAAATACTCTGCTTTAGGTATTGCCTGGGGGATTTACAGAAACATGTTATGCAAAATGTAAAAAAACTTTTGTTTCACAAGTCTAAATATGCTACCCTTCAGCTTCATGAATACCCCCACAACAGATGATTCTGGGAAAAGGCCAACTGAAGTTTCAAACAAGCGCGAGAGAGAGAGCAAGATACTGACACTTCCACAGATTTCACAAAAACTGGTGCCTGCAGAAAGACTTGAGACACAGCCACAGTGAGGAAAACTTACAGCAGCTGAGTAAGAATTAAACCTCAAACATTGTATTAAATAATGATAACTGTTTCTTATGCTCATAAAAAAGGAAAATTCTATACCTGGAAACTAAACTCATGTATTGAAATCAGAGAAGCTGAGTTTTATTTCAGTGCACTTTACCAATAAAAATCTGTCATACAGACAACTGCAAGATAACAACACTGCAGTTTACCTTTTCAAATACTAAGATCTACCCAATCTTATAGTAACATTTTTTCACATGCAACAAAAATCTCTCTAGTAGAAATCTTTATAAATAATCCACTTTTAGTGTCTAATTACAAACTGAATGTGGAGCATTTTACTTTAGAAAGAGAAAAATCCCCTAAATTCAAGGAAGCTGAGAAAAAGTTACCCATATTAACCTCTCAGAAGCAATTCAGTATAATTGCACAAAATTCCCCACAGCCCTCAACTTACAGAAGTAGAAAGTTAAAGAAATTCTAGCTATTTTGATCTCTCCTCCACTTTTTGAACCCATGGAAACATGGGATTATACTAGTGGTGTTGCCCTGCAGCAGCACATTGTGGCAACCGCGCATGTAAGATTTCCAGTGTCAAAACAGGCCTACAAGAAAGCTGGAGAGGGACTTACAAGGGCATGTAGGGACAGAACAAAGGGGAATAGCTTTAAACTGAAAGAGGGCGGGTTTGGATTAGATATTGGAAAGAAATTCTTCACTATGAGGGTGGTGAGGCACCAACACAGGTTACTCAGGGAAGCTGTGGCTGCCCCATCCCTGGCAGTGTTCAAGGCCAGGTTGGACAGGGCTTAGAGCAACCTGGTCTAGTGGAAGGAGTCCCTAGCAGTGTCGGGGGATTGGAACTAGATGATCTTTAAGGTCCCTTCCAAACCAAATCATTTTATGATTCTATATACAACTTCAGAGACATTTTCCAACTACAACTCAAACCTCAGCTGCACACTGTGTCCTTGAGACGTGTAGTACCTCACCAAGAAGACAAATCACCTCAAAGAAATCTACTGTATCTAACCTATTTCGTACATAAACTGTATACATATAATGTAATAAATATACTGTAATTTTCTTAAATGCTGGACCACAAACTAGGTGAGCTACATTCCTGAGGATGACAAAGGATTTAGCAGGAGGAAAAAGTAATGCCAGTACCTCTGAGCGTTAACTATGGTCAGAAACTGTTCCAAGGTGTGACCAGAGACAAGGAAAAATCAGCCCATGACAAAAAACTCTCAAAGTACTAATCTTTGAGCTGTAACCTCTGAAGAATCCAGGTCTCCATTTCAGATTTCAGAAGAGCTGCCCAGTTTTGAAAAAAAAACAAAAAAATAAAAAATTAAAATTCTATGTGATACAGGAGAGAGCCCAAACTCCCAAACTCTTGATTTTTCCTATGGATCATCACAAGGAGGTGTAGTACCCAAACCACTTGGTTTTATGGACCATCTGAAGAACCCTGTTTAGAAAAAGGTTTGACATCCCTCACTAGAAGTATATGTTCCTAACCATATTTTCCTAATATGAAAATTTCAAGTATGGTCCAAGCAAGCAGCTTATGCTTTCAGGCACAGCAAAGTGAATGGGCATGATTAAAATTGTCACAGTATGAAGTCAAATATCTGGGAAAACACAGTCTCAGCATCAGCAGGAGATAGGCTGAGATCAGTTAATCTCATCAGTTAATCAGGAAGGGCTGAATTTGAGATCAGAGCTGCAAAACTAGCAACTGGCCACATGGTGAAGGCTCTTTTCTCTACTTCCAGGAATAATGTCCTGTGATGTGTGTGTGTATATATAGAGAGACATTACAAGAGTGAAGACCAGATCACAAATTCACATGCCAATACTGAAATGACAGACAGCTGACAACGATGTCAATGTCCTTCTTCCAAAGGACCTGGTGAAAACCTCCCACACAGATGCAGCCTTCTAAAGCCTGTACAAACCTCATATGCAAAATGTACTTGGGAAGATCTTACCTAACTACAATCACTGCATATGCGCACAACACTACAGGACTGGAAAGGGAAGGAGGAGACAACAGATGGTGGAAATGTCACAGTACCTTTACTGTTAGCAGAGTAATATGACAACTCTCTAACACAGTTCAAAAGGCATCTCAGAAGAGGCTTCCTGCCTCCAAGGGACGAGAAATCTGAGTTGTGGTCAGATGAGCATAAACCAGCACAAAAATGACATCCGATTCTCAAACATACAACTTTTCCTGTCTGGGAGTGTTTACATCCTTGGTTGAATCCAGATTTTCTTCCCATTTGAGAAATTGCCATTCTGGCAGGATCCCCAAGCACCTCAAAGACAAACATTTGACAAGATCATGCAAGAGGGGAAACAGACTGGTAATTCTCCTGCTTGACCCCTGTAACTCCACATGCCAACAGGTGTACCAGGCTACATAGGTAAGCACTCCTGCACCAGCTTTCCCAGATAACCTGCTTAATTTTGCAGTTTGTATGCCAGGATGGAAACAACCACTTATCCCAAGAGCCCCTGGGTGAGGAACTCATTAAAGGAGTCTTCTCTCATTTACTGCCCAGCCTATGCACTAAAATAGCACAAGAGTCTACTGTGAATAAGAGCGCAGCCCAAATGTGACAATCAGCCATGGTACGACAGAACATCCCAATGGATAGAAACCACTGCAAATGGAAAACAGTAAAGCAGCCTACCTAAAAGGAAGGCCTGTATGGCCTCTTTAGAAGTGGTGCAAATTTACAACAAAGCAATGTATTCCCAGTCAGGGGAAGGATGAAAGTCCTAAACACATTCTGTCAGAAGGCATCAGTTCCAGAAAAGGTTCAGTGATGCTGTGAAATGGCCAGATCCTGGGATTCCAATTAATAAGAAGACTTTTCCATCTTCTCCCGAGGTTCAGCACAGATCAACTGCTGTCCCGCAGGCCACATCAGGACTACAGAGGGAGAACAAGACAAACCCACTGCTTTCTCTGGTGGAGGACATGATGTCGCATAGCCAAAAGCCCCTTTCCATGCTTGGATACTACCTGGCACACAACCACACAAGAAAGCAGAAGAATAAGGACAGGAGATTATTTTCTCCTTAGGCATGTATGTGTGTCACCAAGCTAAACATGATGCTTAAAAAAGTTCCTGCTACACAGGAAAAGAAGAAAAGTCCTGCAGCCCTGTGGCAACTAAAGTGATACCACCTTTTTTCTTGTCCCAGCCATGTTTGTAGTGATGGGCAAAGGGCTCCAAAATGTATCATGTGCTTTGCATTCTCCCATTACTTTGGATGCTGAGCAATCTTAACTCCTTTTAAAATTCAGTCTGTTGGCAGGAATCCTATCAATTTCAGAAAATCAAAAGGATTGTCATACTCCTTTAAGGGATGTTAAAAACCAGAAAAATGTAATTCCTTGCTTAGGTACAGATTTTTGGAAGAAACTAAAGTTCTCAACTATTCAGGATCCTTACACAGGGATTAAGGGAAGATTTTGTCCTGTGAGGGATTTTGTTAGCTCCTAAATCAATCACTGACTAAGGAGAAAATACTAAAGGGAAAAATGGATGGGAAAAAAAGGATGTCTCTTAAAACCCTACAGTGTCTGTGATGAAGTAATCTCTGAAGGATATTTCAGTCCTTCCCACAGAAGTGCGGGGATTTCTGAACCACCTGCTTGTTCACTGCTGCCAAAGAGACAAATGGTTTCATCTCCTTCAGAATATGACTGAGAGGGTGGAGACCAAGTTAACATCATAGAAACATTTGATCATTTATTCATCTGGCTCTTCAGAAAAGTATATTTTGATCCCTCAGATTACTTGCTTATTATCACTAAGGAGAGGAAAATTTCTCCTTTATATACAGCAGGACAGCATACATATTCAAAGATGAGCAAGCTCTTTCAAAAAAGAGAACAGAAAACAAACTACTAAAAGAACGAGAACATGAACACTGAGAATAGATTCAAACTTTGCTGAGTACGATACTTGCAATAATTTCATTTAGCACAATGTTTCATGTAACCTACCCTTACTCCAGTTTGAATCTGGAACCAGTCTACCAAGCTACACTGAATCTGATGAGCCTGAGAACCAACAGCTCGTGACATCAAGCAACATCCCACTGCAAAATCTTCAGTAAAACAGATACCTCATAACGCAAAGGAAAGAACAATAGTGCAGCACACGGGCCTTGTGCTCCTCTATTAGCACACTTACAGTAAACTAAACTCTTAAGTATTCACTGCACAGTGATCTGTGATTTCAGGAGATGTAACTTCATGCTCTGGATGGTCCCTTTCAATCTTCTTTCATTTTTGATGCCATCAGTTATTGCCTAGATGGTATGCAAAGCATCATACAAAAATGCTGACAAGTATCCTTGTTTCTTTTGTTCATGTAGCTACAATCCTGGTAATTGAGCCAAAACAAATGAAAGATCACAATCACAAGGCACATGATCTATCACATTTCACCTGCTTGCTTCTTCCTTAGCAGTTGTTGTTTACCATTTTCTAAGGTATCTTTTAGTGGTGGTATAGAAAAACAGGGCTTAAGTTAGCTTCTGTGCAGCAGTTTGTCGCAAGATGCGTGAGTTGGTCCCCCAGGAGAAATCACAAAGACCCTGTGACCTATAGTCCCTGTTATAAGAAGGATTACTTACCTCTTTTTTGCAAGACAGCGGTCTCGTACACAGACCCTATCAATACGTAATTTAAAGCCAAATGCAGCTAAGACACATACAAGCAAAAAGGCAACTTTGCCACTCATTAGCGTAATTGTGAAAACCTGCACTCCAGGGGGATGAAACACCTTTTTAGGTGCCATGAGACAACCGATACTCACAAATGTTATGTTCCTATTAATATTTTTACTTTTAAAAAAAAACAACAACCCAACAAACAAAAAAACAACAGTTGCTCTTCATTAACTTTGAAGAACACAGGAAGAGCTGTTCAGAGTAGAAAATAACCCTACATACCAAAACATACAGCTAGAAAATTTCAAATTACACTCTGTACATAACCACCATTTAAGGGCTTAATAACTTTGAAAAGCTCAGCATCCTCTGGACTATAGAATGGATCATCTTTCTCCCATGGTCCAAGGGCATGACACAGCAGGTGATACTCTGTCCAAAATGTCAGGTGCACTTTGAGGGTTAGTCCCTTAGATGGTGCCACATCCAAGGGGTCTGTAAATTCAAAGGCAGTGAGGAGTTTTGAGACAGGTGTATGGCACTTTTATTTTTGTCCATTTCTGAGTCTTTCTTGCTGCATGAGCAGCTACACTATGGTAATTTGAAGCTATGAATTGTCCTTCTGTTACTCACACCTACATCTTCTGACAACCACATTAGCACTCACATCCTCATGTAAACAGACAACACTACAAATAACAGTCAATATACAGACAATAAGAAGGCTTAAATAAACCAACAGAGAAGGAATAATTTCATAAGGCACCAGAGTATTCATGTCTCTCTTGTCAGCAACATTCAAGTACCAATAAAAAAATATAATTCTTAAAGCATACATTAAGTATGCCAGTACAATTGCTAACTATTCATATTAATTGCTAATACAGATAAATATTTGCATCAGCAGATTCAACAGCAGGCACTGGCACTCAGGAATGCCAGAACAGAATACAAGTAAAGCATACATAAAAACTCTGCTCAACAAGAAAAGATGAAAAATCCACTCTGGGGCACTGCAAAGGTTCCATCTCCATAGCGGGATAACCTATTTGACAGGTCAGGTGGCTTCTTCAGGGAATAAGTGCCTTTTGCCAGTGTAAAAAGGACTGCTCTACCTGATTAAGAATTAGACAGGACAAGCTTAAAAGGGAGTCACGGCTAGGCCTCTGCAGCTGTGAAAACCGTGTGGCATGAGGCCCTGTAGCCAACAGCATGTGTACAGTGTAAGAGAAAACATAGGGGAGGGCATCCTTCTTGGCAGGATCATTGAGACTACTGTCCTTTCAAGTTCAGGATCCTGTTTCCAGGTGCAGCCAGCTCAAAATGCTTGAAAAGGTATGAACCTCTTCCTCTCCTGACTACAACAGGCCATAATAATTTTCTGGACCTTTCAGCAATTAGCTTTGCAGTTTAATAAGAAAAAATGTGCTTTATTTGTATTTGGAACATGTTTAATTTCACCTTTGAATCACACGTTTCAGGCTTTTGTCTACTAGACGGTATCTATGACCTCTGTTTTCCTGTAGAAGTGGACTACAATCCATTCATACCTTAATCTGAGTGGCAATAAGCAAAACAGAGTTCCTGAAGTTAATATTTGTACAGTATTAGTCATTTATCTGCAAAGGCATTACAATATGTTTACTTAACAGTGGCACTTTAAAGAAGCCTAGTTAGGACAGGTGTCCCTTCAGCCAGGTACTAATACCTCTAGAGTGTCAGTGTCTAGCACTAAAGAAGTAGTAAGGTTTCATATTTACATGGTTATCGGAAGGCAGCAGACACCATGAACATCAGCAAGGTCATTTGGTTTTGGGGGGGCGGTGGTGGTGGGGAGAGCGTGTTTACCATGCAGTCTGCATGTGCCAACCCCTACATTTTGCCAAACATGGTGAATGCAACTGCACAACTGTAGTAGTGGAGGATCACTTTTGTGGATAGACTGAGAAAAACAAAACATGGCTCAACAGAAAGGGCTGGGATGTTAGGAAACTGGAACAGAAAGATCTTCCTAGTGAAAACCTTCTAAACCTAGATTTCCCCCATCACAGTGTCTACCTGAAAGGTGAGGTAGGCACTGTCTCTCAAATAAGAAACACGGTTGGCATTGATGTGCACTGCAGTACCACTGCTAAAGCCGCTGACACTGTAAATACAAAGGAGAAAATTGTTACAACTGCATAAGACCAGTTAAAACTCACTTCACTTAAGCAAGGATCACAGTCCAGTCCTGTTGGCTTACACAAGGTTGGTAGCTTTTGTCAAATGACAGCCTTGAGTGGTAGGGAAAACTACCAGTCTGGAGGGAATAATATCCAACATAAATTACGGTAATCTTTTTATAGTCTCTGTTAGTTAAAACAATTACTTTTTTTCCCCACCTTCCTTCAGATTGAGAGATACAAACCATGCGTTCCAGAAGTAGCAGCACAGAAAGCCCAACCAGACCAAAGCTGAGCCAGCAAAGGCCAAAATACCACTATAAAGAAGAGGTTGGTTACAATGGGAGAGAAAACATGCAAAGAAGGCGGAAGGAGGATGATATAGCCCAAGCCAGTACCATCCTAAGAAGCCCTAAGGGAGAGAAAAAACAAAGAAGTCCTTTCAAGAAAAGGGAGGATCTCTCCTGCGATGACTTGCTATTTCTTCTTAGTGTCCTCGAGGGTGAATTACAGGTGATTTATTGTCTTATTTTATATTCCAGATTAAAACATGCTTCTTCCCCCCATCCCAAATTACTGCAAACACACATGGCTTTCATGTTAACACTCTAATTTCATACAGAAGGACGAATATAAACTGCGAAGTACATAAAAACGCAAATCATAGTTATCAGCCAGAAAAGGTGATCTTTACACCACCCCTAAATGCAAATAAAATTTATTCATGACCTGTATCATATTAAAACCACTTATGGTCCACTGTGAAGAATCATGTAACTCTCAAAGTGGAGAACTCACAAGACTTTCCTTTCATGCTGCCCCATTCTAGGGTACTTTGAATACAAAGTATTTGTCACTGTAAGATGTATACAGAGAACATGTTAGAGACCTTTTAGATTTGTTACCTAATTATTTCTTATCTCCCCTCTCCTATGAAGTCATGAGCTTTACTCCCTGTAAATCAGTATGGGCCACATAACAAGTAGCAGCTCAACACCATTCTAACATCTTTTGCTAGAAAAATCAAAACAGCCATTTCACATAACAGGCAGCCTGAATGTTGCATGCCATTTAACCCACAAGATACTGGATTTTGAAGAATGAGCATTTTTCTTCCTGGAAAAGGGGCCAGCTGCCAAGTGGTAAATGATGCCTAATCATGTCAAGTGTAATTTCAGGAAGTGGGAGCCAGATTTCCAGTGAGCGAGAAGAATACTTCTGTGACAGGCTGACTGCCTGTGATGGCTGCTTAAAACTGCTCACAGAGGGAACAGCAAACTCGCCAAAGTGGCTTAAATGGGTGTATCACACAGTTGCAGAGTTTATTACCTAGACAGTAGGTAGGGTAGTACCTAGACAGTAGAACTGGGTAGTTCTATTCTTAACATATATGTATATATTTACATAATAATACATACATGCTTAAGAGAACACACATGCAATACAAATATTTGATAGATGTACCAGTCTCTGAGGGTAGATCCAATGCAAACTTCTACAGAACATTTCATTGTGAAAAACAGCAATTTCTGTGTTTCCAAAGCACTTCTATCCAGCTCACCTGCCCTTTCTTAATTTAGATTAAAATTCGGATGTCACACATTCCTCCAAAACAGTTCTCTTCCTCTCAGAAAAAGACATGCTTGCTTATATATATTTATGTTACATAAACACACACAAATACACACTTTAATTCTAAAGACTTAAAACTGGAATGGAGTGAAATGAAAACCTGGAAAACAATGAGCTTGACATGAACATTTTAAATCACATCCGAAATTCTAAAGGAAGCATTAAAAATGAAAAATGCAAGTAATATTTTATTCCTGATTTTCCACCTCCTGTAACGCCAAGTCAAATCTCTGAGGATCAGCTGTCAATCCAACTAATATTGTTTCAGTTAGTTACCATTATTCTCCTATTCCAGAACATTTAAGATGCACAAAGATCACTCTTCTAATTTTTTTTTTGCAATGATAAGGATTACAGAGATTATATTTTTTTTTAAACACAGTCACAAATAGCAACACAGAAGCGCTCCAGCCAGTTATCCTTTCCTGATACATCCCTCTGATTTCCCCTCTTCCTATTCTACCCATCTAGTATAAGCATGTACCTGTTTTTAACTGAGACCACTGCAGACAGTGGATGTTTGTGACACTTCATGTAATGATGCCACCGTAACAGAGGCAGCCTCCACAACCAGAGGATGCAGGAAAAAAAGGGAAGGAGGTGACCTAAACCAGTTCCTCCCTATCCCCCATCCCCCCATCCCAGTACAAACATTCACTCAATCACATATTCTCAAGCACGTTATCATTAGAAGTGGGACTTTGAGACAATTAGCACGATATTTGCAACAGGTATTCTGTTGCCTCCAACTTAACATCCAGAAGCTAGTAACTTTCCAGCAAAGAATCATTCTTGGTGGTTAGTTGGGATTTTTTTTTGTTTTTGGTGTTTTGTTTGTTTGTTTAGTTTGTTTGAGGGTTTTCTTTTGGAGTTTGGGGGTTTTGTTTTGGGTTGTTTATAGAGAAAAGAGAATCTATACATCATTTTAAATATTGCAGATATCTACAGCATGTTTCTCCAGCATAGACTTAGACAGCAATACTGTATGATAAGAAGAAGATACGTGCACCTGCCAACTCAGGCTTTAGTTTCTGAAATACATACACAGAAGAACATCCTGAGAATGTACCTGAGAACATATTGTACCTACTCTTTGGCAACAGGATGTCTTGATTAAGACTGAGGAAACAAATGCAGTGACATTCAAAAATTTTCTATATACTATATCACAGTATGTTAGAGATTGGAAGGGACCTCAAAAGATCATCTAGTCCAATCCCCCTGCCGGAGCAGGAACACCTAGATAATGTTACACAGGAATGTGTCCAGGCGGGTTTTGAATGTCTCCAGGGAAGGAGACTCCACAACCTCCCTGGGCAGCCTGTTCCAGTGTTCCGTCACCCTCACTGAGAAGAAGTTTCTCCTCAAGTTTAAGTGGAACCTCTTGTGTTCCAGTTTGTACCCATTGCCCCTTGTCCTATCATTGTTTGCCACTGAGTAGAGCCTGGCTCCATCCTCATGACACTCCCCCTTTATATATTTATATACACTAATAAGGTCACCCCTCAGTCTCCTCTTCTCTAAACTATAGAGACCCAGCTCCCTCAGTCTTTCCTTCGTTGCCCTGTGCTGGACTCTCTCCAGCAGGTCCCTGTCCTTCTTGAACTGAGGGGCCCAGAACTGGACACAATATTCCAGATGCGGTCTCCCCAGGGCAGAGTAGAGGGGAAGGAGGACCTCTCTCGACCTACTAACCACCCCCCTTCTAATGCACCCCAGGATGCCATTGGCCTTCTTGGCCACAAGGGCACAGTGTTGGCTCATGGTCATCCTGTCGTCCACTAGGACCCCCAGGTCCCTCTCCCCTACACTGCTCTCTAACAGGTCGTTCCCCAACCTATACTGGAACCTGGGGTTGTTCCTGCCCAGGTGCAGGACTCTACACTTTCCCTTGTTATATACTACGTAATTTTACGAAACCGGATTAACACCACCTTCTCTTAATCATTACCTTTTAAAATGCCTTTTTTTAGCATGCGTTTAAAAATTGAGAATACCCTACAGCAGTCACGTCCAAAAAACTTGATGCTGCAAGGTTGCTTATTACCCGAGGACACATACATGAGCATGTGTACTCCTATATGTCTATAAATACATACGGCATGGTCTCGCACATGCATTCACATGTATACATACATGCACACAGGACTCCACAGACAGCTTAAAAAGCAATTACTAATCTTTTAAAGGACTGCCATCATTGCACGGCTTTGGGATGCGTGTTGCAAAGTCACATCCTCCCAAGACCGCACACCTCACTACGTTCATCACTAAAGCAAGCTCAGTGTAACAACAGATGACCACAGGCAAGTTTGAAGTACAGAAGCTACCCTTTCACCCAGAATTTCAGAATGTGAAACACTTCCAGGAGTCAGGAACCACCCTAACATCTTGAAGTAGCAATTTAAAATCAGCTTCTACTACTGTAAGACACACCTCGCCCTGAATTTTTGTTGTGAATGCCACACCCTGGTCCAGAAACAGCAATACGATCTGATCACTAAGAAAGTACTGAGGCATCGATGAGGGTTCTGAAGGTGTTGGAGTTTATGCAGAACTAACAAAATACAAAGACCAATACTTCCCTCATGCTATTTGTCTGTCTTCATGTTACTATTTTATGTACACAACATTCTTTAGAAAGGTTTTAAGTTTTCTTAAAATCAAAAGCAGAACGCTAAACTATAAATACATGTATACAGTTTAACAAAACAAAACCTTACTTTGTGTTTCTGCAGGCTCAAGATGAAGTTATAAGAGTACTTCAGGCTGAAAAAATTGACTTGGCTTTGTCTGAAGCACAATATGGCTTCGTTACGCCAAAGAAGGTGTTAGAAGCCCTCCAGAGAGATGCTATTCAAACAAAGGCTGACCAATGGCAAGAAGATCTCTACGCAAAGCCTATGGGAGAGGTATGATTATATAATTGATATTTAACCACAGTTCTCACCAAATTCAACAGAAAATACCTCACTGACTTCAGGGGAAGATCTAGAATCTAACATGAGTGTGATAGCAAAGTCCAGGGTCAGGTGGGGTCCCTAATAAAAAAAAAAGTATCTAATGATCCTCATTTACACTGCACAAGAAGGCTTTAAACACAAACATATGTGATTTTGTTTAACTCAGACTTTGATCATCAGCCTTACGTTTTTGACAGCATCTTCTTCTTTCTTCCTCCTTCCTGCCAGCCACATTTACAATCCATACAAACAGATACCTCCCTATTTATCTCATTCAGCACATCTTACCAACGTCTGCTAAGGGCCCACTCAGCAGTAACAGCACAACTGTCTGTCTATTTTTACATGTACCAGCTCCCACTGGCTCTGGGAGAGGTACAGGTATACCTGCTTGGTCTGAGTAGTTACTGTAATAAGCTGTCACTAGAAGCTTCATCCAGGCAAAAATATAAAGTAATTTTTGGTTTAATTACACTGCAGCAGCAGCCATACTTTCTGAACAATGTTAACTGAATTTCTGGACTGCAGAGCAAACGCACTCAATATTCAAATCCCTTCATGTCAGTATATGTGGGGTTTTTTCACAAGTAACTGTCTACTCTTGATTTTAAATAAGCATGTTTTAATATGCTGCTCAGTATAAATAATCATGAAAGTAAAACTAGTAATTTTGAATAAAATTCTTCTACGAAATGTTTTCCAATCATTCTGAACAGACATGTACCTAAGGATATAGAGTTCATTTCAGAGAAAATGATGTCAGGCAAAAGGTCAACAGTCATTTCAGAAGCTCAAAGGTTAAATCTCTGGCTATAATCTGAAACAGATGAAGCTCAACTGTAGTGGTTAATTTATTTTAGATTATTGTGGCATTATGAAACTTTGAGCAAAAATGGAAATGATCTGAGGTCTGATAAAGATTGAAAATGTAAGTTCAGTCTGTTACTTTACATAAGTTTATACACACTTTTTCCTTCTTACATTTCATGGCAGAGAAAGGATTTCTAACACCACGGGTTCTGTAGTTCCAAAGAGCAACTGAAAGGCTAGAAGGACCACTGACACTTTGCACATCTTGGTAAACCAAAGGATGCCATAATTGGCAGGCATTCAGTTTCAAAATCCCCCCAGATTATTTTAGAGATCCATTTAGGTTTTGTTTAGACTTTTCAATAGTTTATAGAAACAAAGGGAGAGGTGGAACCAGCCACAAAGTATGGGAATGGGCCATTTAAATTCTCCCTTTGCAACCAAGACAGCATACCTCTGTATCTGCCTACAAAATCTCGGCCGATCTAGTTCCTCTAGACTACGTGTCTCACCCTTGACAATTTAGTCTTGTAGCCCTGAATACAGAGCATCTTCTCAAAACTCAATTGAAAATACAGTGAATTTCAAAGAACATCTGTTAAGACTACTGGCCCTCTAACGTTCTCCTCCAACTCACTCACCTATCCCAAACTTTAGGAAGTTTCGCGGCCAGTTTGGCTAAGAATGTAGTGGGAAAACATGGTGATTGGACAGCTTGACTCACTAGGAACAGGATTCACAGGTGCAGAAATGTAGCAAAAGAGAAAGTAGTAGTAACATATCTCCCTCTGCAAAACCTGAGTGTGACAGCTCAAAACCTTGGCTATGAGATTATTTTTTTTTTTTTTAAAGCAGAGGGGTTTTGCAGCTAAATTTGCTCTACAGCTATTTCTTTCTGCAACCTAACAAACGCCAGATAAGCGCTCTTTTGTTCCTCACTACTGAGGATACAATAAATTGTTTTATGCTTAAAGGGGCATAAAAGAAAAGAAAACACTTTTAGTTTGGTTTGCTTCACTGACACAAAGGCCTGAAAAGGTTTTTCATCATTGCATGGTTTATAAAGTTATCAGTTATTCATGATAAAAATCTAGCTTCAGATCAATTGCCACTTCTCTTGAAGAGAAAACAAACTGTATTCGACATTCTAGGAAATACAGAATAACAGCATAAGGACGATTTTCCCAGATTCAAAAATAAACAAATAAATGTTTATAAAGAATTAATAAAAAAAAAAACACTCAGAGAAGGTGACGCAGAAGAAGAGATATAAAGAAGAAGATACTGCAGAATTTATGGTGTCTTTTTCTCATATTTCAAACTTGGTGGAATTAGAAAGCCAATTCTGGCTTCTAACTCTCCCCCGCTTCCAATAACACAGTCAAAGATAAAAAAATATGGCGTTTCAAAGATAAAAAAATATGGTGTTTCACTGTTTGAAATGTGATGAAAAATACCTCCTACCACTTTGAGAACTCTAAAAGCAGCAAAACCAAAGGAAAACCAACATTGTGCATCCATCAGGGATAATTCAAAACTGAATCCAAAAAGCCTAGTGCCAGTCAGCTTGGGAGAAGATGTATCCTCACCCGCCTTTTAACAGTCTACCTGATTACACAGGAACTGTTCCCACAATGTCCAGTAATCCTAAACTCAGAATTATACATTTATAAACAATGTCTGTGAAGCTATTGACAGGAATAACACTTTACTGAACTTCGGATAAAGAAATGTAACTAAACTGGATTTTATTCTGGCACAATACCAAAACAGTCAAGAAAGAGAAAAACCAAACAGTTCAGTTCCAACACAATGGATATGAGACATACCACCCTAGTCTGACTTCAGACACAAGTTGGCGGCAAAAAACATTTAAAGAATTACATTCCCGTGAATTTTTAGCTTGCTGAACTATTCACAGTTACGTAAGACCATGACTCTAATTTTCCATTGTATTGGACAGTATGTTCAAGTATTAATTCTAGCAAAATGCCCATATGGTTACCAAGAGCAAAACAACAAAGCACTTAATTACGATTTTATCACTTAAATTTTCAACAGAAGACATTGATACTGATGCTTATTAGCACTCTGTGGTTTTTAGCCAAGAACTGTATAGCTGAGTAAATGTGTGCACACACATATAAAAGGGTATTTCAAGGGCAGATTTAGCATTTGGACAGAGTAATTTGAGGAACCAGGAGCTGCTGGAGACTGCTCCTGTGTGAGGATCATGCACTAGCAGGGCTTCACACAACTCCTCTCTCTTCTCTGCTGGATCCATGGGAGTTAGCCACAAGGTCTCACAGGGAAAATGCAACAGTCAAATTTGCTCCCCAGGGAAGTGCCCTTACTTCCAGAAGGACACAAGACAGCTTCCAAACCAATCACTCAGAAGTGCAGCAACCCAGTACCAGACTCTGCTCTGCTTGGTCCTGCAGGGAGGGAGAGGCATGCTGCACAACAACACACACAAGTGTCACAAAGCCAAATGCCCACGCCCATTATGCATGCCCATAGAATCATAGAATAGTTAGGGTTGGAAAGGACCCCCCTGCCACGGGCAAGGACACCTCACACTAAACCATGTCACCCAAGGCTTGTCCATGTCCAGCCCAGCCTTGAGCACTGCCAGGGATGGAGCATTCACAGCTTCCCTGAGCAACCCATTCCAGTGCCTCACCACCCTCACAGTAAAGAACTTCCTCCTTATACCCAATCTAAACTTTCCCTGTTTAAGTTTGAACCCATTACCCCTTGTCCTAGCACTACAGTCTGATGTAGGACTTACTGCCTCTCTAATTCTTTTCTCTATCACCCAACAGTACCAAGAGACAGGCCCAGTACCTCTTCCTTTTTTTTCCTAAGTGGCATCTCAAGCTTTCACTCTGCACCTTGTACCTGCCCAGCCACAACACCCACATGCCAGCTGTGAATGGTCATGGTAGAACTGATTTGACAGTGCTCTTAAAAAGAAAATCTAAATGCAGCTTCTGATCTGAGCAACAGGAGAAAACTGCAAACATGGAAACTGCTTTAATGCAGCAGCTTAGTTTCTTGCCTTTCTAAGCCTTTCATGTTAGCAGGCATTCCCAGGACACTACTGTTCTACCCATTTTCAAATTCCTCTTTCCACATCCCTGTCTTGAATACACACTTCACCCACTCGAAATACCAGTTTGTGATCCAAACTGTTTATTTCAACTCTAACAAAAGGACAACTCTGAAATGAAAAGAACTGGCATTCATCCTTGAGAAATGCAAAACCAAAAACCTGGAGTTACTATATTTCTTCTTGCATACATGCTGCTTGGATTACTGCTTGAATTTACCTCTTGCAGCCATTCAACAATACTCCAGAGCAAACAAAGTATACTGAACCCAAAAGATACTGTTGGCAAATCTCACATCCTTCACACCCAACATGGCAGAACAAGGACTATTTTCTATTTGGTTAATATGTTTGTGTTGATGACCAGCCCTCACCTCCATCAGGCTTTTATATGTTTGATAAGAGGAGTAATTTGATTTATTCCTGTAGCCAGAAATTTCAGTGTTTTCTTATGACAGCAATTTACACATCCCATCAGATTTTTACATATATTTTTGAAGTGGTGGTTCAGTACATTCAAATGCACCACTTCCCTTTCTTTAACCCATCCACACAGACTGCCTGCCAGATGAAATCAGAAGTTCACACCTTTGCCTTCTTCCCCACCTGACATCGCACTGATGGCTGAGACCAGCAAGCAGTATTATGCAAGGCTGATGCCCAGTTCAGATCCACCTAAGCAAGTGAGGGCCATAACTGCCAGCAGCACTGCATTGGAATTGTATAAAATATACAGGCAGCAGGTTGCTTTCCAAAACCAGCACATATTCACCTGACAGCACGACCTCTAAAGGGGCAAGGATCAGAAACTCAGGTGATGGTGCTCCATGCATCTGTGCAACAGCTGTTCCAAAATATCCTCAAAAATCTTAGTGAGGAGGAAGGTTGATTAAAAAACCCTGATTTTTTTTTTCTCTTTCTGGTAAGCTAGTAACTGAGCAAAATATTTCAAATTCTGAAATCTCCACTTCTGGGGGAATAAAGGAGAGTGTGGAGAAATTAAAAATGGCCAGTCTTCTTCAACCTGACCTTTTATGGCAATTCAGTTTTCAACCTCTGTAGAAGACATAGAAAACACAGCCAAGAGATTACTGCATAAGGCAGCACTTGCTTACTGAGAAAGCTTGCATATGCAAGGGTTTAGGTAAGAAATGTTTTCCCAAGAGAGGCCCTACTTTAGGATCACAATTCCAGAAAGCACTGACCATGCTGGTGTCAAAGGAGGCAAATCATCAGTGAACAAGGTGGAAAAAAAAACTTAACTATCTGCTGTAAGTGCAGCACAAAGCCAAAAAGGAGTGTAGTAAGTTTCTTTCCATTTTTTGATCATGCATGAAATAAGCTATGTCATAACCAAAACCACACTCTCTAATATCATAAACAGAAAAAACAGGCAGTTTCCAAACTGTTCTCATTTCTGTTGGAATATTTGGGACTCAAACCATCTTCAAAGACCTGTCAATAGGTCCTTTTTCCTTAGTCATAGCAGTGTCACCAAAAAAAGTTAACAGTGATTTAGGAGAAGCATAAGAGAATATATAAAGCTTAAAAAGAAGCTGAGGTAAGCAGGGGGAGACTCAGAAGCCCATGCAGAAATTGACTATATTCTCACTAATTCAAGAAACTCATGTTTAAGTATTCCAGCTCTTCCTGTCATCACTTCTATCGGCCAAACTGTGAATAAACATGAGGAAAAGATAATCAATCATACTTCTTGGAATTAAATTGTCCAAAATAAGAAGCGGCTCTCAGAAGTGTTCTTGTGTTCTCAAGTGTTTCTTGCGGCACATGTAATTCCTTGTTGGGGAAACATCAGAGAACCAGAACCAGCCTTGCTTCCCACACTGCCCATTTGTGAATTCTTTCCTATTAATAGGATGAAGCACTGCAAAGCAGCTTGACCTACTGGGGTAGACTGTGGTTAAAAGGAGTCACTGGGCTTTGAACTCAAAATTTCTCTTTTCCAAAAAAGAGATACAAAGATTCCTGTGTTGACCTCATAAGGGAGGCTGACTCCACAGGGGAAGGGACAGGGAACAAAGCTTCTCATAAATACAGATTCTTTCCCAGTCTTCAGATTTCTTGTAGTGATCCCTCCTGAAATCAGGATTAGATCACTAATGTCTACGAAGGAAAACCCCTTTTGGTTTCATACATACGTAAGTTGCATAACATGTTGCATAACATACTGAATTCTTAAAATACTGTGTAAGATAATCCTCAGAATGATAGTTTTCTCTCAGTTTCTGGAGATCACTTTGTTTAGTAGTGTAACTCCAGTGAACAGTTATGACAGTACGTCTGTGGTTTAAAAAAACTAAAAATGATTACCAAAACCTAAAATAGATCGTTAAATTGAACTATAATATTATTTAGAAGCTCAGAAGAAACCCTTGGGGGAGGGAATTTGATGCTAAAGATACCATCTGCAAAGCAAACCCCTTTACAACATGTAAAAGTTGAGGAACAAAACAGAAGCGCCACCATCAAATAAAAGTACAAATATTTCAAAATTTAGTAGTTACTTATTCCAGAAACCCAAAGCCATGCTCAGAGTAAGTACAGGAGACAGCACAGTTTTCCATTCTTGATTCTATCACACATTTACTGTGAAACTGCTTTTTGACCTACCTATCTTACAAAGACAATTCAATGCTCTCATTTCTAGACAGATACAAATGAGGAGCTATTTCTATTCAACCAAAGATCAGTCACCTACTGTGTGAAGCAGAGGCTTCTTCTGTCAAGACCTCAACCACAGTTATCAATGAGTAAAGCATAATCCTGGGAACAGTAATTGTTAATTAGTAGCTGTTGAGGATCAGTCATGGCAGGGAGAGAAACAGAATGTGACTGGAAGAAACAGAATGTGACTGAGGGTCCTGCAGAACAGTACCTTATTATTTTTCTAATTTGTCAGAATTAAACTGACAGAAATAAATAACCCCTTCTAGAGCTTATTTCCAAAGATACTACAGGACCTGGCCAAGAGGCTATTAAATGCATTTTAAATTACTAAGGGTCTCTCAAAATCTTTCATTAATGAAAGTCTGAACAAGTAAGAGTTTCAAAAAAACTTCAGGAGTTTTTCCTTTTTTTGTAGCTTGATAAAGTTGTGGAGAAACAGAAAGAAACTCACAAACGAATGCTGGAACAACTTCTCATGGTAGAAAAATCACACAAGCAGGCACTGTATGAACTAGAGGAAGAAAAGAGGAAGCACAGCAAATACATGGAAAAAAGTGATGAGTTCACGAATTTACTGGAACAAGAATGTAAAAGGTAAGGTTACGTACAATTTAACGTTATGTCTAAGGATCTGTGTGCTTTCTTATTCTGCATCCACTAAAAATCAGAAATATCTGCGGAGATATATTTTGAGAGATCACTTTTTTTGTGAAAATATGACTAATCCTATGCAACAGTAGTGACTAACCTCTATCAGGAGGTGAGGTAGGTCGAACGGTTGGCAGATTCTTCAGTGCTGTGGTCCCTGACAACACTGTAGGTTGCACTACAGAGAATACAGGGAGATAACGCAAATGCATAAAGTTATAACCGACATAAAGCATGTGAACCCTTCAGCATGTTTAAGAGTACATTATAGTATATGAGTATATAGTATATAAGTAACAAAATATGAAACCAGTCTCTGATGGCAGAGGAAAAAGACATGAGGAAAAGTAAAAGGTGTTTAGACAGACCATAGAAATTCAGAGAGAGGAAGCAAATGCAGAGGATAACTTACACAAAGCTTTGAAAATAAGAACATCATAAAGTTCTCATCTCAGGACTGGCATAAAAACCATCAATCCAACTTTATTTTTAGTGTAATCTAAAAGTGACACAGCTTGTTTAAGCACAGTGTGAGAGCTTCAATACCAACTATCAAAAGGAGGATTAAGAAAAATTTGACATCATTTACTATCTTTAAAAAAAAGCCACTTTAACCCGTGGCTTCTCTAAATCTGCAGGAAAACTGAACACATCCTAAGGAGAATAAAAAAAATATCTAACAACATTTCCTATTCCCTGGTTAGATAACCCAGAAAATAGGAGAATATTGTCTCAGTTTCCTTTTGCTTAGGAACAGATGGAAATGTTTGGGTGTGAGAACACCAAGCCTATTCTAAACTCACATTATGCGTAGATAATTCTTTCTCTGCTTCACCTGTGTAACATCACGTTCCACGTATTTTGGCAGTGCTCACCCTTCGCTCTATACCATTCTCCTGCAGGTCTATCAAAGACAGCACATATGCTTCCCACTGAGTACACTGCTGTATTTATGGTTTTTAATTAAAGAGGCCAGGGAAGAAAACCTTTTGCTTCTCAGAAAAATGTACACACATGCAGGCAAGCACAGGCACACACAGAGAAGCACATAGAAAGCCCCCCATAAGGCACAGAACTGATTTTTTTTTCATTAAGAACTGTTTTATGAAACATCATCGTATCAGGGAACAAACCCTGAGATAAATAGAAGTTCTCATCTCTGCAGTTCTTTTCCCAAAACCCACAAGACACTCTTCTCTTAAGAGACAGAGCTAAACAACTACAGTTGCTAAAAGTGGCAAAATGTTACATCAGACACCTGTGCTCACACAGCATGAAAAGCTGCACAGAAGGAAACACTAAGCATCAGAGTCCCCGGATTTTTTTTTCTTGTGAAAACAGGGTTAGAGACAGGATTAAACCTCTCTTCCCTGCCTCTCCTCCACATTCCCCCCAAGACGGTAAAGTATTTATCACTATCTGCAACATTTAGTCTATCTGCCTAGAAAAGGGGGGGGAAGGAAGGGAGGTGGGAATAGTGAGGTGCCTAATGAGACCTTAGAGGATGTAGTAATAGATTTCAGATTACGTCTCAATTCTTTTTTGTATTTTCTTTGGAGGATGCATTTAATGTGGAAAACCTTAAGGGTGTGTGATGT
This sequence comes from Pezoporus wallicus, assembly GCF_028554395.1. Lineage (NCBI taxonomy): Eukaryota > Metazoa > Chordata > Aves > Psittaciformes > Psittacidae > Pezoporus > Pezoporus wallicus. The sequence goes on from NW_026638903.1 coordinate 3,492,886, forward strand.
CACATGTTGAGTTGATTCCAAAACGTTTGCCAAGTAATGTCACCATCAAGAGCTCCACGCAATTGCCTGCCATAACAAAAAAGAAACAACCAAGGGAAAAAAAAAAAAAAAACAACCCCACACCAAAACAGCCCCCCCCCCCCCCCCCAAAAAACAAACTCACAACCAAAAACCAGGCACTCAGCAAGTTAAGGCACAGGGCACAGCAACTTCTTCATTAGGCTGCCTGACTTCACATTCAGAACACACACACCCCACCCCCCTCCCCCCCACCATACTAAGGGAAGTGACCTTTTCTTCCATTTCAAAAACCTTAGTCCAAATCTTCTCAGGGTGTGAATTTTTGCATTTGGATTAAGAACAAATGGAACTCTGCTAAAAGTCTCATACATGAAGCAGTGACAAATTAATTTTGCTTTCTTCCATTAAACAACAACAACAAAAAAACAAACAGAAAAGCAGTAAGTATTCATCAATAAACTTTTCTTTTTTTTTTCAGCCAGAAGCAGTATTCTCTTCTAAGTGTGGAATGGTATATAGCAATCCCAACAATATTTCAGTTTCAAAGCAGAATCCTAAACTTCCTATTCAGTTAGTCAAAAAAGTGTCTTGCTTTTATGTAAGACCAAGGTTACAGCCAGTGTATGCTAAACTTATCCTTCAGGAATATAGAATGCATGCAAGCCAAACAAGGTATCTGAATAGTATGTGATTATGTGATCAAAATGAAAACTAAAAACTCAGATGCTGTGGGAGAGTGATGCTGAAGCACTGAAAACTACTCATGACAGCAAGAATAAACTATCCGTCAGCTCCAACTCTTACATATGACTGAATATATTTTCAAATAAGGCAGAGAGAAAGCATTTCCCTTTTCTTACCTATGTGCTCAATAAAAGCAGAACTGAAGAATTCTTAACTGAACATTTTAGTGATGAACTAATTAATCTGATGATCCATGGTTTAAAAAAACTAGACAAGCCTCTATAAGGGCTTGCTGCTGCCTTCCTCCCGCCATACATGACATTTCTCATTAAGAGTGTTACAAAAACATGTTTGAATCCTGCAAAATATCAGCAGCCTTCACTGACAGAAAAAAAACAAAAACAAACCAACAAACTCTTAATCATTTGAGAATCCCTTTGACTTCACAGCGAAGCAAAAAGACTAAGGTTGGCCTCCGCAATTGTACATTGCCAGTTTAGGGAGTTTAAGCTTATGGCAGGACTAGTGACAGCTTTCTAGAGATGGGAACTGGATTAGCATTTCATGTTAGCTCTTTAGGCATTTCAAGCATTTTTCTTGTTGCCAGCTAACATTAATCCTCCTTAGTCTTGCAGTAGTTGAGAGACAAATATTGGTCTTCCAAACTGAAAAGAATTTCAATACTTAGCAGCAGACATTTACCAGTAGAAGAATGATAAAACCATGCTACTATCATTACATTTACTCATCTTCAGTCATATGTACTTTTGAAGCATGGAGCCACTGACTAACCTGTCAGATAAGGCACAGTTTTGCAGAGAAAAGGGGGTCAATGGACAATGACTGGATAAGGTTTTTCCTGCACTTCAACCTGAAGCATACTCTGTATGTGTGCAGATCAGACAGGAACAGAGACAAACTACATGTGCAAGGTAGTATACTAGCCCAAGACTACTGAAGTCTAGAAGTGAAAATTTTACTGTACTGCTGAAGCCTACAAAAATAGCAGCACCAAAACTCACAAGTACATAGAAAAATTCCAGAAGCTAGATACAGAGACTACTAAGATCACCCAAAGAACCAGAGCATAAAAGCCATTAGGTTTGTCCAGAAGCTCTTGCATTTCATGAGACTGGGAGATAGAGGGCAGGATTAAGGACTAGGAAGAACACTCAGTTCAGAATCAAATGCAGATCCACTGTACCTTCCCTGAGGATGTACTCATTCATCCAAATATATTTATCTACACTCAATATTTTTGTTGTACAGTTAAACAATAAAAGCTGCCGGTTTAGAAAACATTTTACAAAGCTAAAATATGAAACTAGAAAGTTTTCCAGATATGCATGCTCCCAGTTTGAAAACACATGCCATATACATACAAGTATTTATGTGTTTACATATCACTCTCCACCCCACACATTCACAAAAAGAAACTAAAAAATAAAACATTAAAATGATCAGCACTTACACAGCCCTGTTCCCCTGCAAATCTCAAACAGTTTTACATGTTACCTAAGCACAGTTATTCTCCATTTTCTGAATACTGGAAGGAAATGAAGGTATGAGAGGAAGAAATAATTTACAGGTACCTGAGGGTTAAAAGGGAGGAAAGGAAGTAATCTCCCAATGCACAGCTGTGTCTCATCATCAAACTTTCTATATACTATATAGACTCTCAACTATACAAAGAGTAAAGCTTTATTCTGAAGATACACTAGTTCAACAAGGGAATGTTCAACAGAACAGGAAAAATACAGCTGATTAGCAATAATAATAAGCAGTGTAAACAGATTTTCAAAGGTGGTTATGATAAATGTTGCCCACAGGAATTCAAATGTTAGCACAAAAAATCTGCAGGTTGGTATAACAGCAACTAATAAGATCCTTAGTTTCAGGATCACCTACTAAGATGAGGGGTTTTTTCCACAGGGAGGAAAGCAATCACAAGTTTTTGCTTTAGCTCTGACTTCACACTCAAAAAGGTCCTATAAAGAACCTAGTCCAAAGAAGAAAACACAACTGTTTACATATAAGATGATCCTAACATTTTCTAAAAGGAAATTTACTCCTTATGCTCTAAGCAGATGGAAAAAAGCTAAGTCAGCCAGCCAAACTATTCCACTGTATCAGACATCTCTTCTTAAAACAAAAAGGGCATTTTCATCTGAGTCGTCACTGTTCACCAAGCACAAAAAAAAAAAAGGAACCTAACCTGCAGAAGTCTCACAACTGTAGCCTTTATCATCTAACAAAACACTGTGCTTGTTGCTCCAACTGCTGCCCCTCATCAAGTTCAGCCAGTTAAGATGATAATCTGTTGAGTGATACAGGTTAGAAGGGATCTCTGGAGGTCTCCAGCATAACCTGCCGAGTGCAGGGCTAACTTCACACTCAGATCAGGTTGCTCAGACCCTGCCCAGCTGACTACTGAAGATCCCCAAGGAACAGTGATTCTGCTGGCTACCAGGGCTCCTGATGCAGTCTTTGCCATCCTCACCAGAAGACCCTTTCCCTCAGTTTTTCATGGTAAGCATCATTCTGGTTTGGCTTATGTCCCATGTTCAACTGAAACTGCTCTCATTAAAAGCCCAATAACTTCCCTTCTGGCAAACCTCGGAATCTCATCCATCTTCACTGTCTCTGATCTTTTGGTTGCCTTGGAGACAAATGAGCTTTCAGTACTTCCTTGCCATCTTACCCACATCGTTCCTGTGACTCCAGCTGGATTCATTTCTCTAGGAGTTTCAACACTGTACTCCAAGTCAGAAACCTCTCATTGCCCACCTCTGCTCTGTCCGTAAGACCTCATAAGTATTATTCTTTAGGTCTCTTCTTTATCCCTTCACTCTCTGTGTTTCTCAAAGAAATTCAAAGCCAGTCATCATCTCTATGATAATGAGTCAAGACTACCCCAATCACCACTACCCCAGCAACCTGCCATCATCCCCAGCTCCATGAGACCAGAAGGTTACTCAGTCTTTCATTCGCCTGACCATGGCTTCATCTCTAAAATTCTCTAATACCTCAGATTTTAAAACTGGGATTACAAAATCATACTGCTTGTCACTCAGTCTATCATATCTAGGCACATTTTCTACCTGAGCCTTTTCACATTTTATTTCACAAAAATTCTTCTTCACAGCACCTCCAAAAGAAACTAAAACCAACAAAATTAAATCAAACATATCTGTCTGCCCATCCACAAAACTAAATACCTTTCCAGGCCCTCACTTCAGAATTTTTTTTTTAATCATTTCCACATCACCTGTTTGATCCCTCTATGTCTCTTCACTGGATGTACTCGCACTACTGCACTGAGGCTGTGTATTCTTACTTGCTTATGTTTACAGTCCACTTTTACCCTCTGTTGAAATGTTATTACATGAGCTAAATATCACACTAAAAATTTACCAAAATTAAATCATATTATGTTATGATAGTGCTCCAGTTCTGAGTAGGTAAGAAATGTGATTTCATAAAACTGAGTACTCTAGGTGAAGTGGTTTGGTTTTGCTGGGGGTTGCTTTTTATTGTTGGTTTTGGGGGGGGGGGGGGGGGGGGAGTGGAGGTTTTTTGAGTGTCAGAAAAAAGTAACTGCTACACACAGTAGGTCAAATGAGCAATGCTTGAAAACTGGAACAGAGCATCAAGGGGAGAAGGAACCACCTCAGCTAAAAGGTGGAGTGCTAGTATGTTGTCAACATAATACAGCTGTACTTGAATTCTAACACATTCACACATCGCAATAGCAATATACTACATGCCCAGCTCTGGAAAGTTCAATATTCTGTAACAGTGGGTATAGGTATAATTAGTATTTGCTAGTTTTATTAATTAAGCCAATTAAATATTGTAAGAAGCAGGATCTTATCTGTATAGAAAGCTATAAAGTAAAAATAAACACTGTCAACTTACTTATTCTACATGTGTTGCCAGCAGTTTTTACTTTAATGCACACTGAACTATTGTTGTAGATTGCATTGTACTCAAATGCAATCACTTCCTTTTAGCTTTCTGGCAATGAGTTATATATATTACATACGTTTGAGACTATGTCTTGCAAGTTGTGAAATGGATGCCAGATCTCTGTACATTTGACCTTTTTCATGGGTACCTAGTCTTCTGTAAGGTGAATAAGAGAGACCCAACACAAGCAAAACATTAGCATTCTTTATTCTGCATTACACCCCAATGGGACAGTCCCACTAATAACACCACAGAGGCACAAAGGCTCAAGGAGATGATGTACACAGATTAATTACCTCATACTTATACGTGGAAAACTATGTACCAATGCACTATATAACTTCCAACAGATGCTGTGAAATCAAATCCCTGTCAAAATCCAAGGGTTCAAAGATTTCTAGAACAGTTTCTGTGCATGAAGAAAGGTTAAAATACTTCATCTTAGAGCAAATAAATCAATACAATTCAGGTTAAAAAAGAGGTATTAACCCCCCTAAATTATTAAATCATAGAATGGTTTGGGTTGGAAAGAACCTTAAGATGATCTAGTTCCAACCCCCCTGCCATAGGCAGGGATGCCTCACCCTAGACCATGTCACCCAAGGCTCTGTGCAACCTGGAACTGAACACTGCCAGCATTTACCACTTTTCTGGGCAGCCTGTTCCAGTGCCTCACCACTCTCATAGTAAAGAACTTCTTCCTTATATCTAACTTGAACTTCCCCTGTTTAAGTTTATCACTAGAATACCTGATGAATAATGTCACATTATGTTTTTTCAAAACAAAGATTAAAAATAAATACAAATAGAAACAGGGCTTCCAACTCTGTGTTAACACAACTGAGAAATCCTATAGATCCATGATGCAATTCTAAATGATTCCACCTCCTGTAATCAGCAAGCAGATGCAAGATCTAGGTGATAACCATTTCACATGCAACTCCACTCACATTGGTTGAGTGACAGAAAGAAGTGAGGCTCATACTTAATTTTTTTAAATTCTGAGTATATAAGACATCTGTTCACAGCTTCAGGCACACTGTCACAATTACCAACCAATACTATTGTTGCATACTTTGAGGCTGGAGAGAACATGCTGAAAAACCTTAGCCAAACAATGTTCTACACTGCTACCCTCTTTTCCCTCATGAGTGGGGAAAGCAATGGTCATTGCCTATGCCCTTCCTTTAAAAGGGCATAAATGCTCATGGAAACTGCTCTGGTGGTAGCTCTGGTCAGCAATTTTAACCTAGTGTCAGAGCTCAAAGGGAAAGATGATCTTTCTAAGCTGGCAAGTCTCAGTATATTTATAGCTCTCGTAAATCAACACCCATTACATATACCCTTTCAGGAGCCTAACCAGTGACTAACACAGACAATGAAGCACTAGCCAAATATGCTCATGGTGAGGCGCTGCCCTCAGTAATTGGGGCACTTGCTTTAGTCACCAATTTACATTTCCAAATAAGAGTGAGTGCACCACACCCTGTACAGCACAGCATAACTAGTCTAATCATAAGCAACAATACAAGCAAATGACTACATTAAGTCCTCTGACCAAAAAGACACGGTGCACTTCTGATTCACTGCAGGGTGGGGCTGTGAGAAACTGGCACAGAATTTTGTAACTGGAGTTTGAAAAGAAAACATACAACATCAGACAGACAGAAAATGCTACAAATCAGTCTCTGAAAGTTTGACACTATCATAATTTTCCAGAACAAACAATTGCTATGGGAAAAGCATTCCTGTTTGAATGCGGAGGGGGAAATCTCAATGAAGTTAAGATCTTTCTTGTAGCAGAAAAATTTAAGTGATTTACATAGCTATAATTAGTTTCATATCTTAACAGGGAAGAGAAAAAATGTCCATGAGAACTGAGAATGCAGGTCACACATCAGTTATCAAGACCTGGGGTCTAAACTCATAACCGAGTTTCCCATGGCATACCGTGAGCTTCACTGCATTTATGCCCAGCTATAAAAACTCCGAGCATTATATACACATATGAAAGAAGTATCCATGGGAGACTGAAGCAGTTTAAGAAATATCTGACAGCCTTGGTCTCTGTGCTACAAAAGTAAATTTAAAAAGAATAAACAGGAAAAATCAGTATCATCAAGACAGTGAGCACACCACACACTTGTACAGAGTAAGTGTCTGAAGACCAAAAGTGCGAAAACATTACAAAAATAAGTTTCATATTTTAATCTTTATGCTAAGAAGACTGGAAAAAAGCCTCAGAATACGTATAAATTCAGAAATAAAAGCTCAGGAGAGACATACGGACTTTGGTTTTTAAAATCTCTGTTTCAGACTCAGGGAGTGGAAGGGGAGCCAAGGGATGGGTGGAAGGCTCAGGGTAAGAAACGGGAGTAACAGAAAGCTGATAGAAGAAGAAACATCTAGAATCACAGAAACATAGAATCATAGAATAGTTAGGGTCGGAAAGAACCTTAAGATCATCTAGTTCCAACCCCCCCTGCCATGGGCAGGGACACCTCACACTAGACCATGTCACCCAAGTCCCTGTGCAACCTGGCCCAGTATATGGCTGGCTTTTTGGGCTGCAAGCGCACACTGAAGCTGGCTCATGTTCATTTTCTCATTGACCAACACCCCAGAGTCCTTCTCCGCAGGGCACCTCTGAATCTCTTCTCTAAATCTAGCACACTCTCTCAGGATTTAGCCTTATTGTTGGAAGCTGACAGCTGTTCTCCAGACATACTGTTGACAATTTTGCTTCTCATTACACATGTCCAAAATACAGAAAGGTCTCACTCATATTTGATTGATTTTGATATGATCGCAAATACATATCTGCGAGCATGAGATGGTCGAGTTCAAGATCCTCAGGACAGTGAGAAGAGCGTGCAGCAAGCTCACTGCTCTCGACTTCAAGAGAGCAGACTTTGGCTTCTTCAGGAACCTGCTTAGTAAGGTTCCATGGGATACAGCCCTAGAGGGCAGGGGGGCCCAAGACTGTCGGTTGATATTCAAGGATCACCTGCTACAAGCCCAGGAGTGTTGCATCCCAACTAGAAGGAAGTGCAGCAGGAGGGCCAGGAGACCTCCTTGGATGGATAAGGAGCTGCTGAGGAAAATTCAAATGAAAAAAGAGGCTTATAAAAGGTGGAAGCAAGGACAGGCAGCCTTGGAAGAGTACAGGGATGCTGTCCGGGAAGCTAGGGACCAGGTTAGGAAAGCTAAGGCCCAGTTAGAATTAAATCTGGCTAGGGATGTGAAAGGTTACAGGAAGGGATTCTATAGGTATGCTGCAAATAAAAGACAGCCTAGGGACAATGTGGGCCCTCTCGAGAAGCTATCAGGAAAACCGGCTACCCTGGATTTGGAGAAGGCTGAGGTTCCTAATGATGAGGTTCTTTGCCCCAGTCTTCACTGGCAAATCTCTGACCACACCACTCAAGCCCTGGAAGATAGACACAGGGACTGTGAGAATGATGACCTTAGAGCCACTGTAGGAGAGGATCTGGCTCGAGACCATCATAAGAACTCAAACGTGCACAAGTGCATGGGACCTGATGAAATCCATACGCGGGTCCTGAAGGAGCTGGTGAATGAAGTTGCTAAGGTACTGGCCATCATCATATTTGAAAAATCATGGCAGTCAGGTGAAGTTCCCGATGACTGGAAAAGGGATAATACAAATCCCCATTTTCAAGAAGGGGAAAACAGATGACCCAGAGAATTACAGAGCAGTCAGTCTCACCTCTGTGCATGGCAAAATCTTGGAGCAGATTCTCCTGGAAGGCATGCTAAGGCACACGAAAATCAACAAGGTGCTTGGTGACAGCCAGCATGGCTTCACTAAGGGGAAATCCTGTCTGACCAATTTGGTGGCCTTCTATGATGGGGCTACAGAACTGATGGACAGGGGTATTGAGTTGATGTCATCTACCTGGACTTGTGCAAAGTGTTCGACACTGTCCCACACGACATCCTTGTCTCTAAATTGGAGAGACATCAATTTGACAGATGGACCACTCGGTGGATAAAGAACTGGCTGGATGGCTGCACGCAAACTGTTGTGGTCAATGGCTCAATGTCCAGCTGGAGACCAGTAACGAGTGGTGTCTCCCAGGGATCAGTGTTGGGACCGGTCTTGTTCAACATCTTTGTTGGTCAGTGGGATTGAGTGCACCCTCAGCAAGTTGGCCAATGACACCAAGCTCTGTGGTTTGCTTGATACCCTGGAGGGAAGGAATGCCATCCAGAGGGACCCTGACACACTTGTGAGGTGGGCTGATGCCAACCTTATGAAGTTTAACCATGCCAAGTGCAAGGTCCTACACCTGGGTCAGAGCAATCCCAGGCACAGCTACAGGTTGGGCAGAGAAGAGATTCAGAGCAGCCCTGAGGAGAAGGACTTGAGGGTGTTGGTCAATGAGAAACTGAACATGAGCCAGCAGTGTGCACTCGCAGTCTAGAAAGCCAACCGTACCGTGGGCTGCATCAAAAGGAGCGTGAACAGCACGTTGAAGGAGGTGATCCTGCCCCTCTACTCTGCTCTTGTGAGACCTCACCTGGAGTATTGTGTGCAGTTCTGGTGTCCTCAACATAAAAAGGACACGGAACTGTTGGAACAAGTCCAGAGGAGGGCCATGAGGATGATTAGGGGACTGGAGCACCTCCCATATGAAGATAGGCTGAGAAAGTTGGGGCTGTTCAGCCTGGAGAAGAGAAAGCTGCTTGGAGACCTCATAGCAGCCTTCCAGTATCTGAAGGGGGCCTATAAGGATGCTGGAGAGGGAACTCTTCATTAGGGACTGTAGTAACAGGACAAGGGGTAATAGGTTAAAACTTAAACAGGGGAAGTTTAGATTGGATATGAGGAGGAAGTTCTTTAGTGTAATTGTGGTGAGGCACTGGAATGGGTTGCCCAGGGAAGTTGTGAATGCTCCATCCCTGGCGGTGTTCAAGGCCAGGTTGGACAGGGACTTGGGTGACATGGTTTAGCGTGAGGTGTCCCTGCCCATGGCAGGGAGGTTTGGAACTTGATGATCTTAAGGTCCTTTCCAACCCTAACTATTCTATGATTCTATGAATCCCTGTAGAGCTGTTCTATAAAAATTGTCAGAAATAAAATTACACTTTGTTATTAATTTCAAAACTATTTTTCTTTAACAACTCAATACAGTCCTTCCGGATAGGTTTGTTACTATATTGAAAGATTTCTAGGTACTTGGCTAAGACTGAAAAAGAACCCTAAGGGACACATTTTGCCCACAGACACAGCTGAGATCCATAGCAGGTAAAACCCTAAGATGAGAGTTTGAGTGGTTTGCAGGAAGATCTGCTCCTTAAGGATAACTCTGAGTGGAGAACTGCTCAGTCCCCTTCCAAGGTAGGTCTCAACTGCACACCCCTTGAGATGAAAAACCCAACACGTCAACACCCGTGAGGCATGACTTGAAGCAACTCCAAAGATTGAGCAGAGAGACCTAACCAGTACCTGTAACCTTCCACAGAGAAGTCTGTGCTGGGGAACAGAACTAGTAAAAGCTAGAGTTCATACCGACATACTGACAAGAGAAGGCTCCAGCACTAAAGGCTCTTGAACCTCCACTTGATCATCAACAGCATTAATATTCAGGCAGGTAAAAAAAAAAAAAACAACAACCAAGCGTTGTGATGGGGTCATCATGGTGAGGCTACTTAAAAGGGCGAGGGGAAGCATATTACCATAGAAGTTTTATTCCCCCCCCATAACAGGAAATTAAAAGTCCCAGAGGAGCAGTTACACTGAAAATAGCCAGGCAGCTGAGTTATGTCTGTCAAATTTGGCCTAGCATCATTTCCTTCTTCCAGACTCCACCTTTGCCAAGAGTGCTGGAGAAGAGAAGCTCACTGAATCCAGAAACACGGTTGTTTTCAAATGTTCCTATGAGCTTCACAAGATATACCTTGAACAGGTCTGCTCTCATTCTTTGCCCAACATACTCTGCAGCATCAAATTATGGTACTGCAAAAGAAAATCACTGAAACTGCTCTTTGGAACAATGTCTTATTTAGTTCCTTGCCAATACCTTTCAAGTCACACATTTTGATTGAAATTATGACAGCCAATTAAAAACCTGAAACTTGCACAGAGCTCTTCACTTTTAAAACCAGTCTTGCCTCTTTAACACAACTGGGAAATTCCATAGCCTCAGCACTTTCATTCAAGGTATCTTCAAGGCGCTGGGGAAAGACATATGCCCCACAGACATTACCATGGTATAGGTAACAAATCAGGCTTTTTTCTTGAACTATCCTTCCCTTTCAGTTAACTATAATTGTTACCATCTCACTTGCATTTCCTATGTTAGCCTCCTTCCTCCTCATAACATGGGAAAAAAAAAACTGAAAAAAGCAGGCAATCCTGTGGAAAAGTAAATAAAACCCAGTAGAAATGGAGACCATGCACCCTCCTCTCTCTTCAATTGGTTTGTATGCCAAGAATGCCAGGGTTATCAAAAACTTCTTAGCACTGTAAACCTTATTCTGACATATAAATTTATGACTACCACAATGACTTTTAGGAAAGTTCAGATCCTACAATTTGCATTTATGTCATCAGGAAATTGGGACATTGTTTATTCAAATGTTTAGACAAGATTTCACATGCTTCTCATTTGAAAATTTTATCTTGCATCCAACTGGGGAACTGAGAAGCAACACACACTTCCTAAAATCCTAAAATTCTCTCTTTTCTTAAATAGTTTTGCCAGCTAAACTCTGGATGTCTTTGCATTCTGTCAGACAGAAGAATGAGTCAGTCTGTCCCTAACTGGCCTTCCAAAAAGGAAACTGAGAAGTTTGATGACATATTTGGATAAACACACTCACTGGATAAAGTTACTTAACTTTTTATATCTCTTTAAGTTTGATATAAACCTTCAAAATCCTTACAGAGTAGATTTAGGCATAGCCAATAAAAACTACAGATTATAAATAAACTTAATGAAAGCCACTATATTAAAACTGAAAGGACCTCGTAAACATGCTCATCAAGGCTTCATCATTGTAATACAGCACCACGTCCATAAATCCCCGTTATTAATTGCTAGGCATCCACATTCTTATTGATGTATCAGCCTTATATAGATCATTTTTGGTTCAGAATCCAGCTTTCTCATGAACACCATTTAACAGCTAACACTGTAGCTCTGACGAAAGGAGCAACGAATCAACCCAGAGTTTATACAGTTTAACTCTCCTGAGAAGACAGTGAAGTCTATTATGATCTGTATGTTCTTTAGGTCTCTAAGTGTCATTTTTGGCCAGAAAGTAAATGATTATGGAAATACAGTATTGAACCTACATAAGGCACAAATACTGAGCTTATTTAGCCACCTAAGCCCTCAGTTTGCCATAGGGTAAGAAGGTTTAAAATACCATTTTGGAAAGCATTATTTGTTTCAATAGTGAACATCCAACTAACAGTGTTTTATTAAAGGAATGTACATTACAGCTTCAAGATCCTGACCTCTGAATTCCCATTTTCTTTAGCTTTATATTAACTTCAGATGCAAAGAAAGATAAGAAGACATCAAAATAGAGCTTTTACTAGTTTCATAAAACAAAACATTTATTTTACCTGATTTATACATCAGGCTGTTTCCCACTCATGCTTATAAGCATTATCAAATTTCAAGATTAGTCTGATCTAAATTTCTTGTCTGTAATCAAGCTTAAAATTAAGCTACTATCGTATCACCTCAGATTTCACTCCAGCATTTCATTAAAGTGTGTTGTTTAACGTTTACATATGCAAAGATCTGAGTCTCAATACAGCATACACAAATTTGCCCTCGGGTATTCTAATTATTAAATGCTAAGATAATTGGGTTTATGATACACAGGAGGCATCCAGAACATTTCTTGGAAGAAACTGAGAAGGAGCCATTCACGATAAAAATAACAACATATGAAGGAATTTGCAAAGTGCTTGGAGGTAAAATTAGTTTTTTTAGACACCTGACTACAAGACTGTCTCCACGGCTACATCTTTAAAATGGTCCTAAGCAGGTTCAGCCAATAAAGTAACATTTCAGTAAGCAGTTGAGAAAATGATGCAGGAAGAAAGGGTTCAGACTTTATTAGACTGTGGAAAGACTTTTGGAATAGGATGCATAAACTTCACCTAAAATAAAACCAAAAAAAAGGCTGCTGGTATTTAAGTTTAAAACAAAGATGACTATGGCAGGTGCAAAACCATACACAGATCAAGATGACACATCAATTAGGGATGTAATCATTACAACTCTGTATTCTTGGAAATAAAGCATTAAAGTAATAAACAAAGTTTGACAGGAAATAACAAAGCTTGAAGAACAAGGGTGCAAGAGCTCCTACAAAAATGCAAGTCCAAGAATCCAACATAAAAACTAACTGGTTTTAGATTCAAACATGGACAAAGTGTGCTTCTCAAAGAAGAATACACTCCAAGGAATATAATTATACTTTTGATAAAATATTTAGATCAGAATGAACTAATGCTGATGTAGCAACTGTAACAAAAACTGATGTACAGCTGTAACCAAAAAGAGGGAAGCAGAAAAGTGGAATAAAATAAGATAAATATATTTTACTCTGTAAAAGCATATCCAAATTTTCTGTGAGTTGAACCTCATATATAAAGAGATAATCATATAAACGCTCAACTACTGACCATCAATCCAAAATAATGACAGCACACACTGATGAGAGGTAGGAATGACAGAAATAAGGAGAATCTGCAGTTATTTTTACATGCTGGATAAACATCACACTAGGGTATAACAGAGAACAGCTATTTAAATATTTGAACTTTTTTGTAAAGCATCAGACCATGAACTTCATTAGTAGGAGCAAGTTACAGCTTTCGTTTCAACTAGAGCCATGAACTAGTCCACACTATAAATACTGAAAAGCCTGAGATGACTAAGTTCTCAAATTCAACCTGTTTGAGGAAAGAAAACCAAAAAAAAAAAAAAAAACACCTCACAACCCTACAGTATCTAGCTTTAAGTGGGATAAACACATAACACCAATGGAAACTTAATTAAACAGAGTATCTAAAAGAATAAATCACTTGAAGGCAACACAAACAATTTAACAACACTGGCAAAGCAGATTTCATATAAATGTGTATCAGCAAATCAAAAACAACTAAAATACTCTACCAAAGCCAACAATAGATTACATAATTTAAATACAAAGACACCTTAAAAGGGAAAATATGTGCAAAGATAACATACAAGAAACAGAAATGCTGGTATGCCAAAATCAATCCATTAAAAGTGGCAAGTCTGCATCCTACTCAAATTGCTGAACACGAAATTTCTCTGGACATCCTTCTCCTCTTATCACTGAGGCATAACATCAGTTTTGGTTCATTTGCCACAACCTTAGCTCTTTTCCATTTGTATTTTTCCCTAAGTGACAGCATTAGATTCCACTGTTTGGAAGCCAAGGAGGTTTTCACATTCGACTCTTCTTTATAGATAAAGAGTCCAGAAAGCCATGCAAAGCTGAACTGATAATAGAAAAAGCTTTAGGTCAAATTTGTACAACACAAAGCAACAAGCTTACTAGCACCTTACCAGGACTAAATGGTATTTAAGTGTTCAAAAAGAACTTATATGAGAAACTCATTAAGTATTAGCTGGTGGGTAATTCCTCTCTTAAAAAAAGAGCCAGAGAAATACGAGGCAGCACTAGCTTTTAAGTAGAGATTCTAGGAATAACTCACACAGAAATTAGGACCAATTCATTTGATTCACTAATTAGAAGAAACCATAATAAAGCAGAGAACTGGCAGATATCAGGCAAACATGAAACAATCCAGCCAGTTGAGAGCAAAGCAGAATCATGTGCCAAGTCTGCTCCCCTTCTCCATCTGTCCTTATATTGAGTAATTCTTTGCCCTTCTATCCTCCTGTTAATCCTGGTATCTGCAATGAAGCAAGACAAGCAGAGCTCACAGCAACTCATTTATCCCTTTCCCAGCATGAGCGTGTTCTTCATACGCTTTGACGTGCATAAAAACAAAACTCAAGGGTCTGACTAGTTACTTGGAATTGTTTGAAATTGTTTACAAAAGCCAATTTTTAACTGAGTTTCTTATGGCTGTGCGCCTATCCACCATCATCCCATTTTCTCATCCCTCGGCTAATTCCAAACAAAATGCAAGATAGACAGAAAGACCTCTAAATTATTAAATACCTACAGGGTTCTTGAAAACAGGTATCTTTTAGTGTCCAGGATATTAAGTAAGAGTCCGGTTTGACCCTGACAAAAGTACATTTCAGGAAAACTTTGTGTTCATCCTAACAGGGGGGAAAGATTACTAGCTTACACATTATTGCACACTAAAAAAATCCAGCCATGAAACAAACTTCCATAATTGTGTTTCACCATACAAACAGATTTTTACCCCAGCAAATAATGCTGTTTTTACAAACCTTATGGAAACAGCTACCTATTATTACTGCCCCCAAATGAAGTCAGAATCATGATTTGCCATTGCAAAAGCTGAATATTTGGAGAGTCGGAGAACATCACAACCTTCACCTTTTTCCTTTTGAAAATCAAAGAATGAGCTTACAGGAACCCATGCAGAAGTCTCCTGAAAATACCTATAATGAAAAATTCAGTCAAATATTCAAGAAATAAGTACTAGCATGTGGGGTCATTGTTTCAAAAGAGGTCAGGCATACAAGCCTTCACCCTCTCAGAGAACTGTAGCCAGACTTCCCAATGCATTTGGGCATGCAGCAGTTTGTAACAACAGGGAGAAGAATGAAGATGCTGATCTCACTGGCACAGCTAGGCTTTTAAAAATTATTCCAAATAAAGCAGCAGTCTCCATCTCCAACAGAGGAGGGAGAGGCTGTTTTTTTTTTAAAGAAAAATACTAAAAATATCTTCAATTTCAACTATTTTAAAAAAAGCTGACATGAGAACATGTCATTAGTCCTCTTCACTCGAATCCATCAGAAAAAAAGTGGTAAGGCAAAATGTATAAGATGAATGCTTAAGACACTGAAATACCTTCAAGAATTAGCACATAGAAATACTTGGATCCCAATACAAGATGACACTGAGACCACAAATACAGAAAAGAATATCCTGAACCATTAGAACACAATTACCCCTTCTCATAGCATCTGGACTTTTACCTTAATTCTTTAAGAAACTTCTCCTCAAGTTACCTTGTTTGTTCAGCTGCTATAATTGCAACAGGAAAGGGGAAAACTGATGATTTGTTTTATAACACTACCTTATTTAACACTAAGTCCTTACTTACCTCAAGTGTAAAAATCAAACAATGACACAACACTAAGCCATTACTGGTGCCAAGTATTATCCATTCCCATTGCACTTAGGACAAACACGCAGGATAAGACAGTATGTACAACTATGCAAGTACAGAGAGATAAGAGTACATACAACTACAGATCATCAAGTATATACTAAGCAGACATTCCTTTGAAAGCACTGTGCATTGTTTTGGGGTTTTATTTTTTTCTAATGCTTATCCTATTTGATCCATCTCTCCTCAGATACTTCAGTCATTAGTATTAAAATAATTCAATTTCATTTCCTTTTGGTTATTACCAGCAGCTCTACAGAGTACTTATTTCTGCACTCGTTATGCCCAAACACATATTTCTGGTTGCAGCCCAAAATGAATCCTAACCTGCACCTTCGCTTCAAATAATGTTTTTGTTTGTCCAATCTTATATAAGGTATCCTCACTATCTTATAATAGGTCTATTACCTCATCTTTTAGTAAGCTTACTTCACATGGAACAAATTTTGCCCTCCTAGCACTCATGTTCCCCTCTGCTTTCAACTGTAAATTACATTCAGAAACAAAACGTAAACTTTGTTCCATGTTTAACACTAAAGCCATGATTCAGCTTATAGATAAAGACATCTAAAGTACATGATGTTGTTTGGATGCTTCTGTTGTGAGCCAGACACCCAAGCTCCCAGTGCTGTCCATGGAAATGTACTCATGACAGTTCCACTCCAGTGACTGAAGACAAGTGTCTTCCCATGGTTTAAAATCGCACTCCAAAAGTGGTAACTTATAGATAAGTCAGCTAGGGTCACCACTCCTTTCTGTAACCTCTCTTTGAATAGGCAGTGTGGCTGTTTACTACATTTTTAAAGCAACCATTCGCAGCACGGTTTCTTGCACTTCTCCCTCAAGTGCTGCTACTGAACACTGAATCTGACTCAGATTAACCATTTCACATTTACTGCATCTGCCCATTCAGATTTCTCACCATTCTACTTCCGTTTACACAATCAGACTTCGAATTTCCGTTAAGGGAAACACCCTTTTGGAAGAAAGTTAATTCAGCAAGAGAAAGAAAAAAAATGTAAACACCAAAATCCAAGAAATAACTGGAAATTACAGATTTTATAGAAACCCAGTAACCTCTACACTGCACTCTGGGTTTGGAGCAAGTGGAACACAATGAGTAGATACGCAATGTATGGTAGAATGTGTCAATTCTCAGAAGGATACACTTGGTAGTAAAAGACAAAATGTTTAGGAAAATAGTATTAAACCCACAAGGTTAAAAAAAGAAAAGTGAGAGAGAGATAAAGAAAAAAACTCTTACTGATGTCTTTTCCTTTTATTCAAATTGGGACATCCCTATTTATCAGCAAAGAAAAAGAAAAATACATAATGACATTTTCATGGGAAGGGGAAAAAAATACAATCACCATTTGGTTTATAACTGTCTGGCTATGTTTAGAGTTACAAAACATATTTACCTTAAGAACCTGAGCTTTGTTTGTTTACCTTATAAAGCGAGCTGAGAAGCTAGCAGAATAAACTGTGTATTATCATTGTCAGTGTAAATTACAGGTTTTGTTTGCCATAGCAACCAGATGCTGGCCAAGAGCCAAAGGAAAGTGAATAATCTAAAACACTCAGTTACATTCTGAGAGAGTTTGTTTAGTGTTTAATAAGTTCTCCAGGGATGGAGAAATTACTAAAGCACATTGCCTTGACATGAGTTAAAATGGCCCTCTCTCATCACAACATTTTGGGGAATTTGACATTAATGCATTAGATAAAGATAGGTCTGTACATATACACATACATGCGTAAATACATGCTTGTATTTTTGCACCTAAGTATATTGAGACATTCTATTTGACAGGTTACACATCCGATGCTTTACTGCATTCCATCTTTGAACTGAAATGTGCGTGTTCTTTAAATTTCTATACATATTTATATATTCATTTATATATTCACTCACCCATCTACACTCTCTGCAGTGGCTTTTGTTTTACATATTAAGAGAGGACACAATGAAATGTATCATGCACAGTGCATCATAAATGGAGAGTAAAGGCTGTCCAGGAACTGTTCTTTAGTGTATTTCACATTATGAAGAAAGAGAGCCTCTATTAACATAAAAACATGGTAACTCCAAAACCATTATACCAAAAAGCCTGATGTTTCTTTCCTTGATAAACAGGTTATGACATTCGCTTTTACCAAAGTTGGCCTTGTTCAACCTGGAGAAGAGAAGGCTCATGAGGAAGTTATGGCAGCCTCCCGGTACCTAAAGGGGTCAACAAGAAAGCTGGAGAGAGACTTTTTATCAGGGCATGTAGCCATAGCACAAGAGAGAATGGCTCTAAACTGACAGAGATTTAGATTAGGTATTAGGAAGAAATTCTTCACTTTGAGGGTAGTGAAGCACTGCAACACGTTGCCCAGAGAAGCTGTGGCTGCCCCATCTCTGGAAGTGTTAAAGCCCGGACTGGATGGGGCTTTGAGCAGCCTGTGGCAAGGCAGCTGGAACTAGATTATCTGTAAAGTCTCTTCCAACCCAAACCATTCTATGACTCATTCTATGATTCTATGAAGTTTCTGAGCCCAAGAGTTCAGGAAATTCTGCTAAGCCTTTAGATGCAAAACAAAGACACTGAAAATAGAATCAGAGAATGGTCCTATGGTGCTGCTGCACATGGAATGGTCCCTGGTGCCGCTGGGCACCATTCCAGAATGTGTTCCACCAGCTTTGGTATCTGTACCACGTGCTGCTTATCCCTCTCATGAAGAATACAAGAAAGTTTGACCTGTTGTTTTTCATTGAAAATAGAATTTAGGAATCTGCTATGTGATTTTGCCATTTTTCTTCTTTTTCAATCAAACTAGATTTGATTTGGCTAAGCTTTATCCTAAGCTTTTTTGTGCTGTGCTGCTTTGAACTGCTGCAGGTTACTGAAGTGAGTAAAAAAGTGAGGCACAGCTTGAATTCTGTACACTTTCACTGTTTGATAAGCAGGAGTTCTTACTGCAAGCATACAAAATAAAATGAAGTAGAATTTCATCTGCAAGGATATCAAACAAGAAAAGCTGCAGCCCCTAAAATATGAGTTGCACACAGCAATGTGTTGCATTTCTCTCTTAAAAACAAAAGTGTACTTCATACCTCCATTTTCTTTAGTAACATTCTGAAAAGACAGGAAAATCTCTGTCTGCAATTATCAAAAAAGTATTAGGAAATATTAAAGTGAATTTTACCAAACTTAGCTTAGGCAATCTTTTCATTCTCTATTACCAAGGCACTGTGAAATGGCAATAGCTGTCATTAGTGCCCTAAATACATAAACGAATATGAAAAAATTAGATTAGGATGCTTGGGATTCCTAGCAGGGGAATGAAGCAAAGGAAAAGGTGTTGGCAATGCCTGGAGGGGGGAGGGCAGATCAACCAGAAATGTAAAATTCCTGGCCTGCTAACCATGAGCTCAAATGTTTCGATAACTGTCATCTATTTACACTGTTGAAATATTTAATTCATTAGAGTACATGTGAGCTATTTTTATACACTTTAATTTCTCCACACTAATTAGCTAACATCCTAGGAGTTTACATCTTTGTTAAACATATAAACATTCTGCTTAAAAGGAAATGGTATAAAATAGCAACAGAAAACATTCCAGACTTTAAAAAAAACTAATATTTACATAGGGTCTCAACTTTAATCATGTTGCATCCTCCTCTTAGAATATTTACAAACTCCAAATTATCATTTGCAATAAAGCCCCAAAAGCATTAGACTTGTTGACTCTTTATCCAGAGAGCTCTTCAGAGTATGCAATTCTGAATCATCTTTAGGCAAAATTTCAACATAGAAAAGACTCTACAACAGCAGCAGGAATCCAGTCCAGGATGGAGAACAAGAAAACTGATCCCCAAGACTCGGAGAAGAAACTCATACCAGAGTGAACCTACACAGCCTTTATTAAATAATAATAATAAAAGCCTGAAGAAAAAAAAAACAACTAAACCTCCAGTGACAAGAAACAAAATTGTTCAAGGCCAAGCTGGATGGGCTTTTGAGCAACCTGGTCTAGTGGGAAGTGTTCCTGCCCATGGCAAGGGGGCTTGAACTAAGTGATCTTTAAGGTCCCTTCCAACCCAAACCAATCTGTGACACTATGAATTAAAGAATTCTAAATTTTGAGGAAGCTCAAATCTAACCCCCCTTAGAAGTCTCAGCTGAGAGAACATCCCATCTTCTCAGCATTAGAAAAGTCAGGCTGAACCCAAATGTTACTGTGATATCGAAACCAGTTAATTTATGACTCTCCTCAGAATAGCTCATACCCTCTGCTCCGCAGATATGGCACACAGCAGGCAGGTTAGAACTGAGTAATCATGCCACTGTTTTTAGAACCAGCTGAATTATTGGTGGTTGTCCTTACAACATATTAGAACTTTAGACATCTTCCTATATCCTGTAGAAAGATGCATCACACAAAGGTCAATGTTTTCTTACGGAAGGTAGGGAGAGACAATGCATGAAGAGATTGCTCCATTTCAAATTCTGGGTGGCAAATTTAATGGGATTTCAGATCAGCAGGTCTGTAAGGGAAGGAGACATCTACATTTCTGGAAAAACACCCCACAATTCTAGTGCTGAGAAGCCAAAGGCAGACCAGGATCAGAAAAGCTTTCTTCCAGTGCCTTGATGGCAAACCAGACAAACACAAGTTTAATACAGTAAGAAGATACTAATTTTGTCAGCACCACTAGTTGAGACTACTAACAAAGTAGTCTACTGAAAACTGAGCATCAGACAGATCTTAATTCAGAGCATGGAAAATGAGTTCTCCCCTTCTTCCCCTCCCACACACCCCCCCATCCAACTCTTGTAACAAATATCCAAACCAGCTCCTGAATTAGTTCTGAGGAGTACACTTAGCCAGAATTTTCTCAAAAATTATGTATTCACGAACTTGAGCATGAGCATCACTCCACTGATACATGAAAAAATTATCTACCTAAATTCTCTACAAAGTAGGCAGAAATTGGGCACATTTTCAGAAGTCAGAGCTACACACCTGCACACTTTTTTCAAAGCTTCAAAAATATGTTTTGAGCAGCCAAGGGCTCATAAAAAAAATGGAGCAACTGCTATAGGGCAACTAATTGGCAGGTCCAGTAAGAACAAGTTCCTAAAGCTCAGATGATCTAGAGAAGGATAAGTCATTGTATTAGGAGAAGGTAAGACTCCTGGTGGCATAAAAGTACAGATTTTAGCCTTCAGTCATGGAGGGATGGCAGCAGCCACTGGCCCTCATCCAGCATTCATTACTTCAGGGGACTGAAGTAACATCCAGAAGCAGAGTCACTGTTGGACATGTAAAAAGGAAGAGGAAAAAAGGATGAGTTCACTTGTGCTGAAAAGGTTGTTGGCATTACATAAGAAATAACCACCCGTGCACATGTGCTCCATGTCCAGCAGGCAGCCCACATACATCCGTTTGAAATTTGCTCTTCAGCAGGATGGCTGCCAGTCATGGCACACAGACATGCTGCAACCCTATTGCGTAAAGAGGCGGCAGAAGCCATTTGGAGTTTCTCACACCATAAAAGTGTCACATGTTGTAACTGCAGTTTTATGGTGGTGGAATACAAAGCTGTATGAGCCATGCGCTGATTCTACTCTGTCACATGACAGTGGCCATTAGTTAATATGTGTCAACGAACATACTGAGGCAAAAAATTCCACCTCAAACAGGACACATCCTCACAGCATTTTATGCTGGTATCATGGCCAACTCAAGGAAAAACTCCAATGACTGGACAGTTTATGATATGAAACGTAGTTAACTCCTTAACAGTTACACTCTCATAGAATCATAGAACAGTTAGGGCTGGAAAAGACCTTAAGAAACTGGAACTCAAACAAATGAGCAGAAGGACCAACTTTCTTAAAATGCGCTCTACAAATCCAATTCATATTTAGGAGGCAGGGCTCCACAATAAGGATACAAGTCCTTGACCTTTCTGACCTGCATCACTCTAGTCCACACATAACTAGTTACAAGATTCTGTGCACATGGAAGTGATTCCATCAAAGTCACCTTACTGGGAAAAAACCTATGGGATAACTGAATGAGTTTAAAATTTAGTAGAATAAGACTTGCAAAGCTACCAAATAGAGTATATTTAATAATTTTCTAGAAGCTTCTTTAAAAAGTCTCCTCTTTCCTCAAAAAAAAAAGTCATACATTATTAATTTTTGTTGATAAAAAACAAAAAGGGAGAAGAACAGGTTTTCCACCACATATTTATAAAAAGGAAGAAAAAAAAACCCTAACTTACTCCATGGATTTCTACAAATTCCAGATGCATTTTCGTGGTTTTTGCTAACATGGGTGACAATCAAAACAAAATAAATAGGTTTCCTTTTGAAACATTTGTTTTCCTTCCTTTTGCTGACAGTATTTGTAATTTCATTTACTCTGGTAAAGAAATTAGCTCAGATTTCTCAAGTTTTCAGGGTGTTAGTTGTTGACAGTACTAATTATGGAGGGCTTTAATAAAAAAAAAAAAAAAAGCTAGAGCTGGCTTTTTATCTATTTTTAGAAGTCCAACCCAGCAAACTTTCCAAATTTAAGTAAGATTGTAAAAGCATCTGTCCTCCTCCTGAAAATAAACTGTGTTTGCTGGCATAATATAACCAATTTACAGATTAGTTTTTCTTTATAATCTCACATAGGGCTTACCATCTCAAAATTAAACTACTAGACCATAAAATCCCAGAGCCAGGAAAGGTCAGAGAGAAGACTGAACAAAATTAAAATGTCATTTAGTCAATTTTCCTTTTCCATGCAGGGATTAAGATCCCCACAGAGTACAGGCCATAACATGACCGATCAGTTGCCGAGTTACAGTTCTCCAAGGGCCCCACCACTCTTCGGAAAAGAGGCCATACTTCTGAAAGCAAATATGGTGGGAGATATTCTCACAGGTTTTGATAAATCATTTTTCAATAGAAAGAAAACCAACTGCTTTCCTCCTAAGCATTTTTTGAGAACATTATTCTCTAGACTGAACAATTCTCAGCTGCAGGCCAAGTAAGTTACAAAACAGAAGCCCTATAGGACCACATTCAATTCTGACCTTCCCAACACTCTCACTTGAAACTGATTATTTAACCGGAGGCACAAAATTAACTCAGGTAACAGAAAGAGGTACCTATGTTTTCCCCACATCACATAGTCTGCTTACAGTTGTGTGCACAGGGCAGAAATACTTCTAGGACTACAGTTAACAGGTTTCCTCAACATGTACTTTGCACTATTTCACATGACGCCTGTTTCCAGGACAGCTATTCTTTTTACTAAGCAGTAAATCTTAAATTGCATTAAGCCATAAACATTCTTGCTAACTTAACATGGTAAAAAAAATCCACAAAACTGAATATTAGAAAATAGGAGGCTTTCAGTTTTTCCTCTTTTAAAATGAAAATATGAATGAAGGCAGGTTTGTGTTTCTGCATCGATTTCTCCCTCTATTCCCTGGCAGAAAGGCTCTGAACCTCTCACATCACCTTCCACTCCCTGAGAGAGAGCTCTTTGGACAGACATTATGAAGGAGCTACAAGATATGCGCTACATACAGAAAACCTGAATAAATGGAGCACACATTTTTGTCTTTAAATAAATCAGTCCCTCAGAAGTTAAGTGTACCAATTATGTGGCTAACATTAGGGCAACAAATTTTCCCTTGCCTTCCTATTGCCATATGCCTGTCATCTTTTTCCTACAGTTTCCACTCACTGTTTCAAACATATGTTGCCACTTACGTGCCAAGAAAGGAATCTCTGAATTACCCCCTTCATATATGATGAAATGGCAGACTGAATGGAGCCAGAGAGCACACCATTAGCAGTTATTCACACTTCTGTTTTCTCTTAACTTCCTCTTCTCCAAAGTTTATTCCTCCTATGCAAGGGGATGTAGAACTATAAAGCCATCCATGACTCATGCTGCAAAATATATAGCTGCAGCCATCGACCAGAGCAGCAATTTTATTTTTTTTTTTAAAAGGCCACCTTAAATAAACTTTTTCTCCTTTCAGTTTCCAGATGGAGGATTCTTTTGTGAATTGCTTACCCACGCATCAACACTGGTGATCCAACATTCTTTTCTTGTAAACTCACTACTCAGTTTACCAGTGGTTTGCAGCCTCTCTCCCTGCAATTCTTGCTTCCTAGGGTCAGCCTAGGTGCACACATCACAGTTCCAGAGCAACAGATCCCAAAAAGCATCTATAGTACTACCTGTGGTCTTCTTTTTCTCCTCAAGAGAAGACTACGAAAGACAGTCATGCACATAATTCTTCAAAGGATGGAGCAGGGTGGGGGAAGGAATAAATCAGTAAAAGATGAATGGAGGGAAAAAACAGGATGCACAAACAACCAAAAAGCAGTTTGATGACTTAAATTCCCATATGCCAGGGCATCCATGCTCCTGAGAGTGGTTCTTCCAGCACCCTGAAAATCCAGCTGAGTTCCATGATGAACCAGTATCTTGAGCACTCTAATAACTCAGTAGAAAAAAAACTATTCACTGAAACTGATACCTGCAGCTACCTTTCAACCTTGATAAAGTTAAACATGGGTAACTGGAAGTTAGTGCATCAAGAAATGTTTATTTTAAATCACGTTTAAGTCAGTGTTTTAAGAAGGAGTCAATGACAAACAGTGCAAAAGTAGGTGTGCTGGATAGTATCAAGAGAAGTTACCAAAAAAAAAAAAAACCACCACCAACTTTTGTGAAATAAAAAGCATTACTAAACTGAGTTTAAATAAAACTAATACCTTCACTATTTTCTTTTTGCATGCTCCTGCATTAATTATCAGCATCAAAATTGCCATGTGATAATACCGGACAGGATTTTTATTTTCAGTTTGGGTTTTGGGAGGCATGTTTTTGTAAGGGTTTTTGTTTCTTTTTAATGTGAGAATATACAGGCACAGGCTTTCCAAGAAAAAAAAAAAAGTGGAACCGTATATTTAATGCCAAAAAATTACACAATTGGAGGCCAAAGAATTAGCTTTTGTCTCCATTTAAATTCTCAAAGAGCATAATGAAACCAGTAACAATGCACAGCCTGAAACCTGGTATATTTTTCATTTTGTACAGTCACTGTTAGTTGCTTAAAGGCATGGGTTTATGCTAGAATGGAAACTCTGCAATGTGTCTTACTTTTACACTATGTTTTGTTATCTAATGACTCTTCCTGGACATGCTTGGTTATTTTTCCCTAGTTTTTAAATGTAACCGTTATCCTGGGTTATCATGTTTGTTAACTTCCAACGTGCCCTATGAAACCAACTGCAATTCATGCAGAGCAACACTTTTCCCTCATTCTAGCACAGTGGCTGCAAAGTGAAATGATGTTATGCTGTTCTTATTCCTCTTTAGTGCCACAGACTTCTGTCTTAACCGGTATCAACCTCATCTTTTCTGGAAGTTAAAAAGCAATTAGTGTATTTCTTGACAAACAGGAATATACTAGAGCATATCTCAGACCCCCATATTTCTGTTGATTCAGTGATGAAAAGTGAAGAAATCCTCACCACTTCCATCACTAACATGAAAAGGGCCCTACAACAGGCTTAATGTTGTTTTTAAATTCTAACTTTCTTTAAAAAGCGCATAAGGAAAAGGAACAGTCAGCAGGGTAAAGCAGCAACTACTGGGACCCAACAAGCTTCAAACGACCCACTGTTAGTGAGGGGATGAAAAAGTTCTTGGGTTCTTTGCAGAAAAAGGAATATTCAGGCTTAAGCAGGAGGGGCCAAAAGGCAGGAAAGTCACATGCTGCCAAAGAGAGAAATCTCATGAACCTCTACATGAATAACCATTAGGGAGAAAATGTCACATTTGTACACAAACTTTCTTAAGCAGAACTACTGATAAGTAAAGGTAAAGCAAGCTGGTATGATGCTGACCGTCACCTATTGTCCATCCAGTGGGTAACAGTTGGAAGCTGCATTCATTTATTTCAAAGATTTTAATATTAACTATATGAATTAAGCATACTGAGTACCCACCCATGGCTGTTCTATGGATGAATGACCCAAAAAAAAAAAGACAGTCTAAGAACTACACTGTCTACTGCAAATGGATAAAAATACAACGGAGTTTTAAATAAGTCTTTGAAGTACATGCCTGCCTTCCTACTTGAGGATCTTCAGTATTACACTCACTTAGACCCCAGTTGTCCTTGAAGTATCAAGATGACTATAGTGAGGCCAACACTTTCAAAACCAGTATCTAATTTCAAGAATTTAAGTGAGCACTGACTACCTGGAACTGAACTGGAGAACTGGGGGATTCTGTGAAATGACCAAATCAAATTTATTATTGCTGAATACACATCGGGAGAGGTACATGAACAAAAAAGTCACCAAAAGGTTCCCACTCTTCAGCAAATATATCTCAAAACCAAACTCAATATTGATGACTCATACCTTAGTCTAGAAGCAGGCAAAATGGGAATTGAGGAGCAAAATCCTTGGCCTTGGCTTCAGTCAGTCTTTTTACTGAAATACATCTTCTGGTCTAAAAGGTACTCTTTTTGTTTGTTCCAATTAAGTACATTTACAGAAAGAAGGTAAACCCTTAACGAATTTACAATCTTACTTTCTTCAGCTACATCCTTCCCAAGCAAATCCCATCCCCCGTCTATTATTTCACTTCATAGTTGTTGATAGAATGGTTAGGAAATGGTTAATTTTGCACAATTACATCTTCCATATGCGACTGCCATTTAGCATCCCACCCTAAGGGTGCAATCAACCAATAAAGACTTTGCTCTGATTATGTAATGCAGATATTTGATATCCCACTTGAGGCCTCTTTTGGATGTAAAGACAACTACAGCATAGTGACTTTGCAAGTAAGATGATGTAATGCTACTCTGTAAGTAACAAAACATCTGAGCATGTGCACTGTGAACCACACAATTCAAAATCCTAAGTACATTTCAGTCTGAACCATTCAGTTGCTGGAGAGCTGTGTCTCCCTTTCTTGTTTGCTCTGCAGATCTTACAAACTTTCTAAAGCCAAAACCAGAACCAATCTTCTTCAGAACTAGTCACACAAAAAAAAAAAAAAAACAGAACCGACTTCACCCTCTTCACCCTCATTTAAAGTTAATACATTCTCAAAAAAAAAAAAATCCTCTCCCAACTTGTATTTATGAGTAAGAAGATGAAAAATATTTTCTAGATAACTTTAATCAATGTATATGCCCAAAAGGCAGCTGTCAAAAGAACACACGCCAGATTTGTGCAATTCTTAAAAGTTATATGTGAAATCCAACTCATATCAATGCACCTATAGCTTAAGTGTTATGAAGGTGTTTAACTTGAGATTGACATTCAAATGTTGCAAGTGAACACACACCCAGCAGGTTCATTGTTCATCAGTGTAGAAACAGTGACAGCCTATGCCTGTCATAAGACCATGCACACATACGCATACAGTTTTTAAAAGACTGTCCCCTTATGCAGCTTTATATAAAGCAGCTTTTTTATCTCAGAGGTCAATGAAGAAGTGTTTTTTAAAAGAGAAAAAAAGGTTACTGAAAGTAAAATATTCAAATATTCACTGGAAGAATCACACAATATAATAATAAAATTCTATTATCAACTCAAACTGCTGATGAGGTTACTATGAATAGTGAGAAAGACAAAACAATGTCAGGGTCAGAAGAATTAAGACAGACGAACAAATCAAGCCCAAAGCTCTAATGGAGAGCAAAGTGAACATTCTTTTCTATTGTGAAAGAGGTGACCCTTTTCATTATCCTCAATGTCATGCAATTGACAGCAATAAACTGGCCCTATTTGAAATAAAAGATTCCTAAGATAAGTCCATGCAGAAATGCAAGACACTGACATTTTCCTTTCTAAACTCAGATTAATGCAAAGTAAAAAGCATGCATTTAACACTCTGTGTGGGCTACTTCCTGATTCCGGACCATCTCCCTTTCCCATTTACCTCCCCAGGGGAAAAAAGTGCAACCATAAGCCTTCCTGTATTCCAGTACAAATGCTAAAAACGCCTTTTAATCATTCCTTCCAAGCCACTTCATCAGACATTGGTATCTTCACGCAGTCCTCCCTCCACCTTCCAATAATTCTGTCATGGATTTTCTTCCTTTAACATGACAACGGCAAATGGGAACATCACCTGACAAAAGTTAGCCTCTTTCATTGCTTCTGGCTCCAAGATGCACTTAAAAATCAGAGATGAGCACAGAATAGCAAAAGAACAGAAAAGGCTTGTTAATGTCTAGTGAAGTAGTTAAAGTAATAAAATTTAAAAAATAAACAAATAAACCAAAACATAACTGCACAGGGTGATTGACTTGGTCTCCCTGTTCCCCTGCAGTTATGAAAAGAAACAAGTTATTATACTTGCAAAAGGATCCACAAACATGATTTCCCATCTTCCTTTTGAATTACTTAAGATACTAATGTTATTTCCTGAAGCCTGTAGGAATTCACTGCCAAAAATAGGCCACTTTCCTGCTTTTGAGAAATACCTAAAATAGAGAAGATGCTTCCAAGAAAGCATATTCTGCAATACTGAAGCAAAATTAATGAGTCAAAGTTTGGTAAACAACCCCAATTTTCTGATATCAATACACGTGGAACACATACAGGTACGGCATTTAAAGCCAAGGTACCACAAACAGCCCACAGTCACTTCTAAAGAACAACTAGCTGGAAGAAATCAAAACCCATTGGAACCATTGTCCGTAAGAGCTTCAGAAGTATCCACAACTCCTTTGTGTGCATTCACATATACAAATTATACAGAGCAGTTCCCAAAAGGTCTGAGGAATTTCAGAATTCAAACCCACTCTGGCCCTCTCTCCTGAGTGAAGCCACTGATAAGGGTTTGTACAAGCTTCTGAGCCATGAGTGTTTCTGCTACAGGGATATCTACTCCCCATCAGAACTGCTCCAAGAATGCTAGCCACCCATCACACTGGCCACTGAGCAAACTATACATAGCAACATCTTTGGGGCATGACTTGAACTGATGCAGATATACATGGATAGCTGACAAGTTAAGGCTCCAAGGCTCCACTGACATTCCCAAGCCCCAAGGTCAAAGGCATTTTGTAACTCCCAAATAAAATGTTTATTCTTGTCAAGCCCTGCATAACGTTATATCACTCTGGACACACCATAGGCTTCTAGCAAAGTAACTCCTATTTTAGTAGAGTTGGATCCATGCATACTCCTCTACTCAGCAGCAATAGGAAAGCAGACTGGTTTGTTTTATGTGAGAATAGCCTTTGCTCATCTACCATAGGGATTCTGAAATACAAGCAAATAAAATCAGAAAAATAAGGTTAACAAAAATGCAAAGCACAAAACAAAAAAAAAAAAACTAAAAAATCATGTGTCCCAAAACACAGACACCTTAGAGTACTAAAAGCCAACCTGAACCACATTCTAAGAGGTCATGCACAACTGTGTCTTAACCAACAAAACATACATTAGGGGTTCAGAAAATAATTATTCTTTTGCGATTTCTAGTCCTAGGCCTCTCTTTATCATACATGGAATACATACACTTCTCTATGTATCACTTTAAAAGTTAAAGTAAATAGTAGTGTCACCTTCCACAAAAGGTTGCAAGTACTGTCATAAGTACCATATTGCAGGAACTAGAATTGCTTTTCTCCCTCTGCTGTTGTTACTGGCCAGAGTTATGCACAAATATTAACTTATACATACAGTTATGTATTTACTGTGGAGGGGAGAGGGAAGACACATGGGGAGCAACCCAAACGTTTTTTACAAATTTACCATACTTAAATCTTTGTTCTATAGCATCACCTAAGAGTACAAAGGCCTATGACATTTTGTTGTACTACCCTTGACAGGAAAAAAAATGCTAAATTACAAAGATACACAAGAGAACAACCTGAAATCACATGCCCATTTAAGAAATCGGCTTAATTTTTTTTCCTGAGTAATAACACAGCCTGCTTACAAGTTGAATTATTAACAATTAACAAATCCACCATAGGATTTCATAGTGGAAGAAGCCACTTTACCTCAAGATTTCTCTTATAAGAAACTGCATCACTACAGGAAAGAATCTAATACATGCCTACATTTAATCAATTCTACACAGTTCATCATCACACACTTAACATACACACTTTTGTATGGACTGTAACTATCTTTTATCTAATTTATCTAAGTAATATTAATCTTTGTATTATGAGCTTCTGAGTTTACTAGCCACAGCAAACAGAAGCCAGAAATGATGCTCTGCCAGAATTCTCTAAACTAAGTTACCACAGGGAAGCAACACTGAAAGGCACAGAAACTTTATCCTTACAACTAAAAATAGGTAACTGAAGAAAACAGATCAAAAATACAGTATCCAACAACTGAAAAAAAAACACCACAAAATCAAGCAGACCATAGAGCACTGAGGCAGGTTGCAGGGAAGACTGTTTAAAGAGCATAAGATTTTTAGGTATAAAAAAGGAATTTGTCTTTTCTCTAGGCGCTGGAAGAGAATTTCCTTAAATCACTACTTTGTGCTTGAGTAGAATTTTCAAGCATGAAGCAACCTGCACCTTATTCAAGCATTCATCTTCTGAAAGACTTTCTTCGTAATAGTCCATTCTGTTGACATAACATTCAGAGACATGAGATCAATAAAAGTGTTCCCAGATAATGACACAGATTTAGTAGTGCTGAGTTTAAGGCAATGGTTCTTAATGCTGACATGTCTCAGGCAGGCTGCCACAAAAAAAAAGCCAGATTAATACCCTTTTGTATTTGTTCCCCTTCCTCACTCAAGGGTTTTGTGAATTTTTTTTTGTTGCAGACTCTGGAGCTATGGAGTGTCTGAGTCTGCTAAATACATTTCCCCAAGACCAAGAGAATTCTTGAACAGTACCTGCTATGGGCAAGACTAGCACAAAGAGCTACATGTGACTACACACTAGGAGATCATGAAATTTTGTAAATACTTTTCCAGACTAGAGAGTTGAACCACACAACTCAGTCAAATTTCCAAACTATGAATCTATCAGATAGCTCAGCAATTCTGAATCCCAAAGGGATCAATTTCTACAAGTTACACTACACCCCTAGGAACCCACAGTCTAAAACAGCCTGTATAGGATATATTCGCCTCTGAATTATTTCAATTCATATTCCTTTAACAAGTATCAAAATCACCATTAATTTCAAGTACTGTGCTTTAAACAGGGACTAGCATATGGCTACTGAAATTACAGAGAATAAGGAAAACCTTTCAAAATGTATTTTTGCCAGGAATCCTAAGGTGGGGGGAGGGAAGGGAAGGAGGAAGGGGGAGAGAGAGTGGGACATGATTTATCAAGGCAGAAAAAATGTCTTTTAATAGACAGGCTTCATAACGGAAGTGCCAGCATCCAGAAACCCAAAGAACTGCAAATGGGCCCTAGAGCATGTTTGTGTTTTACTCACCTATTGCTGGAAGCCCAACAAAAATACTTCCTCTTCTTGCAAAGTTTGCCTTCCTTAGCATCCACAGTCATTCTTCTACAACCTTACTGCCTTTCAGATAAGCTCTTTAACAGCTATATTTTCACCGAGTTAATCTGTAGGAGGCAAGAGAAGCCTACTCAAGAGAATTATAACAATGAAACATAAGACCTGCAATACTTTTTTTATGCTGGATTCTCTCTAAAAACCACTAAAAAGGAAAAGAAGTATGACAGCTTCATAATCCTCTATGTATAATGTCAACGTCTCCAGCTAATCTTCTTACAGTTTCTAAACTGCATTCAAGTCCACAGTCACCTAAGTGTGTGCCTCACAAGCTTGTGCTTTCAAAAAAGACCACAGCCTCAAGTAACTTCTGCAAAACTTTTAACCTCTAAGAAACACACTGAAAGCTAAATCCCTTCTGTGTGCTGGACTTCACACTCCAAGGCACTGGTAGAACAGCATCACCCAGCAACAACTGAAGAAACAACAGATGTGAAAGAAAAAGATGGTCAGTGATACAGAGGAACCAAAGGAACTTGCAGTAACTTGATCTACTTCTTCACCTCCATCTGCATCAAAGCTTTGAAAGAAACATCCTCCACTGACACCAGGTTCAATACATGTCTGTGCAAGAAGTTGAGTCAACTTCACTCAAACCTGTGTGGTGATTATTCAAACAAGAACTAAACTGCTCAGAAAGAGGTCTGATCACTTTGAACAAAATGACTGAATTCACAGCTTAGGTTAACACATACAAAAGATCTGAGACAGGAATTCATGTGGAGTGAAACTTGAAGCTCAAAATGTTTCTGTCAACACCATTTCCCTGAAGTTCTACAAGAACCCTGCTGTGACTGAATTTCAAAGGAGATGAATGAAGAAAAGTAGGCAACTAATTACACAGTGTTGAATATTTTTTCTGAGCGATAATGACTAAAGACCAACATTTAAAATGTGTTCTACTTCCAAGCATGTTCACAGACATGGAACTTTGTGTCTTCTGAAGTACCTCACCACAAGTGTCTTCATTATGATTACAACTCACTTGTGCTATTGCATTAATACTGAAATGGCTGTCATGCTTCCAGAAATAGCCCAAATAGGCATACTGGGGAGGCAAGGAGTAATAAATTCTCAGGGCTGTACACCACAAGCAAAACAAACCTCCAAGCCCAAACTGCTTAATAAAATACAATATTGTGCACAGTTGTGCTGTGCAAAAAAAAAAATATCTTTTCTTAAAAAATTATCTTGGTCAAATATACAAGAGGAAGCCATCTCATGAGGAAACAGGGAGCGCTTGCCAGTTCTCCTTAGGAGAGAAGTCATTAATAGTTAAAAGGTGCAGTCATCAACTTCTTAAGGCAGTGCCCGACAAAAAGGGATCTAATTATACCTAATATTTAGCTAGGAGTTTTATTTGTATTTGCAAAAAAAAGGAGAATAATAGAATCTACAAACAATAGGAGAGTTTGGGAAAATAATTCTTCCGGCTGCCAAAAAAATTAAAAACACACAGTAATGAAGATATGAATCTCTTTCCGTCCATGGTCCATAGTAAAAGACACATGAATCTAAAGAACGTTATCTTTAGAGTTTTCACTGCTTCTCTCCCTTGCCTTCCACATGGAATTTATCAGTTGTCAGTGCATTTCAGACTATCACTTAGCCATAATAACCTCTATATTTCTCTTTGTAATATTCAGAAATTAATCTATGCATAAGGATATAAAACACTAAAGTACTCTTTACTAATGAAATCTAAGAGATAGCCAATCACAATGCTAGAAATAAGAAAGTCAAATTGGACAGATTTTTTTTCAGGATGCTATCAATCCAAGAAAATAATCTAAGAGTGAGCCTTCTTCCACTGAGTTAATGTCAAAACTCCCACAGATTTCAGAGACAAGGCTGAGCATAGAGTGGAAAAAAAAAAAATCCTTGAAGTCACATGAGTTATTAAAACATAAAACATCAGATCCCAATTAGGCAAGTCATTAAAATTCAACTTGTCAATCTTGCACGTTTCAGTTCCCCAGTATTACTTGCAAAGATTTAGCAGACCACCTCCAAAAAAGCAAATGGTTTTAAGTAATGTAAACTGCTAATAAAAGCTTTGACAGTATTTGTACTTCTATAGATGTCTATTTGCAGGATATCAAAGTAACCTAACAATTCAGACCCCACAGAGAATCTGAAAAGCCTGAGATGTGACCAAGAGCCTGATTCAGCCAAGCATTTTAATATATCATTAAAATCAGGCTTATGCTGAAGTCCTTTCCTTTTTCAACAACAATACACAAGACTATGATTTAAGTGCTTTGTTGAACTGAGGCCCAAGTTCTAATTTCCTTTATTTATCTTAGATACAAAATGGCTAAAGGAAGGGGTCAAATTCTGCAATAGACAGGTTATGGGTTTAAGGACACTTGCTGCTATGAATTGCCATGGGGAAAAAAAGAGAAGTAGTTTAACAATGGAAGTAAAGGGAGGAATTCAGAGAGTTTAAGATAAAGTCTAAAAACAGCCTCAAAGTCTTTTAGCTTATTTGCCCTTCTTTTCCCTGCCTGCTACAATCTTCCACCTTTCTAGCTTCTGTTTTTTTTCAAAGTAAAATCCTGAGAGAATGTGGGCACAACTAACAATAGGTAGTGATAAGCAGAGACTAGATGAAAGCCACCACAAGCAGGCTGCAGGAAGCAGCCTTGCTTTGTCAGGGATGCACCAAATGATCCAAAGTTTCTTCAGTTGTCACAATACTTGCAAATACACCAATGCTGAACAAGTATGTCTAGTAACTAAGGAAACTGAGCTGATTTTAGGGAGCAATGGAGAATAAGACAGGCATATGTTCTTGCCCAAAGGCTTTTTTTTTTCTTTAGCGCAGGTTACCAGTGCCAGGATTCCACCTACAGATACTGGAAGGCACTGTAATCAAGCAGTAAAAGAAGGCTTCTCAGCAACACTATGTGTTGCCTCAGATATAAATATACTTTTCATGCTATAGTAACCCAAAACCCGGAATTTCAATTATATAGTTCTTCAACAGAGCTTGGAATAGTACTTTTTTTAAGTTGTACTTTTACTAAGTTGTTATAATACAAGAGAAGGAAGTCAGGCCATTACACACTTAGCTGATGCTCTTTGATAAAGCTGTTTTGCAGAAGGTCACAGATGTGTATTTTTGTATCGCAAAGGAGAATTAATTAAGAAACTAGAAGTTCATACTTTGGTCATCCCCAGATACAAACACAGACTTAAAAACTGGAGGACTTGCATTCCCTATTCCCAGCTCTAGCCTGCCCCCAGACTTCCAATAAATTTATTGCTACCACTACCTCAGCTGCGTTCCTCAGCAGAACTGGGCTGGAAGGATGGATTTTTGATTACCAGCTCTTGAGAAGTCCTCCCCTTCAAAGCTGTTTATGGTCTACAACAACTGTTTCAATGTGGGTGGACAAAACTGCAGATTTTCATATTGAGACAGACTAGAGAGACAGGTTCTGCGCAGGTGAAGGGGAAGATGCAATAAAATACCCCACAATTGCAAAGGGAACCAACTAAAATACAAAAACAGCAGTTTTCACTGTATTTACTGTAAGCATTTGTATGCTTGTACAAACACGTAAAAAGAAATGCATGCACATTTAATTCCCACATACATTCCACAGATCTACTTACCTGACTCCCCCCCCCCTTCAAATCTTAACTGGATGCAGCATCCTCCACAGCCTACTCTAAGACAGTATCTTTGCACCTCCAGTTGTCCTTTCTTCTAAAACAGAGTCCAGCAGAAAGGGTGAGTTTGTAGCTGAAGATGAAGTCAACTTAATGTTGCTTTTACCAAGATCACCTCGATGAGTTTTTATGTAATTCAAATAATCTACACTTGCATAATGCTTTTGAGAAAAACTATACAAAATGTTAGTTCCCCAAAACACAGGAAATAAAATATACCGGTCTATCCATTGGTATATTCATATAATTATTTCTGAAACCATGTTGGAAGGGTCAAGATACAGGTACTGCACTACTAAAGAGATCTGGAAGTTTTGTAATCAAGCATACAAATCTGAACTTCCTCAGAAACTTACAAGTGGGATCATGTGTACACACAAGTAGCACACTTCTGAGTAAGTCTTTACCCAACCACAGTGCAAAGGGCTGGCTGAAATTTTCCAACTAAAAACTAAGTATTTTTTTCAGGCTCCATTCAAGGTAAATATGTGCAAGGAATCTAAGAGAGTCTGTCTTTTCAATGAAAAGCAAACATTTTAATTGTAATTTATCTTCATATCTACAGACAACATCCCCCAAATAAACTGGCTTATGTTAGAATTATATTCAAGTATACTAACACACACAAAAAGGAAGCACTAGGACAGCTTAAGCCATACCAAAGTTTACCTGAAGACTAAAATTCAAATGCTGCAAATAAATGAAATGTGGATGCACCTACTTTAACAGAGCTGCACAAAATAGTGTAGAATGCCTTTCAACTGTCTCATTAATTTAACCCTTAGTGGGATTTCAACAAGTTCTGTGCCTATTTCAAGTATTTCTTCTTTGTGTTCTCAATGTTTATTGAGGGTGTACACTGAAGGACAGGGAATACAAGAGATAGATTTTCAGCTCTTCAATCTAAATCCTATTTTGGCTTCCTGCCTCTTTTCTAAATATTAAAACAAAAGACTCATTTATTTAAGACCTTCTTACTAAAAATAGTTGTTGGGACTGCTTAATTGTGTTAGCTGAAGCACAAACATACGAAAAGGAAAGGGTTTTGTTGGAAAAACACTGAAGAGAAAAAAAAAAAAAAAATCAGATTTCATCTGGCCTTCCCATCATCACTTAAGAGAATTGTTTTGTAGTTACATCATCAGGAAATAAA
Source organism: Pezoporus wallicus (assembly GCF_028554395.1). NCBI lineage: Eukaryota > Metazoa > Chordata > Aves > Psittaciformes > Psittacidae > Pezoporus > Pezoporus wallicus. The sequence continues at coordinate 3,529,305 of NW_026638903.1, forward strand.
ATACTACCCTCTGAGGACCCCAACTCTTTACAGAAAGAAAAAAAAAAAGAAGGCTCAAAGTTCATATCACCCTCAGAGGGGCACAGCTAAATTCACAGCTTTTGTCATATAAAATAAAAAAAGTCAGAAAAAACCTCCCTTAGAACAGCTAATTACAGGAGATGACCTGGAATTTAATTTTTCCCTTCTCAAATTCTAGGCTGTGAGACTAAGTGGAAAACATGATAACTAATCAGCTAACAACTTCTAACAACTCCATTATCAATAAAAGGAGCTGCCCTAACCCAAACCTTCCACACGTTCTTCTTGGCCATGAACTAGTAGACAAATATTTCACACAGCCCCGAGCGTCAGCTGGAGCCAGAACACATTAATGAGCTTTTTAAGTTCTGGCTATCACTAAAGTACACCAGTCATACCCGACGAGTCTGCACAACACGGAGCGCCTTATATGGCTAGGCAATGACGTAATGCTCCATAGGCTTGGGGCATGCAAAGAGCCTATCTCTCATTGTTTAGTGGGACTGCTGGAATGCTCACAGCTCTGATGCTACAGCTCAACGCCTCGCTCGCACCATGGAGCAATAGCTGACCCAGGATTTCTATAGTCCAGGAGTGCAAGGTAAGGGAGAGGGTGGGAAGCAAACTTCTTCTGGCAAGCACTGACGCTTCTTGCTTTTTCGTATCGAGATACTTCTTCTTCTAAAAAGTCACTTCGAAAAAAGGGGTGAGGACTGATAAAGAATGAAATACCCCCAAAACAGCACCGGGAGATCTAGAAGATATCTGGTTACTTGGAAGTAGGATGACTATTTCAATCGGTAAAGCTGCATTTTAAACAATTCCTACGGAGCCAAAGGATAAGGAATTAGTGTTAAAGGAAGACGTAGTTATGAATTACACACACTTTTCCAATGGCTGGATAAAATCATGACTGCATTTAAAGCTGTGGAAAGAGTCCAACAGTATTGTAATATATTAGGTAGAGCTACTGCCTTTTTTTATGCTGCATTTATATGCATATGCTATATATTAGCAGACATGTATGCACAGATGCCTCTAAGCATTTATATACTTAAGAACAACTTTGACTACAGAGGGATGTATAAATTGCACAAACATTACTCTGCAATAAGATTATGCTATGTCTGAAAGAAACAACTAGTTTGATTACTAACAAACTTCAGCTCCCACACACTGCTTCCCTCTTCTGTATCTTGTGTGCAAGTGTCAAATCACAAGAGGACAGAACTGTCAGATTTTGAGGAAAAAAAAAAACTTTAAATCCTTGTCAAACAAATGATGAGGCTTTCAAAATCAGAAAACCCACTGCTCTCCTTGAGGCTTATTTTACAAGTTGCTGAACAGTATTGCAGTTACTGCAATACAGAGAAAAGAGTTTTGATGAGGCACTAGGCAACTTGAAAGATTAGACCTTAGTGTGCTTATAATTCACATCTGTGTAGTACACAAAATTACACTGTCCTCTCTGCTGATTAAAGACCAAAACCTGTCAAATCCCCATTTATAGGAACAACTGCAATTAAGTCAATTGTACTGTCCTACTTACAAATTCAAATTACTAAGCACTCTTCTCCAGTCTTAATGTGCAACTGAAAATGTTAGAGAGACTCCTTAAGACCTTTAAAAAATTCTTCTTAAAAGTAAACCATGGTTTTGTCGTAGGTTTTCATTTTCCTTAATGCAAAATTAAATCAGCATCAAATGTTAGGACACCAGAAAGAGTTTTTGTCTTCCTTCATTTGGTGTTTTAAATCCCGCAAAATCCTTGTTCAGGTATATATTTAGAAAAAATCAAAGCTGATACAATCACATGCACTGCTGTACTAGCAAGCATATATGGATTCAGAGACTCAGTCAAAATATCATGTGTGAATATTTTCATTACTTTTTTTTTAAAAAACAAGAAAATATTACGTAGTTATTTTCCACATACTTCTAAAAATGTAAATATATAGAGACACATTTAATTTCAAAGATCATTCAGGTATTTCTGTATTATTAACCTTGGCATTTAGGTAAAGGTCACATCCATGTTTCCAAGATAATCACTGCTGTTGCAAGCAAAGCTTACACCCCTGTTGATGCCTTGAGTCTGCCTAGCTACAAAACCAGGGAAGAGGGCACAGAATATTATATAGAGAATGAAAAGAATCCTAGCAACCAGAACAAATTTAAGTTTACTGTAGAAAACCAAAATCTCAGATCAGTATCCTAAGTTCCTTACTACATCTTTTGCTCACTCTTCTGTCATATCTGAAGACTTGCAATCTATGTCCTAGCATACTTAGATCTCTTCACTGATAAATGATTACTTTAGTTTCTACCTATCCTATATCCAGTGGATTTAATGCCTAATAAATAGTCAAGTTGTAAAGTGTAAGTTAGCTACATTATGAAAACATAGGTTATGAACTAAAGTAACATACTTTAAAGAATGTGTCTGAGTAGAAAGGATTAGCTGAAGTCAAAGGACTACAATATGATAAAAAAATCATACAAATGCAACACATGCAATAAACATCAACACTTGATATAGGCAATAATTAGAAAAAGAAAAAAGCCTACACGTAGGTAAGAAACTATTTCAGCTCCTCTAAATCCAGAGGAGGGTAACATTTATCATTAACTACTGCTTTAGCGATTTCCACAGTACCATCTGTGCTGTGAATGCTGCTAGCCTAATATGAAACATAACATCTATCAAAAGCCGTAAGAACTCTATTTGCCACAGTTCGTCTTTCTTAGATCAAAAGGGAAAATATTCTTCACTTAATACCTAGAGAACCTATTTTCCTCTCATTTATACTAACCGGTAAAAGAATTTCACAATAATTAAACTGAATTATAATGTCTCACTATTGTTGTATACCACCACACCATCCCACCCCAGTATTACACTCTTTTATCAGATTTCTTAATACATATTGAGAGTCTCTAATTTCAAGCAATTAAAACATTACCTTGAATCACCTAACAGTAAAAGGAGGCAGCAAAGGAAAAGAATTATCACATAATTCAGTCTTCAACAACTGTATTTCTTCACTTGTATTTCTTTTTTTAGTAATTTTTAACAACATTCAGTGTAAAGAGAAAGCATTTTTAAGAGCAAGTATATCCTCCAGAAATGAAAGTCAACTTCCTATCAAACTGCACTGACTGTTCCTTCCCCGCCATTTCCCTTCCCTCTACTGACAAACATCATGTACTGCTGACAGCGGAATTTTTAGATATTTGATCCAGAAGAACAAGGGATATAACTCACAATTATTTTATCTTCCCTGTCAATACTAATAAAATCAAGTAGTGTTTACCTAATACTGTGATGAATTACCATGCTTGCCATTGTCACAGGATAAAAAATTCAGCCTGTTTTACATCCCAGTTTTCCCTCTGTGGCAGTTCTTAAAAGGCTGGTACATTTCATCAGGAAAAATTCTTTACCAGGTATAGGTCAGCATGGGCAAGGGAGCAGCCATTGCTCCTCTAGACCTCTCCCGCAAACAGCTTCTCACAAATTCTGGGTGTGGTATTACCTTAATACAGTTCATTAAAGAAGCAATAAAAATATCTTAAGTCAGAGAATCCTAAGGAGCTTACAGTGTAGGAAGACCTATTTTTAAAAAGCATCCTATAAATTTTAGTTCTGACTCATTAATATTTTCCCTTAATACTTTAGTCTGCCATCAAGTTGATTTGAACTTAGAAACTATGCCTTACCAATAAAAATAAATCATTTTCAATTGCTTAGGTTTGTGTTTCTTATATTGAATGGTTCTGCCATGGCATCCTTGAGGTTCATGTTGAGCTTTTTTGAAGTGGGTGAAAGCTTGGTTAGTTCAGCCATTCACTAAACTCTATTACGTAGCTCCAAGATATAAGAGGCATTGCTGAAAAATTCTAAATATAGTGCCCAGTCTTTTGATTTAAGGGAAGTAATGAACATGTTAAGTCTTAACACCTCTCAGTATGTTATGCTGATTTTGAGGTTTCCTGTGTTTTCTATCAGTGAGAGAGAAATCACTTTGATTGCATGTCCATGTGTTGTTTCTGGAAGGTCAGTAACAGCACTCAGGCTGATGGACCCATGGAGCACACTCAGGCATTCACAGCTCACTTTCCTCCAGTGTTCACAAATTCAGGGAAAATATATTTGAATGTTTTCTGTGGTAGTCTGTAGCTTGCAGTTAAACAGTAAAATCAGCCCCTCCCAATGCACTGCCTCCATACCAGAACAACAGAACTGAGGTGACAGTAAAGAGGTGGATGTTCACGCAATAAATGAATGCTAGCTGAGCAAACACCCAGCAACATCATTGTATAACCCTCCTTTAATAACAAAATTGAAAGCTCGGGTGTGAAAGTTCAAGCCAACCTTGCTAGACAACATTTCAACACAAACTCAAAGTCCTATAACCTTGGTCATTCAAGTTGATAAATGCACATACCTACAGCTCATCATGCATACCATGATGACATAACCTAACTGCTTGACTTCAGCCTCGAGCTGGGCAGGGGACCTATGGACGACCACCAGAGACTGGCTACTGAGGTAAATAAGCAGAACTTGAGCCTTGCTTCAGATTGCATGCTCATAGAAGCTGAGCAACCAAAGCCCAAAACCACCTAACTGCTCATGCTCAAGCTTCAACAAACTTTCACAGTTGTACAGATAAGGTACACAAAGCTCCCATGAGCATAACTGAAAATGTGGATGGAAAAAACAAAATACTTCTGACAAGAAAAACATTCATCTTGCATACATTTCAGGTAAATAAAAAAAACTCATCAACCAGATTTCATTGCCCTGTATAGGTTTCCAAAAGGTTGGGAAGGAATACGGCAATCACACTTTAAAGAAATGATGGGTTCAAGTTCTTAAAAGATATGCCTTAAATCTAATATTCAAAGCAATTTCTTTCAAATTCATTACAGAGAGTGGATTTAAAACTTAGCTTTTTTTTTTATTGGAGACAAAAGACTTACCTAGTGTTTGCATTGCAACTACTGCAATAAGAGTGTAAGAGAAAGAGAAAAAGTATTTAAAGCTGAAATGAAGCAGCACATTGCAATTACCATGAAAAATACACACAAGGTTGGCTGTTTAAAAACGGAAAGTAATACACTTATAAAACTCACATTTTAATTGCATATTGGATTTTAGCACATGGACAAAACCATGTTTGAGAAAGTATAAACTCACTGAATTCCATCAAATTTTTATGGATTTAATCAATATTCTGGTAAAATGTACATAACTTTCAGTCACTAAGTCAAATTGCAAAAATTAGGAAAATTTATCACCATTACTTGGCTTACCGCAGGCAGGACTGTATTCTACTTGGCTACAGAGATGTTTCAGAAGCCACCTAATAAATGCCACAGTTGGTTTTGTTTTCAACTTCAAAACATTCCCACCAGCCAAGCACATTCTCAGCCTCAGCAGAGCCATTCTGTTTCAGATCCCTACATAGAAAAAAGGCAAGTGAATTAATTACAAGTCTAATTGCTTTTTTTTAAATTGAACCTCAGGCTGTAACTCCTCCACCTTTGGGGCAGCCAACCCAGGACCAAAACATCTGAAATCCAGTGCTGAACATAGTAAGCTGGATGTAGGTAGGTGGGGGAAAAAAAATTACACCTGTTAATGATCAAAGCTGAAACATTCTCTTCACTTGCTAAAGAGTACAGTATACTGTTTCATATAAAGAGAAAAGTCTTTTCACTAGCAGACCATGTCATTCCTAAATTAAATACTGAATTGGCTTCAATGAAAAGGCCACCATGAACCTTGGCAGGTTTAAGACTTCTCCTAAAACACGTTTCTAGAAACATATCTAATATACATATATGGGTATGTACATTTGCTTGCATACGTGTAAGCAGAGCAGGGAGATAAAAAGCCTCTGAAGCAAAGTCAGCAAGCACAGCTTCAATATAAGTTAATTCAAGCTAGATAAAATAGACTGCCTATAAGAGGAATGCAGGGATGACACCAACCCCTGGAGACTTGTGCTTGGAGTTGCATACATTGATTCCCTTTTGGGAAAGCAGCAGACAACAGCTGACAAGAATCTTTTAAGTTTACATATTTTGCTAACACTCTAAAAGGAGGAAGGATGAAAAAGTAACAATGGTATATGAAGGAGCAGCCGCTTTGGAAAGTGCCTGCTTGCCCTTGCTTTGTTCCCATCCTCTGCCTAAAGCTCTAGATGCCATCTTTGAACGTAGGAAAATTCTCCAATCAGGATTAACTGGGTGGGGGGAATCGTAATTCGACAAGGTAACATTTTATAACCTGCAAATTACCTTCTCATGTATCTAGGCTAATGCAGTTAACCAAACAAACTAGCAAGCTCTGTCTAGGGATAATTGTGTCTTTTATTTTCAGCATTTGAAATCACATTATAAATTAATGATAAAAGCTAAAATGTATTACATCAGAAACATACTCTACATGAGGCATGCTACAGCTCCTTCGTTTTCAGTGACATCTGAAAATAGAAAAATATAACCTAAACATCACAGACCATCAGCCAAGAGGCAGGAAAAGAGATCAAATAGGGCATGTAGTCAAATGGCCTTCAGTCACATAACAATACTGAGTTATAAATCAATTTGGGGTACTGTAACAAGGCAGAAAACTTTTGACTGAATTAACAGTTGTTTGAAGAACAGGGAACACTTGGAGTCTAAAAGTCTTCATATGAAGGGGCAGGGGAAGCATACATAAATATGATGCTCCTCTTTCCTAACTCTCTATGACAGTTTTTGAAAGGCAGAGCAAGTAAACTGGAAAACAACTAAAGATGGAAAAATAAGTATTTGTCTTGGCTTTAGGAAGACTGTTCAGACCAATTTTTAAAAGCTTTTAAGAAACCATTGGTCACAGAATAGCAAGAACTAGTTAAATCCATTTTTTTGAATGGTAACAATTCAGGGGTTTTCCCGAGACATTTATTTTCCAAAACAAGCAACAGCTGCTGAACTCACACGCAAGTAGCTCATTCTAGACACAAACTCTTACTGGCACATTTAGTGGACATACGACTAAAGGACCCAATTTTCTTTTATGCTTAAGCAGGGCATTTGATCTTTAATGCAGTGAACTACCAAGGCTTCAGAAGAACAGAAGAATCTTACTTTAACACATCATAATTGACACATCTGAGTAAAAGATGTTCTTTAGTTAAATAATACATCATAGGTGAAGTGGGTACTTAAAATGCTATGTAAATATGTAAATTAAATTATGAAGTAGACATTGGTTAGAACTATAACCATTAAAAAATTTCTCAGACTATCATTCTTAGCTCTCCACTGGATCTTCCTATCCTGTAGTCTAAACCAATGTGTTGGTGCTCTCTGAAGATCAGTTTCTAGAACTTATGTTGACCATGTAAACTTAAATCCCAAGGAAGAACGCCGATGCCAAGGATTAATGTGCTTTACACAAATCATGCGTTGACTTTGCACCTTTATGAGATTCACCAAGACCTCCCACGCCAGCGTGGCCTGAGGTCCTACCAAGAGAAGAGAAAATTCAACTTTCAAACATCCCATATCTCAAATCCCAACAGATTCAGATATAGGAGACATACAAGAAGGACATTTAAAAGGATTTTATTAGGACTTGTAACAAGAAAGTGAATTATCTCTCAACTAGCAGAGTCCCTGGAACTACAAAGTTTCAGTACCTAGAACTGTACCCAGAAGCAATTTGTAATCTATCGGAAATAGGTTTTATACAGTTTCTGAAGGTTATATACTGCAAAACAGGAAGCTAGCAGCATTCTGCATCACTTGTAGCTTCAAAGCCATCTTTACCTAGTTAACCATGCTGCAATGCATTACTACAACCTTTTTCACCTGTGTCCTCCAAGAATAAGTGCAGGACAACTCCACCTTAGAGAAAATGGACACCCTCACATTATCAGGTCTCCAGGAAAAAGATGCATATTTAGCTTCAAAGTGAAATCTCTGTTTGACATATGTGTTATTACTGCTCTTATGCTCCTAGTCTTGGCTACTAGAAAAGGTTGCAACTGTAAAGGCAAACCTTATTGAAGTCTCTTGCCTATTTGGAAATCCTCAACTACATTACTTCAAGAAACCCTGCATCAAGGAAAAATTAAGTATTTTAAGCTAAATTTGCAGTAACAATTAAGGTTCACGTTTTCTGCCTCAAAAAGGAATGGGGTGCCACCTAGGCCCAGTCTTCAGACACTCAGAGTTTATTATTCACAAAGCTACTTGAGGAAGTAAGAACACCAGAAAAGGAGCTCACTTTTGTCTTAAGATCTATGTATATAGTTAAGATTTTATGGGTATGAACAGGACTCTCAAGAAGTCATGGAATTTATCCTCCTGCACAGGAGTGACACCACCTACATCAATCCTGAGGAATGTTTGTCTAATTGTTTTTAACTAGCCCCATTCCTCCAAATGATGGCAAACTCACGGCCTTCCCAGACAGCCCTATTCAGTACTAAAATACTTTTATTCAACTTTCAGTGTTTAATCTATGTGGCTCTAATCACAATTTCCACACATAGATTCTTGTCACATGCATTGAGCATATTAAGAACATACTAAGTCTGCAGCCAACCTCCACCTGTCTAAGAAACAAGTGGCCACTGTATAAGTGAGCAGCTTATATCCAGGAGTGGCAGCAATGAGGATGCCTTCAGTTCAACAGAGGAAGTATGTATGGCAGTATGGAAAGTTCTAAATTCTACCACTGCAGATGACTAATAATATACAAATAAGGCCATGGTTAGTGTAAGAGATAGGCGCAGTGCCTATTCTGCCCATAGATAAAAATGTGGCTGCAGAGATTTATTTGTATATAAAATGTGTGTTAAGATCGTTTTAGAGAACATCCAGTTCCTGCAAATGTTATGGGAAAATGACATTTACGACTAACCAGTCCCCTCTGGGTAACATGAGGTGTTATTGTTGGCTTAGTGCATTTTCTGTCATACCAAAAATATTAACTAATTGAAGTTTAAAAAAGGTTGTATGAATTGGATCCTTGCACAATTATGCCAGCTCTGGTCAAGATAGCAGCACAAGCACTGCCCCAGGTGAAACAGACGCCAGAAAAGCACCTATTTTCCCAAATGACCTCCAAAATAAGTATCCATAAAAGAGGTCCACCTTGAACCTACACACTATGATGTTATATACAGAAAAAAAAAAAAAACAAACCCACAGTCAAAATATAGACAGTATTTACCTATTTATTGAAATTGCTCACAGAAAACTTAAGATTGTTTTCTTAATCTGAAGCATCTTTAAACTGAAAAGTGTAAAAAATGACTTGTGGGTTACAAACAGACATGGAGTTGAAGCAACTAACTCATTCAGGGAATCAGAACTTCTGCAAACTCCTCACTTACTTGAAGGATGCAGATTAAATAGCTAAGACAAAAACTCAGCTCTCCAAGTATTACGCTTCCACCAACAGTAAACAGCATGGCAGTAATAACTAAGTAATATTTGCCTCGCACAAACTACACACACGTGACTGGGATATTCACTGCTACTGGCAGCCTGACCAGAACTTTCCAGAACTTGGGCAAGCTGCACTCCCTTGTTTGTGCCTAATCTTCCCATGGGGAATGGAGGGGAAACCATCTAAAAGATAGTTTTCAAGAGCTCAATTAAATCCTACTACAATTTTTCAGTTGCTACAAGCTAGCAACAGACTACAATGGTAGCAATTACTGACACTGACACTCCAAACAGACAATACAAACACATCACCTGCCCACTGTGTGAGGGGATTAGTGGAAAATCACCGTCCTGTTTATCTCCATAGTACTGAGTGTTTTATAACACTGGTGATTTTTAAAACATCTCAGTAACTGATCAAGCAATAATGTTCTAACACAAATGCTGGAAATATACATTTAAAACAAAACTCAGGTTCATAAAGACACAGGATCTCTCCCATCAATTTCATATGTTACCATGCAGTATCAAGTATCAACCTATCAAATGCAATCACTTCATTGACACTTAATTCCCAAGAACATCTAGATATGGAAAGAATAGAGAATCACAGAAAGATTGGGGTTGGAAAGGACCTCAAAATCATCTAGTTCCAAGCCTCTCCCATGGGCAGGGCCTCACACATGTCAGCCCAGGCCTTGTCCAACCTGACCTATATAATACAAGTCTGAATTTTATACTCTTAAACTGAGGTTTCATGGTAAAATAATACTGAATTCTAGTACTGAACTAAAATTAGGGCAACTCTAGGTGAATGTTAATCCAGCCTTAGATATTATACCAACCAACATAAATTTGTTAAAAATTTCTCATGCCATTTACTGTCACCAAATCTACACAGGATTTTGAAACATTTATGACTGCCAATATCCATCCCTATATTGCCAGGAAGAATTTTCAGCAGTTTAGTAGTTGTGAAATCATGATCACAAACAACATTACTGCTCCAGATTAATTAATTTTTAAAAGACTGTTATTATCTGCATATGTTTACTCAGCATCACAGCTAAATACATCTGGTTATCCATTTGAAATTTTGCCTGTAAACCCAGAACTGGCAACACCATTCATCATCTATGACTTCTATTAAGACTTGTAAAGCAAGTCAGCATTTTAAGCACCAGATAAAACAATTATTCTTTGGCAGCCTGTAGAGTAATAAGCAGAACTCGCATCCTCCTCCATGTAAGTTCTCATTTTATAAAATGAATTTCCTTATCAGGAAATTGCCTTACGCACAGTCTCTTGCAGTTGAGACACCCTTTGTGGAGGTGCACATCCTAGTATAAAGTAATGAATTAAAATATACATATGCAAAAACACACCGGAAAATGCATTTTAAAGTAAGTGTTCGCATTCTGTTGGGAAGTGCTGACTGATTCAGATAAAGGCAACAGATTACACAATACCTATGGTATGCTGTTGCTGCTGTAATTTCAAAGGCTTTTGATTTTCTTTGTGACAAGGAGAAAAAAGAAGCATTAATAAAGATAAGAGACCCATAAAAGTAGCTATAACATATGTCTTCATAAAAACTACACATCTATAAGCAGAATTGTAGGCAAAGGAAAAATGAAAAAGAATAAAATGCACAGCCACCCCAAGAAACCCATTTTAACAAACCCAAATTTTGTTGCAATAAACTGTGGAAGGCACAGACAGACTGGCTGTCTTACAAAACCAAATATTTAACTGCATTGCTGTCAAAAATTACAACTGTTTGCAAGACTCACCAGAAATGATGAAGCAAGTTTCTTCTCTTATTAAAGGCCAGGCCATGGCTTATTGCTAACTGAGAAAAACGCCTAGGAGTAAGAGGCATGACTTCATCTACATTTAAAAGCTTTCAGGTTAAGTGCTTTTATTTGCATTGTACAGGGGGAAATTCAAGTACGTGTTCAAAACTTTTAGAAGAAAATCTCCCCCATGTTACAACCTGTAGAACCTCTAGTAAGCTATATCTTTTACCTGGAAAAGGGTGAAGAGCACAAGCTAGATAAAAATATGATTAAAAAAAAAAAAACCCAAAACAACAAACAAACCAACAACACATTCACAGTCTCCATCATTTCTGCAGAATAATCTGATAAAAATAAAGATCTGATAAAAATAAAGATAAGGTACATATTAAAATCTCCCCAATACTTCAGTGACAGGAATGTTTAAAGTACAGCTTTATAAACCAACACCTATTTCACTTGCATCAACAGGCTTTTCTAAAGCCATCATTACAAGATTGCTTAAAGAAAAAAATAAAGTATTGGTTTTATCCTCTAAGAGTAATGATTCATTCTAGAACAAACTCAAAGCATTATAAAATAAGGGTCTCGTGCTTTCTTAGGTTTCCCTGATACTCAGGAAGGAAAAGCCATCCCCTTAGATTGCTCTAAAAACATAAACAGCATTGATGTAATACAGGTCCCCCCCATAACAGCAAAAAACTACAGTTAAAGACAAAATGATATCACATGACATCAAGACAATGAACCGTTTTAGGAGTCCCCATATCTTGTAGAGAACACACTGTCATTATGTTGCTAAACATAATGTAGTGTAGCCAAAGCTATACACACATGCGGGGGGGGGGGCAAAACCAAACCAAACCAAACCAAAAAACCCACCACAAGACAAAACAAACAAACAAAAAAAACAACCCAAAAACAACAAAAGCAAAAACCCAAAACTACTGTAAAGCAATAAAGTACAGTTGAATGCATGGGATTAACACCAAGAAGCTATCGTACCCATGCTAAGGAAAGTGATTAAGATGAACAGAGGAGAGCCAACCAATACAGTGCCGTTAAAGACATAAAAAGGTAAAAAGGCAGGCAACTGGTATTGCAAACCATCATGGCAGTAAGCCACTAAAAAAGCAGTAATTTATAAAAGAAGTTCTGAAGAAAAAGTAGTAAGACACTACCCTGACTCTGCATAACTACCTAACAGTCATATTCATAAAAACATGAATGTTAGGTTTGAGGCCTCACTTGGAGTATTGTGTACAGTTCTTATGTCCTCAACATAAAAAGGACATGGAACTGTTGGAACAAGTCTAGAGGAGGGCCACAAGGATGATCAGGGGACTGGAGCACCTCCCGTATGAAGACGGGCTGAGAAAGTTGGGGCTGTTCAGGCTGGAGAAGAGAAAACTCATAGCAGCCTTCCAAGTATCTGAAGGAGGCCTATAAGAATGCTGGGGAGGGACTCTTCATTAGGGACTGTAGTGATAGGACAAGGGGTAATGGGTTAAAACTTAAACAGGTAAGTTTAGATTGGTTATAAGGAGGAAGTTCTTTACTGTGAGGGTGGTGAGGCACTGGAATAGGTTGCCCAGGGAAGCCGTGAATGCTCCATCCTTGGTGGTGTTCAAGTCCAGGTTGGACAGAGCCTTGGGTGACATGGTTTAGTGTGAGTGTCCCTGCTCAGGGCAGGGGGGTCGGAACTAGATGATCTTGAGGTCCTTTCCAACCCTAACTATTCTATGATTCTATGTAAACAATTCCCAATGCCTGGTTTTGCTGGCCTGGATTCAAAAGAGTTCTTGTAGTCCTATGAAGTCAACTGCTTGGAATTACCTGTGAAAGCTTTGACTAAATGATATACCTATCTTTGCCTAATATGAAATTACATGATCATGAAATTCAACTGAAAACAAAAACAATAAAAATATTTTATTGGATATGGGAGTGCCTGTTCCTTTTTTTTTTTTTGACAACTTTTTTTTACCTTTACATATATTTGGCAAAATTGGTCTCTCAAATACTCTGGATATTCTTCTTCAGAAAGAGAGCTTTTTGGGTGAAGTTAACAAAAAGTATTTTTATCTGTCACAGAAGTATGTAAAATGTCACAAAATGCCACAGTTACAGCACTTTTTCAATTAAAGATGTGATTTGCCTTATTTCAAATGATATACGTAATCAAGCCCCGACCTGCACAACTCAGGTTCCCCTAAAATAGCTGACCAAAACCAGGCGATGAATTAAAAAAGAACAGAGACCCACACCACCAAAACTCCCAAACATTTTAGGGTCCTTTCCCATTCCTAAGCACATGTGTACAGATGCACTTGCATGGCCTACTGAACCATGAAACAGAAATTCAACAGCCAAAGAAAAATTCTTCTGCAAATATTAGTGGACTCCAGTTGACTTCTTACAATACCAATCTCAACTCTGTCCAATAAATCATTATCTATTCAGCACTCTTGAGGGCATTTTCTGTATAGGAATACATGAATAAGCATACAGTTATCAAAGTAAGTGCAAAAATTTCACTACACAATATACTAAAAAAAAAAACTAAAAAAATGCTTAATACATTACTTTTTTCATTTTAGAAGCACATTAAAATCCTTTAACTCACAGCTTCGGCACTATGCTCCATAACTTGACTTCAGTGGAGTGATATTATATATAAGTGTTTTGGGTTTAAAGAAACATCTCTAGAAGTATGTGCTGGCACTTCTGTTTTAATCATAAAACTGTATTTTTTCTTTTGATTGAAGGAAACATTTTCAAACACCCTAAAGTCTTCTCGCGTGACCAAACAAACAGAATCTCTTGAAAATCCTTCTCAGTTTATACAATGAAACAGGTCAGATACCAATAGTTTAGGCACTTGAATTTAAATAACCCTTGCAACACAGACTTGATCAGAAATTGGGTTAAACTACCTCAATCAAGCACACAGGTTGGGCTGGAACCTCAAGTGCTTTGCTGAAGCAAGCCTTAAGCATTAGGGATAGCCTCAGAAATGAAATTATAGAAGAGAAGACAGAAAAAAATATTGTACATACACCGATGCTCACTGGAAGGGCTGTTGGGATTATTCACTCAAAACATTTGTCAACTTTATGCACAATTATCTTATTTGCATCATAAAAAAAGTATACAGCAACCCGATGATGAAGTTTACTATTTAGTCTAAAAGTTTTCTTTCTAAAGCAATTTAAGGGACACCAGTCACTGGAGCATTACAGTTTCATTTGGCCAGAGAGACATAATCTAATTAATACGGAAGTATTAGGTAAAATACTGATTAATTTAGGTATTAAAATACTCAGTTAAGTTTGTGTTACAAAATTAAATGACAGTGAAGTAAGCTAAAACAAATAAATGCTAATAAGCCCAAGTCTATTTTAACAGTATTAATATGTCTTAGCTTCATGCACACAAAAAAAAACGAGTTCATTCCAAATGAAATTGTTAGTTATGTTTCTGTTATGGTTTTATATCTATGGCAACAGTAAATCATCAACTGAACTTCACTACTCAAGCATTTAGAGACAAGGGTGGGGAGGGAAGAGAGATTTTTACACTAAAGAGAACTCAAACTGAAAGTAGCCCTGAAAAGCAGATAAAAGTTCATGTGCCAAAAACACAGTAAAAAGCAGCCTTTGAAGACAGTGCAGTCTTCTCCCCAATTATTGTTCTGTCAACCAGCAGCATTCCTTCAAGCTCATTTCGCAAACTTCTCCTTCTCCACTTCTATTATTTCACATCTGTTTTCCCCATTATGTTAACTGACTGTTGTAAAGAATGTGGGGCTGCTTTAAGTCTTTGATATCAACTCTGTTTACTGCTACTTTCCATTCTGTCAATTTTTCATATAAAGCATTTTATTACATTCAATATAGTGCAACTTAAGCACTAAAATAAAAACAGTGGGAAAGGTAAAAAATGATGTAAGAAATTTTGTAGTCGCAGACTTCTATACAACACCATCGTTAAATCAGACAAGTCTGATGGGCTGTTGTATAATGTATAATGGCAGGGACTTCCTCTCTCCTTGCAGGAAAAGTACAATGCTGCCAACGGGTATGCTGCTGAGGCAGCCTCTTAAATGCCCAGAAACACACGCCTTCGGTCAGTCAACAGCTAATGAAGAGCTGTGCAAAGGAGGCCACTATCTAAGCACTTCCTGATCTAAAAGGATGGCTGTAATAGGAACTTGTAAGTGGGAAGCTGCAAAGACGCACCACTTGGACAAGGGCATCACAACAGTGACCAGAGACAAATACGGAACAGGAATCGTATGTTCAAGCAGCAACTTCTAGAGAGTCATTGTATTTCAGGAGGAAAAAAAACCTCTAAAAAAGAAAAAAAAAGGCAAGGGGTCCTCAGCTAATGAGCACTGAACCAGTAATTTTGTGCAAGTACAGTCTGAGATGCAAGAGTTCCCTCATGCAATCCACATACAACTGGATATATATGTACAACAGTGAAACATAAAAATTCTAATACTTCATTACTTCAACCTAGGCTTTTCAGATGTGTCTTTAATATCAGAATATACATTTAGGTGGGCATAATCTAATTGAAAGGAGGCAAACATACTTGCCAAACCTAATCATACCTCAGACCAACTCCACAAGCATCTCCCCGAGAAAGAAAAGGCTGTAAAAGAACCTTTGAGGTTCTTTAATTTGAGGTACTAACAAATTAAGTATGTTGCATCTTGGGTAAGACTGAGTACTAATATAAACTTGTATAACTAATTTTGGAAAACCATTACAAAAACCTTCAAGCATCATGTACAAGCAGGGCTGCACCCAGGTGCATCTGCAAGTTTTGGATATAGGACTGAATCCAAGCCTAACAGACAGCAAGACATTTGGGCTTTCTCAAGTTCAAAAGGCATAACCTGAATACCTGTTTATCTGCTGAGTGCATCTGTGTGTGTGATACAAGGCCACAAGGCCTGCATTTCTACTGAGAACTGACTTATCTGCAGTTTTGCTCTGATGTACTGCTTAGAAATTGATACCAGGCAGCCTGACTAACTGCCTGGTGTGGCTACATTTCCTTCACATACTTTAACATCCATAAGGTTTAATCATAAAACATCAGGATGGTTTATAAGCAACTTGAAGTTATTAGGAGGTTTATGATGCTGTAAATTACACCTGCCCTTAAGGGCTGTACTGATTTAATTTCTTACCCACTATGATAATCACATTTCCTAAATAAAACACCTGCATGCACATACCTAGCCTCAGCCAACAGCCAAGATCCATATTGTTCCAGAGCAGAATACCAATAAATTTTGTTCCATTGATACCTGTCAAAAACTTAAACATAAACAAAGATGCATAATTATTGAAGTTGTTAAGTCTAATTGATCATACTGAAGTGTCCATTACAACAGAACTTCTGAATAGAAAGTCAGGCCTGCGAACACTTTCCCATGATCCTACAATGAGAGGTCTGCTTGTAGTTACAAGTTCAAGTGGATGTTCATGCACATCTGGAAGAGATGTCATAATATTTCAAGTATGTTTTTAAATGCCCATTAAAATGGCTACAAAATACAATATTATTTCCTCCCACAGATTGAAAAAGCTTCTTGAACAAGAAGCAGCATATCAGGCAAAAAGAGAGAAGGAAGACAAGAAGAAAATAGCTAAACTGAAAGAAGAACTGACTAAACTGAAATCCTTTACTTTAATGGTGGTGGATGAACAGCAAAGACTCACTGAGCAGTTGAATCAACAAAGTCAAAAAATTCAAGAATTAACCACTTCTGCAGAAGAAGCACATGAGAAGCTGTCATTTGCTGAAGCCACAGTTCAAGAAGAAGAACAAAGAGCCAGTAGGCTGAAGGCTGAACTTCAAGCCCAAAGCAGTAAGATTTCCCAAGACCAAGAAGCAATGATGGCCAAACTAACCAATGAAGACAGTCAGAATCGTCAGCTGCAGTTAAAACTAACTGCTCTCAGCCGACAAATTGATGACCTGGAAGAGACCAATAAATCTTTACGAAAAGCAGAAAAAGAACTGCAAGACCTAAGGGATAAGATAAATAAGGGGGAGTATGGGAACTCCATGCTTATGACTGAAGTAGAAGAACTACGGAAACAACTGCTGGAGATGGAAGGAAAAGATGAAGAGCTCATAAAAATGGAAGATCAGTGCAGAGAACTTAATAGAAAGTTAGAAAAAGAAGCATCACAGAGCAAGAACCTTAAAGGGGAAGTTGGCAAACTTAACAAAAGAATTATGGAGCTGGAGAAATTAGAAGATGCTTTCAACAAGAATAAACAGGAATGTTACTCCCTGAAATGCAACCTAGAGAGAGAAAAGATGTTAACGAAGCAGCTGTCCCATGAGCTGGATGGCTTAAAAGCTAGAGTTGGTGAGCTTGAAGCAACTGAAAGTAAGTTAGAAAAAACTGAGTTCACACTTAAAGAAGATTTAACAAAGCTGAAGAGTCTAACAGTGATGCTTGTGGATGAAAGAAAAACTATGGGTGAAAAAATAAAGCAAACAGAAGAAAAGCTGCAAGCCACAACTTCTCAGCTTCAGGTGGAACAAAATAAAGTGATGTCAGTTACAGAAAAACTAATCGAGGAAAGTAAAAAAGCACTGAAATCAAAATCTGATGCAGAGGAAAAAGTGTCCAGTGTTATTAAAGAAAGAGATGAACTGAAAAACAAACTGAAAGCTGAAGAGGAGAAAGGAAGTGATCTTGTTTCTAAAGTGAATATTCTAAGAAAAAGACTTCAGTCATTGGAAGGTGTTGAAAAAGAACTTAAAAATAAACATAAGGAGAGTACCAAATCCAGCACCTCCTTGCAGCAGGAAAACAACAAAATCAAAGATCTTTCTCAAGAAGTTGAGAGGCTTAAGCAGAAGCTGCAAGAAATGAAGGCCATAGAAGATGATCTTATGAAAACTGAAGATGAGTTTGAATCTCTTGAACGAAGATACGTCAATGAACGAGACAGAGCCAAGCTCCTATCAGAAGAGCTGGAGGCTGTGAAAATGGAAATGGCTAGATATAAATTAACAGAAAAGGCAGAGTCCAATCAAGAGCAGCGCCTTTTTAAGAAGCTCAAAGAGGAGGAAGCTAAATCAAGTCATCTTTCCAGAGAAGTAGATGCACTGAAAGAAAAAATTCATGAATACATGGCAACAGAAGACCTAATCTGTCACCTCCGAGGTGATCATACAGTCTTACAGAAGAAACTCCTCCAGCAAGAACACAAGAACAGGGAGTTAGCAAAAGAAATTGAAAGCCTCACAAAAGAATTGGAGAGGTACAGATGCTTCAGCAACAACTTCAAGACCAGTCTCAATGGAAGGAGAACATCAGACTTGCAACTTTTTTCTAAAGAAGTCCAGACTGATCCAGCACACAATGAACCGCCTGATTACAAAACCCTCATGCCTTTAGAGAGAACAGTCATAAATGAGCAGCTGCAAGAAGACAACGATAATGAAGATAAAGACAACAGTGAGGAAGAACAAACAGTGTCTTTCAAAAGCAACTCATCCATTGCAAATGCCATGAACAAAAAATTATGGATACCTTGGATGAAGCCCAAAGAGAGTCATCCTCAAAATGGAAAGATTTATACCAAACAAAATGGAAACTGTGCACAGTCTGGAGACCTAGTGCTAAGCCATACACCAGGCCAACCTCTTCATATAAAGGTAACTCCAGATCATGGACAGAACACAGCAACACTTGAAATAACTAGTCCTACTTCTGAAAGTCCTCACTCCTACACAAGCACAGCAGTTATACCCAACTGTGGCACTCCAAAGCAAAGAATAACCATTATTCAAAACACCTCCTTAACACCTGTAAAATCAAAAGCAGCAGAAGATTACATGTGCCCAGAGCAAGTAATTTCTCCTATTACTATGGCTACTTTTGCAAGATCTCAAACTCCTGAATCATGTGGTTCTTTAACTCCTGAGAGAACAATGTCTCCTTTGGCTTTACCAAGTTCAAGTTCTCAGGAACAAATACTCTCCTTGGAGCCTTTCGAAATGGGAGCCAAGCACACCATTTTTAGAGTATCCCCAGACAGGCAGTCGTCATGGCAGTTTCAGAGATCTAACAGTACAGGATCAAGTGTAATAACTACTGAGGATAACAAAATCCACATCCATTTAGGAAGTCCTTATGTCCAAGCTCTCAACAATTCCAAGCCTATCAGCCCTTGTAATCCAGTGCAAGACAACAGAACTCCAGCACTAGCTAATGGCCTACCCAGTAAGTCCACCAACAAAATCACCAGCAGTATTACTATCACGCCAACAGCCACCCCTCTCCCACGGCAATCACAAATTACAGTAAGTAATGTCTATAACTGACCCCCATCCACGCTGACACCCTTACCAGCAACCCATCTTGTTTTTCATCCCAGCAAGAATTATTTGGAACAGCCTCTTTACTTTGGGAGAGATCTGTGCATGAACTATACAACAGCATATGGAACTAACTTTAAGTTTTGCCTGCTTAGTGTGCACTTACTGTGTATCTTCTCATTGAAATACAGCTATGTAAAATATTTAGTCTTGCACTTGTATAAATGCATCTTCATGTATTTCCATTTTCAAAATTACTCACATTACTTTTAACTGCAACTTACCTTGGTGAAGTATTTTAACATTACAAAAACAGTAAATAATTGGTTTCTTTTATCATTGTTTGCAGAATATTTTTGTTTGTTATGTATGGTGTTGTGGGGTTTTTTTTTGCATGTATGGTAGAATTTTAATTAAGCCATAATTTTGCCTGCTAACTTCAGCTAAGACTTGATTCATTATCTTCCCTGTTATTTCCTAACTCCTTATAGCCTTCTCATTTCAGATGATCATCAGTACATCACACACTCAAAATATTAAGTATTGTATCTTATTATTACAAATTTATGATGCATATACAGTATGTTCCAGAGCACAACCATCACTTCTTCTCCCCATCTTTTTTTACACTGTTCAGTTAAAACTCTTTCTTAACTTTCTTGCAAAACTTTCTTGTAAGTGAACCAAGTTCAGAAGCTTATATCACTAAATTATTCTTCCCAAACAAGGCAGAGTTTTTTCCAATACAACAGAAAAACTGCTATCACCTACGTACGCTGTAAAACAATAAACAGCAACACTTACATTGCTAAATGATAACTCAGAAGAATGTATTCACACATAATACTCAAATTTTATCCAAGCTCCCAGCCACCAGTTTAACATACAATACAATCACACAGGTACCCTGAAGAAGAAACAAGATTAGCAAACTATGGCATATCTTCATGTTTTTCAAATAACAGGCAGAGAAAGTTTGACAGGAGTGCTAAGAAGCAGTACTAAACCAACTCTCCAAACATATAGGCTTCTAGGACTAGGGTGAATAGGAGCACCATTCAGAATGGACAAAACAGGTTAAGGTATTTTAATGATGGAGTATTAGTGCCTTAAGGAAAGGACAGAAATGTAAGCAATTCCACCCTTTACACACATGCCAAGCAGTCAATTCCGGCCTCACTGAAAATACTGCTAATAGTGGAACAACTTCACACTGAATGCGAATCAGCCCACAAGACCCGGAATGCACTTTAAATGTCTTTCTCAAAAGCTGTAAACTGCAAATGTAAATTGGAAAGGTTGCTCCTTATTCTAAAAAGTGAAATGCCTATGGAACTTATGCTGGGAGGAAGGGACAGGAGATACCTTTTATAACAGATGCTGGGAGGAGGGGACAAGAGATACCTTTTGTAACAGATCAATCTCCTTACCAACAAGGAAGTCTGCAAGTAAGCAGAGAGTCCCTACTCACTAAACCTTTATCATTCTGCTGCTTACATTATCTAGAGAAAAAAAAATAATTCTGCAGTATAACATAGCAACTGATTCAGCAAAGGCCTTTGGCACACGCATTCACATAACAAGGGGACTTTACAAGTCCTTTTGATGGACAGGAATCTAAATTATTACAACTATATGTAATAACTTGTTTTAGAAGGAATGGTTTCTATTGAAAAGCAAAGATCAATACCCATACACACTTCAGTCAAATTAACAATGGGGGGCAGAAATTTGTGGCAGAAATGGACATAACAAATGTATTACAGTTAAGCAGTAGCAATTTTAAAAAACACAAAATGCTTAACGTCATGCATAGGATCATAGAATCATTAGGGTTGGAAAGGACCTTAAGATCATCAAGTTCCAACCCCCCTGCCATGGGCAGGGACACCTCACACTAAACCATATCACCCAAGGTCTCGTCCAACCTGGTCTTGAACACCACCAGGGATGGAGCATTCACAACCTCCCTGGACAACTCGTTCCAGTGCCTCACCACCCTTACAGGAAAGAATTTCCTCCTTATATCCAATCTAAACTTCCCCTGTTTAAGTTTTAACCCGTTACCCCTTGTCCTATCACTACAGTCCCTAATGAAGAGTCCCTCCCCAGCATCCCTACAGGTCCCCTTCAGATACAGGAAGGCTGCTATGAGGTCTCCACGCAGCCTTCTCTTCTCCAGGCTGAACAGCCCTGCATAACCTGATGCATAACCTGAGACAGTATCTCCTGAAGCTACCGGGCTTCATATGAGGTCTTTCCT
This sequence comes from Pezoporus wallicus, assembly GCF_028554395.1. Classification (NCBI taxonomy): domain Eukaryota; kingdom Metazoa; phylum Chordata; class Aves; order Psittaciformes; family Psittacidae; genus Pezoporus; species Pezoporus wallicus. Next base: position 3,551,205 of record NW_026638903.1, read on the forward strand.
ATCTGTTTTGGCCTGCTTTATCTCCAATGAAATGACTGCAAAAGTGAGATCTGACTAAGGTCTGGGTGAGAAGTACCTACTGCTACCCTGCAATCCAAAATTTGGCTCCCACCAACTTCAGCAAAAGTCATTGATCAAGACAGCTGCCAGCACTCAAGCAAGTCAAGATTATAACCATTTTTAAAGTGTGTTAATTATACAAACAAAATATTTAACTACATTTAAGTTACACATTCTTAACAGCAGAACTCATTCAAAATAAAAAAGCAGTCCATTCAAAACATGTTCTCTGCACTCCTAGAATGTGGTATACTGCATATCCTGTTGATCCAAGGTCTCTGCAGGGACACATTACAAGCATGGTACTGAATAACTGTGTCTGAAATACGCAATTGTCAGTGTACTAACAGACACCAGATCCTCCAAAAATTAAGGGATTAAGACTTGTCCTCCAGGAGCACTAATACTTTCTTCAGTTGGACTTAAAAATCCTGTAGAAAAAGAAAAAAAAAAAAGGAAACAAAACAAAAAAAAACCCCACACTTCATTTCATACCTGTGGTCCAAAATACACAGAAATGTGTTGATCATTAACCACTTGGCCATCTATTACAACATCTTATAAAAGAAAAGCACAAATGAGGACGCTTAGTCCTTTGGACAACTACCAAGCTATCTGAATAAGAACATTCAGAGTTTAAAGCTAAGTTTTGAATACAAAACCTAGGTGAGAGTTCACACCACTAAGAAGTTTAATTATTAAACAGGACAGTACTTCTGTTGCTGTCCTAATTCTTACACTCATGATGGTTTACCAGTAACAGTTCAATTAACAAAAGACAAAGGAAGCAGCAACTCATTACCATTAACTCCTCAGTAAGAAGCATCAATGCTGCTTGTAAATGAACTTGCTATTTCGTAAAAAAACTTAAGGGATGGTTACATTGCCCTGCTGATGAAACAATTTTTGTGTAGATCTTAACTGACTTCACAGTGTAGTTTTTGTCATTCATTTCAACAGATTAAAAATCAAATAGTTACTTTGCCTGAAAATGAGGTTTGCAGAATAAAACAGGTTCACCCTATTCCAATTCCAAGATTTATTTCAAAGCACAAAGCAGAGAGAAACACCTGGATATATTAGTTGAGAGCATAAACTTAACTACTAGAACAGAAAAGGTAGCTGTAATCTTATAATAAAATAACAAATAGGAAGTGTATTTTAAGGACTCAAATTACCAATTTACAAATTAATCTCAAGTGTTCATGCCATTGCTCCATATTTCAGATTATTTCCATTTTGCTGACTGGAAATATTCACCTACTTCCTTGGCAGACAAAAAGCAAAGAGCAGAGCAAGAGAAAATTAAATTAGTTTTCTGCAAATTGATTTAAATACTCTGGGAAAAAAAAAAAAAACAAAAAAAAAACAAACAAAAAAACAAACACACACAAAAAAAAACCAAAATCAACAAAAAAAAACATTAAGTATAATCACGTAAGAATTCAACCAAATAAGGCAGGGTTTTTAGGAATTTCAAGCATTCCATAAATGGTAAGTATTGCTGCTAATTTGAAGGCTGAGATACTTGTTTTCAGCATTTGCCCAAAAGCCAAAAATTTGACAATATGTAATGAACCACTTAAATGTTAAAGGGAAATATGGTCACAAAGCAAACAGCATATATCAAAGGGATTAAACCGTGAAAGAGAGCATAAAAGCAGCTTTCAGCAGATCATAATACCAACACTTCTCTTTTCCAAAACTCTTAGCAACCATGTCCTCTGAAATCTAAAATCTGCCTTTTAGAAAGGGAGAAGTAACTGATAAAAAATGGCAGCGGTTATCAACTTCCCTTCAGCTTTTCAGTTTTATTTCAGTGAGTGAGCAAGGGCAGCTCAAACAGTCTGGTAATCAGCATTTTTTAAGTCATTCTTTTACTATAATTAAATATTTCAGAAGAAATATTTGCAATTTTTGTCCTTATAGGGAGGATGGATGAGGAGAGGGTAGGAAAAGGAGTCAAAAAAAAAAAAGAAAAGAATAAGCAATAGTTATATTCTGAGAGCAAAGAGCCAATTCTTCAACTTAGAGTTAGTCAAAAAAAAAAAAGCCTCCCTCGGGTAGCTAATTAAGAAATGGAACCGACAAAACTACAGAAGCAGCCAGCTAATCTTCGTGATTCAAAGCACAGCAGATAATAGGGTGTCTGGGGACAAAATGTAAAGCTGTAATAAGAAAAAAGATCTGTATGTAAACATCTCTTGTGAGGCTTAAGGAGTTGTGTTCCCCACACTGGGAAAAAAAATAATCAGAAACAGAGTTGTACAGCACTACTTTTTGTTTAAAATTGAATGAATGCTGCAGGGTTAGGTGATAGAAATGGAGTAACCATCTGCAGGATGACTTTGTCCCTAGAAAACAGATCTTGAGACAGGCAAAACTAAAACGGACAACTGCCTCGCCTCCAGGCTTAAGCAAAGACTACCAAAATACTACCAAGAAACACTACAGAAAAAGATCTTCTGGTTCAAGTACAGCACAAGTGGGCGTATAAAGACATTTTAAAATTAATACCAAGTACTGTAAGCGGGAAATTGCTTAAAAAAAAGACCAACCTTGAAAATTTTAGAAGCATGAAGTGTTTTCACGCACCTCCAGTCAGTGGCCCCAAGATGTGCTGAATTCTCTCTGCTACCACGTCACGCAGCGACCCACCATACTGTGGGCACCCAGAAAGTCTCAAATATCAGAGCTACCAACTAAACATGACTGTCCAGCTCTATTCACCGATCAAGGTGCTCTTGGGATACAGATTTTGAAGATAAGAGGAAAGACCTGTTCTAATCAATGACTCTCCACTAGTCAAGCAGTGGCCTGACATCACAGGAACGGACAAAAGGAGGTCCCTCCGCTTTCTTACCTCTACCACATCTCATAGCCCAAAATGATGCCATTTTAGTTATGCTGTCATTGCTGCTCAGGAAGACAGCACCGTGAACCAGGTCAAGAAACAAACCTGGATTAAAAAACAAACAAAGAACCCCACAGCAAAACACCAAACACAAACCACCACACTCCACAAATTGTTATGAGAAAAGAAAAAAACAAAAAGGGAAAACACAAAACCAGGATCTAATTCACAATAAAGTTCTACAAAAGAGCTATATAACTGACAGGGCAAGCAAAAAGGATGAGCACTTTATGCTGGAATCACTGCCAAAGCCCTGGTCCCATCACCTTAGATGTTACCACTACTGCCTGAAGATTTACAACCTAGCATGCAAATACATCACAAAGCACTCCAAATATACAACAAGCATTCATCTGTCCCGTTAATGTCCTTCTGGGGTAGTAAGAAGAACTCGCTCTTTTAGGACAAAAGTTAATTGACTTGTGCAGAATCACAGTAAGGCAGCTTCAATGTGACTAGAACCTTGACTGCTTCAAACTCAAGGCCATTATCCTTTTAGACACACCAATCTGGGCTGGACAAAACAGAGGGTTTTTTTAAATGTAATTTTTATATATATATACATATACACATATATGTATGTATATAAAGACTGTCATTAACACACCTTTTATGTGGCCTTCATAGAGGAAAACAGCCTGTTCCCAGACAGAAGAAAAGCCATGATGGTAAAAGCAGAGGATTTTTTTTTCCTTTCCCATGCAGAACAGATTTCGGCCCAAACTGGTTACCCTTGTAAGCTTCTTCAACATATATATTTACTAATATGAGAAAAATATATTCAAACCTTTTGAAAATACAATATTGATACTGAAGATATTTTTGTGTTAAAAGGTGTGTGTAAGTATGAGTGCAGTTCCAAACAGTTAAAAACTGCATACCCAAACACATATATTCCTATCTGCCCACAATCTGTACAGAATAATACCTGCTGCCAAGAATCTCACTCAACAAATGGCAGCACAGCTTTAAACCAAGTGAATTAACGATCTCGCGTAGATTTGTAAAATAATGTATTATATAAAAACACTTAACAGTTAAGCAACAGAAGAAATATTTAAGTGCCAGCACTACCCTCTCCTGGACAGAATTAATATTGGAGTGTGTTTAGTATTTAAAAAGGCCATACTACTTCTCTTGGGGACTCTAGCTGCTCAACATGGTGCCCGAGGTTCTTCCTTGCTCCTAGCAGCAAGGAAATCAGCCAACTGCATGGTCGTATTGATCACCCACTTGTCCTTGTGCTAGCAGAGCTGACCTACAGCATAACCTTACCTTTCCCTGCATCTTGTCTCTTACCTATTAAAAACCAATTTCTAAACTATCTTCTGTTTAAAAGATTATCACATTTCCCAGTGAAGACATGTCCCAAGAAAAGGAAGGCACATAAGAGAATTTTAGTAAACAGGAATACAACTCCTGCCTCCAACTCTGCCCAACCATGCTGTTTTTCTCCACTACCAGGAAGTAATTTAAACTTTGTGTTCGGGAAATAAGATCATGGTGACACATTCGGGTACCTGAGTGCAAATCATGTTACATACATGGAAATTATTTCTAATCTTATATTTTTCTATCAAATAGGCCATATTATTGAAATCAACAGTCCTGTAATAGGCCAAGTATCAGCAGAAGAGTACAAATCACAGAAAATGTAGCTTAGAAGGGACCTCAGGACATTTTCTAGGCTATTCCCTTACTACAACCAGTGCTCGCTTTCCTATCCTGCCACTGGACTTAGAAAACTATTGTCTCTGCAACAGACTTTCACATATCAGAAGACAATTATCATGTTCTTCCTCAGTTCTGTTTTCTCCAGCTTAAAATAACCCGATTGCTTTCCCACTTAACCGAAGTACTACAACTGTACAGATTACAAAGCATTTTCCCTTTACAGAGCTGTTTATATTGGTGTGACAATGCAATGCCCCACGCCAGACAATACGCTGCCTAAGATCTTACCAATGCTAGTAAGTACAAAGATTATTTATACCACTCCTGCTTACATATCTTCACATAGTCAGGCCCACAAGCAGGGTGCATGAAAGGAAATGCAGAGCAACTGAGAATTTTCCCCTGGATTCCTAGAAGACAGATGCCAAGACCTAGTGAAAGAAAAAGAAATATCTGAATGCCCTGTGCAGCTGAGGCCTAACCTGAAATTTCAGCCAAAGCTGTTTGGTTTGGAGATCAAAGGGAACATTCAGGTTTATTGCTTAATCTTAACTCATTCTTACTTGCAGACCTGGCTTACTTTCTGACTGCAGACAATCATCCAAGTACAAACTTAAATGTACAAGAGGCAGGCTTGTATATACAGATACTAGACTTTTGTGTGAAGGGTCTTCAGCAACATCCCCTGGCCATTTTCACCAAGGTTGAAAATTATACTCTCTATTACTCATAGGCCTTACAGTAAAAATCTAAACAGTGAAAAAGAACATCATCTAAAGTTCTCTCTCCTAGATCAATTTCTACACTGACTGTAGCAAGGTAAATTAACCATGCCAAGTGCAAGGTCCTACACCTGGGTAGGTTTAGTGTGAGGTGTCCCTGCCCATGGTGGGGGGGTTGGAACTAGATGATCTTAAGGTCCTTTCCAACCCTAACTATTCTATGATTCTATGAAATAAGAAAACTTACAGCAGAAGTACTCCTCCCTATTTAAATGAACACAGTACAAACAGGAAGCAAAACACCCATCAGATTTAAAGAGATTTTCTTAAAAAAGAAATTAGGATCAAAGGCAGCTCTACTTCAACAGCACATAAACAGACATATTTTTCTCCCCCTGACCACCATCAACACACACATTTGCCTTAGCCACTCCTCAGAAAGCAAGCACTGTATCATGGTAAAATACCTGGCAGCCCATATGATTAACAGACAAGCCACCTCTGTGCCCATGGGGAAAATAACTGAAGCGTGTATGGAATATATATATCATGATATTTCAGAGCATGCTTGCACAGTTGATTTACTCAAAGTAAGAAGGACCATTTTCACAGTCATGTGTGAAAATTCCACATCTGTCACCTGTGGAGCATTTGTCCCTGTCCCTGAAGTACCTGTTGTTATTCACTATAAAATAACACAGACACTGGGAATGAGTTCTCATTCCTTCTCCTGCCAATTCTTATTACAGGTGATTGACATCTACTTCAGAAGTTAATTTAAAACTGAGGAAGTTAAATGATCCTTATGAAACTGCACCCTTCTTGATTCTTAGGTCATGACTTGCCCTGAAAATGAGCTTTAATTACTTATTTCCATAAACATAAGCACTACTGACAAAAACATTGATATTTTTCCAAGTCCAACACCTTAAACTAATCAATGCTATTGTGTTTCCAGACAGCCATACCACAATCTTCTCATTTCAAAAATGTGACTAGTTTAACATCTTTGGGGTTGGTTGTCTTTGCTACTGCAGTAATTATTTGCCAAGATTTACTTAACTGTGTTTAGATATATTAAGTAAAGGAAAACTGCATGACTATTTAGATAGCTCCTTGGCAACATTTTGTTTCTAGCGCTGCTAGAGAACCCCGGTAGGAACATACAAGGGCTCTCCAGAACGTGAAAGGCAGCTCAGCTTGGTTTTTTAAGGATAAACATGTTTTATTTCCTCTTCTTCACTTGGAAAGATAACAGATATAAAAAGTGGCCTACAGATGGGAACTCAAGGAACCATAACTAAATAGCACATAGAGACAGCAAATTCAGAATACAAGTGAGTGTCAAAAAAAGAATGGGAGACTGAAAACCATTCACCTTGAAGGAAAAAACAGAAAGGATGTATACATTTGAAGATATTCTTGGTGTGCACACAGACTTCCCAGACATAGATAAAAGTTTAAAATTATATTGAAAAAGACCACCAATATACATATATAGGGCTTTTTTCAGTCATTCAGGTATACCCAAAAAACCAAAATGGACATCCCAATACACATGCATGCTATAGCCAATGTACTTGCTTACATGCCTCTAGATTAAGTAGTAGGGGAGGAGCTAAAAGAATAGCACAGAAATTTTCAGTACACATACAATTAAATGCAGAAATTTCTATGCAGTTACTTCCAAATGCTTTCCAGACAATTCCCACATAATGCCATTCCCTCTTTACTGGTATATCTTACAGCAGTTTAAGCACTGATGTAGTCAACTGACCCAGAATGTTCTTTTTTACAACTCGTACCTGAGAGTCACACTTTTTCAAGTTCAAAAACAAAGTTCAGTCCTTGGTCTAGCCACACATGTAATTAAATTAAAAAAATAAGTGTCAGTGAGTGTTTTCCTTAAAGTTGTTCAGCCTTTCCTCTCTAGAATTTTTATCAGGAATGATGAAAAATAAACCAATTTTTAAATGTTTAATGAGGAGGAAGAGAACTAGATGGGCAGTTTGTTAAATCCCTCCCTGACAACCGAAGTTACAGCTATACAATTCTATTGGTGCAGTCACTGAAGTGCAAGTTTAGCTGTCCTGGCACAGAAACGTAACACTGTTATTGTTTACCTGCATAGAAAAAGAGCCCTATAATACAACTGTTACCCTAAAGTCTAAGCTTATGCCAGCAGCTGCACCAGTTCAGTTACTGCAGCTATAAGCAAATGTAACACAAAAGAGAGCAATATAAACAATGTAATCAGACCAAACCTTGGCAAAGTCATCAGCTGTAACACAACTCTCAGCACTGAGGAATAATAATTCAAATGTATTCAATGCCGTCATTCAAAACTGCAAAACAGAACAGCATTTTGAAGCACAAAAAGAAAATTTTGCCTGACATGAAATTTGAAGGCTCAGAAGGCCATACTGTAAATGGTGGTTTTAATGAAGTAGAAGCTGAAGAAAATTACAGGCCAGAGCACAGGAGTATTTTCACACCTAACTTCCCAGTGACTTAGTAAGACTTTAGAGCCTGAATACCGGCTAGATGCACAACACCTGTAAAAATCTGGGCCTACAAATACCTTCTTGAAGTACTAACACTGCTACTCAATCAACTATGACAGAATCCTCCAACCCCCTTGTACCCTATGGAATTTCTGAACTGGAACACTTCTCAAAAACACCAAAACAAACAGAAAATACAAACCAAAACAATCCACAATTCTTTCTTAGAGATACAATCACACTTTAGCATGCAAGACTTCAAATATTTTTACCTCAATATGCTATTCAATATGCTACATGAATATGCAAATATTCATTTCAATATGCTTAGCAAATTATGGACAATCCAATTCTTTTTATAGTTAGAAAATTGAGGCATATTTTGTATTATCTTTTAAATTTACATCAGACTGTAGCACTGCTAGGAGTAGCCCACCCAAAATTTTATTCTCAACACTGTGCCTCATCTACCAGGCCATACCACACAGTTAGAAGGCAAACTGTTCCAACTCAGTACTCAAGGAAAGCCCTATAGCAGGCACACAATTATCCCCTCCAACATTAACCCCTTCTTAACATGGTGCCTTTGGTAATTAAAGCAAAACACTTTCTAGTTCCTTGCATTCTGACAAATGAGTGATAAATTTAAGATTAACATGAAAATGTATGTTGGTTTTTTTATTTAGCGATTAATGACAAGTTTCAGTTCAGTGATAGTTAAAATACTGGGATGCAGCTCAAAAGAAAAACTTTGCTGCCACCTAAAGGTAAAATCTTCAAGGAACACATGGCAAAGAAAACTGCATCTCATTTTTCCTTACTCAATTTCAAAGCCCTGATGCCGAAACTCAAAACATAAAACTAGTTATACGCATTCAGACCCAGGAAGGATTTATGTATCTCATCTTCGGTAGTAGCTAGCAGTAAATACTTATGAAACCCCCTCTTTTACATACTCTGGATTTCAATCCATTCAGATTCTTTGATATTCACCAATCAAATAGATAAATTAAATACAAAGCTATATTCTCATTACCAAGGAAAGGAAGTTCAAGACAAACAGTTCTAAGAGCAATGTGTTTAGTTTTACAAAGTGGAAAAGACACTGATGAGCTAAATACACAATTTGTCTCTCCTCACTAATGCATTACTTATTTTCTTGGTTTATTTCAAGATTACTGATGTGTTCCGCCATTCAGCTCCAACTCGGATCCCCAAACCAAAGCCTACAAGCACAACCAAAGTACCTGTCAGAATTCCTGTTGGACATCTCAGCAAACCACTCCAAGACAGCAACTCTGGAAAGCTACGCATTGTAAGAACTGTGTCTAAAACATGCCTTCAAAGCGGAGGGAGAAGGTAAATAATTTTCTATGATCTATGACATTAAAATGGATTTAAGCAATCTGAATCTCAGCAGTAGTTTCTATCTATGATTCTATCAGGAAAAAGTCTGAAACCGTCCACATGATCAGCACATCAATGGTCACCAATCACACGACAAGAGACATACAAATTCTTAGGAGTCAAAGGTTCTGCAAGGGCCAAGCTCTGCTCCTGTTTTTTTGGTGTAATTCCAGAATGCGGTCCTCATAGTAGAGAAGCACATGAGACACAAATAAGTTTCTACTATAAATTCAGTTTTGACATGTTCCACAAACAGGAATGCTAATGTTGTCTCAGCAGATGTGTAAAAACATATGGTCAATCAAGAAGGGTTGAAGGAGGTGCTATTTTATTTTCAAAGTTGGTCTAGTCAAGAACTGTTTTAGTGTGGATATCTTATGTTCAGTAGTAAAGACAGAATGAAGAGAGGTATTGGAAAATCTGCTCTTTTACACTGCATAGAACTTTAAGAAATGCAGAGTTCCTTGTTGTGCCAAGCATCACTTTCAAAGCATGATGTGAAAATGAACAATTCCCTCCTCAATGAGGCAACTAATACGATTAACCCACTACTATTTGTGCAGATATTAACTTAAAAATAGGTAAAAGAATTGACATGGATATTGTCTGTACTAGTTGTGTAAAGTTAACCATTTTATTTGGACTATTGTATTTATACTTGAATTCACTTAAAAAGTACTTTGGAAATTATCAAAATTTGTGTCAAGCTTAACAGTAAATTGCGACTTACACAGAAGTGCAGTTTTGTTTCTGCATATCTCCACAATTTCGCCCTTCCTTTCAACTGCTTACATTCAAGCAAAATAGGTAACAACCATATGCATAAATCTTCATGAAGGTTTTTATTAACCAAACTAACTCTTTGTACAAGTAGTTCAGTAGTTCTAGTTCATCCACGGCAGAATTTGCCTTTTGCTTTTCTTAAAGCATAACTTTCTTAAAAAACTCTAAATTTACTCAGTTTCCTTTAAGCCATCACACAAAACTAATCAGAACAGTAGAAGAGACTCCAGGTTCACTGTGTCCAATTTTCTGAAAAATAGCAATTGTTGCTCTGACAAGAAAATTTCTTGCTGTTCCACTTTAGAAAGTTAAAAATAACAAGATACAATTACTGTAAGGAACCCCCCTCAGGAAACCTGTAATACCAACTAACATAAGTTACTGGTTTGGAATATAAAAATCAATTTATTTCACTGCTATTAATGTCTTCCTCATTATTCTTCCCCTAACAGAGTGCATTCCAACAGTCTAAATGGCTCAACTGATAATTTGTGGGAAAACTCCTTTCACATAGGTCTTTCTTCAAGAACTGTCAAATCCTAATTCCTAAATAAAGCAAAAGTTTGTGGTGATATCAGTGCCATAGCCAGAACTGCGACCCTTTTGCTGAAGCAAGAAGAGATTTTGATACATTCAGTTACCCGACTTTTCCCTTTTATTTCACAGCTAAAAGTTTAATTTAACTACTGAGACAGTACAACATGTTAGCGCTGCTGCATAACTATCTTTGCAAACCACAATAGAAAACTAGGCTTCCCTCAACAACTCCACAAGAAAGCCTCTAGGAGTACTGAAATAAGGAAAAGTTTAAAAAGAACAGTCTACTGAAAAGTATTTCAGCTTGTGTCCTTTGACACAAGACACACGTCAAAATGCAGAAATTTAAAGAATGACTCCTCCATATTAAAAAGAAAAGTCTTTGAGTTTTATTCATTAAATCTGCAAGTAACTATAAACCGTCAAGGCTCTGTGTCATGTATGCTCAGATCCAAATAAAATTCATTGAAGCACACCATTGTATGTTCTGCAGCTTGCAGAATGAGGGTATGTAAATGTGAAGAAACACGAATTTCTAACAGCAGCTGTTGCCTTCGCATGCTTATCAGAGAGATCTTCCGTAGAAGAACAAGTTTTATCAGAAGGGATAGTAACTCATAGATGAGCCAAAAAAGAGGAAAAAAAAGATACAAACCATACACGCATCTACCAACAGATCTTAGCTTTGATCAAGTGACAAACTCTCACTGAACATGCTACAGTGAACAGTCTGATACCCAATAGCTGCAAATCACATATTATAAATTGACGCTATCTGGCACCCTTTACTGCCAGTCTACAGAAAGAAAAGAAAACCTCTGGCAAAAGAAATTAATTCCCACAATAGCATCTGTTGCTTTAGAGCCCACAAACAACTCCACAAGTCTGTCAAATCATCCACCATAGTACCATATTATACTTCTCACCTATTTGTACTGCTATCATAGAAGAGCTTCCCTGTCTTTTGCTCCTGTCTTGAGATGACATAATTACCTATGAGGGCCATAGCTGACACAGACTTTTACTTAAGAACCTAAACAGATAAATGAAGATACTACACTCTTACAGGATTAAGGAAGACACAGAAAGTATGGAGAATGAAAGACAAGGAGTGGTAACATAAAAGAAGGAAACTGGAAGAAGTTCTGAAAAATAGAAGTGCATCCCTCTCCCTCAAACTGCTTGGGAGATGTGGCATGCTGGCTATGGGCAAGATACAGACAATGACAGTACTGTGAGAAGTGCTCTTTCTGTTCATGGAGAGAAGAGGAAAAAAGTTGGTGTCTTTCACCAACACCACACAATCTCCTTAGCATTTCTTAACCTCTCCCTTATAGTTCTGAATGCAATATAAAAATCACATTCAAGACTGAACATAGCTGTGATATGAACCGAAAGAGGGAGGGGAGGAAACCCTGCAGTTAAATGACTTTGGATATGTGTAACACTAAACACTGATAAGTAGAAGATAATCCCTAACCACTCTCTCCACAGATCTCCTCTCAAAGTTGAAGGTTTGCTGGTGAAGTTATTAGGCAAGGTTCTTTAGTTTGTGTCAGGTGACAAGGTAAATAGAAGGCTAATCCTTTCAGGTTTTTTTTCAGTTGGGTTTTGGGTTGGGTTTTTTTTACATCTACAAAACACATGCAGCAGGGTAAACATTCATGTCTCAAAGTGAGAGTAACTACCTTTAATCTTTAGTATGTATTCTAAAATAATGATTGGCTAAAAACAAATTAAGAATTACTTATATATATATATAAAAGGATATCTATTTTATGTTTTCATACCCTTTGAGTGAGTCTGAACATCTTTCAGGCACTTCATCTTAAAAGCAGCCTCTTCTAACTATGAGTTACTAAAATCTAAGACATTTTTGAGGACTGAATTATTAGGAAGACTATTCCATTGGCCAGGACTTCTTATAGGACTAGTCTTAAAGGACTTGGCAAAAGATCAGTACCTGCTTTGTACTTACACTTGCAGCAGAAATACTTTTTTAAAATAGGTCAGCAGTAGTTGGATAGTAAACTTTTTTTTTTATGGAACTTGTTGTTGCACAGAAATAAACTTGATCAAGATCAAGTCTGTCAAAAGTGCTCACTAATGGACAATTATTTTTGCATATTGCTGCTTCTATTGTACATTGTAAACCCTGATTTCCTATTTTATGCCAACTGATTTTAAAGGATTTTATAGTACGCATAAGATGTGGTACAAATTAACCTTTGATTTTACATCTGTTGTACATGAAAAATAGCTACACAAAATAAAAGTTACAGATGTTCTTCTTACTTTACTCACGGCTTGTGTCAACTTAATACAGTAACAGCCTCCACATAAAGAACCTGCCAAGAACTTTACAAAGGTGGGATATATAGATGAGAGTACATGGTCCGCACAACACTCACCTGTAATCACTACTCTCAAAACATTCAAAGAATGTTCTTGGAGTAAAGTGTATATAGCACTTTTAATACAGGTCTGGATTAGACACAGTCTCATCTCAAAGTCAGCTGGTTTATCTACCATGTCAAAAGTTTATCATTCCAGTCCTAATTTGTATCCCATTTCTAAAGGAAAGCTGTCAAAATTACAAAAATCAGCTGACACTGACCACCCAGCTTGAAACCTCTGGCTGGCAGAATGTGCAGGTTTTTAAGATATTCAGGACTCTTAATATTATATTGAATAAAAAAACCTCCAAAACAATATTAATATTAACAATCAATTAATCAATAAAATAAGGCACTATAAAGCCTTAAAACTAGTTTTAGTTGTCTTGCTCTACCACACTAAATTCCATTACCTAGTTTTCCACAGTAAATCTCAACATGCAACCACAGGCTGAAAAGTGCTTTAAGACACTCTGAAAAAAAGCCAAATATAGGAGCCAGATAGTATAATCACCAGGCAAAGATACAAATCAGCCATAGTACCATGCTCCAAAGAGCAGTGGCTGGAGAAAAGCTGTTTAACTCCTGACCTTTGACAGTAACACATGGCAAAGGTGATGTTAAAACACCCCAGTGAGCACATGGGTGATGCTTTTCAAGTACCACAGCTACTTCTTCCCTCCAAAGGCCTTTTAGAACTAAGTAACTTAACATCGGTAACAGCAATCAACACGCAGTATACAACACCCTTTCACCAAAGAAACTTGGTTTGGAAGAAAACACAATTTAGAAGCTAAATGAATGCAGGGGACAACTGAGTTCTGAACTCAGTGCAAGCGGTTTTCTTCATTCTACCCCGCATCCCCGCCTTTTAAAATTCGCTTAAATGTATTTTTGTTGAGTGGGTTCCTATTACTTAAGTATACGTTATTTTCGTTTGCCGCTTCCTCCCGTAAGTATCCCGGGTCTGAGGGTCAGAGATTAGACATCATCTGGATGCGGAGATTTTGTTTACGAGCAAAACCGCCATCGCTACCAAGCAGGGAAAAAAAGCAGGCACGGGAAGCAAAAAAGCGGGTGAGAGGAAAACCAGGAGAAATAAATTAAAAGCGGAGAAAGGAAAGGTGGAGGACTGGAGGGAGCGGGAATTGGGAAGGAAGGAGAAGGGAAAAAAATAAACCCCACAAAATCAAACAACGAAAAGGAATGAGGAGGGGCAGGCAGAAGGGGGCTGACCCTCAGAAAGCCTGTTCTTAGCCCAGCATGAGGAGCAAGCTCCAGGAGGAATACCTGGACTACTGCCTGCCACTGCCGGCGAATCCCACCACAACTCGTCCAGAGCGTCCCCCATGCTGCGGCCGCTACTACCGCCACGCGGGGAGCGGGAGGCGGAGCAGCGCGCGGACACCGCGCCTGCGCACTGGCACCGCCCGCCGGGCGGGAAGGCGGGACCACCGACAGGGGAATCGTCCCTGCAACCCTTTCCGCACCCCCGTGACCCCATTTGAACACTTGTGGCATCCCGAAAGTAATCGGTTAGCACGAACCACCTCCCCTTGGGACCAGCGACCTAAGCTCGTGATACTCTTGTGCTGAATTAAGGTGAAACACCAACCAACCAGTTTTATGATTTATTAATGCAAAATACAAGACACGTCATTAGATAAAATAACTGAACAATGACTACTTTAACTCGATAAGCAAGTGTTGTGCCATGTGTTTTTACTTAGTTCTAGACAATATTCAACTAAAAAAAAAAGAGAAGAGGAGAAGCAGTGCTCACACTCAGTGAATCTGAGCACAGTCTCAGCCACTGGGCAACTCGAGAGTCACCCAAGTTTGAAAAAGCTGGCACAACCCAGAATTTCAGACCAAGAATCTGGTATTCATTTTACATTTATAATCCAGATTCTGACAGAAGCTCTTTTCTGATGCCTGGGAAGGCATTTACACCCCTCTAGACATACAAGCAGCACACACAACTATTTATAACTATTTTTAGCAGGGCCTCTTGCGATAGGATGAGGGTAATGGCTTTAAACTAAAAGGGGAAGATTCAGGCTGGATGTGAGGAAAAAAAATTTTACAAGGGTAATCAAAACTGGCACAGGTTGCCCAGAGAGGCGGTGGGTGTGCTATTGTCCTGGGTTCAGCAGTAGCAGTCATGTTTCTCCTTCTTGGTAGCTGGTGCAGTGCAGTGTTTTGACTTTCGGCCTGGGAACAGAGCTGATAACACTGATGTTTTGGTTTGGCCAAGGACTTTGTGAGCCTCATGCTCTGCCAAGGAGGAGGGGAAGCCAGGAGGAAGCAGAGACAGGACACCTGACCCAAACTGACCAAAGAGGTATTCCATACCACAGCACGTCATGCACAGGATGTAACTGGGAGTTACCCGGAAGTGCTGGGAGACTGCGGGATTGGAGGAGGTATCAGTCAGAGCTTGGTCGGGCTGGGGGGGCGAGTTATTGGTCGGCTGGTGGTGAGGTGTTGTATTCTCTTCCCTTGTTATTTCCTTTATCATTGTTATTATTGGTGGTAGCAGTAGTGATCTGTGTTATACCTTAGTTACTAAACTGTTCTTATCTCAACCCATGGGAGTTGCATTCTTTTTGATTCTCCTCTCCGTCCCTCCAGGAGTAGGGGGAGAGAAAGGGGGGGAGTGAGTGAACGAGTTACCTGACTGGGTTTAAACCACGACAGCTATCCCTGGAGACATTCAAGGCCAGGCTGGATGTGGCTCTGGGCAACCTGATTCAGTTGAAGATGTCCCTGCTCATTGCAGGAGGGCTGCACTAGATGACCTTTGAAGGTCCCTTCCAACCAAAACTATTCCATTATTCTAAGAGAGAAAGAGAAAGGGAGAAAAAGAGAGAAGTATCACCACCAGCAATGTCTCAATGGTCCTCTTCACCCAGGGTATTCTCATTCGTGGGAGCTCACCCTCTGACCTAAGCCTTGCCCTTTTATGCTCATATTCTTTGGAGTGCTATCCATAATTTGCATACGAAGTACAGAGAGGTGTTACTATGATAATGATGGGCATAATTTAGTGAACACATACGCAGTTCCAAAGTTGGGGTTCTGTGAGGGTGGTCATTGGCCCTCATATTGTGGTGTCTACTATTTGACTCCATCCTTTGAGTCAGCTCTAGTTAAGCATTTTTTACATTCCTGTGGTGGCTTATCAGCTTCAGAAAAAGGGGTCACACCAATCCTGTCTATGCAGTTTCAAGAGCTAACATCCTTGATGTTTGCTTCATTTGTGCTAATTCATGCAAGGCCTCCCATGGTCAAATGCAAATGGTGCCTGAGATAAGCTCAGTTTTCTGATTCTCCCCCCAACCCATGGCTCAAACACTGCTGGGCTCAGTACTGGATGTCTTCATCCACAGTGATTATAGGTCCATATAATCAGAAGAAAGTATAGAAGAAGCAGAAAAAATACATGTAATTGTATATCACACGGTAGCTATGCCATTAACAATATCTTCTTTAAAAAAAAAAAAACATCCCTAAAGTTAAGTTAATTCTACAAAACTGTCCTTGGTCCAGCTATAGCAGTCATTTTTCTTCTTCTCAGTAGCTGGTGCAGTGCTGTATTTTTGGCTTTCAGCCTGAGAACAACACTGATAACACTAATGTTTTTAGTTGTTGCTAATTAATATTTACTCTGACCAAGGACTTTCTGAAGTCTCAAGCTCTGCCAGGGAGGAGGGGAAGCCGGGAGGAACCAGAGACAGGACACCTGACCCAGACTAGCCAAAGGGGTATTCAATACTACAGCACATCATGCCCAGTATATAAACTGGGGGCAGTTACCCGGAAGGGATAGATGGCTACTCCGGTGGGGCTGGCTATTGGTCAGCAGGTGGTGAGCGGTTGTATTCCCTTCCCTTGTTATTTCCCTTATCATTATTGGTGGCAGCAGCAGTGATTTGTGTTATACCTTCGTTACTGGACTGCTCTTATCTCAACCCATGGGAGTTACATTCTTTTGAATCTTCTCTCCATTCCTCCAGGAGCAGGGGGAGGAAGAAGCAGGAAGAGTGAGCAAGCAGCTGAGTGGTTCTGAGTTACCAGCTGGGCTTAAACCATGGGAAAAAAACCAAAAAGTTTGAGGACTATGGTGCTGGGAGATCAGAGGAAGGTGACTGTCCAAAATGGCAATCACAAGGCAAACAAACACATACTAAAATAATATTTACAGCAATAATTAAAAGAATAATTGATCCAATATGAACTAACAGACTGTGTATGACATTTTGTCCTTTCTAATTGTGTCTCTTCTGGTGGTATAATTCACCAGTGGCTTCATTGTCTATGTGGTGACAGCGGAGTACCTTTTTGTGTTATTCCTGGGTCTCCAGCAATGCAAAGATGGTCACAGTTGTCAACTGTAGCTCTTGTGGTCAATGCAGAGGCTGATGGCCATGCTTCCCTGGTCCACTGGGGCTGGGATTCACATATGCAGCAATTAAACAGATTTCCACACAGTCATGGTTTAAACCACGACATCATGTCAGTGAGGAACTACCTCTGGGGGGACCTGGGTGGCACATGCATGGTTTGGGACTGGGTACTCTCATCATGGATTTTTTCCTGCCTTGCAGTTTGGCTGTTTTGTACCCACTAAGTTTCAAGTGGGTCTTCTAATTATAGCATCATTATATGGTATTCCTTTTTCTAAAATGTCCCTGGCCCAAGCCTAGGGAATTGAAATTGCTGTGTATCCTGATTCCTGACACCCACCTGGTGTGACAGTTCCACAGAGTAAGGTGTATCCCATCATGATACAGAGTACTTAGGTTCATAAATGGTTGGCTAAAATAAAGGATATTCTGTAGGATCCCATGGCAAGGGTCTACAACTTACACTGGTTCTAAATGCATTGTTTCCCCCCAGGGTTTGGCATCTTTTCATCATTTAACTGATAAGTTCGCAAGGGAGCTTTGATGGTCAAGACCACAGAGATTCAGCCTCTGTGGTATACATATCGAATTCTGCCTTTTCCCACTCTGGGTGGTAGTAAGTTGCCCAAGATTCATTCATTAAATAGGGCATATATTCCCATATTGTGGTATTTTCATTAAAAATAAAGGACAAATTTACCAAAGATATGAAAAATTTCAGCCCTTTCTCAGAAGATGAAGGATATGCAATACACAGGCCTTGGTCCAAAGAGTTCCACATTTGGGGAAAACCTTGAATCAGTTCCCATGCAAGATCAGGACTGCTACTTTGCAGTCAATACTCCCAGGAGACAAATGATCCCTCATGAACATTTTACAAACTTTTTTTCCTAAGTAACAAAAGTAGCTGTTTAAAATGCTGGCTTTTTTATTGTGTTGTTCATTTTTTAAAGTGAAAAATATCCATGAAGTGGGAAAAAGAAGAATTAGAATTATTACCTTCTATTACCTACTCCACAATATTTTTTTCCAATTGCATGAATCTGGTTTTATACTGTAAAAGACTTACTTCCTTGATTAAGATTATTCATAATCTTTTCTGAGGCACAAATAAACATAATTTATTTTTATTATATGTTATCTTTGAATGAATACTCTTGACTCCTCCGGAGCAGGGTCCTGAACGTTAAGAGGGCGTGTATCTTTTTCCACAGGAGCAGTCTCACTCGAAGTCCTGGCACTTAGGGACTGGAGCAGTGCTCTCCAGGCGAGCAGTTGAAGTCAAAAAGACATATGTAAGGACATTAATTTACCGTAAGGTGGCACTGTTATTTCACGTATAAATTACTTGAATCGTTTTCCTTAAGTTTCATAGAGCATGGGTTTTTTTTTCCTTTCAGGGTGTAGACGGGTGGGGAACGTGTGTGACCGACGGCTTCAGGGTTGTGCTACCCAGAATGGCTAATGAATGCTACCACGTGATTTTTAGGCCTTGGAAGCAGGGATCTGTGTAAAACTTGTGAATTTTCTCTGACTGGCCCAATACTGACTGTAGGGGAAAGTAATTTAATAATCAAACCTATGCATAGCAAAGCAGTTCATCTTTACGAAAACCGAATATACCCAGATTTTACAGAGAACTGCTTCCCAGCCGAGGACGCCGATTTCTAAGCGTACTCTTGAGGAAGGCACCTGCTGCCGACCTGACTTCGGGGACGTCCTCCACCACCCGACGCGAAGCAGTACAGCAGAGAGCGAGGAGCGCGGTACCCCTCAGCACCTCCCGCTGCGGGCGAGTGCCAGCCCACCTCGCAGAGCTACCCCAGGACCACGGAGGGGCAGCTCCTACCGCCAGTGGGAAAGAGCCCCGTAACCGTAGCCTCTCCACAGTAACCACTAAAGACCGTCTGACCTCTCTTCCCACAACAAACCCAGCACTGGAACAAACCTCACCCACCACAACCCAGCTCCCGCCTCTTCTCCTCCGGCAAGCACCGCCTTCCTCCCATGCCAGGCTTCCGCACTTTACGGCCGGCGCCTTCACTTCACGACAGCACAGAGGAAGCGGGAATGGGAACCGCCGCGTAAGGGGAGGGGCGGGTACTGGGGAAAAAAGCGCACCACCCGGCCGCACTTTGCGGCCAAGCGAGGGGCACGTCAACGGCGATGGAGGAAGAGGTTCCGCAGCCGTCGAGCAGTTGGTGAGTTACAGGGTGTCGGTTGGCCTTCCTCGCTCTCCCTTTCTCTCCGCAGTGGGGCCGAGGGGCAGAAGGTGGGAGGGGCCGAAATACCCCCTACCTGTCTCCGCTTCTCCCCCGCACTCTCCTGAGACCCGCCGCACTTGGGGTGTGGGGCTGGGGCTGCCCCTGGCGCTGTGGAGGAGGAGGAGGAGGTGGAGGTGGTGGTGGAGGTGGTGGTGGAGGTGGTGGTGGAGGTGGTGGTGGAGGTGGTGGTGGAGGTGGTGGTGGTGGTGGTGGTGGTGGTGGTGGTGGCTGTGGGCGCTTTGCCGGCGGGCTCTCGGCGGGGATGTGGTGGCTTGGGGCGTTTCCCGGGACAGGGGCGGCCCCCTCTGCCCACCTGCCGGCCGGGACCGGCGGCCCCAGGGCAAATGGAAGCCTGGGGCGAGCCCCGGGGCAAGCGCCTTTGGGCGTTCAGTAGCTACCCGGTCCCGAAAGAGGAAGGGCCGCCGTAAAAACAAGGGACAGGCGGGCCTCTGGGCCGAGCCCAGCCCGGAGCGAGGTGGTTGGTCCAGTTTAAGATTATAGGTTTAATAGGCGTTAGGAGCTACTCGATGTGTGTGCCTGTCTTCCTGGAGTGGAGTTGGTTTGTTCAGTTCAGCTTCCCCTTTCTCTGTGTACCCACTCAAGCACGGGTGACAGCAGTAGGTTCTGACTTGTTTTCTGAACGATTTTGCTTGCCACCCTCCTCTAGTGCAGCTATTATAATGGTCTTTACATTGAGCCTCTAGGACGAGATTAAACACTATTTCTGGAGCGTGTATAGGATCATTTTGATGGTAACAATGACGTGATTTTAGTATTTGTTGCATGCATGTTTACTCAGGATTGCTGAGACTTAAATAAACATTGTGTTTTAAACACTAAAGCTGTTCTTACAGTACACCACATCTCCATTTCTGTGCATCTTCACTTTGTTTTTCTCTCGGCACTTCTGCACTGCATGTAATTTTCTGTGGCTCTGACACAACATTGCTCTTTGTCCTTTCCACGTACGCACTTTTTAAAACAGTTATCTTACGGACTTGCTTTTTATGATCATTTCCAATCTGATGTTTTTGCTTTTTGGATTTATTTCATGTAGTGAATTCAAAGGTTTTTGCTAACTATGCTCAATCTTCTTTGCACTTAAATAGCTCACTATAAAAAAGCCAGAATTGACACAGATGCAGGTGGTATTTGTTCTTTGTCTAGGTTGGTTCTACAAATACAGCTTTTGGATAAAATGACTAATTATCATTTACTAACAAATGAAAGTGAATTGGTGTCGTTTTTTAGCCTTTTTTGCTTTCAGTTACAGCTTCAGAATTTATGAAGCACTTTCTGTAAGTATAGAGTTGCATAAGCATTATTTTTAAATACAGACCTGACTGCTGAGACACTTAATTAAGTTAAGGAAGGACTCATTGGTGGTGCAGTCTTGACACTTTGAAATATAACTGTGGATGTCTAATAAGAGCTGTGTTGAAATATCTCTGAAAAATACTTCAGACCTCTTTCATGACTAATGTGGAATGTTATGATTCCGGATCACAACAAACTGCCAGAATTTCTGCTGAGAATGCAGCACAGTGCTGTTTCCAGACATATTTCAAGGAGCACTGTGCAGTGTTGCCATCCTGACTGGCAGCTTCGAAATGTAACTATAGCAAATTTGATATGCTGCTGCTACTAGAAAAGGCAGACTGGAACTGGAAGGTATTCCTTAGAAGTTTTGGAAGTCTTTGTGGGAACAGTTCAAGAAGTTGATCCTTAAATACTACATTAATGTGTGAGAATACATCCTGTTACTAGAGCTGTACCCTGTGAATAATGAACATAAAGTTGAATTTCCTGTTGCTTAAGAGCTTCGCATGGCTCTTTAGTTCTGTTGTGTTTGGGGTTTTTTTGGTTTTGTTTGGTTTTTGTGTTTTTTTTTTTTGCTTTGTTTTGGTTTTTTTTTTTTGTTTGTTTGTTTGTCTTTTTGTTATTTTGCTTGTTTGGTTTTTGTTTCTAAGCCAGTTTCAGTGGAATGCTTTCTTTTTCATTTATTGATTTAAACTCTGGTCTTGTATACATACCTGAATGTTGTTGAATGGCTGTTTTTCTAAGTATGGTATGTATCATTTGAATGAACTTTTTGGTGTAAATTACCATATTGTCATAGTTTTGAAGTATATAGGACTCTGCAATAACATTTCACATTTAAAAAAAAACAAACCAGCTGAAACATTAAAAGGTGTGTATGTACATCTGGACTTCTTTGGGAACAAAACTGGCAGTGCTGATTCCTTGTCCTCTATTCAGTTCTTTAGGGGAATCCAAAGACAGATGTAATTTTGTGTTCAGACTGTGACAGCACCTTGAGCATGTAGAATCTAGATGTGCTTATTAACATAAAATGCCCTTTTTGTATTTCCTGGGTCAACATGCATGTGCTGGTGGAAGTGAATTGGGGGTACACACAAACTGATGATAAATTGAACCCCTCAACATCTGTACAGACTGCTTGGTGGTTTTGTTCAGCAAAAACCAGGAAGATGTGCCATAGTACAATACAATTCAAAATGAACCAAATCTCTACACCACCACCACAAATTTATGTATGGAGTTATTGAAACATGAGATTATAATCTTTTTTGCTTCAGTAAACACAGGAATTTAGGAACAGTTTTGGTTATAAAATGAGAAAAAAAAATCAGATCTTAGTGTTGGGGTTTTTTTTTAGCTATTTGGCATATTCTCAAAAAATTAATTTGAGAAATTGCTGGTGATAATTGATGCCGAAAACCATATCTGTGTCCAAAACTAAGAGTGCTATGAAACACAAAGGAGACAGGTTCAGGTTCTTGTTCAGGTTCTCAAACAGATAAAGATATAAACAGTAATGAATTAATTTCTAAAACCTTTCTGCAGCTGTTTCTTTAATACTTGAGCTTCAGGGAACTTGATCAAGTAGTATTTTTTTACTTTAACATCTGTACTTGAAAGTCAAGACCTGTGCATTTAACTTTGCATTACAGTAATTCATCTCGTAGGTCCCAAAATATACTTCAACTGCTGCAGGCAACAGGGTGACAAAACAAGTTACATATATATCTTTTCTGTGCTCAGTATCAGGATTATTAGTGCTTCAAGTCATCATATTTCTTCTGCATTCTTCTTCCGCAGTTAAGCATGAAATTAACACACTTAGGGGAAAAAAAAAAATAGAAGATGTCATTAAATTCATGTTTTTCTCCAAAATTCCATTAGAAGGAAAAGAATATTCAGTGGTGTTCTGAATACAACAGATATTTTGAGTGAATGTGAGGGATTGACTTTTTGTTTGTTTTCTGTAGGGAGCAAATACTCATTACTTTTTATTTAATACAGCTCTTCTTGAGGCATTTTTCCAGTAGTCAGGAGAATCCTCAATTAAAAGTAGGAACCTGAGTAACCAGATCATATAAAAGTGTATTTCTGGGAGTGGGAGGAAGAAGCTTTAGTACAGCTAGTTTCCTATGGTGGGAAGGTTGAATGGTGACTATAAAAATAAACTAATATTAGCAATTGACTTTGAAAATTTTCATGAGCCCTGTTCACTTGCCTGGTTTTCTTTTAAGTAAAGGTTTTTTGCTGTTACTGTATGTTAAAACCCTGTATGTTATTGTGAGCTTTTTCAAGTAAAGTACTTTGCTTAAAGTGTATAACCTTAGTTATAAAAATAATAAAAATATATTGGAATAAATTAGTCCAATCAAGCACTAACGTGGATACATACAGTCAGTCATCATAATTGTGATGGCAGTATTGTGATGTATGTGCCTGTCTTTGTGTGCTACACTTAATCAGAAGAACATGAAAACTTGCAGACTGGGTACGTTTGATGTCCTAGGAGATAGTGACATTGTAGAAGCTAAAACTGGTGATAAGTCTTGGTAAGGAGTAGCCTTGCTTCTGGTTTAGGGAAAACGGGAATGATGTGTGAAGATGTTTAAGACTACTTCTCACACAGGAAGTGGTGCTGGCCTACTAAAGCATCCAAGGAGCAGCTATGATGAGTGTGTCCCTTGAGGAGTGTTGAAAAAGATAAAGAAGTTTTTCAAGTGTTACATCAACATCAGATAGTGGTCAGAATATGTGAAGCAGTTTGGTAAACTGTAAGTGGGGGTGTTTGTTTTAGCCCTCTTTTAGGCCACTGACTAATATCTTTCATAGCCAATAGTAAATTCAGTGTATATGAAAAAAGGGTGGTCATCTTGTTTTGAACTGGTAAGTGTGTTTTTAGATAATGATTTTGGTACATGTAGAAGATACTAATGTGTTTTTTTCACAGCTCAATGGGTATTACAAATGTGCCCATCAGAAATTAAAACTTTAGTAGTATTTTATTTTGTAGTATTTTTTCCTCAAAAATGTACTTCGGCTTGGAGGAAGCAGCTCAAAG
This sequence comes from Pezoporus wallicus, assembly GCF_028554395.1. Lineage (NCBI taxonomy): Eukaryota > Metazoa > Chordata > Aves > Psittaciformes > Psittacidae > Pezoporus > Pezoporus wallicus. The sequence continues at coordinate 3,575,256 of NW_026638903.1, forward strand.
GGACCTCTCTTTCCTAATAGCAAATGAGCAGATGTAATGTACTTTAGCAAGTACATTTCAGGCATTGTAATCTACTGTAATCTATAGTTTTCTTAATACTATATGCCTTTTCACATGTATTTGTAGTTTATTGAAATACTTCCTTCCATCTTGCTGTTCACATCCCCACAATTTTTAGTCCCTTCATTAGTACCTATAAGTGATTGTTATGAAGTACTTTATATATAAGTAAAATAAATAATACTTTTTTTTTAAAAAAGGTCACTGAAACTGAATTTCCAGTAGTTGATAATTTTTATTATCCCCAGCTTTCTCTCACATCATAAGTGCTTTAGCTAAAAATAAAGTATGATGTTTGTTACCTGTTGATTATAATATGTCACCAGAATGGCATGAATTTCAGAGGTCCTTCTGTAAGTATGGATATTTACTCCGGATACACTAATGCAACTTTGTGTATTTTGACATTGAGAACAGTATGTGTTATGGGAGCTAAACTTTCAGACAATGGCTTGGATATAGGCTGCAATGCTATGCATCTAACCAAAATTTTGAATACAGTCCAGAAATAGGGAGTGTATTCATGGTAGAGCAGAAAGTAAGGATGTTCTGGTCTGGAGGAGTTTGCCCATAAAGAGGAGTACTGCATTTATTCCAAAGTAAGTGTAATAATTGTCCATAAGGACAGAAGACTTCCTAGCTGATCTTCACTCATGAAAGACAAGGATCCAGATTGCTAGCTGTTTACTGGAATATTTATAGCGTAACACTGAAATATGGTGAAACACAGCTGGTGGACCTGTGTTCGGGTATCAAAATCACTTTCATACTCTGTACTTCGCAAGTTAGTGTGAATAGAATGTTTCTTAGAAAAGATTTTTCTTAATCTTTGAAAAGTCCTTACTTCCCACTTGTAAGCAGTCTTGGGAGTTGACAGAGGAAAGGAGTAGCTAATTGAATTGTAATAGAATAATTCATTTTTCCACTCCTGCTGTTATTTAACTCAGTGTTGGTAATGCATCACATCTCTTCATGTGGGAGAGTGGCTTACCAATTTCTTGCTTTTTAAGGTGAAGTAGGAGACATTTGCCTGTCGTATATACAGTGTACAAAGTCTGAATGGCAGTACTTACGCAGATTTTGCAAATAGCAATATATTATCAAACAGAGGAAGCACATATTTTAACCCATGCACAGCTTTTGAAACTGTGAATATTCAGTACTAGAATTAGTACTCTTGGGCCTGTGAAACATTCTTTGCAGGTATGTTTTTTGTAGTTTACGTCCATATGGTTATAAGTGTTGTTTCACATATATTAAATTATCTATTCTTCCTCCCCATTTCTCCTTCCCCAAATAATTTTCTTTGGAGGATACAGGAGCAAAATTGAAGTATGGCCATTTAAGACCTTTCTGCCTGAAATACAATATGCACGCAGCTGTTGCATTTATCTCTACGTGCCTGTTTAATGCTCGGATAATATTTGTAGCAACTAATTGTATTTTGTGTGCTATAATTCAAGACCTAGTGGTTGCTCTCTAGTCTGTTGTACGTAGAGAGGTGCACAGAAACCTGTAATATATCTTACATGAGCATCTAGCTCTCTTTAGCTGATGTTTGATGTTGGCTTCTGTTGAAGTTGGGTCATCCCAGAGTTCATGAAATTCTTCTGAGTGCTAGGTCTTTTCATGTGAATGTCCTGGAAATACTTGATTTTTTTTCAGGTTGAACTGATTTGATAGTTTAACTTCTCCAGCTTTGATTGTTGTGTACACAATTGACAATGGGATAGGTGATGTAAGTGCTAGTGTGCATGGGTGCTCCCCTCCCCGTTTCTGCCTCTGGAAAGGGGTAGTCAGCTGTGCAGCCTGTAGTTGTAAAAGAAGCGAGCTTTGGGATTTTTTTGTAAAGTACTAAAAGTACAAGAAAATAAGGCAAGTCACACTTTTTGAAAACTGTTTTCTTTCTTCCAGATCTTCAAAATTACCTGAATAGACTAGTTGTGCCCCCATGTATATTTGAAATATGCTTTTAAAATGCCTCCAAAAAAGCACTGGCAAAAGAACTGGCTGGTATAATGCAAGCAAAAGTGCTTGCTCTTTGAGCTTGTAAATACTTTCAGTCTTAAGTAAGGCTGTAGCTTGTGGCTTACTGTTAAGTATATGCGTACGTTCTTACAGAATGGTGATTTTAATCTTTTGATCAGAAAGGGTGATACTTAGGAAATCAGCAGTGAGTGTCTTAAGCTCTCAAGAGACCAAACTTGAGAACCTTCATATCAGGAAGTCAGTTGTGGTTATATGCAAATTAAAGAAGTAGCCAAGAGCTCCACAGCTGACGTTCTTTTTCCATGGGTATTTGGAATTCACCTACATAGTGTGCAGTGTGGAGTAATTGAGAATTATACTGATAACCCTTTAACATCTGTTACTCCATGTGTATAAATAGGTGTGTTATTCGCAAGGAATGTATCTTCATACTTGAATGTCTGTCCTGGATAAACAGTCATGCTCTTGTGTTTTGCTCGGGCTATAAACCTTCTGGATGTGTGTTTAACTCCTCCAGTATATGAAGCAAAGCCTTTCTTAAGGTATATGTCAGAGCTAGTAGATAACAGATAAGAAAATACAGAAAGGGAGAAGTTTGCCTATGGGACCTATGTATCACTGCCATTGCTGTTTTTGCAGTGAACCTCGTGTTTTGCCACTGTTCTGCTACATGATATTGAAATTCCTGAAATTATCAGATGTGGTTGTCTCATTGACAGCATTGAACTGTTGAAACAGTCTGCAGAAGCTATCAGAGAAATTGCAAAGTAATAACTTCTGAATGTGTTCATTATCTATGAAGCGTATGACCTTCTGTTGTTTACTATGGCAACTTAAATGTCATTACTGTTTGACTGTCTTGTGAATTTGTGTATTTTGCTTTCTACGCTATTATTAACATTTTTGTATGTTTTAATTCAGTCTTGTGTGCATGTCCACACTTGCAGTACTAAAACTAGTTAACTAAATCTGAGTTTGACTAAAAGGCTCTTTCCCATTTCAGAGAAGGGTGGAGCTAAAGCTGATGTTTCAAATAAGTTTTCTGGCTTCTAGGTCATCTAATTTACTTTAAAGAACTCCACCATGTAATTTAGGTATAATGTTTGCTATGAATGCATTGTGTGTGTGAGTGAAAATTTGCTGTGTATCTCTTCAGTTGTACACTACAACTTCTTGTATGTAAACTGAATAGAATTAGGAGTTGAACAAGCAGCCTGAAAAATAAAGGACAAATAACATTTTGCAAATACTTATTTTTAGTAATTGTCAAATTGCCTTAATATATCTTTACGTATGTATAGGTTTTGCCTGATAGTAGCTTCCAGTCTACATCTGTTTAATAGATAAACATTGGAAAGTACTGTATAATTCATTTTTAATAAACATAAAACATATTATTGTAGGGAAAAAGATCTTGCAGATGCTTTAGAAGAAGGTGGCTGTGATCTTGAAACTGTGAGAAACATTATTCAAGGAAGACAACTGCCTGCTGATCTCAGGGCCAAAGTCTGGCAGGTAAATATTATCTTAAATCAAGAAACAGGAAATACTTGGAAGTTGTATTTGATTTGAGGTAAATTATTTAATTACTAGGCATCTCTGTAAGAAGGGCTGTAGGACTGGAATTTTAATATGCATGTATATTGATTCAGTTTTAGAATATTCATCTTTATTGAGTTAAATTACCAAGTTCAGTAATTGGGTTAACTACAAAAGAACACTAAAATGTTTAGAGGGTTTTCTGTTTTTGTTTTCAGATTGCGCTAAATGTTGTAGGAAAGGGGGACAGCCTAGCATCCTGGGATGGCTCTTTAGACCTACCTGAACAGAGTATAATTCATAAGGATTGCCAAGAGCTAATTGGTAAGTTCAGTTATGTTTGGATCACCTATGTGAAAACTTCTGTATTCTCAGTTGTCTTAGGACTTTATTTCATTTAAATAATCTGAATTACATGTACGTTTTGGAGGAAGCTTTCAGGAGGAAGATGAGAGAGCAGAGAAAATCAGTAAGAAATCATTAGAAAACAATAGCTTCCTATCTGCACTCTGACTCTGGGATGAGTGACATGGAAGTTTAGAGTGTTATCTTGTTAGTATGTATGGTCAGGAATCTTCAGGAGTTGAAAAATTTGTAATTTTTTTCCAAGCCCCATCTTTTAAACCAGACACTTTCTCTATAGTGTCCTTCAAGTTTTTAATTGTCTAATGACTGGTTCTTAATTTGAAAAGCAGATAGAATCATTAGGGTTGGAAAGGACCTTAAGATCATCTAGTTCCAACCCCCCTGCCATGGGCAGGGACAACTTACGCTAAATCGTATCACCCAAGGCCTTGTCCAACCTGGCCTTGAACATTGCCAGGGATGGAGCATTCACAACCTCCCTGGGCAACCTATTCCAGTGCCTCACCACCCTAACAGGAAAGAATTTCCTCCTTATATCCAACCTAAACTTCCCCTGTTTAAGTTTTAACCCGTTACCCCTTGTCCTGTCACTACAGTCTCTAATGAAGAGTCCCTCCCCAGCATCCCTATAGGCCCCCTTCAGATACTGGAAGGCTGCTGTAAGGTCTCCACGCAGCTTTCTCTTCTCCAGGCTGAACAGCCCCAACTTTGTCAGCCTATCTTCAAATGGGAGGTGCTCCAGTCCCCTGATCATCCTCGTGGCCCTTCTCTGGACTTGTTCCAACAGTTCCATGTCCTTTTTATGTTGAGGACACCAGAACTGCACACAATACTCCAGGTGAGGTCTCACAAGAGCAGAGTAGAGGGGCAGGATCACCTCCTTCGACCTGCTGGTCACGCTCCTTTTGATGCAGCCCAGGATACGGTTGGCTTTCTGGGCTGCAAGCGCACACTGCCGGCTCATGTTCATTTTCTCATCGGCCAGCACCCCCAAGTCCTTCTCTGCAGGGCTGCTCTGAATCTCTTCTCTACCTAACCTGTAGCTGTGCCTGGGATTTCTCCGACCCAGGTGTAGGACCTTGCACTTGGCATGGTTAAACTTCATGAGGCTGGCATCAGCCCACCTCACAAGTGTGTCAAGGTCCCTCTGGATGGCATTCCTTCCCTCCAGGGTATCAAGCAAACCACAGAGCTTGGTGTCATTGGCAAACTTGCTGAGGGCGCACTCTATCCCACTATCCATGTCAGTGATGAAGATGTTAAACAAGACCGGTCCCAACACCGATCCCTGAGGGACACCACTCATTACTGGAGGGACACCACTCGTTACTGGGTGTATCACCAAAATTCATATAAACTTGAAAGGAAGAAGTATACTAAACATTTTGGACTTTAAAGGCTATTTTTAAGGAAGGTATTTTTTTAATACCAATCCCAGCAAAAATGATAGGTTTTGGTTTTGAAAAGAGGATGCTGGCAAGACATAATATTTCAGTATGTCTGTAAGGATCTGTCACAGGATCTGGTTGGCAGCCCATCACAAAAATGGCCAAATCCCTGATACCATGCAACAGCATTAATATCAGTGATGAAGTCAGTGCCAACTCCTAAATAAGGATACTACTTCTTCTGGCATCAGTAAGAGAATCTTTTTTTATTACCCATCATGCTTTAATTTATTCTTGCATCTTAGAAAGTTAAGGCAGAGACTGGAATTATTGCATGCATACATGGCTACACCTTTTAAAATGCAGTTCTGTGTTTTATAGCTCTAGAATGGGGTAATTCTAGAGAGAGGTGAATTCCCACTGTGTTGTTTAACCACAGTGCCTTTTCAGGAGTATGGAAAAATGTCCTGGTTAGTGCTTATAACATACAAAATTAAGCACTTCAGTGTCTGTTAGTTTTCCTTTTGTCTTTATTGGCAAATAACTTTGTAATACGTAACAATATGAAATGTATGAAACTAATAAAGTTAGTTCAGAATGAAGGTTCTGTAGAGATTTCAGTTTGGGGTTGGATTAAATCTTTATTTCAGTGGTTTAGTAGTAAGTAGCATCCAAATTCAAAGTAAATCTTCAGATGGCATTTGAGTTTTGTGTATTATTTTATTGTCCTGAGAGGCAGAGAAAAGGAAATGCCAGATATTGATTTGTTTTGATGGGAAAGTATTAAAGACTTCTGAATTAAAAACTTTATTAAAAGTAGTGAGACTCATAGGCTTCTTGTAATTGAGGGGAGAAATGTTCACTGGAAGTTTAATGCCACTGTATTCATGTAGTGTAGGCATCTGTCTGTTCCAGACATAACAAGGTTATTCCTTCTATTACGGTAAGTCAGTTTAACTATAGTAAAATTGACATTATCAGGGTGGGTTAAAACATAATTTATTTATGCAATAATTTGTGAGAATATTTAATATTTGTCATTTAAAAATCTCAAGGTGTTCAAATATTAATATGAAAATCCTATGAACTTACACTAAAGTCTGGTTTGTTTCACTACAGTCTGTATAATAAATATCAGTGCATTTAACTGAAAGTAAGCTAAGTAGTTATTACATCATATGAAGGAAGGCATAATTTGGTGTATGGTACTGACATTTTTTAGTATGCCTTTGATTCATTGCCTCAAGTGAGGTGGATGCCAGTACTTTTTCTGAAGTGTTGTCAACCTTTTAAATAAAAGTCTATGTAGAAAGATGCTTTGGAACTAATTAAAACCTAAGCTTTGTGTATGTATTCAACTCAATGATGACAGTATTTAAGAAGTGTTTAGCTTGTTACCTTAATTACGTAACTAGTTTTGTATCATTTTTTGGGTCAATCTTCATCCAAATGCAACAGTATAAATGAAGGGCTCAGAATTAGTCTGTCATTAAATAGGGGACATCTTTGCCAATAAACATATTTTATGTAATGTTTATCTTCTGATTCGCAACACTACCAAATCAAATTTAAAATCTGGGTGTAGTTGTAAGTAATCAAATCCTTTCTCTTTTTCTAGTTACCCTAACAGCCCCAAGTTTAAAATATTGTTAGGGAAATTACAATGAAGTAGACATTAAAATGTGTTTTATATGCTAATACTAAAATTTAAGTCTGTAAGATGACTTGATTTTGAACTACTGTTTTTCATAAATCAGCATGTCGGTGGATTTCTGGGGTATTGAAAGTATGCACTGTGGGTTGATCTATGTTGAATTCAAAGAGGTTGTTGTAGAGTCAAAGTTATGTGCTTAACACATCAAAGGGGCATTCTCTGCATTGAAAGAATTCACCTCTTTTGTTTCATATAAATCCTGGAAACACCAAACTTCTTTCGTCGTGTTGTGATATTTAAATGCCGTATCATACTGGAGTTATAAAATCATTCGTATTTTAATGCCTTTTTGGAAGCCATTCTGTAAGCATTTAATTCAAGCTGATTAGGTTTTGTTGGTCTTTTTTTGCTGCTTTTTTTGTTTTTCCTTTTTTTTTCCCCAGGGAGCCCCTATTGGTACAATTGTGCTATGAAATAATCTCATTCAAGTTCTCTGAAAAGCTATTAATACAGTTTATATTGCTGTGCCTATTTCAGACCAGTTGTCAGTGCCAGAAGAGGAGAAGTCAGTACTACTTTTGGATATTGAGTCTGTTATTACATTTTACTGTAAATCACGCAATGTTAAATACAGTTCTTGTCTCGGCTGGATTTATCTACTCAAACCTCTGGTGCATCTTCATTTGACACGCAGTGATTTGTACAACTGCTTTTATGCTATCATGAATAAATTCATTCCAAGGTAAAGCTCTCTTTCTTTTGCTTAAGTACTGTTTTCACTGGCATTAAAGGTATTTTCTGAAAGAGTGTGCATGTTGGCCTCAGGTAGAGCCGCACTGTTAGTAGCAAAGTTGTCAGATCCCTTTAAATGCTGATAAATTGAATCATTTTCAATACCTTACATTTTGAAGTCCAGGAGATAGTGAGTTGGTTTAAAATGTAAAGAGGTAGCATGTGACTGATGTAGACTCAATGTGCTTTTTGAAGAACAACTGTTGTTTCATGCAATATCAAAAGTAGTTGTTTAGGAACTGTCTAATTCTTGTATGTTATATGAAAGCAATTTTCTTTCTTTTCACAACATTTTCCTATGTAAAATGCTTCTGTCTCTGTCACTGTGAAGTATTTCATAAGTACTAATTAAGTCTCACAATTTCTTTAGAAGAAGTAGTTAATATTTTCCCTGTTTTCTACCGACTTGGGACTGATTTTTTTTTTCTTTTTTAGGTTGTTAGATTATTATTTTATGAATAAACAATGGAAATGGAGTGTCTCATGCTGTTGTATTTCACTAAAATATTTTTTTATTCATGTTGGAGTAGCACCACAACATTCCAGCAAGGCTACAGGGGCTTCTGGTTAAGACATTGTGAAATAATATATGGATAGTCTGTGATTAAAGGTCTTAGTATGAATCCTTGGAGAGGAGATTCTAGCCCAGCTACTGGATATGTGCCCATAATAGGGAAAGTGCACATTTGGTGCTGTGGCGGGAAGCGTTTATCTGTCCTGTCACTTGACTCATTTAAAATACTACTGGGCTCTGTGAACTGTTTGAGGGTAGTGGCATTATGATCACTGGCATTATGGTCAGGTAAATCTGACATCTGTATTTTTTAGAAGGCTTTCAAGAGTGTTTAGTATTTTGAGTTTCTCTGTAAGAATCTAGGTGGTGTTTCAGCAAGGTGTAGGCTGGTTTCTCTTCCCTCCCTTTGCAAAATGACTGGAAGCAAAAATGAAAGACATAGAAAAGCAATTTATAGTAGACTTGCAAATCTCCACTTAGGTCAATTTGATCTCAATGTGATGTTTGACTGCTGGACCATCACTACTATTTGATAAAAGTTTAATTTTTATTTTTTTGTTGGTTTTGTTTTTTAAATTGTACACTTCTTATTCGCACTTTCTCGTGTTTTGTAACTATCATGAAATATTTATTGGGAATTTATTCTAACAAAATGTTGAAAATAGGTGAGGGAAATGTACAGCATAATCTTTTGGACTTTTTTTTTATTCTTTTTTTGAAAGAGACTCTCTAGCAAGACAAAGGAAGAATGAAGAGGGGAAAAAACATAATAGCTATTTTAGAGAGAGGATTTGCTTTTTTTTTTTTTTTTTTCCTTTGGAAACACTGTTATTCTCAAGACTTTTGGTATAAAATATCCCGTGGATACCCACCTTTCTTCTCCTGCTTTTTCTCTACAATGGTGAGCTTTCTGAACTGTACAAAATTAAGAAAGAGTTAATATGGAAGTCCAAAATCATTAGTATTCTTTGGACCATAAGTAGAAGAAAACACCATCTCAGATATATAATTGAGCAATGATTTGCGCAAGAGCTTCTACGGTAGTAAACTAATTAAAAAGCTGCTGGATGATGGAAGTGTCTCCTCCCAGGAAGCACATGAGGAAAGTGCATTACATCTGCTTACATTACATCAGTGTTACCTGTAACAGAGGGTATAAAACAACTTCATTCAGTTAAAAAAACAAAACAAAAACCCAGAAGCAATTCTCCCCCCCCAAAAAAAACACCACCATCAAACCACCCTCTCCTAAAGTGAAATAAAGGTTAGTTTCCAGGGCAATTTACTTCTGTTTAGCAAAATCTCTCTCTCTTTTTTTTTTTTTTTTTGTGTGGTTGGTTTATTTTTTTTTTTTTTTTCTGGCAGGGTGGGGGGTTGTTGTTTTTTGTTTTGTTTTTGCTTTGCTTTTGTTTTTTATCAGTCCTTCCAGTGGCTGAGCCTGTTGCCTCTGTGAGGCTTTCAGCATTGGAAGTGATGGATAGGTACAGGAATTTGCAGTTCTAGATACTTGGAGGATTTTACTGTTGGGGGGGGGGGGGGGGGGAGGGCGTGGGTGGGAGGGGGGCTCGTTCTTGGTTGCTTGGTTCTTGTTTGCCTTGTTTTTAAACTGCGTATTTGTTACAGGTGGTTTACCGTGGTAGGTACCAGAAGTAAAAAACTGAGGAAAACAGTTCAGAAAAATGTCTAAGCAAGGATGTTCAACTGTCAGTGGAAATTCAGAAATATTCTTTTTAAGTTATTTTTGGGTATATATCTATTCTTCATGTTAAAAGGTGGTAAAGAATGACTGACTGACTGGAATAATTGACCATAATGGCCATTCAAACAAAGTAGTGTGCAAGTCTAGATACTTAGGCTAAATTTTCCTCTTTTCAGACTTTAACACTTTTTGTCCTGTTAATTTAATGTGAAGTCAGAGTTCTTGTGATAATTTCAGAAAAGAATCCCCATGTATAATTTGCTGTGAATGTTTCCATTTCACCACCCTTCTTTAAGAAAGATGATGACTGTGTTTGGAGATCTGTGTGTCAGTTTTCATGTTAGCTTGCTTAAGTTTTTAAGCGCTTGAGATTTGTTCCTAGTGTCTTTAAAAAGCCATTTCTTCATTTCAAATACTGCTTATTTCCTGCTTAATGAATTGATATTTAATTGTTATGCATGTATGAAATAAGAAACTTTCATATTTCCTTTGGCTGCTGTATTACAATTATTTATATGGGGGGGTTAATTCTATTTTTAGTTAACAATATTGATACCATGCAACCCTTGCTTTCATATTTAGATCTGTTTAAAATACTTTTGTATTATATACTCTTGTCAAGTAATGGCAGTGTTCCATTCTTTCTTCTACTTTATTAATATAGTGGGGATTTCAGTCTTTGTGCGTTTTTGGTTTGGTTTTTAACTGTTGAGGCAAGTTGATTTCATGATCGGTCCCTGTGACTTACAAGAGCAATATAGGAAATTACATAATCACAACCAATAAAGAATTGCTACTGGAAGTCTGACAACTGAAATGTTATGGAGAGGTTTATGATTATTTTTACTGCTATTTTTTAGGGATTGTTCTATGAAGGGAAGACCATTTCATCTATTTAGACTGCTTCTTCAGTATCATGAGCCTGAACTCTGCTCCTTTCTTGATACTAAGAAGATGACTCCAGACTCATATGCACTCAACTGGGTAATAAAGTGAAAGTAGGGAAACGTAATGAATAAAAATTTCTGTTAAAATTTAAGTATGTATTACCAGTTTGTGCAAGAGTAGTACAGGAGATTAGAACTGCAACTAATTTGCATGTTTTAATGTAGTGTGGGCTTTTTGTGTTCAGTCATTTAACATAAGGTATGAGGTCATGTTAAAGCCATATTTTTATGATTCTGGATGTTAATTGAGCCACTGATGTTAGTAACTACTTTGAATAAGTAAGAATGAGAGCAGATGACACACTCAAAAAGTAAGCAGCTGTGATGTTAGGTTTTATAGTGGGAAGCTGTATGGTTTTAGATATGGATAAACATGAGCCTAACAGGTCTTTTAAAGCTAAATTACAAATAGTTTTATAAACCTCCCTGCTAATAGATATATTTGAGTGCCTTATATGGTGCTATGGCTTTTAGGATATAGGCACATATATTTTGCAGCTCTTCATTTCCTCCTCACTGCCTCAAATTGGGGTAGTTATAAAATTGCTTTACCTCAATTGTTTTTTACTATTTATTTTTTTATATTTTTTTTAACAAAGTTTGGATAGCAGCTACAACATAAAGCAGCAAAAGTTTCATGTTTTAATGCTCCTTAGTATATGCAATATAAAATCATGATACAGTGCTTGCAGAGGCAAAGTCTGTAAATAAATAAAGACTTTGACTCATGAACTTTTCTAGGCATTTTTTTCATACCTATTGGCTTTGTAAAATTTTTTGTAACTCCATGTACTTTCAGTTTAAGAAATAAGACTGAAATAAATGAATAAACTGCAAGATCCCTATTTGTGGTTTTTTTTATTATTGGTTTTGAGGGTTTTTTTAAAGATTATTTTTTTAGGGTACTACCAATATTAATATAAAAATGTCTCCAGGATCATCATGCCAATCATCAGCCTTTAAAAGAGGAATCTGTTCACTTTTACTACTGAATCTCTCCTTTCTGTGTATATACAATTTTCCTTAGCGAATATGAACTTCTTTGAAGTCGTTTATTAAAAGTTCAATGATTCAGTAGGATAAAAAAAATCTTCCCCTTGAAAGGCAGGTAGGCAAATGAGCTAGTGCAGCTGCCAGACCACAGTGTCATGCTTTCTGGTGTACAATCTTAAATAAAAAATAAAAAAATCTTAAGCCTTGTTTTATGAGATTACATTAAAATTCCTTGTTTCATCTGCCAAAAAACTTAATTTATATAGAGGTATTTCTAGTGTGTAGCAAAACATAAGCAACATTCAGAGACTTGTCATTGCCTCATTGTTCAGGGACGTTTTGTCTTCAGTTGCGTTTCACTCAGATTTGGATAGATCTTCTTACCTTTTGTTATAGAAGTATACTAGGAAGTGCTGAAATATTCCATTATAGTGTTTAAAGCTTTTGAAAGCTGTAGCTCTTTTGATACAGAATTAGTATGCATCACCACATTCGGTAAGACCTCTGAAGCCAGCTAGTATGCATTTGAGTTAGGTATGATTGCATATATTATCTGGCATGTATGAAAAGAAGTTCCTACCCTTTTTTATCCACTTTGAACTCTGTATCAGAGAAGATGTATTTTTAATTGGGAACACGGGAACAGGCAAGCAGTTTATTAAATGGTAATGAAAATTTTCTACCACAAATGTTTAATTATTCAGCCATAAAGCATCATAATGTAAAGTTGAGCAAGTGACATTGTCAAAACTAGTGTGCCACCATGTTCAATTAGCTTGATTATACTGTGAAAAATAAAGAATGTTGTTTACAGGATCATTTCTAAGTCCTATTTGCTAAGCTGGTTGAACAAACGCATTTTTTTATTATTGTCTCACTGGAATAGTTGGTATTTAGCAGTGGCTATGAGCTAAACTGTATTCCAGCCTAATTGTGTTATCTCTGGTTGAATTTGCAAGGTTGACAGTGTACATCTGAGTTTGCCTTCACACTGGGCATATTTATTGACAGATAATCTGTAGTATTACTGCAGTGTTTCCATAAAAATTGGTTTTGAGGGTAGGACCATCTTTCAATACATTGTGCAAATGTAAGGTTTAGCATAATGTTTTTGGCTTTATTTTATTTTAGATTATCTTCTATCTCTGTTTAAAATCTTATCCCAATAAGATTGTTCCTGGTTATTGCTTTTTCTCACACTATTTTCCGAATTTTTAGCTTGGAAGCCTCTTCTCATATTACTGTTCAGCAGAAGTCACTCAGGCAATATGGGATGGATATCTACAACAAGCAGATCCATTCTTTATTTATTTCTTAATGTTAATTATTCTTGTCAATGCAAAGTAAGTGTATAGTTAATTCTTTGGAACATTCCTTGCTGACACACTTTAATCCGCTTTTGTTTCATTTTGATTTTACTGACTTAATCTATGCCTCTGATTTCACTGTTTTCAGAGACGTTATCGTAGCACAAGAATCAGATAAAGAAGAAATGATAAGTAAGTACCTCTCTTATGTAATAGCTTCTCTTATTCAGATGCTAGTGAAATATTTACCACATAGTACAATCTCCATTATTATTTTTAATTACTAAATGACTGAATTATTTATTTCCCTGTGATTTTTCTCATTAATGAATCCCCTCACCTACTAATTCCTGTCTCACTATTCCTTTGCTGCACCATATTTACGCTTCCTTTAATATTCCTTTCTTGTGTTTCATTTTAGTATTCCCATATCTAGTTTTATGCTTCAGTTTGGAGCACTTGAATCTCTAAAGTACTAAAACTGTACCGATGTAAGAGCATGGTAAAAGATAATTTTCATAGAAGGTTTGAACTTCTAGCAAATAGCACAGGTTTCCTATGGATAAGGAGTATTTCCTCTATCTTCTCTTTCTACCTGGATAGTGAATTGACATTCATGTTTAATCAAAAAACTCAATTGTGTTATGCCTTGTTAAAAATTATTTTATGATGTGAAAATAGGTATGGTGCTTCTTTTCTATGTATGAAATAATGGTGCACTTATGTTGTTTGTATATCTCAGAATTCTTAGAAACTTCACCAGCCAATCTTGATTTAGAAGATATAGAAGATCTCTTCTCTTTGGCACAATATTACTGTAGCAAAACTCCAGCTTCTTTCAGGAAGGTAATAAGAAAGTAGTTTTGAAATTCTTTTCTTTTTGGAGTCTAAGTTTCTGCTGACAATAACTTTGAATATTTAATTGTGATGTTATTTTAATTTCTTTTTTCATGTTACTCTGGTGGTATTTAGTATTAGGATCTTTGAAAGATAAGAAGGTCAAGTGAAACATGTTAGAGGGAAGCTTCCCCACAATATTCTCACTTTATGACTGATGACCTAGTTTTGCAAACCAGGTTCTTGTAAGAACTGATGAACCGAAAATGACACAACATACTGACACAACTGCTCTGTAGTAGACTGCACAGCAGTCCTAGCTGTACTTGGAACAGCAGTCAATTTCTAGAGATAAAGCAGTGATCATCTGTGCTGTTCTTGCAGTTCTTCCTTACTCAAGATATCTGACTCCAGTGAATTCATTAAATGAAAGTAATTGATAGTTATTGTAATTTTATGTACTTTCTCTGATATGTAGACAGTTATATGAGATCTTTTGGGGGATGAAAAAAATAAAAAAAAAAACAACCAAAGAAACCCAAAAACCAGAGGTATTTCATCATGTTGATATTGTCACTACCATGCTTGTGAACAAGTGTGTTTGTGATGGAAGGTCAGCCCTTGACATGATTTAAAAAAACTAAAAAAAATCAGTTGATACGATTTTGTGAAGTAGATACATGTGTACCTGCTTTAGTATTTGTGACATGGTGGATATAGTTTTGCTTTAAGCCTTCACATCTAAAGACACTGGCTTCAGTTAACTTTTTTTTTTCCTTGCCTTATTAGGACAACCACAGTCTTTTTGGCAGCAGCTTGCTGGGCCTCAAAGAGGATGACACAGACTTGAGCCAAGCTCTCTGTCTAGCAGTTTCTGTGTCAGAAATTCTTCAAGCAAATCAGCAGCAAGGAGTTAGTATATTGAATTACTATTACTCTTTCCTCTTCCCCTCCCTTCTTATTTGTGTATTAAAAAAAAATATTTTCAGTGCTAATAGCATGCTTGAATATTTACTATTCTAGGAAAAAGTGTTCTTGTCTTGGAGTTGTCTCCCTTGTAAATGATCTGAATACTGCAATGCGTTTATACTGTAGTAACTAGAGCTAAATTCCAAGAGCTTCATACAGCTGATTTGAATACGAGGAGTGGGAGCTTGAAGTAATATCTCACTAACTGGATTTCCTTTCCTAATGTAGTCATAGTAGAGGAAAATTTAAAACCCATTATTCATAGAATAGTTAGGGTTGGAAAGGACCTTAAGATCATCAAGTTCCAACCCTCCTGCCATGGGCAGGGACACCTCACAGTAAACCGTATCACCCAAGGCCTTGTCCAACCTGGTCCTGAACATTGCCAGGGATGGAGCATTCACAGCCTCCCTGGGCAACCCGTTCCAGTGCCTCACCACCCTAACAGGAAAGAATTTCCTCCTTATATCCAGTCTAAACTTCCCCTGTTTAAGTTTTAACCCGTTACCCCTTGTCCTATCACTACAGTCCCTAATGAAGAGTCCCTCCCCAGCATCCCTATAGGCCCCCTTCAGATGCTGGAAGGCTGCTATAAGGTCTCCATGCAGCCTTCTCTTCTCCAGGCTGAACAGCCCCAACTTTGTCAGCCTATCTTCATATGGGAGGTGCTCCAGTCCCCTGATCATCCATCATGGCCCTCCTCTGGACTTGTTCCAACAGTTCCATGTCCTTTTTATTTTGAAGACACCAGAACTGCACACACGTGAGGTCTCACAAGAGCAGAGTAAGGGGGCAGGATCACCTCCCTTGACCAGCTGGTTACGCTCCTTTTGGTGCAGCCCAGAATGCTTTCTGGGCTGCAAGCGCACACTGCCAGCTCATGTTCATTTTCTCATCGGCCAGCACCCCCAAGTCCTTCTCCGCAGGGCTGCTCTGAATCTCTTCTCTGCCCAACCTGTAGCTGTGCCTGGGATTGCTCCGACCCAGGTGAAGGACCTTGCACTTGGCGTGGTTAAACTTCATAAGGTTAGCATCAGCCCACCTCACAAGCGAGTCAAGGTCCCTCTGGATGGCATTCCTTCCCTCCAGGGTATCAAGCAAACCACAGAGCTTGGTGTCATTGGCAAACTTGCTGAGGGCACACTCAATCCCACTGTCCATGTCAGTGATAAAAGATGTTGAACAGGACCGGTCCCAACACTGATCCCTGAGGGACACCACTCCTTACTAGTCTCCAGCTGGACCTTGAGTCATTGACCACAACTCTTTGCATGTGGCCATCCAGCCAGTTCTTTATCCACTGAGTGGTCCATCCATCAAATTCATGTCTCTTCAATTTAGAGACAAGGATGTCGTGTGGGACAGTGTCAAACACTTTGCACAAGTCCAGGTAGATGATGTCAGCTGCTCTACCCCTGTCCATCAGTTCTGTAGCCCCATCATAGAAGGCCACCAAATTGGTCAGGCAGGATTTCCCCTTAGTGAAGCCATGCTGGCTGTCACCAAGCACCTTGTTGATTTTCATGTGCCTTAGCATGCCTTCCAGGAGAATCTGCTCCAAGATTTTGCCAGGCACAGAGGTGAGACTGACTGGTCTGTAATTCTCTGGGTCATCCATTTTCTGCTTTTTGAAAATGGGGGCTATATTTCCCTTTTTCCAGTTCTCTGGAAGTTCACCTGACTGCCATGATTTTTCAAATATGATGATGGCCAGTGGCTTAGCAACTTCATTTGCCAGCTCCTTCAGGACCCACTGATGGATTTCATCAGGACCCATGCACTTGTGCATGTTCAGGTTCTTAAGATGGTCTTGAACCAGTTCCTCTCCTACAGTGGGTGCAGGTCTTCATTCTCACAGTCCCTGCATCTGCCTTTCAAGACTTGGGTGGTGTGCTCAGAGCCTTTACCAGTGAAGACTGAGGCAAAGAAGTCATTAAGAACCTCAGCCTTCTCCAAATCCAGGGTAGCCAGTTCTCCTGAGAGCTTCTGGAGAGGGCCCACATTGTCCCTAGGCTGTCTTTTATTTGCAAAGTACCTACAGAACCGCTTCCTGTTACCTTTCACATCCCTAGCCAAGTTTCATTCTAACTGGGCCTTAGCTTTCCTAACCTGGTCCCTAGCTTCCCGGACAGCATCCCTGTACTCTTCCCAGGCCACCTGTCTTTGCTTCCACCTTTTATAAGCCTCTTTTTTTCATTTGAATTTTCCTCAGCAGCTCCTTATCCATCCAAGGAGGTCTCCTGGCCCTCCTGCTGCACTTCCTTCTAGTCAGGATGCAACACTCCTGAGTTTGCAGTAGCTAATCCTTGAATATTAGCCAGCAGTCTTGGGCCCCCTGCCCTATAGGGCTATATCCCGTGGAACCTTACTAAGCAGGTTCCTGAAGAGGCCAAAGTCTGCTCTCTTGAAGTTGAGAGCAGTGATCTTCCTGCATACTCTTCTCACTGTCCTGAGGTTTTCAAACTTGACCATCTGTCCTGGGTTCAGCAGTAGCAGTCATTTTTCTCCTTCTTGGTAGCTGGTGCAGTGCTGTGTTTTGACTTTCAGCCTAGGAACAGTGCTGGTGATACCGATGTTGTCGGTTGTTGCTAAGTGATGTTTACCCTGACTAAGGACTTTATGGGGCTCATGCCCTGCCAGGGAGGAGGGGAAGCCAGGAGGAAGCAGAGACAGGATGCCTGACCCAGGCTAGCCAAAGAGGTATTCCATGCCACAGCACGTCATGCCCAGGGGTGGTGAGGGGGTAACTGGGAGTTACCCAGAAGGACAAGAGCTTCTGGGTGGGACTCGTTTCCTGGCCGGTGGTATTGTATTCTCTTCCCTTGTTATTTTCTCTTACAATTGTTGTCGTTGGTGGTAGCGGTGGCGATTTGTGCTGTACATTGGTTGCTGGACTGTTCTTGTCTTAACCCGTGGGAGTTGCACTCTTTCGATCCTCCTCCCCATCCCCCCAGGAGCAGGGAAGGGAAGAGCCCCGAGGGAGGGGGCCTCGATTGCTCTCAGCCCGGCACCACTCACTGGGAGTGAGTGAACAAGCTGTCTGGCTAGGGTTTAAACCACGACAGATCTTTTTGGCGCCCAACGTGGGGCTCGAGGGGTTGAGATAACGACAGATCTGACTGGATTAATAGCCACTCGTCCCAATGCTGATTTATTGGCTCTCAGGGTTGTTCCTCTTGATCTCACAGTTTCAGTATATCGTACCTTACGTCCATCCGGTATTTGCTGTATTAGTGTTTTTCAAGTATGGGGCTTGGGCTAAGGTTTTTGTCTCATTGTACTTTATGGTAATGACTTGTATTACAATAGAATCATTGATCATGAAACTGATCTGGCTTATGTTCCCAGTGTGGTAACCACCTTTATACTTTGGGAGGTATATAATAGAAGTGCTTAGCAATTACACATCTTTTTTCTCCTTCTCGGGTGGTCAACCTGTGAAGGAGACATCCTTTTACCCTCCCGGTCCTCCCCCCAGACCATTTACATTTGAGAGTTTTTAAATTTTTTAATGGCCTTTTAATGCTGTTGAGACTTATTTGCTGATCGTGATGGGGATCACCATGCTAGCACGCATAGAGAGTGTGTTTTGCCCACAACTGATTTCAAGAGTTAAGCAGAGTCAGGTTTGGGTCTTGCCTGGGGTCAAATGACCATGTAGGAGGACCAAGAGATTTTCCCTGAGGCTGGACAGTCATGAGTGGCAGGGTGTGTGGGATAGTATGGGCAAGTATCTAGGTCAGTGGGCCCCTCCAGTACTTTGGAATTTCACCACCGAACAACTGCAAAATCCAGAAGAAGTATTAACACACTTAAATGAGGTGTGTGGTTATTCTGGCCATACCAGAGACGGACAAATCATGGCAACGTGCTGGGGCTTGGCCTATGCTTACAGGGCCTTGTTCAACACTATCCAGCACCTTCAAAAGGAAAAGAATGTTGGTGGATCTGAGGGCAAAGCAACAGTCAGCGCAGCTACTCCACCTCCAGGCACAGCAGCTTCACCACCCCCAGTGACAAGTACAGTCGCTACTCGAACTTTGGCTGCAGTGAACAGTGCAGCTACTCCAGCGGCAAGTACAGCAGCTGCTCAAACTTCAACTGCAGCAGACAGCGCGGTTACCCCAGCTCCAAGCACAGCAGATGCACCACCCCCAGCAACAAGCACAGTCGCTACTCAAACCACAGTGATAATCACTGCAGCCAAACCAGAGGACCAATTTGTACCAATATCGGTTGCCCCTGTTCGCAAGAGAAAAAGCAAAAAAGAGGCAAGAAGGGTGAAGCAAGGTGAAGAAACAGTGTATTCACCACCCGGTCCAGAATCTGATCAGGAGTCATCATCACATGACGAAGAAGAAGAGGTAACTTCTCGACCTCGGACCTCAACCGAGCTACGGAATATGCGAAAAGATTTTACCCGTCAACCAGGGGAGCACATCATCACCCGACTGCCCCGATGCTGGGACAGTGGGGCCAATGGTCACGAGCTAGAAGGTACAGAAGCCAAGCAGCTGGGATCACTTGCTAGAGAAGGGGGAATTGACAAAGCAGTTGCAAAAAAGAAAAAGTCCCTCAGCCTTTGGAGGTGGCTCTTGGCAGCTGTGAAAGAAAGGTTTCCATACAAGGACGATGTTATGAGTTGTTCAGCCAAGTGGACTACTATAGGCAAAGGCATCCAGTCTCTGTGGGAATCAGCCATTGTAGAGATGATCTATCACATCAAGCCGAATAACGGGGATACACCCATAGATCCAGATGAAGTTGAATGTACACGACCCATGTGGCAAAAACTTACACGGAATGCACCGTCATCATATGCCCATTCATTGGCAACGGTAACCTGGAATGACATAGTACCACTAACAGTGGATGAAATGGTTCATAAACTCCGAGAGTTCGAAGACAATCTCACCCCTTCCATCATCTCAGCTGTGGAAAAACTGTGCCAGGACCTCAAACAATTGAGGGACGATCTATCTGATTTATCCAGCTCCTCATGTGTACCAACACACATCTCGGCTATTAACAAAAGGCGTCCTATTGTTCGAGAGAGGAGATACAGGAGGTGTATGCCACGGGCCACCCTATGGTTTTACTTGTGGGATCATGGAGAAGACATGACAAAGTGGGATGGAAAACCTACTTCAGCTTTGGAGGAACGGGTGAGTGAACTGAAGAGGGGAGCAAGGGCCAAGACTGATCGTCCCATGAGAGCTACGGCTTCAGTCTCTGGTGAGCAGTTTCCCAGATGGAGTGCAAGAGCTGATTTTACTCCAGCTCCTGTGATAACGAAGAATAATCCGTTTTACCACGACTTAAGTGTCCAACGCTGTGATGACCATTAGAGGGGCCCGGCCTCCAGCCAGGTGGAGGTAGGGGACAATCGGATTTACTGGACTGTGTGGATCAGATGGCCTGGCACATCAGTCCCACAGAAGTATAAGGCTCTAGTAGATACCGGTGCACAGTGTACCCTGATGCCATCAAGCTGTCAAGGGGTGGAACCCATCTATATTTCTGGAGTGACAGGAGGATCCCAAGAGTTGACTGTGCTGGAGGCTGAAATCAGCCTGACTGGGAGGGAATGGCAAAAGCACCCTATTGTGACTTGTCCAGAGTCTCCATGCATCCTCTGCGTAGACTACCTCAAGAGGGGGTACTTCAAAGACCCAAAAGGGTACCGGTGGGCTTTTGGTATTGCTGCTTTGGAGACTGAGGAAATTGAGCAGCTGTCCACCTTGCCTGGTCTCTCAGAGGATCCTTCTGTTGTGGGGTTGCTGAATGTCGAAGAACAACAAGTGCCAGTTGCGACCACAACAGTGCACCGTCGGCAATATCGCACCAACCGAGACTCCCTGATTCCCATCCATCAGCTGATCCGTAGACAGGAGAGTCAGGGAGTGATCAGCAGGACCCGCTCGCCCTTTAATAGCCCCATATGGCCAGTGCGAAAGTCTAATGGAGAGTGGAGACTAACAGTAGACTATCGTGGCCTGAATGAAGTCACACCACCATTGAGTGCTGCCGTACCGGACATGCTAGAACTTCAGTATGAACTAGAGTCAAAGGCAGCCAAGTGGTATGCCACGATTGATATTGCCAATGCATTTTTCTCAATTCCTTTGGCAGCAGAGTGCAGGCCACAGTTTGCTTTTACTTGGAGGGGCATCCAGTACACTTGGAACCGACTGCCCCAGGGGTGGAAACACAGCCCTACCACCTGCCATGGACTGATCCAGACTGCACTGGAACAGGGGCAAGCTCCAGAACACCTGCAATACATTGATGACATTATTGTGTGGGGCGATACAGCGGAAGAAGTCTTTGAGAAAGGGAGGAGAATAATCTGCATCCTGCTGAAAGCTGGTTTTGCCATAAAACGGAGTAAGGTCAAGGGACCTGCACAGGAGATTCAATTTTTGGGAATAAAATGGCAAGATAGGTATCGCCAGATCCCCACAGATGTGATCAACAAGATAATAGCAATGTCTCCACCAACTAATAAGAAAGAAACGCAAGCTTTCTTGGGTGCTGTGGGGTTCTGGAGAATGCACATCCCAAATTACAGTTCGATTGTAAGCCTTCTCTATCATGTGACCCGGAAGAAGAATGATTTTAAATGGGGCCCTGAGCAACAACAAGCCTTTGAGCAAATTAAATGTGAGATAGTTCATGCAGCAGCCCTTGGACCTGTCCAGACCGGGCCAGATGTAAAAAATGTACTGTACACTGCAGCTGGGGAGAACGGTCCTACCTGGAGCCTCTGGCAGAAAGCTCCAGGGGAGACTCGAGGTCGACCCCTCGGCTTTTGGAGTGGGGGATACAAAGGATCTGAGGCCAGCTATACCCCAACTGAGAAAGAGATACTGGCAGCCTACGGAGGGGTTCGAGCTGCTTCGGAAGTGATTGGCACTGAAGCACAGCTCCTCCTGGCACCTCGCTTGCCCGTGCTGGGCTGGATGTTCAAAGGCAGGATCTCCTCTACACATCATGCAACTGATGCTACATGGAGTAAGTGGGCTGCACTAATTACACAACTAACTCGAATAGGACATCTCAGTCGTCCAGGCATTCTAGAAGTGATCATGGACTGGCCAGAGGGCAAAGATTTCAGAATGTCACCAAAGGAGGAGGCGGTGCGTGCTGAAGAGGCCCCACCATATAATAAACTGTCAAAAAGCGAAAAGCAGTATGCCTTGTTTACTGATGGGTCCTGCCATACTGTGGGAAAGCATCGGAGATGGAAGGCAGCTGTATGGAGTCCTGGACGACAAGTTGCAGAAACTGCTGAAGGAGAGGGTGAATTGAGTCAGTTTGCCGAGGTGAAAGCCATCCAGCTGGCCCTGGACATTGCTGAACGAGAAAAGTGGCCAGTACTTTATACTGACTCATGGATGGTGGCAAATGCCCTGTGGGGGTGGTTGAAGCAATGGAAGCAGAGCAACTGGCAACGCAGAGGTAAACCCACCTGGGCTGCTGCACTGTGGAAAGATATTGCTGCCCGGGTGCAGAACCTGGTGGTGAAGGTATGTCATGTAGATGCCCATGTACCCAAGAGTCGGGCCACTGAGGAACACTGGAACAACCAACAAGTGGATAAAGCGGCTAAGATTGAAGTGGCTCAGATGGACTTAGATTGGCAACAGAAAGGTGAATTATTTTTGGCCTGGTGGGTCCATGACACTTCAGGCCATCAGGGCAGAGATGCAACATATAGATGGGCCTGTTATTGAGGAGTGGACTTAACAATGGACACTATTGCCCAGGTTATTCATGAGTGTGAAACATGTGCTGCAATTAAACAAGACAAACGGTTAAAGCCTCTTTGGTATGGAGGACAATGGTTGAAGTATAAGTATGTGGAGGCCTGGCAGACTGACTATATCACACTGCCATCAACCCGCCAAGGCAAGCGCCATGTGCTTACCATGGTGGAAGCAACCACAGGGTGGCTGAAAACATACTCTGTGCCCCATGCCACTGCCCAGAACACTATCCTGGGCCTTGAGAAACAGATTTTGTGGCGACACGGCACCCCAGAGACAATTGAGTCGGACAGTGGGACTCACTTCCAGAATAACCTTATAGATATTTGGGCCAAAGAGCATGGCATTGAGTGGGTATATCACATCCCCTACCATGCACCAGCCTCTGGGAAAATCGAACGGTACAATGGGCTGTTAAAAACTACACTGAGAGCAATGGGTGGGGGAACTTTCAAGCACTGGGATACACACTTACCAAAGGCCACCTGGTTGGTCAACACCAGAGGATCTGCCAACAGGGCCGGCCCAGCCCAGTCAGAACTTTTACATATTGTAGAGGAGGACAAAGTTCCCGTGGTGCATATGAAGAATTTGCTGGGGAAGACAGTCTGGGTTATTCATGCTTCAGGTAAAGGCAAACCCACTCGTGGGATTGCTTTTGCTCAGGGACCTGGATATACTTGGTGGGTAATGCGGGAAGATGGGGAAGCCCGATGTATACCTCAAGGGGATTTGATTTTAGGGGAAAACAGCCAGTGAACTCAACTGTATGCTGTTGCCTGCTGTGTAATACTTTTATAGCCCATCAGCTAGATGTCTTCAGGTCACCAGCATCTAGCCCTGACTTCCCTCCAACCATCATCCCAACAGAGAATGAACTTTGATAGAACCAGGTGAGTTCCGCATTAAAGGAACTACCAGCATCAGCAGGCAACGATCCAATACTGCACACAGCCTATCCTGCCCTGAAAGATTCCTGACATCATGGACCGAATGGACTCGGCAGCATTACAGGAATTGGTCCATGCACTAAGAAAATGATCTCTTGGTCTGTTTATATGGATGTATATATGTGGGAGAGCAATGGTGTATTGAAAATGTGGGATCTGAGCATGACATGAATGGTATGGAATAAGGGGTAGATAATGTTCTGGGTTGACTTCCAGCCTGGGAACAGTGCTGGTGATACCGATGTTCTTGGTTGTTGCTAAGTGATGTTTACCCTGACCAAGGACTTTGTGAGGGGAGGAGGGGAAGCCTTGAGGAAGCGGAGACAGGACGCCTGACCCAGCCTAGCCAAAGAGGTATTCCATACCACAGCACGTCATGCCCAGGGGCAGGGGGGGTAACTGGGAGTTAGCCGGAAGGACAAGGGCTTCTGGGTCGGACTTGTTTCTTGGCTGGTGGTATTGTATTCTCTTCCCTTGTTATTTTCTCTTATCATTGTTGTAGTTGGTAGTAGCGGTGGTAATTTGTGTTGTACGTTGGTAATTTGTGTTGTACATTGGTTGCTGGACTGTTCTTGCCTCAACCCGTGGGAGTTGCACTATTTCAATCCTCCTCCCCGTTCCTCCTGGAGCGGGGAAGGGGAGAGCCCGGTGTGGGGGGGGGGCGGCCTCGATTGCTTCCAGCCCGGCACCACTCACTGGGAGTGAGCGAACAAGCTGTCTGGCTAGGGTTTAAACCACGACACCATCTCATAATCACTGCAACCAAGGCCGCCCTGGAGCATCACATTTCCAACCAGCCCTTCCCCACTGGTTAGCATGAGGTCAGGCATGGCACCTCTCCTTGTTGGCTCCTCTATTACTTGAAGAAGGAAGTTGTCTTCTGCACAATCGAGGAACCTTCTGGATTGCTTGTGCTGGGCTGTACCGTCCTTCCAACAGATGTCAGGGTGGTTGAAGTCCACCATGAGGACAAGGGCCTGCGAGTGTGAGGCTGTTCCTGTCTGTGTATAGAGTGCTTCATCCACAGGTTCCTCTTGATCAGGCAGACTATAACAGATCCCCACAGTAATGTCTCCCATAGGTGTTCTCCCTTTAACCCTGACCCACAAACTCTCTGTTAACTGATCATCTGTTCCCAGAGAGAGTTCCATACTCTCCCACCTATCCCTAACATAAAGGGCAACTCCCCCTCCCCGTCTGCCAGGCCTGGCTTTTCTAAAGAGCCTAAATTCAGTACTATTGAGAATAATGCTATTATGAAATTATCTGTCTTCTGTCAATGACAACAACAAAAAAAACAACTTATACACGCTATTTCTGTGATAGTTAATTGCAGACATACTTAGATGCAGGGACTTCACTTTGAGTATTTAAGACCAATAGATGGATAATAGTGTAGGCAGTTTGCAATGTTTCTTCTTGACTACTGGCTTTTTGTAGCATTTTCCAGGCCTCTTTCATTATGCATGTTCTTCCCCTCTGCCCCTAGTCCAAGTCACGTTAAGCATCTGTTTATATTCTGTTTAACTCGGTGGGATATAAAGCTATCCTTACGTGCTGTGTAGTAATGGAATGTTGGATTGGCATTTCAGAGTTGTCCCTCCTGATGTCTTGTTGATGTGTGGTCTAATACCCACTATATTTCTTCTCAATAGAGATGAAATAATTAAACTGTATGTATTGCACTTGAGTGATCCTTTATGATGTGCAAGCTGATGTATTAATGGGAAATTGCTATTGGAATACTGTTGGTGGTCCAGTAACTGCAGAAGTTCAGATTAATCGCATGAAATAAGGTTTTTCAGTAGATGTTAGCCCCTTTGAGTGGTTCCTGTAGTATTGGAATTAGTATTAACATATATTTGAATTATGTGCTTTCCCATC